>NC_141700.1:132002871-132664538 GCF_964263255.1 Lissotriton vulgaris | reverse complement strand
CTCTGCCCTCTCACACTCTCTGCCCTCTCACACTCTCTGCCCTCTCACACTCTCTGCCCTCTCACACTCTCTGCCCTCTCACACTCTCTGCCCTCTCACACTCTCTGCCCTCTCACACTCTCTGCCCTCTCACACTCTCTGCCCTCTCACACTCTCTGCCCTCTCACACTCTCTGCCCTCTCACACTCTCTGCCCTCTCACTCCTCTCACACTCTCTGCCCTCTCACTCCACTCACACTCTCTGCCCTCTCACTCCACTCACACTCTCTGCCCTCACTCCACTCACACTCTCTGCCCTCACTCCACTCACACTCTCTGCCCTCACTCCACTCACACTCTCTGCCCTCACTCCACTCACACTCTCTGCACTCACACTCTCTGCCCTCACTCCAAGCTCTCTCTCCAACTCAGTCTCACTCGCCCCAACTCAGTCTCACTCGCCCCAACTCAGTCTCACTCGCCCCAACTCAGTCTCACTCGCCCCAACTCAGTCTCACTCGCCCCAACTCAGTCTCACTCGCCCCAACTCAGTCTCACTCGCCCCAACTCAGTCTCACTCGCCCCAACTCAGTCTCACTCGCCCCAACTCAGTCTCACTCGCCCCAACTCAGTCTCACTCGCCCCAACTCAGTCTCACTCGCCCCAACTCAGTCTCACTCGCTCCAACTCAGTCTCACTCTCTCCAACTCAGTCTCTCTCTCTCCAACTCAGTCTCTCACTCTCTCTCCAACTCAGTCTCTCACTCTCTCTCCAACTCAGTCTCTCACTCTCTCTCCAACTCAGTCTCTCACTCTCTCTCCAACTCAGTCTCTCACTCTCTCTCCAACTCAGTCTCTCACTCTCTCTCCAACTCAGTTTCAGTCTCTCCCCACTCACACTCTCCCCACTCACTCTCTCCCCACTCACTCTCTCCCCACTCACTCTCTCCCCACTCACTCTCTCCCCACTCACTCTCTCCCCACTCACTCTCTCCCCACTCACTCTCTCCCCACTCACTCTCTCCCCACTCACTCTCTCCCCACTCACTCTCTCCCCACTCACTCTCTCCCCACTCACTCTCTCCCCACTCACTCTCTCCCCACTCACTCTCTGGGGGACCATGGGTAAATTACCTGCAAGGTCTGTGGGCCGCCAAGGAAGACCTGCCGGGCCACTGGACATACTACGAGTACCACAGGTCTAACTGAACCTAGTCGGGTAACACATCCACATCACGGATGCGTAGACACAGTACCACACAAAGTGGTTCCTCCCCTTGACTTAAAATAAGTGCTAAGAGTAGTATCTTATTTTTTGCACCTAATTACAAATCACTCCCTTCTACATGCAAAGCTCGGGGCATAGCTTCCAGGGGGGTGTTTGGGGCGTTACACCCCACTTATAAATATATTCTCTAGTAAATAGTTGGGTACAGGTGCTTTCACTCCGGTATCCGGTAAAGTGAGATGCCAGTCAGATTTCACCTAGGATTTTTACATGCACACTCAGACAAAAACAAACACACACACACACTTTCTGTTTTGAAGTTCTCAAAACTGTTGGTTATTTTACAACATATTGTGTTGTAAGTAACCCCAACAATCCACACTGCTCTCCCTTTCCACTGCCCTTTAAGCTTTAAGCCCCCCTCATGCCCCGCTTGTCAGATTATGTATGTCATCATAATATGCCAGCATTATTCTTGGGAAATTTCGAAGCTCACCCCTCTCATCTTACTGACCAAGCTACGCCCCTGGAAGAGCTCATCATTTCCTAGCCCAGTGGTACTCAGTTTATTGAGACCTTATGATGAAATCTGAACATCCCTAGTGGCTTTGAATTTACACACAGTGGGATCTTTTCAGCAGATGTAATATTTCAGTAGGCTATCCAGCTGGACACAGCACACTTGAATGTTCCAACCCTGATGACCGTAGAGACTGTACCGTGTGTTATGACTAATGCAGGATTACACTTTCTGTATATATAGACGGATTGGACCATTTATTTTGACTTCTGCCTTGAGAAAGTCTTAGGTGTGCCAACCACACGGGCGAAACACGTGTCAGTTGTATGTCTCACATCAGGCTTGAATCCGAATGATCACAATAAAACAAATTTGAATACTTAAAGAGCGTTTGGACATATATTCCTGAACAATAATTATAAATTGTAGGTACAGCCTGCCTTTTCCAAATTTTCTCGAGAATTTCTTGGTGTACCTCAGGGGCTTATCCACCTGATAGGCTGTCCAACCTTGGATGAACTAAAAAGGGTCCCGACTCGCGTACGTAAAACCCCCTGGGCCTCACCGATGCTATTACGACAATACTGCATCAATACACTAGGCTACCCCGATGGACATAGCACATTTTGGTGGTCCTACCCCGATTACAGGGTCCAAAGCAACAAAAATTAGAAGAACAGTTCGATCAGGGCTCCACGTTGAGTGACCAGATGGCTACCATTTTGCTGTCCTTTTACTTCACAACGCAACTCAATCTGCTTCTTGGAGCCTTGATTCTCTTCAAGTGCTGCAGGGACTACAAGGGATTGTCAGAGGAATTCCAAGGTCTAGATCTAAAGAACCCTAGTCACAGAAGTTATTTCATTAGTAAACATACGTTTACTAAATAAGGAATGTACATTCTACGATCCCACCAGGATCTCCCAAAGCGACTTCTGGCACGTTTATATTAATTTACTACTGCGGATTTCTCAGACAGTAGTGAGGACTTATTCCGTTGTTGAAAATCCCACTCAAGGGTGGGAAGTGGTCCTTACATGGTGTGGTTTTCCTTGGAAGTGTAGGAAAGCTTAGAAACATGTACGATTGTGGACAAACTCCCCTCTGTCCTTTTCCCACTCTGGAACCAGTCCGGGATTTGCTCATTGGGTAAACAACTAAGCTAAGGGTTTTAGTGCATAGGAAGTCTTGGCGCTCAGCAAATTTGCATTTGGTGTGTCTGGGTAAACTAGTGAGTATGGTGCTGACCAGGAAGGGGAGACCCTTGTAACTCCTCAATGTGTGAAGGGGAGACACTACAGCAAAACAGTATTGCTAAATCCTGTGCACACATACAAAATAAAACATGTAAATACAAGTGTTGACGTCTTGAGTGATGCTGTATATGCTTTATTCTGGTGAAAAACGCAACCAGCCGACATGTGTTTCGTCAGGGAAAAGTAATCCCACGACTTTTCAGGGCTGTGGAGAGTTGGACAGGATTTAGCTATAGGGATTTGCACATAGTTGGGAACTTCTATATCCAGAATGGGAAGGGGAATGGATCACTCCTCGATTTGATCAGAGGACACTGTAATGCTTTTTTCCACAGAAAAGAAATATGGTTTTCCCTGCACAGAAAAAAAATGCATTTGTACAATGGTAACAGGTTCCATCACAAAAAATAAAAAAGTTTACCTAGAACCCCGTGCTTGGCCAGGAGCACTTCTGGGAGTCTTTGCGAATAGGGAAGAAAGGGAAAGTTCGCTGATGTCTAATAGATTAATGTCTACAGGAAAATGTGTTCCGTGGTCACCCCAGGCCACAGTAGCTGGATAAAGACAACACTCACTCATTGTCGTTTACTGTGCTTAAGACATCGAAAAATGTACCGGTTGTCCCTCGTGCTTCTGTTCAGGTTCCGACACTAGTACCTTTCTTCGCCCTCCATTTCCTGCCTCTCCTCGTGCCTGTCACTATTCTGTCACTGCCACCCCCTGACAACGGGGCCCGCCCTCACCTGTCCGTCCCATCCCTGCACCTGCTGCGGTGCGGCCTCTTTCCGTAGCTCCTCAAGCCTGTCTATTCATATAGCGCTCTGCGCGCTTTACATTTACCTCAGTCCCCTACACCTCTGAAGCATTCTATCTGCATAATGCACATTACAGTAATATGATTTTATTTATATAGCTCTTGAACTGCTGTTGCAGCTCCGTGGAGCTGTGCTTTTCCAAGGCATATCATGTGCCAGACAACATAAACATGGTGTAGTCTGCGGCGGATACGATACAATGCATCTATATTTTAATGGATATATATTCTTTAAGTGCGTGGTCTTTACAGCAGCAGCATCCTCGAAGCGCTACCCAATTACAAACATCACAAACCGATACAGAAGCATAAGGGAAAGTGTGGTCTGGTGGAAAAGGGGGGCGTTTCGTGATGTGTCATTGCTTCTGAAGGGTTGGACCGGAGTCAGTGGACTGTGGTGCAGCGAGCGACCCCTTCTCAGCCCTACGGCCCGTAACAAAGAAGGAATGTCGGACAATCTCCCTGTTTCCATTTAAGCAAGGTTCCAAAGCGCCTCCCCTGGTCCCCCTGGAAGGTGGAAAGAAGGGCCCGGCCGCGGGTCTTTTGTCCACAGTACCTGCATCGGATCCCGGGGGCCGCGTCTCTCCGGTGGCCCAGCGCGGTCAGACCATCATTGCCCGGCTGGGTGGGCCGCAATACCGGCGGCGGTCACGGGGCGAGCCGCAGGGCTTCCATTTTCGATCTTGCCAGGGAGCCGGGAAGGGGGAGGGAGGCCCCTACCCTGGAAGTGCTTTCTCTACCTTGAGAGAAGCAATGTGCTGCTGATCCCACCTCCTGCAGGCGTGTCCCTGAGTCTGAGCCCGCTCCCGCCTCCTCTTCCCATTTCAGCCTCCTCCTCCGCCTGCTCTTCGCAGAATCACCGCCCTGCACAGGCCATGGCGTGGATTTCCCTTATTTATTTATTTATTTATTTATTTATGCAATTTTATATAGCGCGGACTTTACCCGAAGGTGTCCGAGCGCTTCACATAAGGACCAATAATGAAACACAGGAACAAAATACAAATGCATACAATACGTTACATGGATCAAAAGTGACACTAGTGAGCAACCAAAATACATGAGGTAGCAGTCGGTGCATTACATGAGAAAAAAAGTGAATGGGTGCAGGTTACAAAGATGTACAAAAAACAAGTCGAAGAATAGTACTGCAATAAAAGGCAGACACTCCATCACAAGAACAAACGTTACGTAGGCAATGGAGGCACTTGTGCAAGTATCTAAAACAAACAAAATGTGTGAGGTAGCGAACAGTGTGTTATAAAACAAAAGTGACGTGTGCAAGTTCCAAAAGGGTACCATACACAGGTGTTAGGATATTACTAAACATTTAAACTACCAAAACACACTGGGGAGGAAGACCATACTCCTGGCCAAAAGACTTTCCAGTAATGGGAGGTCTTCCTTCAAACGAAGGCAAGGGTGTGAGTTAGACTTGGAGGTGTCTTTGGAGGAGGAGAACTTTAAGGTCCCGTTTGAAGGCCTGAGAGGAGGAGGTAGTCCGGAGCTGAGGCGGGAGAGAGTTCCAGATTCTCACTGCGCTGCCTGAAAAGGATTGGGCCATCGATCTTTCCTTCTTGAAAGTGGGGGGTTCAAGCAGAAGATTTTCCGCATTCCGAGAAGGTCTAGAGCCTCCAGAGAGTTTCAGTTTATTCGACAGGTAGCAAGGAGAGGAGGAGTGCAAGGCTTTGTGGGTGATACAGGCAGTCTTGTAGATAGCTCTAGCCTCGATGGGAAGCCAACGCAGGGAGGATAGCAGCGGTGTGATGTGGTCGCTTCTTTTAGCCCCATAGATGAAACGGGCTGCTGAGTGTAGGACCGATTTCAGGGGGGATAGGTGGGATTTGGGGAGGCCAGTAAGAAGAGAATTGCAGTAGTCCAGTCTGGAGAGGACCAGCGATTGCACCAGTGTTTTAAGGTCATGCTCAGGAAAAAAGCGACGAATTCCCCAAAGAAGTCGCAGTTGGTATCGTGCAGACTTTGCAATGGAATTGATGTGAGGGATTAGATTGAGATTCTTGTCGAGTAAGACACCAAGGGATTTTGCGCTTTCAACAATGATGTGCTTATTGTTGAGTAGATTTGTCTGATCCATCCAAGATTGAACCGGGGGAGGGGCAAGTGAGGCAGAGAGGAGGAGAAATTCAGTTTTGGAGGGATTCAGAATCAGTTGGTGAGTTGACATCCAGTTTTGAATGGAGTCGAGAGTTGATCTAAGGAAAGTGAGATCGTGGATGGAGGCAACTTTGAGGTAGATTTGAGTGTCATCTGCGTAGAGGTGATAGTTGATCCCAGATTTACTTAAGAGATTTCCCAGGGGTTCTATGTAGAGGTTGAACAAAGTAGGTGCAAGTATAGAGCCTTGAGGAACCCCTTGACCTACCGCCAGAGTAGATGAAAGGCTGTTCGCTATTTTGATCATTTGGGATCTATCTGAGAGGAAGGAAGCAAACCATTTAAGCACATTACCCTCCATGCCCATTCTCTGTTGCAGAATGTTGAGGAGAGTGTCGTGGTTGACAGTGTCAAAGGCTGCAGAGAGGTCAAGGAGAATAAGGAGACAGGACCCCCCAGAGTCGAGTATCCTCAGCGCGTCATCAATCACTTGCAATAGGGCTGTTTCAGTGCTGCAGTTTTGGATGAAGCCGGACTGACATTTGTCAAGAAGATCATTGTCCTTGATATAACGAGAGAGTTGTTTCGCTACACATCTTTCTGTGATCTTCGCAAGAAAGGGAAGGTTAGTGATGGGGCGGTAGTTATTGAGGTCATTCGCATCAGCAGAGGGTTTTTTAAGCAGAGGGGTGACCTGCCCTGTTTTAAAGGAGACAGGAAGGGAGCCTTGGCAGAGGGAGAGGTTGACCAGAGTGGTCCAATAGGACAGTGAGTGGGAATAGAAGTTGATAGCAATGGCACTAGGGATGGGGTCAAGAGAGTGGTTGGAGGGCTTTGTTTCGAGGATGCATTTGAGGAGGGCATCTTCAGAGATGAGGTCAAAGTTCTGCCAAACGGCTAAGGATTTGCGCTCCTCAGGAGGGGTAGGGTGAGCTACCTGAGCCACAAGGGATTTCACTTTTTCGTCAAAGAATAGAGCAAAGTCTGTTGCTTTCTTGGTAGAGTCCTCCAGCTTGGAGGTTGGGGGAGAGTGGTTGGGAATCTTGATGAGATCGAATAGTTTTTTGGGTCTATTTTTGGCAGAGTCAAGGAGGGTTCTGAAGTGCGACGCTTTCCCAAGGAAGATGTTCTTATGGTATTTGGATCTTGCAGAGCGAAGAGTGGCTAAGTTATCGGTGGAGGGCGCTTGCCTCCATTGTTTCTCCAGGTATCTTAGCTGCTTCCTTTCTTCATAGAGGGCTTTGTTGTACCATGGTGCTGAAGGAGTGGGCCTAACCTTTTTGCTTTGGAGAGGAGCGACCTTATTGATTTCGACTGCAAGGACTTTGAGGCATTGTGAGGTGAGTACGTCCACATCAAGGTTCGGGTCTAGCTTGGGAAGTGATAACAAGGATGATTCACAGAAGGAGCTAATGTCAATATTTTTAACATCACGGAACCAAGAGGTAGCCCTCTTAGGTTGGCCAAGAGTTATAGAGTGAGAAAGGTGAAGAGAGAATGGGATGAGGAGGTGGTCAGACCAGTCCACCTGAATAGGGGCAGTGATAGAAAGCCTGTCTGCTTTGGAGATAACAAGGTCCAGGATTGAGCCCTTAGAGTGTGTTGACTGTGTGCAATGTTGTATAAGATCGTTTGCAGGGAGGAAGGTGGCAAGTGAGCTCGCAGAGGAGTCTTGCTGTGAGCCCCAATGGAGATTGAAGTCCCCCACAAAGGTCTGATTGTCACTTTCTGAGTATTGGTCGCTGATGAAGTCAGTGAGTTCTTCAACAAACAGAGGGTCGCTACCCGGTGGACGGTAAATGACATGGAATCTGATGGGTGAGCGATGGTGCTACACCGATGCGCGTGTTCCTGGTGAAAGTGCTGCACTGAAGGCCAGCAGTGGCCCAGCTGTCAGTGCGGTATGTGGGGGAAAGTCCAGGGCTTTGATTGGTTTGGTACTGCCCAGGGCTCGAGTTGCGATACCACGCGGGTGGACGGCGTCCCCCCACTTATTTTACCAGGAGCTAGATTACTGGAGCAAATGGAGCCACACATTCACTCTTTGACCTCTCTGCGGCGAGATCGGAGCTCATTTAGAACGCTGCTCACGCGCTGGCATCTCTAATGCAATCGCATCTAAAGGGGTGAGCGAGGGGAGGCGATGAGTCTGATGGTGCAAGCCACCTTTCGTGACCTCACTTCCTGTCGTGACGTCAGCGTCCCCCCACTTCTTTTTTTAGGACTTGTGTCCTGGTACTGCCCGGTATGGCGTACCGGAACTTTTTTATTTTGAGAGGGAGAGTACCGGCACTTCTCAAGAGAGATATAATACTGTTAAGTACAGAGTACCGGCACTTCACAGAAACAAGCAGCTACTCTGCAATTCTGTGTTTCCATTTCAAGCACTGGGGGAAATTGGAAGATAGATACTCAGCCATGGAATGGTAGGTAACTAGGGGAAGCAGATGTACTTAACTTTTTTCAGCTCTCCAAACGAATCGAGCCGTTTTCAAACTGAATAAACATTTTTAAATGTACAAAGCCCTATTTGCGATTCAGTAAGCTATTACTGAATCACAAATTGGGATTGTGAGTCGCTATTAGGAAGCGGCGTGTCAAGGGTGTCCCTTCCTAATAATGAGTCACAAGGACATCTATGAATGTTTTGTGACTGGAATGCGGTTGCAAAACATTCATGCTTTACGGACTTCATGAAGGAGGTGGTAGGTAACCCATTGACTAACAAGAAGGGGGTCCCCAAGGGACCCCTTTCCCTTTCTGATTGTGGGCACCTACCTCTTTTAAGAGGAGGCAGTGGCCCTACTCTTAAACAAGCATTTGCAATGCAATGGGTCTCGCATTTGCGAGAGTTTAAGCTATTGGCATTGTAAATTAAAAAGAAAATAGGAGGAGATGATGGACGGAGCCTGAAACTTTTCAGACACTCACCCCCAGTCACAGATTTGGGTTGAATCCATCATCATTCTTTAGCTCACTTCACCACCTCAGTTCAGACCCAGATATATGCAAATCAGTCTTGAACCTGTGCCTCATGGGAACAAACCAGCCCGAATGGCCAAGCCAGGTCTTCCCTGAAGCGGAAACAAGCATCCTGGGACTGCTATCTGGGTAACACCCTTGTTCAGCCAGGCTAGCTTGAATCCAGCGAGCAAGGGACCCACGTCTGGGCAAACCCCCCCCCCCCCCAACTTAGGGCGAACAAAGCAAACATAAGGAGATGATGGAAGGAGTGCTGTCATTTTTCAGACACTCACCCCCCCAGTCACAGATCTGGGTTGAATCCATCATCATTTTTTAGCTCACTTCGCCACCTCAGTTCAGACCCAGCTATATGCAAATCAGTCTTGACCCTGTGCCTCATGGGAACAGTCCAGCCAACCTGCCAAGCCAGGTCTTCCACGATGGCCTCTCGCATAGAATGAGCGGCTACAAAGCCTATTGACGAACTAAAAGCAACAATTTAGCAAGAACAGTAACAGGAGCCCATGGAAAAGATGGGCGGAGCTTCCATTCCATACCTCAAAACTGCATGTCTTGAAGAGACAGCGCAAGCGCTGCCTAGACGAGACCTGAAAATGAAAAGGAAACTTTTTATTTTTATTTTTTAAATGGATCCCATTTTTCTTTAAGAAAGACGGACTACATTTAAAAATAAACAAGCATTTGCAATGCAATAGGTCTCGCATTACTGAAAGTTTTAGTTATTGGCGTTGCCTTATTATTTGCAACACGAGTAGCTCAAATGTTTAGTAATGTGAGACCTATTGCAGTGCACATGCTTGTTTTTAAAAAAATATATAGTGGTTATATTAGAGGTCGTTATTCAATTGCAATATTTTTTACATGCCTTTGCTTCATCCCTCACCATCCCACCCCATAACAAGTTTGCTTTTTGAGATTGTCTCACATGTGCCATTTCTCACACTGTCATCACGTAATATTTGGAATAACTGAGTGCATCATAGTATTAATATATTTTTCCTTTGCGTTTCGTCGCTGTTTTCCTCTTTCTTGGGTTATGTCTTTGATGGGTATGTTATGCCTACATGTGCACCTTGTGTTTATTAATTTTGCTTGCATTCTAATCAATTGCATTCCAAAAGGGCACATTTATTTTTGATAGACACGAGGAGAGTAAGTGATTTGCCCAGAATCACAGGATGTTAAGCCGACACCAATACTCAAACCTGGTTCCCCAGCTCCACCCACGGCGATACTCGAACCCGGTTCCCCAGCTCCAAAGCCGGCACCTCTGGCCGTTACGCTATATCAGTCAAGGCCTAATTTATGAGAGATGGCGTGAAGAATGAGCCGAATACAGTATGACACAATTACACAGCCTCAGTCCTCACTAATGGGACATACTGGGGGGCCTACAACCACAGAAATGATGAACGGTGACTCTCTTCCCTGAATGGTTGAGAGGGAGACAGGATTGCTCGAGGACTTCCTGCTCCATTTGTGGTGACGAAACTGAAAAGAGGGCGTGGTTTAACAATTTTGTAAAGCCACTGCACCTCTGCCAGCCCTCTTCTTTTGCACCATCATAAGCAGGACCCGTTCTCCCATCCAGGTGCGTCTAAATAATCTTATTGAAGGTAGAGTTACAGAGCTGTTCAAAACTCAATAATGGCTACAGCAAGAATGAAAGAGAGCTACTTATGGTACAGTCTCCTTGGGCCTTGGAAGTCCAACACAATCAGGGCCTCTGGCAGGACACCATGGGGCCTCCTCAGCCTGGACAGCTGGGGCACTGAACAACTGCGAGGGAGGCCTGGGATCAGAGAAGTGCACTCTGACCCGGAAGGAAAGGGTTTCGCAGGAAGTGGTGCCAGAGAAGAACCTGAGGTGCTGACGTGAAACTCGTCACATGGAAGTAAACGATACAACATAAACAGTCAGTGTAATCAGCGTGTGTAGCTTGTGTTAAAATCAGTCATTGCCTATCGATGGAGGATATGTGGCCTAGCAACTAGTGCTGGTGACCTGGGAAAGGCAGTCAAAGGGGCTGGATTTTACTGATGCAGGAAGGGAGGTTCCTTTGAAGCTGTGGTGTGTCTGCTCGTAAAGGACAAAGTGACAGCAGCCCCTACCTCCTCACCTTTGGATAGAATGCCACATCCAGTCAGTGATGAGCAGCGGCCATCCCACGTGGCCAAGACTGTCTCCGGAAGAGGTGCAGAGCACTTACTGGTTATGAAAAAACAGGACTAACTGAAGATGACTCTGGGGACATAGAGCCAGTTGGCAGGTACAAAGTCTGTAGGCATTATTTTGTTAGTTTTCTGTGCATTTTAGCATTTTAGCATATCACACAGCAGCAATGGATACACACTTTTTTAAACATTTTTTTAAAAATATATTTTTATTGCAGATTAATATCATACACAATCATTCCGGTCAGCATCATTCCAACCAATACGTACCGTGTTATTGCCACGTGATCTTACAGTACACGGCCATTTAGCCCACAACCCGGAGGGCAGGCGGCATTACTCGAAAAAGTGGCGTACGCGTGTATGACATATCAGTGTGTCCAAGACCGGTCAACAAAGTAACATTCATCTGCTTTTCCTTTTCTCCCAAAAACCCCAACATTAACATCTCACAAATAACACATCACAGCAAGGCAGTGCCATCATCCGATAGTCAACAGTGAACATTCTTATATCATACTCTACCTGCAATGATTCCCCCACGTCAATACTCAACACCCCCCTCCCCTCAACTCCCCCCTCCCTACAACAATGGCGGTGTGGGCAGTTGCAGGATCTCACCACCAACTCAACTGTGTTCTTTAGAGGCTAGCAAAGCTGTATACTATATGCAGTCGTCACTTGGATGTGTGGCTCTCAGTCCTCCCCCTCTGTCTCTTGATGCTCCTTCAGAGTCTGGACTAGGGCCTCCCATGCTCTAGCTATTTCCAGTGCTTTCTCATTACCTGAGTGGGTAGCTTGTCTGAGCCTTACCACACTTTCACAGCTCGCCCATTTGCAGAATTCCCTTCTCAAGCGCCCAATCAATGGTCCTTCCCTCGCCTTCCAGTGCCAGGTAATTTCGCGCTTGGCCAACAGAAGCCCTAAATCAATAAATTTACTGGTAACCTTGGTCTTAGCGGTGTGTGGGAACCAGTGCAGCAAACAGGTGGCCATATCATAATCTAATTCTCTGTATGTGACTGCATTCAAAAGCTCCCCTACTTCCTCCCAGTAACCGTCCATTCCTGGGCATAGCCATAGCATGTGTTCAGATCAACATCCTCCTCTCCACATCCCGGGCATGCTGCGTCCTGGACCCGGAAATACTTCCGGATCTTCCCCGGTGTTAAGTAGGCCCTATGCAGTATAAAATACTGAATCTGTTGAAGCCGAGCGTTCCTAGTACCTTTCCACGCCTGTTTGAGGATCTGGTCCCACGTGGTATCAGGGATCGGCCAACCTGTGCCTTCCTCCAATTTCGCCTGAAGAACCTCCAAGGGGCGCAGGCCCTTCCGTAGTAGCCGGGATTGAAGGCATGTCACTGCCTTAACTGTGCCCGCCGCCATCACTGTATATTGGCTAGCAAGGGTTAATTCCGGTTCCGTTCTCCCCTTCCTCCAGTGCTTTTGTATCGCGGTCTTGACCGCAGCGTGAATTAAAAAGTCTCCGTCCGGGAGCCCATACATGTTCTGCAGTACCGGGAAGGGTGCTAGTTCCCCGTTCACATACAGGTCCCCCACCATCTGCACTCCCAACTGTTCCCAATGCGCTAGTGGGGACCAATCCACGCCGTGCGGTAGTGCCGTCAGCATGCCTAGGGGGATCTCCGGAGCGTACGGGTGAGGGGTCCCTGCCCTGCGTTGTGTCCTGTCCAGCAAAGTCGCAAAGTCCGCTCCTCCCCGGTCAGGTCCCGCAGTACAAGGTTCTGTTGCATCACTATATAGGCCAGTACATGGCGCGGTATTCCCCGTCCCCAACCCCCCTCCGGGCCCCGATACTCCCGATCTATATTTTGTGTTAGAACCTGCAGTTGGGCTGCCAGATAATACAGCTCAAAGTCAGGCACTGCCAGTCCACCGTCCAATCTAGGCCTCATCAACGTTGCCAGTGCCACCCGTCGTTTGCCTTTGCCCCAGATGAAACCCACCATCAGCGACCGTAGTTCTTTAAAGATTCGCGGCGGGAGCCAGACCGGCAAGGTACGAAAATAGTACAGTAGTCGGGGAAGTGCTACCATCTTAAGCAACGCCACCCTGCCCATTACCGACAGGGGAAGCGTCGCCCCAAACTCCATGCAACTCCTCAAAGCTCTAATACACCTGCCTATATTCCCCTCCAACACATCTTTCTCAGTATGATAAACCCGAACCCCCAAATAAGTAAGGCATGTCGGTTCCCATGCCAACTCCCCTAAGGACGTAGGAGGAGGCATGCCCTGTCGGGTCGGGAAGAGGCACGTCTTAGTCCAGTTCACCTTAAGTCCGGAGACCGTCCCAAAGTGGGACAACAGGGCCGTAGCCCCCTGTAAATCCACCTCAGTATCCTGGAGAAAGAGAAGCAGATCATCCGCATACAGGGAAATGTAATGGTGGTCACCTCTGTGCATCAGTCCCTTATACAACCTACCCGACCTCGCCTGGACTGCAAGAGGTTCTATCGCCATTGCGAACAGCAGCAGTGACAACGAGCACCCCTGCCTTGTACCTCTCATGATGGGATATTGGTCGGAGATCACGTCACCTATTTTCACCCTGGTCGTGGCCGACGAGTACAACACCGTCGTCCACTTCGTAAACTGTTCCCCCAATCCAAAACCAACTAGAACCATGCGGAGGAAGGCCCACTCCAGGCTATTGAATGCCTTTTCTATATCAACCGAAAGGACCGCTGCAGAGCCCCGTTCGTCCTGATTCTCAGCCATAACCCTCAGGAAGCGACGGATGCTCAAAGCCGTATTTCTCGTGGGAATGAACCCCGCCTGATCCGTGTGAACCAGCATTGTCATATACGGCAATAATCGGGACGCCAATATACTGCTCAAGATCTTGTAGTCCACCGATAGCATGGACAAAGGCCGATATGAAGCCACATCCGTATCCGAGCGTCCCGGTTTCGGAAGGGGAACAATCAAAGCTTCACGGATTGAGCGTGGTAAGTGGCCCGTCTGCCCTGCCTCCCGGTATACCTTCACCAAGGAAGGCGCTAGTGCGTCAATATACCGAGTGTAGAATTCGATTGGCAGCCCATCAGGCCCCGGCGTCTTGTTCCGAGCCATGCGCTTTATCGCACCACGCACTTCCGCCAATGTGATGTCTCGCCCCAACAACTCAGCCTGGTCCTTATCCAACTGCGGCAAAGGGGTCCCCTTTAGGTATTCCTCTATGTCTGATTCTGCTTCCCCCCTCCGACTGCTATACAGTGCTTCGTAATAGGTGGTAAAACAGGACACCACCAGTTCCTGCGAGTGAGTCAGGGCACCGGAGTCCAGAGTTATCCGCATAATGGGTCCACACCGCAGCACCGGGTCAGCCAATTTGGCCAGCAGAGTACCAACCTTATCCCCTTCCGCATGGACTTTCGCCAGATATCCCCTGTGGTCGAAGCATCGCAGCCTCTCAGTCTCGGTCGCTACCTTTTCCCTGGCCTCTACCAGTTGCTCATGTAAGGATGGGCGTTCTGGCCTTTGCTGCTCTAGACCTCTTAGATCTCTTTCCGCTTTAGTCACATCCTCCAGCACCGCCTTCCTGGCCCGTGAATACTTAGCAATGCAGATCCCTCTTATGACCACCTTAAAGGCGTCCCATTCAAGCGCCCTCGAGGTCGCCGTGCTTTGATTTTCCCGGAAGTACTGGTCAATACCTTCACCCACCTCTGTTCGAAACACCTGGTCTTCCAGGGTGTCAGGGCGGAACCGCCATGTCGGGATCGCCGTTATCGCCCTCTGCCAGGTAAGTGACATCAATAGGGGGTTGTGGTCAGAGATAGTTCTGGCAAGATACTCAGTGTAAGCCGCCATCTGAGCTACTAAGGGGGAACACAGGATAGCATCAATTCGGACATGGAGGTCATGTACGGAGGAAAAGAATGAGTAATCCCTATCATGAGGATGATGTGTACGACATACATCAATCAGTCCCCAACTGTCCGGCCAATCGGACGTAGCTTTAGCTAATTTCCTAACCGGAGTCGCCGCCAGAGGAGGATGCGATCTATCCATGTCTACGTCAGTGGTTGCATTAAAATCCCCCCCCTACAATGGCCGGGCCTACCAAAAAAGGCGCCAGCGCACCTGACAAGTCAGCTAAGAAACGAGCCTGTTCCACATTTGTGGCGTAGATACTGCACAGCACCACATCCCTGCCATATAATCTACCTTCGACAGCCACATACCTGCCCTCCCGATCCAAAACCTGTCTAGTGACCTGAAATGGGACCCCGCCCGTATCCTAATGAGCACCCCCCTCGCAAACGCTGAATAAGCTGTACTAAAGACCTGACCCCTCCACCTGCGCTGCAGTGCCTGGCCTTCCGCCCCAGTAAGATGTGTCTCCTGCAATAAGGCTATATGCACTCCCCTCCTCACCAAATAAGCATGTACTTTGTGGCGCCGAGTCATGGTATGTAAGCCCCTCACATTCCAAGTGATACATTTCAAATCACGTGTTGTCCCCATCATTGTAACCTTGCAGTGCCGCCCCTTTCACTTTCACGTCGCCCACACCATTACCACCATTGCTCCCCAAACTCGTAACAACCCGCAAAACACCCAGAACCCTCCCCCCCAGAACAGGACCCAATATCAAATTATCAGTCCCCATCCAAACTTCCACACCCAGTCACACCGTGCTATCCTGCCGTAGTCACGACAGGTTGCCTTAAGGGCAATGGGGGTGTGATTCAACCCCGACAGGCGGCTGCTCTCGCCCCAGTTCCCAGCCCTGGAATCCCATTCAGTTGCATGGCACAGTTATAATGATCATGGATATTACCAGGTGCTCCAGCCCTTCCAATTCCAGTCCACAAGCGGGGACCCTCCCAGATAGTTGAGTCAGTTTACAGATCCTCTGCTGATCTGGGCGTCACTGCCGGACCTCTGGTGCTGTCCGCATCCGATAGTTCAATGCCCGAGTGTCTTCTGCCATCGTCTGATTCTGAGCCCCTGTTTGAGTCTGCCTTTTGTGAACCCGTTATCGCCGCCGTCGCCTCTAGAGCTCCCTGCTTGTCAGCCGCCAACTGCAAGAGCTGCAGTGCCTGCTGGTCTCTGTTTTTCTTTCGAAGGCGTTGCGATTGGCGCACCCGTGGCGGTTTGGGCTGCCCTCGGTCCCCCTTGCCCCTACGATCCGTACCTGCCCGGTAAAATTAGAGCCAGGACCAAGCGTCTTTGGGCGTCAGAAAGAACTGTGTCGAACCATCCATAATGACTCTTAATTTGGCTGGGAATAACAGCGAATATTGGATCCCCTCGTCCCTAAGCTCATTCTTGACAGTCAAATACGAAGCCCTGCGCCTCTGCATCTCCTGTGTATAGTCCGGGAGGATCGTGACAGTGCCGTTCTCCACTTTAAAAGGCCCGTTGCGCGTGCATTCTGGATCAGCAGGTCCCTGTCTTTATAGTGAAGGACTCTAGCCACTACAGGTCGCGGTGGGCGACCGGGCAAGGGTGGTTTGGCTGAGACCCTGTGCGCCCTCTCAAGCGTGAAGAAGGGGGAAAGACCCTATGGGGCAACCTGCGATTTGAACCAGTTCTCCAGGTAGGCTATCATGTCTGTCCCCTCTAATTTTTCGGGCAGGCCAACCACCGGTACGTTGTTGCGCCGATTTCGACTTTCAGCATCTTCGACCTTTCTCTCCAACGTTGCCAAGCGGTGCAGCGCATCTTCCATTTTGCGTTCCACTGTCACTACCGCTCGTTTTAGGTCTTGAACAACCAATTCAGTTTCTTTCACCCTGTCTGCCAATTTCGAGTGGTCGGCTCTCAGGAGTCCTAGCCCTGTCGCGACCTGCGTGATATCGTGGTGCAAGGATTCCTTCGTCGCGGTGATGGCCTCCAAGATAGCGTCTAGGCGTTTGTTCAGCCTCCTTTCCGATACCGTGCTTTCAGTATCATCTCCTTCAACCCGGGCGTCTTCCTGCTCCGCGGCTTCCTCCGTCTTATCCGTCGGTTTCATTGTGACGCACAGCGTGGACTCCACCCGCCAATTGAGATCTTCCTGCGCCAAAGCACTGCTCCTCGCGTTTTCACAGGCTATCAGGCGAGCGGCGCGCCACTAGATGCACCCAGACAGCACTTGCCCGAGCACTCCAGAAGTACGCCGCACCACGCAAGCCACTCACACAGTAGCAAGCACTGGTTGTGTCTCTATTACAGTTCAGATCCCAGAGCAATGGGCTCCCCAAGCGCATATGTGCCCCTCCGTTCCATGCGTTGTGCTCGCGGGCCAAAAGAGTCGCCTCTTGCATCCTCCTCCCTCCAACTGGTGTCCTGCGCACGTTGCACCGCCAAAGGTCCCCTCTCCGGCAGCCCGGTCCCTGGGCCAGGGCCTATTAGACCCCACAAGTCTCAGTGGCAGTAGCCGCCCTCAGGGCATCAACACGTGACGATGTGCCTGGGACTCGCCGCACTCAGAGTACTGTCCCTCTAGCTGGCAATGCCCAAACTAAATGGCTGCTCTGGTGACCGCAGCACTCCTGAGCCTGCAGTCTTCTCCCAGGGGTCCGTCTCCACTTTATCCGTGGTCCCCTCCAGTGCGTCCGCAATGGGCCGATCTCTCAAGCCCCTCCCTTGTCCCGGCTAATGTGTGTTCGCGGACCTGCCACTCGCCCCCTCCTCCACAGCGGTGGGTGCAGGCCCGTTCCGCCCCACTCACCGGGATTTGCTTGTTGCCACTGCTCTGCCAACTTGGCGTCCAAGCATTGGAGCTGCAGTCGCTCCCGCGGTCGGTCTATAGGGCGCTGATCCGCTTCATAATAATAATAATAAAGAGCTTATAGAGCGCTCAGTAACGCCATCACGGCGTGTCCCCGCGCTAAGCTTTCAGAGAGCAACAGGAGAGCCTATGAACTACGCAGTGTATAGATATGTTTTAAGCATGGCCCTAAACCGCGATTCACTGCTTTCCAGTCTCAGGGCAGGGGGAAGTATGTTCCATTGTTGAGCTGCTTGGAGAGCAAACGATCGTCCACCCATTCTAGCCTTCCTTATCCTGGGGACTGTCAATAGTCCGGCACCCTCCGAGCGGAGGGTCCTAGTAGGTTCATATCGGCTGACTAAATCCTTTAGGTATGCGGGCGATCTGTCCCAGACAATACGGTGACAGAAGAGGAGGCACTTAAACAACACACGTTTCTTCACAGGCAGCCAGTGAAGCGCATCCAGCGCCTTTTGTGAATTAGCTCTCCTGGGTCTTCTTAACACCAGTCTGGCGGCTGAGTTCTGGATGACTTGAAGGCGGCCTAGGCTGCCCTCGGTTGCCCCAAGGAACAAAATGTTTCCATAATCTAACCGCGAGGTCACCAGTGCCTGTGTTAGTGTCCTTCTGGCCGCTAAGGGTAGGAGGTCTAAAGTTTTATTTAGGGTCTTTAGTACTCCAAAACATTTGCCCACAAGACGCCTTATGTGGCCATCATATGAAAGAGAGGGGTTCATCCAGATTCCTAAATTCTTAGCCTCCTCACAAGGTGTAGGAGTAGGGCCCAGGCATGAAGGCCACCACTCATCTGACCAGTTTTCGCTTTTACCCCCCACCACCAACACCTCAGTCTTAGAACCATTGAGTTTTAAGCAATGGGAATCCATCCACTCAGCTAGTGCCTGCATACAGGATTTAAAATTGGTGGGGGTGTTGGAGGTGTTCTGCGTTAGGGAGATCAACAGCTGGGTGTCGTCGGCGTACGACACCAATTCCATTCCAAATGATTGTACAACTTTCGCCAGGGAGGCCATATATAGATTAAAAAGAGTGGGGCTCAGAGCAGAGCCCTGAGGCACTCCCTGATCTAGAGGCATCTCAGCTGAGCGACATGTCCCTTGCTGTACCTGGAAACATCTTTCAGTAAGAAACGACTGTAGCCAGCACAGCGCAGGACCAACGACCCCGGCTTCGCTCAGACACCGTAGCAGGATGGAGTGCGCTACGGTGTCAAAAGCCGCGCTTAGGTCGAGCATAATCAGGGCCATTGTATGACCTGCATCTGCCCCTGCTCTTAAGGTCTCCGTGGCTCGTAGGAGAGCCGTCTCCGTGGAGTAGCCCACCCCTAAATCCTGATTGTGAGGGATGGAGCAAATTCCATTTCTCCAGGTGCTCTGTAAGCTGAGCGTTGACCACCTTCTCAGCCACCTTCGCCACGTACGGCAATAAGGAGATAGGTCTGAGATTTTCCAGCACCTCCATGCTTACATTCGGTTTTTTCCTTATTGGCAGTACTATGGCCTTCTTCCACTCCATAGGGACTTGTTGAGTGGAAAAAGAGGTTTGTAAGACGTGTCTGATGTGGGGTTCCAGGGCTATCAGGCCCTCTGAAATGACCCAGGCCGGAGCCGGATCGTTGGGGGAACCAGACTTCACACTTCGACAGATCTTTATTAGCTTGTCTGTTGTGGGAACCTCGAAAGTTAGTAATGAGGACTCAGGGGCTGCAGTAGAAATACCTGCTATAAAGTCTATGCCCTTGTCTGGTTGTTGAGAGAAGGAGGCATAGATCGCTTTAACTTTGTTAGAAAAAAAGTCAGCGATTCTATTGCATCCCTCCTTAGTGGTCTTTGTGGGGGTGTTAGAGCTAGAGACTAAAGATATTTCTTTATATATTTTGAACAGTTCGCGCGAGGATCTCTCGGCAGCCTCAATGCGTGTATGAAAGTATTTGGCTTTGGCTCTGCGCACCGCATACTGGTAGCTTCGGTGTGCTGAGCTATAACTGTTTTTTGCTTGTTCACTCGGGTTCCTTCTCCAGCTCCTTTCAAGTTTTTTGCAGTTAGACTTGATTTGCTGGAGTTCAGGAGTGAACCAGGGGGCAGTACGTTGTCTGCCTTCTCTAGCTTTACCCTTGCTCATGGGAGCTAGCTCATCCAGAGTGGCAGTCACAAGTAGATTAAATTCCTTGTTCGCCTGATCACTGTCCGTGGCACATAATGGTTGTGCTTTCTGGATGGCACCTATAAAGTTGTCTTGAGAGTATAGTCTCCATTTGCGTCTCATAATATTTCCCATACCCTTCTCAGTAGACCTGGCAGGCTGATAAAAACATTGGAAAGGGACCAGAAAGTGATCGGCCCAAGGGAGCTGACAAGGGGTACGTGCTTTTATCATGTCCCAGCTGGCGAAGATAGGGTCCAAGCAGTGACCCCTCTGATGAGTAGCTGCAACGCTTAGCAGATTAAGCTGTAGTTCTTGTAGAACAAGCCGAACATCCTCTGCCTCCTTCTGTAAGGGATCCTCTAGGTGTAGGTTCAAGTCACCCAACACCAAAACCTTGTTGTGTTTAATCGCAGTCTGAGCAACCCCCTCTAGTAAACTACTTCGGAAGTTGCCCAGGGAGCCAGGGGGTCTGTATATTAGGATGCCCGAGATTGCCTTGTGTTGGGTCAGTTTGATACTAAATTCACCTGCTTCGCAGTCATCAATTTTTACTGGTTTTAGAACGCACTCAAAAGGGTGTTTAACAATAATGGCGATGCCACCTCCCCTACCTTTATCTCTATCAAGTCTGTGGAGGGAATAGCCTGGTGGAATAGTATCCACTATATCTGGATCAGAGTGTTCTCCTAACCAGGTTTCAGTTAAGAATAATATATGCATGTCCTCCTCCAATAAAAGATCCCACAACTGGAGGGTATGTTTGCTGACGGATCTACAGTTTAAAAGACCCCCATTAGCAGTCATCTCTCCAGTGTCAGGGACAGCGGGCTCTAGACAGCTTCCTTTAAATGAACAATGAGGGCAGGGCCCTAGGTCCAGTGGCTCCATCGCGTGGCGACAGAGGGTGGGAGGAACGGGGTAAAGGTCTCTCAGCCTCTTACTTGTGTAGGACTGCCTGTGGCACGTGCGAGATGTAGGGGTTTGGGCCCCTAGTCCCGGTCGGTCGCGGACGGGCGCAGACGGGCTTGCCTTTGGCGCGCCTTCGGCGCACCTCCGGCGCGCCCGCTGCGCCCGTCCGCTGCGCCTCCAGAAACAGCACATTCCTAAATATCGGATAAGGAGGGCGTGGCCTAACTCGGTGGGCGGAGCCCGGGAGGTCGCGGCGGTTGCCTGCTGCCTGCTTCATGCCCTCAGTGGCCTGCTGTGTTGATCCTCGCCACGGCAAAGTGCGGGGGGGTCACCCAAAGTAGATGTGCGCCCAGCTCCAGAACCACTTTCCATACCCCGGGACAGTGTGCCTCTGCAGGGCCGCCGTTCTCTCCTTCACAGCCCTCGATGTCACCCGAATGCGGAGCCCGGGGTCCCCAGTAAGACTGCCTCGTATCTAGCAGCCGCCATCTTAGGGCTCTCGGCCGATCAGACCCTCCTCAGTCCACCGGCGAGCTACATCACTGTAGATGCCCGTAGTCCCGCTGAACCGACCGGACTCCGGCTCCGATCCTCCGGTGAGTCAGTATATTTAGATGAGGTCGCTCACAGGCTAGGGTGCAGCGCCGGTCCTTCTGATCGCTTTCACCAGTATCACACCACCGCCATCTTGTCGTCACCAGCACCCAGGGACCGCTCAACCCGCCTCAGAGCTCCACCGAGAG
Organism: Lissotriton vulgaris; assembly: GCF_964263255.1. Lineage (NCBI taxonomy): Eukaryota > Metazoa > Chordata > Amphibia > Caudata > Salamandridae > Lissotriton > Lissotriton vulgaris. The sequence continues at coordinate 132,642,919 of NC_141700.1, read as the reverse complement.
CTTCTATCACCCCCACGTCGGCTGGATATCGTTCCCCTCAGCTTCCGACGCCTGTCAGCAAAATTTCGCCACTGTCCAGGATTATTTCCGAGATCGGGCAAGGAGCTTTTAGCTCACGCCGCCGCTCTCATCGGAGCCCAAGCCACGCCCCCCGCAATGGATACACACTTTAATCTTGTGGGAGATTTAAGTCAGAGATCCCCGAATACCGCGGCAACATAAAGTCTTCCTCTCTGAAGTTCAGCTCTGCCCCAAAATTGTTCTTTATTTTTTTTGTAGGTAAAAACATAATTGCCGCTGTTTACAATGAGTCATCACAATCAGAGGTAGGTGTCTTGGCGTCACCTTGCAAATGCCTTTTATTTATGTGTTTACAAAACCTGCAAGTGGTGCGTAAACACCGCTTTCAGGTTTTGTAAGCACATAAATAAAAGGCATTGCCATTTACAATGCCATTAGGTCAAACTCTCACAAATGTGAGACCTTTGCGGCACCCACGCTTTAGCTTTCAACATTGTAAGCTAAAGCGCGGGTGCCGCGATTGCTTCAAAAGTAAACAAACAGAAAATATATATTTTTTCTATTTGTTTACTTTTAAAGCAATCACAGCACCCGTGCTTTAGCTTAAGATGTTTAAAGCGTGGGTACCTCCAATTAAAAAAATAAAATAAATAAACATAAAAAGATAGGCATGCAGCTGCATTCGGCCAGCAAATAAAAGAAAAGTACGCCGCCATTATTCTGAGGTTTGCCATGCTGAATAAATAAAAAATAGAAGCATCGAGGGAGAGTGTATCCTGCCTGCAACAGCAGACAAGACAAAGCTATTTAATAAAATAGTGCTTGGAGGCTGTAAGTAATCCCTTTACCGCAGCCGAAATTCCGCTGCGGTGCGGTGGCTTTGAAGAGTGGGCGGGGCCATGTTGGCCAACGGACGTGCGCAGCACTACGGATGTAGTGCTGGCAACGGCCATTTGCCGACGCGCGCAGCGTACGGGTTAAAGCCTAATGAGTAACAACACATGTAACAGAGGTTGTCCTTTTGGGAGGTTACAAGAAGAGAAAAGGCGTTACTACTAAACCTATTGAACAATGAAAAGCCACTATTTACAAAGGACAGGGACAGGAGCCAAATAAAAGATGGGCGGAAAGTGGGCGGAGCTTCATGCCCTATCCTGAATACAGCATGACGTGAAGAGACAGCGCAAGCGCTGCCTAGGCAAGACCTAAAAGCTGCTTTATTTAAAAAGTACAACAAAGAAACAATGTCCTGAGAGGTAAGGATATGTAGGCAATTAAAACATGCATGCATACAGCATTACTTGTAAAGAAAGAAGGAGAATACTCGTTTGTATGAAAAAAGATAGTTAATCATCTTTATATTTATAACATTAGTTTCATGGTCGGACGTTATACAGTAGGAACAGCACTGCATAAATTGAATTGATGACAACCATATACAACTTGGTGCATAAAGGTGTACAAAGTGAAGGTGGCGACGCAAGTGAAAGTGAACAGCGTGGACGGCGCACTGTGAACAAGGTGCAGATAATTTACAGTGAGTGGCTCAGAAACACATGTGACAACGTGATATCACAGTAAGCAGAGGTTTTTCCAATTAAATGTTTAGCCACAAAGGAGGAGTGCGCCTGTTATTTAGGCTGTTAGGTCAACGGCGTTTCGATCCACATTAGTTTGGATCGTCATCAGGACTTGGTTGTCTGAGTTGGGGCGTGCTTAGGTAGGCGTGAATCGTCTGTTTTAGCAAGTCTCCACGAATAGGAGGGGCAATCTATAGCAACTTTGGCAGGCCAAGTCAAGGATCGTCTGTGGCCTGCATGAGGGCACTTTGGTAATCTGTGCTTTTGTCGACCGTCTTAGATCAGCCGTGTTCCAGCACGTTAGCTGAATAAATCGGCATGCTGGCGCTCGAGTGAAGGCTTGCCTTCACTCGAGCGCCAGCACGCCGATTTATTCAGCTAACGTGCTAACGTGCTGGAGCACGTGCTAACGTGCTGGAACACGGCTGATCTAAGACGGACGACAAAAGCACAGATTACCAAAGTGCCCTCATGCAGGCCACAGACGTTGTCACATGTGTTTCTGAGCCACTCACTGTAAATTATCTGCACCTTGTTCACAGTGCGCCGTCCACGCTGTTCACTTTCACTTGCGTCGCCACCTTCACTTTGTACACCTTTATGCACCAAGTTTTATATGGTTGTCATCAATTCAATGTATGCAGTACTGTTCCTTACTCTATAACTTCCTACTGTATAACGTCCGACCATGAAACTAAGGTTATAAATATAAAGATGATTAACTATCTTTTTTCATACAAACGAGTATTCTCCTTCTTTTTTTACAAGTAATGCTGTATGCATGTATGTTTTAATTGGCTACATATCCTTACCTCTCAGGACATTGTTTCTTTGTTGCACCTTACCTACCCAGTCCTGAATTGGTATATGGGTTACACTCGTGTAAATCTTACATTATTTAAAAAGTAATCACAGACATTATGGTCTACTAACCCCAGCAGGCCACCATCCCTGTGAGTGGTAGCCATTCCCAATGAGTCACAAATTGTGACCTGCTACATAAATATATTAATGAGGCAGGTCCCTTGCAACTTATTGGGAATCGCAAACAGTGTAAAACACAATGTTGTGAATAGCTGTTTGCAATTTCCTAGTAGCGAATCGAAAGAATTACTGTGTGGAAATCACACGTGGAAGTCTATGTACATCTGGCCTTAGGGTCAGATTGGGATCTCCAAAAGACCGGGTAGTCAAACAAAGTGGTACAAATTTGCAGAACTGAGTGTTGTGCAAAACATTTAGTTAGGGCCATGGCGCTAATGTTGGGAACAAACGTTTTGTGATAATAAAAGGGTTTTAAAGCTTGTAGGACCAGTTACTTTAGAAAGGGCTGGAATCACCGGGAGAGGATGAATAGATTACTTACCAGTGATCTTCATTACACTTAGGATAGCCCTTGTCATAGCCATAACCCATGAGGCGGCTTCACCTCTCGACAGGAAAACACTACCCAAGATTTCCTTTATTTCCATTAAAAAAGAGCCCATCGATATGGTAAAAGGGGCCTTTCCCTAAACACTTACTGTAAGTAATTACGCCACATATAATTGTATACCAGGAAGGGTGAGGGGGCAGGTTGCTGCTATGACCAGGAGGACTATCCTAAGGGTAATGAAGATCACCGGTAAGTAATCGATTCATTAACCCAACTTCTGTCCTCCACATCATAGCTATAACACATGAGGATTTACCAAAGCAGCGAACAACAGACACTATTATATGATGCAAAAATAGAAATATGTATTGACAGAATTAATGCAAAGCCGACTTGAGTACAGAAAAAACAAAATTATTAGTGTCAGAAGAAAACCTGTCCAACTTATAGTGAGAAAGAAAAATATATGGTGTAGCCCTAGTATCAAATCGGCAAATTTCCTGTAGGGAAACACCCCGTGCTTCAGCCCAGAAGGCTCCTTCTGCTCTAGTAGACCTGGATCAAACTTTTCTGTGTAACATCAGACCCAGAAGGCCTCGGACCCACCTACTGATGGTAGTTGAAGAAGCCTTCTTCCCCTTAGAAGACAACCCATAGGAAACAAATAGGAATGGGAGGATCTGAAAGGCGTTGTCTTATCCAGATAAATAAGCTAGGCCCTTTTCACACCCAGAGCGGATTGAACAATCTGATCAGAAGTGAAGACTGGAAGAATTATTTCCTGATGTGTGTGAAAAACAGATAGTATTTTTTGCTTAAAAGCTGAATTCGGACGCAAAACAACTTTATCCGGAAATAATTTTAAGTATGGAAAGGTAATGATTATGGCTGACAATTCACCCAACCTCCTAGCCAAAGTAAGAGCTAATGACAAGCCACTTTCACAGATTACCAATGCAGGTCTGCTTGTTCCAGAGGCTCAAAAGGTTCTGTCCGTTACTCTTTTGAAACCACCAAAAAATCCCAGGAAGGCAGAGGAGTGGACTTGATAGGTATTTTTACTCGGAAGCTTTTGAGAAGCTTCCGAACAAGAGGGAGAATATCTAGGAGATTTTCCCTAGACCCTCTACAAGATTTATTGACTGCCCAATGGAAGACCAAGATGGAAGGCCTTTAGCAAACCCATCCTTAATAAAGTCCAAGATCCTAAAAGGATCCCCAGACACTGGATCTAGATCCATTACTGAGCACCAGGAAGAAAAAGGTTTCCAGTGCTTCACATAACATTGAGTACAGATTCTTCTATTCCCAAGTTAGGATTTTCTGGGCCAGAGAAGCATGATCCAGACACCTTGTTCCCCTGTGACTGTTTATATATTCCTTTGCCACCTTGTTGTCTATCCTAACGAAGACAGCTTGCCTCATCATCACATTCGCAAAGGCTAACAACGCTCTCCCTATTGCAGCTAACGCCTTCCAAGTTAAGGCATTTAGGCTTTCTGACTCCAACCATTTCCCTTGTGCCTCCTGAAAACCCATTGTTGCCCCACCCCATTGACTGGCATGTGTTGTAATTATCAGGGGAAGAGGATCTGACTTGGGAGTCCCTTGTAAAAGGTTCTGCGGTGACAGACACCACTGAAGATCTAGAATGATAGCGGCTGTAATCAGGATTTGAATATTGTGATCTAAGGAAATGGGAGACAAGTGAGCTAGAACACGCTGCACCAATGGTTTGCGATGAAGACGTGACCAGGGAACAACTGACGTACAAGCTGACATGAGACCCTGGAGTTGTAACCATTGTCTGGCTGTAGCTGTTTTCTGCTGCAACAAGTGACAGAGTTTGGACTGGAGGGTCTCCATCCTGTCTTCTGGCATGAAATCTTTTGTCTTCTCTGAATCAAACACTATCCCCGATGAATTGTTTCTGATGTACTGGTTGGAGATTCGATGTATCCTGGTTCAGAATCAGTCCCAGAGATGACAGCAATTGATAGGTCTGTTGAACATCTTCCTGAACCTTGGGAAAAGAAGATGCCACAGTTAACCAATCATCAAAACATGGATGCAATTGAACCCTAAGCAAATGTAAGTGAGCGACCATCAGAGCAAGTGCCTTCATGAAGATTCTCAATGAGGAGGACAAGCCGAAAAGCAACACTTTGAACTGAAAATAAGGGTCTGCCACTGTGAAACGAAGTTACTTCTGAGAGTCTGGATGAACGGAGATGTGAAAATAAGCACCCTGTAAGTCTATGGTGGCCATATAATCCCCCTTCGAGATTGCTGGGATGATCTGTTGCAGCGTCACCATTATGAATAGAAGGTAATGTACAAAAGCGTTGAGGTGTTTCAATCCAGGATGGGTCGGAAACTTCTGTCTGGTTTCGGCACCAAAAAGAGAGTGGAATAAAGCCCTTGCCAATGTTGGTTGGAACAGGAATAATCGTGCCCTTCTGACGCAAATTCTGTACTCCCAGATGTATTGTCTGAAGTTTCAGATGATTTTTAGGCAATTGTGCCTGAACAAAGAATGGTTCCACAGGGGGAGTGTGGAAAGCAATTTGATAACCACTCTGGACAATGTTGAACACCCATTTGTCCAAAATTGTGTTTTGCCAATTTGGAAAAAAGTTGACTATTCTTCCTGCCACCATATCGGATTGATCATCATTTGTTTGCTTAAAGATGTGGTTGGGGCTGCAGCTGCAGTTGGGATTTTCCACTAGCCGTCGGCTCCCCAACTCCAAGCCAGGCCACAAAAGGGCTGTTTATTCCAAAGAGCCAGATTGTATTTCTTTTGGAAAACATATGTTTTCCCTTGATAAGGATGAAATGGCTGAATAACCCTTTTCTCCTCAGCAGCCTTCTTTAACAAATCCTCCAGCTGAGCGGTAAACAGTTTATTCCCTGTAAAGGTAAGCTGCAAGATAAGTGCTTTTTGGGATTGATCTAGTTTCCACAATGTGAGTCCTAGAAGGCAACCAGCAACAATATATCTAAACAACAGGAGAGGTAGGGCTAGGAGTCATTCCTCTTCCCCTGATAATCACTTTTAAACAACCAAAGAGTGACTGACGGCGCAAAATAACTACTAGGGTAGAAATATTGAAGTTTGCAACCAAATGTAAACTAAAAACAAGAAAAGACACAAAGGAAGGGTGTGTGATCGGTGAAAAAAACCTTTGTTTTTAAAAAGAACCCTCACTCACCAACCTAGTTGGTGACATGCTTTATCATTGGGTTCCACCAGGGAGACCGAATGTCTCCTCGGTGTGCTACAACGCCTGAAATTACAGTGGAGCTTGTTTTTATTGGGCTTGTGGAGTGATGCACAAAGAAAGTGAGTGGTGATTTAAAATATGGCGAGCTGATACCAGAACTAACTTTAATAAAGGGTCAGCCAGCGATCATTAAAACCAGGTGAATCGGACACTAGTGGTTGTGAATTTGAACCAAATGTATCCTAATTAAAAGGTGAAAAGGTCGACATGTTTCTGCTTTTAAGTGCTAAATCAGCAAAGCTTTCATCAGGACCAAGTAAAAAAAAACAGGCGGTATACGCATGCTAAGGCGTACCCTAACCTTGGGGATGTGTGTGTATGTTGGTAAAACTCACGGTTCTACCCGTATGGGCTCTCCCGGTATTTCCAAGGGACCCGACTCTGGAAGAAAAGAGATTCTTTAACCAGGCAACAAAGCATCTAATCTTTCATGTCATTTTCATTTACACATGCGTTGTGAGGTGTAAAGCCACCCAAAGACCATTAGCAGTGGATCATATCAAAAAACAAAGACACCCTTATGTGCTTCTTTTGATAACAAAAGTCAATTGTACTGTGCTGATATGTCAGAATCCCAACGCGAAACAATGAAACAATGCTTTCATCCGTTGCGTCAGTTAAGATTAGCTGTGCCTCGTGTCTGAGATGTAAAGCAAAATGACTAGTGCTACCCCATAACTCATAAAATTACCCCACACACACGCACAGCTAATCTTAACTGATGCAACGGATGAAAGCATTGTTTAAGTAAGCATACAAGATGCATATGTGTCTTTGATGAATTAATATCCTAGACACGAGTCGCATGATGAGAGTTTGGTTTATCATTGCCAATCGTTATCATGCGTTGGGATTCCGGCATATCAGCACAGTACCATTGACTTTTTTTTTTTTTTTTTTTTTTGGAAAACCTTTATTTGTAGTAAAAAGTACACTGCTATTCAGCCTTATATCCCGGAGGCCAGGCAGCATTGAGGCAGCAGGTAAGATCGTGTACAATACTGTACGCAGAAGCAATCAGGTTTAATTTTCAATAGCATCAAACTTAGTATAAATAAACCAAAGAATAGGAAAGCCTCAAAAAGGCTAAGAGAAAAAGGCGTGCGCTAGGCACGAAAAGGAGTCAAGAAGAAAAAAGAAGTGGCTGAGGACAGTACAGAAGTAGTGGAATTGCGCAGCGGGAGGGGGTCAAGGGCCGCACACCCAAGACAGCACACAATAGCAGTGACAACAATAAGGCACTTGGGGGGTAACACGCCAGGATAGTCCATCTGGAACTGCGGGAAGGGGCTCTACGGGGAAGGTTGGACTTCAGAGTCAGTCTCTATTGGGGGGTCGCAAATGTCACCTCTGTAGGAGTTCCAGGCTCCCCACACAGACCTCCACATTTTAGGCTTGCCCCTGGCCACGTACACCGTCTTTTCACGCAGCATGCACCAGTCCATGTTGGTTTCCCATAAGCTGAGGGAGGGAGGAGCAGGCGCACCCCATTTCTGGGCGATGTCCCTCTTGGCCACCATATTACCAAGGGTGACCCAACGGGTCTGGGCTACACTGTAATCATTCGGACACCAAACATTGAGGAGGCATCGCCGGGCCTCAGCCGGTAAGGCCACACCAGTCACTTCCTCCATCACCTCATGCACTCGCGTCCAGTACCGGGCAACCCCAGGACACTCCCAAATGATGTGCAGGAAAGTAGCAAGCATACCACAACCCCTCCGACACAGGCCGTCCGTGGAAAGTCCCATATGTATGAGTCTAGGGCCAGTGACATACACCCTGTGTAGTATTTTCAACTGAACAAGGTGGAGTCGCGCTGATATGGCCACCTCCCTGGGGGAGAGACCGCTGATTGCCACTCCTCGTCGTCCATCTCTATACCATCATTCACCCAGTGCAACCTCAATCGTTCAAGCAGATCCACTCTCACATTGATGAGTTTTTTGTACGTCAGGGAGATAGCGCTGTCCGGCATGTGGCCGTCCAGCACCCGATCCTCCAAGGGTGATGACTCAGGGATCGCTTCTCCATCCGATATGTGTGGGGAGAGAGCATGACTAAGCTGGGCGTGTCGGAAATATTCCGTCGACGCCAGCTGGTACTCAGACTGTAGTATGTCAAACGACTTGACCCTCCCCCTCGCCATCATGTCCCCAACCTTAGATATCCCGATGGTGTCCCACCGGTCGAAACCTTTAGTTTTCCACAGCTTTCCCAGTATGTCAGAGTCGTATAGGGGTGTGGCCAGGGTAATCCTATCTTTCCAGCCCAGAGTGTCAGTGACCGCGCGCCATATATGTACCATCGTTTTGGTGGGGCCCGTCAGCTTCCGGTCCAAGGACCTGGAGTATAGGGCTCTATAATAGTTCCCGTCGTTCACGAGCCACCGATCCATGGCGTAGCCCGTGCTGGCCGCTGGGCCATAAAGGCCGTGGTTGATGGCCGCAAGCTGGGACGCCCAGTAGTAGCGTCGCATATCCGGTAGGGCGATACCCCCATCGTAACACGGTATGGTCAGCTTGAGCAACGAGATTCGTGGCCTCCCATCCCACAACAGTGCTCGCTGCAGGGATTCAATCTCTCCAAAGTATTTGGCCGGGACCGGATCTTGGGTGTTTTGCAAAGCGTAGAGGAAGCGAGGTAGCGCCATCATTTTAAATAAAGCGGCTCTGCCCATTAGGGAGATCGGTAGCTTCTTCCACCCCTCGACATCTCTGCGTAATCGCGCAAGCGGTGGTAGAAGGTTGTGTGAGTATCGGGCTCGGGGGTCACGCGACACGTAAATGCCCAGGTATCGAAAGCCCTGCTGGGCTATCTGTATTGAGCACCCACGGGGGAGGCGCGGAGTGTCTCCACACAACGTGTATAGTGAGGATTTAGACCAATTGATCACCAAGCCGGAGTGGGTCCCGAAGGTACCCAACAGGCCAAAAACCACAATAAGTGAGCGGCAAGGAGAGGTGAGATACAAGAGGATGTCGTCCGCGTAAAGCGACACTCGGTCCTCAAGGCCAGGTGACCACGTAATCCCGGAGACATCAGGGTGCGTCCTGATCCAGGCCGCCAGGGGTTCCAGTGCCAGGGTGAACAGGAGCGGCGAGAGCGGACAACCTTGTCTGGTGCCCCTGTGCAGCGCAAAGGAGGCCGACAGCCGACCATTGACGGCCACATTAGCCAACGGTGCGGTATACAGCAGTCGGACCCATCCGATGTAAGTGGGCCCAAACCCCAACTTGGCTAGGACAGCCCACAAATAATTCCACTCCAGCGAGTCGAAAGCCATAGTGGCGTCAAGCGAGGCGAGAACTGCAGGCTCACGAAGCAGGTGAGCACGTGCCATAACCGCGTGAAGCCTCCTCAAGTTGAGCGCCGTGTTCCGGTGCGGTATGAAGCCGGACTGGTCCGGGTGAACCAAGTCCGCAATTACACCCGCCAGCCGGTTGGCCAGCAATTTGGCCAGGATCTTGGGTTCGGCGTTTAGTAGCGAGATGGGTCTATAGGACCGGCACAAATCACGTGGTTTTCCTTCTTTGTGGATCACCACAATGGTGGCGAGTCTCTGGTCGGGGGGGAGTTCTCCCGTCTCACGGGCTTCAAGGAACATATTAAGCAATGGTGTGGCCAGTGCGTCGGCCCTGAGTTTATAAAGCTCGACCGGGATACCGTTGGGCCCCGGTGCTTTGCCGGAGTGCAGCGAGCGGATCGCCAGGGCCACCTCATCCACAGACAGGTCTCGGTCCATGTCCTCCCGGTCAAGATCTGAGAGGCAGGGGAGGTCAATGTCCTCCAGAAAGGAGGCCGAGACAGACTCTGGGAGAGGATTTGCGGAGGTATATACCCCCTCAAAGTATTCAGCGAAGGACCCCACTATAGCCGCCGGGTCCGTCAGGGATAGACCATCCTCACCCACCAGTTCTGGGACCACCCGGGACGCCAGTTCCCGTCCATCCAGCCATGCCAAGAGTTTGCCCGCCTTATCACCCGAGTCGTATATCCTGCCCTGCTGTTCCCTGCTCAAGGCCTTCGCTGCATCAGTGGTGGTCGCCCGGAGTTCGGACTGCTTAAGGGAGAGAGCGTGAATCAAGTCGGGAGACTGATCCAGCTCCAGTCGGGCACTCAGGTCAGCGAGATCAGACTCCAGCCGCACCACGTCCTCATCCCGGCGGCGGCGAGCCTCCGCAATCAGGGAGAAGGCCTCGCCACGAAGCACGGTTTTAAAGGCCTCCCAAAGGGAGACAGCGGAGTCAACGGAGCCAGTATTTTCGACAAAGTACCGGTCCATAGCTTTAGTCAGGAGAGCCCTGGTCTTCGGATCGCGAAAGTACCACGGGTTAATGGGAGCCACTCGCGAAGACGCGGGGATCCGGAAGTCAAAAGAGACCCAGACCGAGGAATGATCTGAAATGCCCCTAGCTAAGAGACGCGCGGTGGACACAGACTGCGCCTGGGCAGCCGGGGTGAGGACGTAGTCTATTCTAGAAAAGCTACCGTGGACACCCGAGAGAAAAGTGTACTGCCGCTGGGTAGGGTGTAACAATCGCCAGCAATCAACCATCCCCATAGAACTAAAAAAATCAGGCAGCCAAGATTGGGAAGGGCGAAGATCCCTGGATGGAAAGCGGTCCAACTCCCCCGAGACTACAGAGTTGAAGTCCCCACCCACCAACAACAATCCCTCGGGGAGACCTAAAATGGCGCCTCCCAGGTCCCTGAAAGTAGTCTCCTGCAGCCCCGGGGGAACATAAACCGAAACCAAAACTAACGTGCGGCCCTCCCACTTGCCCACCAACGCCACGTATCTTCCTCTTTCATCAGCAAGTACAGACTCCACCTCCAACGGGAGGGACGTGCGCACCATAATGCCCACCCCTCTGGAACCCGAGGAGAACCCTGAATGTGCCACCATTTTGTATCCCCGTCTATTCAAGGCCTTACAGGCATGTCCCACCAAGTGGGTCTCTTGTAGAAAAACCACATCAGGCGAACAGCGCTTGAGCATCTGCATCACAACACCCCTCTTAATACGGTCCCCCAACCCGTTAACATTCCAGCTCAACAAATTAAGAGATTTACCCCCCATCATCAAGGACGTTCCGCGCCCCCTCCCCCACCCACAACAGCGCCCACAGCAATAACATTTCAGTCCAGTAGTTCCTCAGCCAGAACAAAGAATAAGACAAAGAAAAAGTACGAAAAAACACACCCCAACTACCCACCACCCTGCACCCCTGCATCAGACTATAATCCACCCCAACTAGCAGTGTGCCTGTCGCCCCTTAACTAACCTACAAGAAGCCCACAGAGGAGAAAGGAGACATCCCATCCCCCCCGTCATCCCCCATATTAAGTACAAAACGAGTCAAAATAACAGCAGCAATATCAAAAGCCGAAGCCCCTCGCGGCAACCCAGCTCTCGGAAGGCAAGTAACCAAACAATCATTCCTGTGCCTCCGCGCCTCCGGTGGTCTCCTCTGTCTGGTCGGTCGGCTCATGTCGTTCCTGGGGCAGGGTATCAAGCCAGTGTCCCGCCTCATCCGGGAAGTCAAAGAAGAAGGTCCGGTGGTCACGCTCAATGCGAAGCTTGGCAGGATAGAGCATAGAGTAGCGCAGGCCCATTTCCCTCAGTCTCCGTTTCACCCCCGTAAAGCTCTGGCGCTTTTTCTGAACAGCCTGGGTGAAATCCGGGAAGAAGTTCACATCAGAGTTCTGGAAGCAGAGAGGGCCCGCGGTCCTCGATGCTTGCAGGATAGCGTCTCTGTCCCTGTAATTGAACAGCCTCGCGATGATGGGGCGAGGGGAGGCACCCGATTTCGGTGGCCCACCCGGGATCCTGTGGGCCCGTTCCACCGAAAAGAACTTGCTCAGGCCCCCCGGTGCCAAGTTCTTAACCACCAGTTCTTCCACAAAGAGCTCAGTCGAGTCCTCCTCGGCCTTTTCCGGTACACCGGTGATGCGAACATTCTGGCGCCGCGCGCGACCCTCGAACTCGTCCAGTCGACGCGCCAGCATTCCATTAGCCATTTTCAGGTCGCGCACCTCCAACTGTATATCAGACACATCCGTGACCAGGCTGGAAGTCTTAAGATCCAGCGATTTCACCCGGTCGTTAGTTTTCCCGAGGTCGGTCCTGATGAGGTTTAACTCAATCTTCAGGGAGTCAACCTTGCTGGACAGTTCCTCGCGGAGAGTGTGCATCTCCGTCTTCACCCCCGATATCGCTCCCATGACGTCCCGAAGCGTTATCTCGGAGTCGTCCGGCGATTCATCTCTTCCTGGGTCCTTAGTACGACCCGCCAGTACCGGTGATCCCTTAGACTGGGAGAATCGCTCCGGAATGGTGGACTGGGACTGGGATGGCTTCCTGTTGAGCCGCTGAGATTTGCCTGCGTCCGAGCCTCCTTTGCCCGCCATGTTGGCACTCTCGGGACGGGGGGACACCAGGGGCGAAAGAGTCCAGTTTGGTATGTCCAACGCACACGACGATATCTCCAAAGTCCAGTGTTGAGGCCGCCCAGCAAGGCGCTCAAGGATCAGAAGCACCCCTCGGGATGAAGAAGCGTAGGCAGGGAGGTACCATGTGGAGACACTGCTGTAACCCACGACGGTCGCCAGTGATGCGGGCGGAGACTCCGGGCTCCGTCGAGCTAACTGAGTCTAGGAATGTCCGATTTTCATTCCGAAAGCGGGTGCCGCCTCAGGACCGGCTCAGCAACCGATTCCCACAATCGTGGGACAGGATGGATCACAGGATCATTGCGGAGGATCGGGAGGTCTTCGGAGCTCCGAGCTCACGCGGCCATCTTGGCTGGCAGCGAAGCTCCTCCCCCCCATTGACTTTTGTTATCAAAAGAAGCACATAAGGGTGTCTTGGTTTTTTGGTATGATCCACTGCTAATGGTCTTTGGGTGGCTTTACACCTCACAACGCATGTGTAAATGAAAATGACATGAAAGATTAGATGCTTTGTTGCCTGGTTAAAAAATCTCTTTTCTTCCAGAGTCGGGTCCCTTGGAAATACCGGGAGAGCCCATACGGGTAGAACCGTGAGTTTTACCAACATACACACACATCCCCAAGGTTAGGGTACACCTTAGCGTGCGTTTACCGCCTGTTTTTTTTACTTGGTCCTGATGAAAGCTTTGCTGATTTAGCACTTAAAAGCAGAAACATGTCGACCTTTTCACCTTTTAATTAGGATACATTTGGTTCAAATTCACAACCACTAGTGTCCGATTCACCTGGTTTTAATGATCACTGGCTGACCCTTTATTAAAGTTAGTTCTGGGATCAGCTCGCTATCTTTTAAATCACCACTCACTTTCTTTGGGCATCACTCCACAAGCCCAATAAAAACCAGCTACGCTGTAATTTCAGGTGTTGTAGCACACCGGGGAGACATTCGGTCTCCCTGGTGGAACGCAATGATGAAGCATGTCACCAACTAGATTGGTGAGTGAGGATTCTTTTTAAAAACAAAGGTTTTTTCACCGATCACACACCCTTCCTTTGTGTCTTTTCTTGTTTTTAGTTTACATTTGGTTGCAACCTTCAATATTTCTACCCTAGTAGTTATTTTGTGCCGTCAGTCGCTCTTTGGTTGTTTAAAAGAGACCAGCAACAATAGACACTCCAGCTGCAATAGCAGGAGACCATGGGAAATCAAATGATGCATCTTACAAAAAGTTTGTCAACATTTTTAGATTAGCTAAAAATGTCAGTAGTGCCCTGCTCCTGAAGGGCATCAGATAGAAGCTGGAAATCCAATAGCCATGTTTGAGAACAATATGCTACACAGGTAACAGCTCTAATTGAAAAGTTAGAGGCAGCATCTCCCCTCTTTAATGAGGATTCCACTTTCTTATCAACAGCATCTGCCAAAGACACCTATTTAGAGGCCAAAGACCAAGTAGAACCATACTTGCCAAAATTGAATTTACTTTAGGCTGGTGTGGGACCTTCTCAAATGACTGAAGCACATATCTTTTTGCCAGGAAGTGTGGAAATTTGGTCCTATTAATGTATTTCCATTCTTTTAAAAAGACCCCTTTAATGACTTCATGAATGGGTAAGTCCTCTGCTGCTGGGGTTCTGCATTGTGAGACAAATTCATCCTCCACCCGTTACGCCTCCTGGAAACTCAGCATCTTTCTTATATGTTTAAACATGTCCTGAAACTGAGAGCCCTGCACATATCTGCCTCTGGGATGCGCTTGCAAATCCTCCTCATCCTCAGGAGACAGTTTATGCTTTTTGAAGAATGATTGAGCCAATGCTGAGGTGACGGCATCATCAATTAATCAATGAATAAGAATTCTCAACACTTGTAGTACAACTCCTGAGTTATGGACAGTCCATGCTTAACATTTTTGTATTTTTGATATTTACCATCGCTGGTGAGTGGTTGAGTGTGTTGGTTTCATGACTGACGTGTAATTATAGCCTTCAACTTTAACATGCCACTGTCATGGCTCGTGGCAGTGATAATATGGCCTAAAAAAATGGCAGCCGGTTTGTTTGCTTTTACAGTGATGTTAATATAGGCTTCAGCTCTCTTGGCTAAAGTAAGGTGACCTCGTATATGTACTTTGGAAAAGTAGTGAGCAGGGTTCTGATCCTTCCCTGGACGATGCGCAATAGTATAGTTATACTCTTTTAAACATAGACCCCATCATTAAATGCGAGGAGGCCTTTTGACATTTGGATTGCCAAATATAGTCAGTAAAGCTTGATGATCGGTTACCAGAGTAATAGGTTTTTCATACAGGAATACATGGAAATGTTAATAGGCCCATATCATGGCTAAACTTTCTTTTTCTGGTTGTGAGTATGCACATTCTGTTTGGGACAAACTTCTACTTGCATAGGCCACAATATGCCTTCTAGTATTCGGGTGCCTGCTGTGCTGGGCAAGGATAGAACCTAACCTGACTGGGCTAGCTTCAACAACAATCTCTGTATGAAGCTTTGGATTGAAGTATGCCACTTCAGTAGCATTTTCAATGGCTTATTTAATTCTTTAATTCTTTTAAAGATTTTCTCACATTCATGTGGGCAATGAAATGAAGTCAAGTCTCTCAACCAGGCGCGGACGGTACAGGTAAGGGCGATGGGGTATGGGAGTTGAGAAACGATGGAATAGGGAAATAAATAAATAAATAAATAAATAAATAAAACCACTTGCAGCAAACGCAAGGTAAGTGGTTTTAATTATTTTTTTATTTTATTTTTATTTTATTTATATTCCATCGTCTGTCGACTTGACCCCCCCCCCCCCCCCCCGCCCACCGCTCTTATCTGTACCAGCCGTTCCTGCTTTCAACGCAGCACTTACGGTGGCAAAGTCTTATAAGTATCTGGAACAGTAACTGGCCATGCCAAGAAATGAACGCACCATAGAAACATCTTGTGGGGGATCAGCATTTGACAGGGCGTGTACTTTAGCAGGATCTGGTGTCATACCCTCATCAGAAACATTATGAAGAAATAATTTTAACTTTGTCTTATGGAACTCACACTTTTCTACATTCAAAGTCAAACCTGCTTCCGCAAGTAAATGACATACGTGTGTAAGAGCTTTATCATGTTCTTTTTGTGTAGCTCGGAAAACCAATGTGTCATCTTGAAACAGTTTGGCAGCGGATGACGCCAAAACGTAGTCTTTTGGATCGAAACAGACCAACATGTGTAGAAGTTGTAATGTACCTGCAATGTTTTTCATGTTCTAACTGATGATAACCTTTATTTAAATCAAGGCGACAGAAAACCTCTGCATTATTCAATTGCATTATCATGTCAGCAATCTGTGAACCAGGATGTCATTATCTTTCAATTGCCTTGTTTGCCTGATGCCTGATATCAACACATATGCATACACTGTTCTTCTTAGGCACTACTACCATGGTGTTTGACCAGTTGAACGTTCAAAAATATCATGCTTAATTACCACTTCAAGTTCTTTTTCAACTGCTTCTATCAAATGAAAAGCAGTTTGTCTATGTTTCTGAGCAACAGGACCGACATCCTCATCAATATGCAACTTTACTTTCATGAGCTTTCCCAAATCATGAAATCACCAGGGGAAGTGATTTTCTATTTCAGGGTGAGCATTCATGTAATTCACAAACATTTGTTCCATATCAGCGGCTATGCTTAAAATGAATAGTCAGAGCAAACAAAGAAAGTGTACCACAACCTCCAATATTTTGAAAAATTATTTAAACAGAATAAACGGAAATCAATACGTGTATCCTAGCCATCTATTTAGGCTAATTAGTTTTAATTATTCAACATATTAGAAAAGAGGGACATGTAATCACTCAACAGAGAATCCATTTTAGTGAAGTTACACTAACAATACATACAGACAAAAAAGATAATTGCCACAAATTAATTGCACGAATACATGTAGGGAATATTACACAAATCATTTACAAAAAATTAATCAAACGTAAAATCACAGTAACATTAGAAATACAATACACAGTGAGACAATTAGAATATGAAAAAATAGAATCAGTTTTGCATAATGAACAATTCGTCATTTAGCAAAAAACCGCTATATACAATAGCAACTACAAATTTTACGCAGAGTGTCCTCTTGACAAGATTCAGGCTATACTCAATATTAGTGGCCGACGCGTTTCAAGTACCGGTTTTTTCAATTACCGGACTCTCATCAGGGCAGGATAAGTCTTTACGTGATAAACCAACTGGTCATTGACCAGCGGTAAGCTAAGGACCTGACGCGTTTCAAGTACCGGTTTTTTCAATTACCGGACTCTCATCAGGGCAGGATAAGTCTTTACGTGATAAACCAACTGTTTAAGATAGAAAAAACAAAAACTGATTCGAACTGGACTTCCTCAAAACGTCTTTAAACAATAAGACACATGTATTTAGACAAAACATGATTTTTGAGGCAAGAAATAATTATTCTTACCTGGTCATTGACCAGCGGTAAGCTAAGGACCTTCTAATGTGCGTTCAAGCGGTACTCGCCTGTAAAGTGACAAGGCAACAAGAGGCTAAGTCAAATTGTTTATAGCCCAGGGGATTAAATCGGCCATAGTAAAAGAAAAAATGGTTTTTACCTACAAAGGGCTGACATCGGGCGTGTGTTCTCCACTCTTATAATGTATGCGGATGCAGTCGTGGCATATTTAAAATCTAGCAAGGGGCAAAAGGAGTAGCAATGAGACATTTAATCATCGAGTGTTGAATTAAAACAACTCGCGCTCACCAGAAATAAACTTACTTGGAAATATTGCTGGTTTGTGCAGGGGAGCCACGGTTTGAAAAATGCGCGGTTAGGCGCCGGTAGAAGGATCTGAAACACGGGAGATACGAGCGTGTTAGAAGTCGGGGCCGCTTAATGGTGCAGAATAAAACGCTTTAACGCGTCGGCCTCTCGACCGGGATACAGGGACCCGCTTACCTTCTACTTAAGTATCCGAAAGGAGAAATTACATCCACGGGCAGCGTGAAGACGAGCCTGCAGCTTGTCGTCTCCAAAACCTCATAACCGCAAGATCACATGACCATGGCAAGGCGGAGCTCGCCCCGCTGTTCAGTATGATGCATTGTGGGATTTGTATTTTTACATATTTATCAAAGTTTAGAAGAGCGAGAAATAACAGGTTAAGCTCTGGTGAGCTCGCTCATGCAGTTCAATCCTTTGTTTATGGTATCAAATTTCATGATCAAATATGATTCTTTGCGCAATAAAGCACTATCAACGCAAAGAGCACCATTCTTAGTATCAATTGCTGCCAGAACAGTCCATTTAAATTGATTTTCACTGTGGCCCGATGCCAAAAAATGTTCGACCATAGGTGCCGATTGGACCCTTTTCTTAAGTCGAGATCTGTGCTGGGTTATTCTTATGTTTATTTGTTGACTTGTTTTGCCGATGTAAACCTTGTCACATGGGCAGAGCACCGCGTACACAACATTTTTCGTTTTACAATTAGTGAATTTTGTATGTTTCCATGCAATTCCGTTATGGTCAAATACATCCCCCTCCAGAGTTGTTGGGCAGGCAACGCAATTACCACATCTATGGTGTCCAACAATCTGCGGCAAATTCCATTGCGTTAGTAGATCGCTTCTAGGTTTCGGAATGTAACTGTCAGCACGTATCAACTGCTGACCGATACTCAAATTTTTCTTCATTGCGAAGATAGGCTTGGACATAGGGCAGGTAAGATTCTCTAACAAATGCCAATTTTTAAGGACAATTTGTCGAAACTTATTGGTGTGGGTGCCAAAAGTAGTAACACAGACCAGTTTGTCCAAATCTGACTTGATCTTTTTTTCTAAAAGAGTCTCTCTAGGTGTGAACCTTGCTCTTTTTTTAGAGTGCTTCAATAATTTTTTGGGGTATCCCCTCCCTTCCATTTCTCTACAAAAAGACTCAGCATGCATATCAAAGTCCCTAAGCTCAGTGCAGTTTCTTCGGATTCTTAATAATTGCCCATAAGGCAAATTTTGTTTTAAACACTGGGGGTGTGAACTTTTATAATGCAAAATCGTGTTTCTATCTGTATCTTTTTTGTACAGGGATGTGGTAAGTTGTTCGTCTTGGCAACTGACTAGGACATCTAAAAATGTCATTTCGCTGTTACTTGATTGTATTGAAAATTTAATGTCACGATGCCGTGAGTTAACCCAATTGTGGAATAGATCTAACTCGGTCTGGCTCCCCTGCCACAGGAGCCAGACGTCGTCTATGTATCTCCACCACTGCACAATTTTTTCAAGGAACGGATTATTATTGAAAATGAATTTCTCCTCGTATTGGGCCATATAAAGTACGGCCATTTCTGGCGCATAAGGACAGCCCATGGCTGTCCCTTTGACCTGTACAAAGAACTCATTTTCGAACTTAAAATAATTCATACGGAGGGAAATTTCAGCCAATGAGATTATGAAAGATGTAGGCACCCTATGTGGTCTTTCTCTGGATTCAAGATATACTTCAATCACCTCAAGCGCCTCGTCCTGAGGGATCTGGGTATAAAGCGATGTTACGTCCATTGTGGCCATGATTTGGGTCTCTTTGTTGAACTGTATGCCCTCTACCTTCGTGATAAATTCAGTTGTATCTCTGAGATAAGATGTTACATGGCATAGAAACGGTTTCAAGAAAAAATCGATATATTTAGACACTGGTTCCAATACTGAGTCACAACCTGAGACTATAGGTCTTCCCGGGGGGTCTATGCTGTTCTTATGTATTTTAGGCAAAAAATACAAGACCGGTGTTCGCGGATGTTTATTATTTAGGAACTCAAATTCTTTGGGACCAAGGTAGCCTTGTGCAAGAGCATCTTTAGTCAGTATGTCTATTTTACTTCGAATCTCATGGACAGGATCTTCTTTGACTGGTCGGTACCATTCACGGTTCTTAACATGTGAATCACCAACAGTCAGGTACATAGGGCGGGGCCAGATGACTACTGCTCCGCCCTTGTCAGCTTGTTTGATGACAATTGAATTATCTGCTTTAAGATTTTGAATAGCTGCTGATTGTCCCTTCGTAATGTTATTTTTAACATAACATTTAGCTTTTTCCAATTTCGTTATGGACGAAAGAACTGCCTGCTCAAAAGCGTAGATCTGTTTGGGTATGTTCGTAGTGGGAGTGAATTTTGACTTAACTCTTAGACCTGTTATTTCTAGGTTGTTAGCCACTTCAGTGCCCAAAAAGTACGACTTGAGTCTAATCTTGCGGCAAAATTCAAGTGCCTCTAGCTTCATTTTAGTAAAATCTGTACGTCTATTGGGGACGAATTTAAGCCCCAAAGCAAGGACGCTTCTTTCGTCTACAGACAGTTGTCTGTCCGAGAGATTAACTATTGTGGATTGCTCTAATTGTTGTACTGCCTGTTTCTTGTTCGCATTTCCCAGGGTTGTTTGAAACGAACCCGGTTTTGTTGTCCCCTGCCTAAAAAAGGCTGATTGGAATTTCCTTGTTTGTTTTGTTGCCCAGGTCGCGAGTCTGGGGAAGAGTCAGAAGATGACGTGTCAGAAAAACCAATAAATCGATTTCTAGAGCGTCCTTGAAAGGAAGTCAATGCTCTTCTAGAGTCAGTTGTTGTATAAAAGTCCTCTTTGAGGAATGGATATACCTGCTCTATTTTAAAAGCTTTAGAGTCTCTCTCAAACTGTGTGGTTTTTACATTAATTGTGTGATCTTTAAAGGTTGTGATCTCTTTTTCCACCTTCTCAATCAATGCTTTGGCGTCAGATATTGTGGGATTTTCAGAAATTGCTTTCAACAAATCCTCAATCTCCTTTTCTTCTTCCTTACATGATCTTTGTGCCGTTTCTATGGTATGCACCATCAAATCTCTGCTACATTTCGTATTAATGTAGCTGAAACCTTTTTTATAAACTGAATCTTCCGTGAAGATCACAGGGATATTCTTTATCTGTAGTCCCCAAGGGATAGTGCCTGCCTGTAAATGCTGGAGGAGAAAATACCCATGGAGTTCAGTCCTGATATGTTTTTTTCGTAACCTTGTTAGTTTGTCTACCTCATTCTGCTGTTTAGCTGAGGTGCTTAGAGATAAAGACGAAAAAGGGGAAGATGCAATTAAATTACGAATGTGATCCTCTGTAAAGGATAACGTGTCCTTCTCTGCCATATTACGCAGTGGACATGTGATCTTGCGGTTATGAGGTTTTGGAGACGACAAGCTGCAGGCTCGTCTTCACGCTGCCCGTGGATGTAATTTCTCCTTTCGGATACTTAAGTAGAAGGTAAGCGGGTCCCTGTATCCCGGTCGAGAGGCCGACGCGTTAAAGCGTTTTATTCTGCACCATTAAGCGGCCCCGACTTCTAACACGCTCGTATCTCCCGTGTTTCAGATCCTTCTACCGGCGCCTAACCGCGCATTTTTCAAACCGTGGCTCCCCTGCACAAACCAGCAATATTTCCAAGTAAGTTTATTTCTGGTGAGCGCGAGTTGTTTTAATTCAACACTCGATGATTAAATGTCTCATTGCTACTCCTTTTGCCCCTTGCTAGATTTTAAATATGCCACGACTGCATCCGCATACATTATAAGAGTGGAGAACACACGCCCGATGTCAGCCCTTTGTAGGTAAAAACCATTTTTTCTTTTACTATGGCCGATTTAATCCCCTGGGCTATAAACAATTTGACTTAGCCTCTTGTTGCCTTGTCACTTTACAGGCGAGTACCGCTTGAACGCACATTAGAAGGTCCTTAGCTTACCGCTGGTCAATGACCAGGTAAGAATAATTATTTCTTGCCTCAAAAATCATGTTTTGTCTAAATACATGTGTCTTATTGTTTAAAGACGTTTTGAGGAAGTCCAGTTCGAATCAGTTTTTGTTTTTTCTATCTTAAACAGTTGGTTTATCACGTAAAGACTTATCCTGCCCTGATGAGAGTCCGGTAATTGAAAAAACCGGTACTTGAAACGCGTCAGGTCCTTAGCTTACCGCTGGTCAATGACCAGTTGGTTTATCACGTAAAGACTTATCCTGCCCTGATGAGAGTCCGGTAATTGAAAAAAACGGTACTTGAAACGCGTCGGCCACTAATATTGAGTATAGCCTGAATCTTGTCAAGAGGACACTCTGCGTAAAATTTGTAGTTGCTATTGTATATAGCGGTTTTTTGCTAAATGACGAATTGTTCATTATGCAAAACTGATTCTATTTTTTCATATTCTAATTGTCTCACTGTGTATTGTATTTCTAATGTTACTGTGATTTTACGTTTGATTAATTTTTTGTAAATGATTTGTGTAATATTCCCTACATGTATTCGTGCAATTAATTTGTGGCAATTATCTTTTTTGTCTGTATGTATTGTTAGTGTAACTTCACTAAAATGGATTCTCTGTTGAGTGATTACATGTCCCTCTTTTCTAATATGTTGAATAATTAAAACTAATTAGCCTAAATAGATGGCTAGGATACACGTATTGATTTCCGTTTATTCTGTTTAAATAATTTTTCAAAATATTGGAGGTTGTGGTACACTTTCTTTGTTTGCTCTTGCTAATCGGCCCTACCCTCCCTCCTGAACCTCGATGGGCCAAACCCCTTCCTTGTACAAATAAAATGAATAGTCAGGCACTTAACACTGTGCCCTGAAGCACTTTGATGGGTGCTTGCAATTTCGTTTTCTTGTGTTTTCTTGTTGCTGCAAAGGAACCGTGACTTTTTAAGGGCGTTGATGTATAAACTTTGACTTTCGGTGACATAAGTTGCACACGCTTTTCTGAGGTAAACATCAACATAGCACAATTATTTTAATCACTTTCACTTGATACTGATACCTAAGAACTATTTGACAATGATTTAGATGATGTCTGACTTTGTTCAGTGTCGATTTGTCTTAACTGATGTCGCCGCTGGGCCATGTGGATGTGTGTCAAACGTTGCTTCTGGGTCGTTATGGTTGCCTAATGTCTTCATGCTGTGACACACCTAGTTTTTCCTTTGCTTTGGAAACCGTCACAAAATGCTTCTCCTTTTCACAGCCTTTATATATATATCCAAGAGCAGGACATTTACCTTTGTGTGGAAACAAAAATCCACTTCTAAAGCACATCTTTTTACGTGTGTCCTTCAGTCTTTTGTTTTGGCTTACTTTTCACACTCATGACAGATTAATTCTGGGCAACTCTGGCCTCTGTGTGAACAGCTTGTTTATCAGCTCGCTGTTCAGCTCTGCCAGCCATTAGCACTCGCTACAGACTGAGAGTTTCTCTCAGCATTCGTCGTCTGAATGAATCTGACAAGCATCCGTCAATAACTCTCAGACGCATAGTTTATTCGTCATTAAATTCATTGAGCTCACAATGTCTGATGATTGTGTTGAGTCTCTCTACAAATTCATCAATGGTTTCACCAACTTTCTGACATTCTTGGTTGAAGATATATCTTTCATAATCAACATTTGGCATTGGATTAAACTTGCAACACTTCTTTAATCTGACAATATGTGACTTCTTCATCAGTTCGCTGCATTTTATTTATGACTTCTTTTACGCCATCCACAGCAAGATTTTCGAGATACTTTTTGCTATCAATCTCTTCAAGTGCATCAATGAAATCATCAAATGTTTCTATCCAAGCAGTCAATCTATCGCCAATATTTTGCCTTTTAGCTATATCAAACGGTAGTGGTGGTTTCAGGAAAACAGCAACGCTGCAGCCATTTCTGAAAGTAGCTGACATTGAGGGTGGAGCTCTCTCTGACATTATCTACCGTCTGCTAGGACCTGGTTCATGCATACGATCTCTAAGGTCCTGTCCTGTTCTGGCCTCTAGGTCATCGTGGCCAGTCGATTGAACTGTAACCTCACTCTTGGTCTCCATGAGAGCCTTTCACTTTTCTGGAGACCTCTGGAGTTGTTCTGAGTCAACACCCAGCAGCTCTGATGGCATGCCACTTCAGGTATGAACATAGCTTCAAGCACAACCCCGGGCACTTCTTCTGGGGCTACTCTGCCCAATGTGGTGGTATGACTCTTAGTATTCAGTTCTGGTACGCAGATGACCGTTTCTTGTGTTTGACCTCCTTTGTTTTAGGCGTCTCTTTCCATTGTCTGACACCTGGTTGATCTCTGCCTCGCAGCGCTTCTGATCGCAGCATTGTCTTGCACTTTGCTGCCGCAATTTGAGGCTCTTTCAAAATCTGGTTGCATCTGCCGTTAGCATTATCACTCTGTATCGATTGTGACTGTATATTGCATAGCAGTGTGGTACCTTTATGTACCGTCTGACCAGCAGGTTCTCAGTCATCGATATGAAAATTTATTTGCAAAGTTTTTATGGTTTTCAACTACTTTACAGCAGGGAGTTGCGCTTTGACCCCACATGCGTTTAGCGTCAGTTCAGTACTTGGACTGCAACAAGTGTGGCACGCATGAGCAGCCTGCTTGGACCCCTCAGCAAACTCTGGACGAGCAATGTAAATCTTCAGGTTACTTATCCCCTAACTCGTCGCCAGTTGTAGCATCCTCCCCAGCCTGGTACCCACAAAGGAACTCACCACACACGGAGCTTATTGTAACATGTCTTTATTCGTCTGCGTGTAACTGCAAACTCAACATTCTAAAGCAGCCTTCATTGCATTCCGCTCTAACACTTACATCAAAGTTCTATGGAGTCCATCAGGAGCCAAAAGCGCTCCATCATTTGTAACTCGCAAGGCACTATGACGGCCACATAGGTTATGGCTTTGACAATCAGGACAGACGTGGGGTTAATGTATCATAACAACCAGGGCTGCTGACTTTGGAACTGGGGAACCAGGTTTCACTCTCAGCATCCGTTCAACTTCCTGGGATTCTGGGCAAATCACTTAATCTCCCTGTGCCTAGAAAAAATTAATGTGTAATGTAACCAGTGCTCATGTAAAGAGCTCAATACCTTTGGGCGAGTTTGTGCTATATAAAACTGCAAGAAAATCAAAACACAATTGGCTATAACACGTCACAGCTCCTCTCCCTCTCAGGAGAGGATGTAGCTCTATGCCAGTGCTTCCAACTTTGTAACTGGGGAACCAGGTTGGAGTCTCGGTGTCTGATCATTATCCTGTGATTCTGACCAAATCACTTAATCTCTCAGTGCCTAAAAAATTAATGCAACCTTGTGTAATGTAACTAGTATTCATGTAAGGTGAAGCAACTGTTCCCTGAATGCCGGCGTCGTGGAGTCTAGCGGCTAGTGTGCGGTGGGAGAAAGGATGCTGAGAGGTTCAGGAGGATGAGGGCTACTGTGTGACCTTGGTCGAGGAGGGAGCGGATATCATCGGTGGCGGCTATGAGGGCAGTCTCAATGCTGTGGTTGCTGTGGAATCCGGATTGAGAGGTGTCAATGATGTTGTTGGTTTCTCTGATGTGCGCTAGCTGGGGGTTGATGACTTTCTTGATGACTTTGGCAGCAAAGGGGAGAAGAGAGATGGGCATAAAGTTCTTGAGGTCTGTCAGGTCTGCGGAGGGCTTCTTGAGGACGGGTTTGACTTCGGCGCATTTCCAGTCTTCGGGGGAATGTGGCGGTCTCGAGGGAGCAGTTGATAGTTCTTCGTAGTTTGGGTGCGATGGTGGCCCTGTGGAATATGTGCAGCGCGCAGGGATCAGTGGGTGCTCCGGAGTGGATGCTTTTCATAGTCTTTGCTGTGTCTCTGTGCTGAGAGGGGTCCAGGTGAGGAGGGTCTGCTGGATGACGTCGCTGGTAGGGGGTGTTGGGTTGGTGCTGTGGGCTTGGTGGTCGCTTTGTATGCAGAGCGTGCTTTCAGGGTATGCTGTTTGTCAATGTTTTCACCAGTCATCTGCAAGAGCGCTTGGATTCTCGGAGGTCCATGGTGAACCCGTTGGCTTTCGCAATGTGTCAACTGGTGGAGTTCTGGAGGGAGGCGAGAGTGTTGGTGCAGTTGGCGATCCATTGGTGGAGGTTGTTTGCTGTTGTGTTGGCATCTGTTGTAGTGGGGGAGGAGTGCAACTGAGGGCAGAGGTGAGGTGTTCTTTGGTGATTTTGTTCCAGTTTCTGCTTGGGAGGTTTGGCATGTGCTTGTCTGCGGTGGGTTTCGAGAAGGAGAAATGGACGCAGTGTGGTCTTTCCAGAGCGGTTCTGTGGTGTAACTGAAGCGAATTTTGTTTCCTCCAGCGAAGATGGGGTCCAGAGTGTGTCCTACCATGGGTGTGGGGGTGGAGGCGAGTTGCTTAAGTCCAATGTTGGTGAGGTTCTTAAGGATGGCGGTGGAGTTGGGATCGCTGAGGTTGTCTAGATGGAAGTTCAGTTCTCCGAGCAGTATGTAGTCCTTGGAGTCGAGGGCGTGGGGAGCGATGTAGTCTGCGATGGCGTTGGTGAAAGGAGAGCGGAGTCTGGGCGGTCTATAGGCTAGTGTTTAGCGGAGCATCGTTCTGGGGTTGGGCTGGAAGTGGATATGTTCCATGAGGGGCGGGGCATCGTCCGAGTTGGTGGTTATTAGTCAGAGGGAGCTTTTGTGGACCATGGCAAGGCCTCCTCCTGGATGGTTGGGGTGGTCTTTCCTCAGGACCTTGTATCCATCTGGGATGGTGGTTTCGATGTCTGGGGTGGAACTTCCGTTGGTCGAGGTCTCTGTGAGGAAGGTGATGTTGGGCTAATGAGTGTTGAGGAGGTTCCAGAATACTACGGCGTGTCTGTGCAGGGAGCATACATTGAGGAGGATGCAGCTCAGGGGCTTGTGTACTGTGGCGTTCGGTGGGTTTGGAGTGGCTGTCGGGGTCCAGAAGTGGGTGTAGGTGCGCCGGCATTGTCGACAGGAGAATGGGCCTTGAGAGTTACTCGGTGTCGAGAGCTGGCAGTTGTTACGTCCAGGGTTGGCTGTTGTTGCGTCCAGGGTTGAGTGCGTGGAGAGTGGTGGGATCGTAGCGGCAGGGGGTCAAGGGACCAGGGTCCTTGACACTGGTTGTGGTCGGGAACCGGTGCAGATGGGCTTTGTCTTGGCGCACCAGTGGCATGCCAGCTGCGAGCGGCCACGCATTTGCTGCCATTAAGTAGGGGTCGGGGGAGCAGCTGGGAGGCGGGATCTGGAACACACCGGGGGGAGGGGCCACGGGGACAGCAGTGGCAGGGGAACAAGGCAACACAACGCAAAACAGGAAAAGAAAAAGAAGAAGACTGAAAAAAAGGCAAAACAGGCAAATAACAGGAGAGACACAGGGAGGCAAAAACAGATAGAGGAAGACACACACAGAGCGGACTAGCAGAAGAGCAGGCTCTTCCATCAGACCACCAGGGTTGAGGCGCAGGCAGGAGCCTGCGGGTGGAGGAGGACCTCAAACACCTCAACTGGATGACTAGAAGGTACTGGGGGCAGTGACTTAGCGGTGGAGCTGCGCAAGGGGGGAGCAGTTACCATGACCAAGAGGTCAGAGATCTTGCTCACCTTGGCGCACAGCAGCCGCCATCAAGTAGGGGCCGGGTGAGGAGCTGGGATGCGGGAGCAGGAACACGCTGGGCGTGAGGGGACGCGGGGGCAGCAGCGGTGAGGGAAAAGGCAACGCAAGGCAAACCAGGAAAACAAAAAGAAAAGACAGAAAAAAGGTAACACAGACAAATAACAGGAGAGACAGAGAGAGGCAAGAATAGAAAGAGGAAGACATACACAGATCGGAGTAGCAGTCTCTTCCACTAGACCACCAGGGATGAGGCGCAGGCAGGAGCCTGCGGGTGAATGAGCACCTCGAACACCTTACCTGGATGACCAGAAGGTGCTGGGGGCAGTGCCTTAGCGGTGGAGCTGCGCGAGGGGGGTAGTTACCCTGACCAGGAGGTCAGAGGTGTGCATTGGGAGCCAGTAACGCTGTAGTTCAGCACACGTATCCTAAGGCTTCAACAGCCTTGCAGGTTGTGCGCCTGCAGAAGAGACTGCCTAGGCAGTTGGGTTGGTTAGTCCACAAAATAAAAAAAACTCACCAGCTGGTCTTGGACACTGGCCTTTCGCCCGATGGCCGATTGACAGTCTCGCCAGTCCGCCCTGGAGGTAAGTTTGGAGGGAGAGTCTCGATATCTGTATAGAAATTGATGAATAGATAAATAGCTTGATTGCAGACTGATCAATGGGTCCAGAAACACTGACTATTACCTGTTGCTATAGCATTTAAAATAGATCAATCCGTAGATAAAATGATAATGTAATCTGTCGTAGTTGCATACTTCCATTTATATAGCGCCTCATACCCACTTTCACAGAGCTAAAGTACATTTTTGGTCTGGATGTTGTGTCTGCTGTGTTTAAATAAAAAAGCAGACAGAGTTACCGATTTGTATTATTGATTGTTGGGCGCTGATTGATTGGGAGATCCAGAAAGTATAATGGTTTAAAGCAATAGATATCTATATAGAGTGATCAAATGAAATATACCCATACATTAATCAATGGATAGATCCAGATGTGCAAATACTGATAATGCACTAAAACAGAATAATGTATTGATTAAAATATTCAGACTTAGATAATCACATGGACAGAGACATTCATAGATGGATAAAGAAAGTAGTTACATTGAACATTAGATCCAACCAAAGTATGTTTATCTACAGTTTAAATAGATTGATTTCAGCCTGACACACATAACATACATAGGTAGACCAAAGATATATACCTTGCCAGAAACGCGTAGCTGCTTTCTGTGTACCGAATAAAATATCGATATGCTGATGTTGCGTGGTCCGTCTCCCTTCTGTTTGCTGGTGTGCTGAGCAGGCGCCGGAAACACCGAGAAATCCAGAGGAGTCGCGTGGTTCATATATATATATATATATATATATATATATATATATATATATATATATATATATATATTACCTACTGGCGATAGCCAGTAGGTATATATAGTTAGGATTTTTTCTCTATGGAACTTTTGAAAATTCTATGTCTAATAACTTTGGCGTTTGTGGACGGAATTGGCTGAAATTTTCAGGAAAATGGCACATTTTGTTTCTGAGCAGCCCCTGAAAATTTGGGGGGGGTTCGTCAAGGGGGGGCCGAGAAAAAAGGGGGGTCCCAAAACGCGTTTTTCCCATGTTAATTTCCATAGGGCGGTTGGCCTCACTTTTAGCCCGAACGGCTGAATGGATTTCCACGAAACTTGGCAAAATTGTAGGGACTGTTAGCCCGATGTGCCTTTGCTAGGTCTCAATATATGTGCTTCAGTGGATTTTGAGAAATTAACGTTTAAAACAAGATATATATCTGTAACAGCGCTCCGGGTAGCGCTCCGGTTCGCGAACTTTTCGCGTATCGGAACTTTGCGAAGCGAAGCTGATTGGCTCTCCGGTGGCTGTCAACATTGTAAACAGTCCGGAGCGGCCGCCATCTTGTCTCTCGGTAGGATCGAGAGACAAGAGGAGGCCAAAACAAAGGGGGAAATGAAGGAAAGAGGGCAAGGTAGACCCCTTCTGACCCCCTAGGATTGATGAGGGGGATATTATAAAGCCACGCGGGGCCAAAAAAAAAAAAAAAAAAAAATCCGATTTTTTCGCCGTAGAGACGCGTCTTGGTACGCGAACCGGGCAGCTAACCGGGAAGCTAACCGGCAGTGTAACGGGAGTCTGAGGAGAAGCTGATTGGCTGTTATCATTGTAAACAGTCTGGAGCGGCCGCCATCTTGTCTCTCTGTGGGATCGAGAGACAAGAGGTGGAAAAAAAAAAGGTGTAAATGAATGAAAGGGGTAAGGCAGACCCCTCCTGAACCCCTAGGATTGATGAGGAGGCTATTAAAGTTCCCTGCGGGGCAAAAGAAAAAAAAAATTGCGATTTTTCGCGGTAAAGGTGCTTCCTGGTACGTTAACCGGCAGCGTAACGGGAGTCCGACATATTGTGTTTTTTTAACGTTTGTGATATGTGCACGTGTGGATTTTGTCTAATTAAGGTTAAAAAAATATATATATATCTTTAAGCGTGTTCTGGCGCGCTTACGTTTTGGGTTTGGTTTGCGCTGCAGAGACGATACGTCACGGTTATGCGATGCATCATGAGGCGTCTCACGGGCTACGTGATACGTCACTTAATAAAGAATATATTTTACAGCTATAGATATTAGCTTTTAAAAAACCAATGAAATTCACAGAAAAAACCATAGGTTATAGACCATATATAGTTAGGAATTTGCATTTACAAAACCTTGAAAATTCAATGAAAAAAACCATAGGTTATAGACCATATATAGTTAGGGATTAGCATTTAAAAAACCTTATTTTATTTGCACAAAACCATTGAAATTCCATATATAGTTAGTTGCACTAACTATATATCGCGGACCCGCAATCCACTGCTAATGATGTCACATATTACATCATTCATGACATGGTCAGTGACATCACTGATGACATCACTGATGACATCTCAAACGCCTATACTGCCATTCACGGATCAGGGAGCTCACCGCCTAATCCCTGCAACACGCCTGCTGTTCACCGGATCACGCTGCAACTCGCGGTACCCGCTGCGCGGGTCCCGCATCGCCCGTTTGCCTGGGTCTTTGAGTGAGGCATAGGACTATCGTTGGAGTCATCTGTTGCACCCGAGGGCGGGAGAGGAACACTCCTTCAGGGCTGCGAGCGCCAGGTGAGGGACAGGGACTCCATTTCCCAGGAGTCCCTGGGTTGCCATCACCTGCACCTGGACGCTCTCCCTGCTTGCCCCGCCCCCGACCGCCGAGCTAAAGCTGCCGCCTGCCCAGGACACTGTGGGAAACGCCTATACTGCCATTCACGGATCAGGGAGCTCACCGCCTAATCCCTGCAACACGCCTGCTGTTCACCGGATCACGCTGCAACTCGCGGTACCCGCTGCGCGGGTCCCGCATCGCCCGTTTGCCTGGGTCTTTGAGTGAGGCGTAGGACTATCGTTGGAGTCATCTGTTGCACCCGAGGGCGGGAGAGGAACACTCCTTCAGGGCTGCGAGCGCCAGGTGAGGGACAGGGACTCCATTTCCCAGGAGTCCCTGGGTTGCCATCACCTGCACCTGGACGCTCTCCCTGCTTGCCCCGCCCCCAACCGCCTCATCGCGCGAGGAGCCTGGCCTGGGCCATAACCCCTGTTCGTTTACATACCGCCCAAGGGACAATTGGACACATGAACTGTAAGTTGATTGCAATCCCTGATTAGCGTTTGTGGACTGTTATTCATAAGTATCAGTTAACTGTTACATGTTTAGGATCTTTATTACCCTCTATCCTGTGCATTAAGGCCGCTTGAAAATCGGTGGTGGGGATTACCATGAACTGCCGGGAAACCCGGAGCATGGCAGTCGCAGAAGCAAAAAAATTGACTGGTACCCTAGATGATTTTATTGTCCGTACACATGCACTGATTGACGAGGGTATAACACTAATGGACAGGAGGGTGTCGCAAGATTTGGCTATAGCCAGGAGATCTTCTCTAGGCCCAATTGCCCAGGCTTGTACGCCTAACCCCGAGAGCCGCCCTGTTAGCCTTGCCTTGGTACACAATTCTGGGGACACTGGGGATCCTGATGCCTTAAACTCGCAGCAGGATCTGGAGGCCACCCCCAACCTTGATCTTATAACAGTAAGCGTCCCAGACAGGATAGATTTAGTTAACCCTACCGGGGCTAGTGATATACACCAAAAGGGTCTAAAAGAAGGAGCAATCCCCAAGCAAAAGGTAAAAAAACCCACCTTTACTAAAGGGAAGAAAGCACAAACGGTCAATAAGCGTAACAACCCCTTCTTAGTCCCATCAAACACAAATGGGGCAGCCTGTGCAATTGACACTGGGGGGGCACATTCTACAAACACCGGCTTGCCTTTAAGCCTCCCAGATGACACCATCATAGATAAAAGTCTGGAGGAAATCATGGAATTAAGTGGAGAAATTACTAGCTCAGCTCAACATAGTCAGGAGGGGTGTGGGTCAAATATGTTTGACAATAATAATATCTTGAACATATTAAAATCTTTACTTGAACCCATGGAGGCTAGACTGCGCCGCATAGAAACCATCTTGACCAATATTCACAAAGACATCAGTGCCCCTAGCCCCACCACGAACCCCAAAACATTTCACACCACTAACACAGCCACCAAGTCTTCTTTGGCTGGCAAAAAAGCTACTGCGGTTAGTAATAACTCTTCTAATAGCACAAGTAACACCCCTGCTGTGGAAGGCACTAAATCTAAAACCACAGTGTCAAAACAACCTGAGACTTCATCTAAACCTAAGCCACCCCCCCAGGTTAAATCAAATGACCCTATTCCACCGACCCCAAACCCGGTATCGATAGCCGAACCCAAGGTAATGGCCCGTAGAAACATCCATCTTCCCCCAGATGCATGCCCCTACGTAGTGATTCTCACCGGGGTTAGTGTAATTTCACCTTTAGAAACTGAATCCAACCAGGCCCTAAAAAATAAAGTGTGCCACTGGCTCTCTAAAAATTATCCCTTACCGCCTAACATGCCAAGCAACATCTTAATGGTGGAAAGAACCCCATGGGTGGGAGGAAATAGGAAAAGTCTGCAAGGGGACTGCGTGGTGGTCACCTTTGAGAACACACAGGTGGTAGATTTAATTTGTAGAGGGACCCCTAGATACCAAGCTAGTACTGTCACCGCCAGGCCCCTCTCTTACTTCTACCTACCTGGTAACCAAACAGATAACAGATGGAGTTGGTTAAGGGGCCCACAGGAGACAACAACAATTCACAGGCAAAACCACCCTTGGGAGGCACTCCCTGCAGGCTGGGATGAAGGTGTTAATGCGGGTTGGAACTTGGCCAGGCCTAGAAGAGGAAGACCGCCTTATGGGGGCTCTGTGGCAGGGCCCTATAATAGCCACCCACCCCACTACCAACAGTTTGCTCAGGGATATGACAATTTTTTCAATTTCCCCACCTCTAATCGATATGATTATTTGTCAACTTTAGATGGGAATGATTGACAAACACAGGTCTCTCCCTGTATAGAAAAACCTGAAAACAACCCCTCATTCTCTATGCAAATGGATAAGAGCATTTTGGACGGGCAGATGTCCTGTTCAATTACCATTAATTGTGAGGGTGGGGAAGGAAGAGATCCTCTTAATGTAAAAACGGCTGGGCCTTGGAGGGGCGAGGATTTGTCAATAGCAACCTGGAATATTGCGGGACTCAAAAATAAAGTGGACAATCCAATTTGGCGGGACCAAATAGGTTCCATGGACCTAATAGCCCTGCAGGAGACCTGGGATACTGAAAATCTACTGACTCTGGACGGGTTTACCACCTTCTCAACCCCAGCAGTTGGATCCTCGAGGGGGCGTGCCAGAGGGGGTTTGGTTACTCTGATTTCTGCCAAAATCCCTGGGACATACACGCAAGTAGCCACTGGTTGTCCTTACTGTGTTGCTGTCTTAATCTCCTATAGGAATCATCACAATGTCTTGGTCATAAATTTTTATAACTCATTTGACAGGGACAGCCCAGTAAGTAATTTGATGATGTTAAGTGTTTTTCTGGCCAACTTTAAAGAGTCGGCAGAGCATGACTGTACCATTTTGTTGATGGGAGATTTCAATATTCATAGATGTAAGGAAAACTGCCCCCCCAATGTGTTATTTGGTACCCCGGACGAAGAAAATACCCATTTTGAACACTCAGAGCAGGGTACCTTTCTGGAAATAATGTTGGCTGAACATGGGCTTATTTTACCAAAGGCGGATGATGAGGATATCCCCACTTTCACGGGCCATGGTAGTGGCTCTGTGATCGATTATATTTTCCTCTACAGCACTAATGGAGCCCAAAGCAGTAGCTACACAGTCTTAAGGTCCCATTTCAGTGATCATAACCTTGTGGTTTTAAAAGCAAAGAATATATTTGTCATCAAGGATAGCTGTAAAAACTTGACAGATAAGCATGATCTGCGGTTAACGGATCAAGCACGCAGAATCAGATGGTGTAGAGTAATCCCAGATGAGTTTTTTTGTAACTTGTGTGAGAGTAGTAGGGATGACCTGATGCTGTGTTTGGATGAACGGGCTGGGGATGGCGAAGTAATGGAGGCGTATAAAAAGGTCTGCATTGATATTCTCTCCAAATTGACTGTTCATGGTAAAAGTAGAACACAAGGGAATGACGGCTGGTTCGACAAAAAATGTTCAGCAGCAAACCGTAAACTTAAGGCTGCCCTCAAATTAGAACCAGTTGACAGACGGTTAGTAGCTACCCTTAGGAGAGATTATAAAACAACAATTGATGAAAGGCGGCGCGAGATTAGGGAAGACGCTTGGGCTGATCTAACCTCTACAGAGGTATTAAAAAACAGCGCCAAGTTTTGGGCGGTGGTAAATCAACCTTACTTCTCGGATTCCAACAACAATGAATTGGATTGTGGTATCCAGGAAGAACGATGGCACACACACTTTAGTTCAGTTTATGAAGACGAGACCCAGGTGGTAGAACGCCTGACCGCATTCCCTCAATTACCATACACCCTATCTGTGAATGAGGAGGAGGTGGCAGCGGCCATTGGTTTGATGACCAGTAACAAAGCCCCTGGGCCCGATGGCGTCCCCTCTGACCTTTTTAAAGCTGATACTTTATTTTGGTCCAAAGTTTTAACTAATGTTTTTAATAGAGTCTCTAAGACGGGCATCCCTGAGTCATGGTCACAGTCGGTAATCGTGCCAATTTACAAAAAAGGGGATAGGGGGGACCCTGGTAATTACCGACCCATATCCCTTATTGACTCTGCAGTTAAGGTTTTGGGGAGGGTGGTTTTAGGTAAATTGACCACCTGGCTAGAGGAGACAAACACACTTTCACCTCTACAGTACGGCTTCCGCAAGGGACGTGGCACAATCGACCAAAGCCTAAATTTACAGCTGCTAATTGGGAAGTACACCTTAGCTAAACCAGGTTCATTGTTTATTGCTTTTATGGATCTGTCCTCGGCGTTTGACCGGGTAAACAGATCTAAATTGTGGGACCAGCTCCTTAATATCGGAACAGACCCCAATATAGTTTACTTTCTAGCAGATCTTCATAGGGATCTTACTGCAACGGTCCGCTATGATAGAAAGGGGAACTGCACGGAGAAAATTAGCATTATCAATGGCGTGAGACAGGGGTGCATCCTTGCTCCCCTGCTTTTCACACTATAT
The DNA here is from genome assembly GCF_964263255.1 of Lissotriton vulgaris. Lineage (NCBI taxonomy): Eukaryota > Metazoa > Chordata > Amphibia > Caudata > Salamandridae > Lissotriton > Lissotriton vulgaris. The sequence continues at coordinate 132,608,011 of NC_141700.1, read as the reverse complement.
ATCAACGACCTTGGCAAAACTTTGAGTGGAGCCTGTAAGGATATCCCGAAGGCTGGGAAATATTTGTTGCCTGCCCTACTGTATGCGGATGACGCTGCACTTCTAGCTAGAACCTCATTAGGACTCCAAAGCTTGCTGAACTCTTTTTATGTCTTTATGGATAATCTTGACCTGAGTGTTAACTTTGGGAAGTCTCACGTCATGGTAGTAGGTCACAAAGCCAAGGCAAGGAAAAATGTGATGCCACTTTTTTGTAATAAACACAAGCTGTCGCGAGTCTCTAGATTTCCCTATTTGGGGGTGGTCTTCGATGAGGGCTCAACGTGGAACCCCCAACTGGTGGAGAAAAAAACCTCCTTGGCACGTTCAACCTCCGCAGTACTAAGATTTTCCCGTAAACTAGGAGTGAAACCCATTGAGGCAGTACTAAAAGTATACGCTTCTAAATGTATTGCAATTGCCACGTATGGGGCCGACTTGTGGGGCTTCAAAAATGTCTCATCGCTCCAAGTCTCAGAGGACAATTTCTTAAAAACTCTTCTTTCCCTGCCTAGCTCTACCGCAAACTACATAGTTCACCAGGAGTGTGGAGTAGGCTATTTGGAAGACAAAATTGCCCTGGCCCCCTTATTAAAATGGTTGGCAGTTTGGCTAAACCCAGAGCTTGATGTAAACCATGAAATCCTAAAAGATTGTCTAAGCCTGGATCATTGGGACAAAATCACCTGGTTGAAGTACGTGCAACAAATGTGTGTAAAACTGGGACGTCCAGAATTGTTTGATAAACCTTCAAGCTTGGTGAAAGGGGATATAAAATGGGTCAAAAACACCTTCTTGCTGAATAGAGGAATGGACAGAGAGGGCAGGGAGCTGCTTAAATCCTCTGTCAGGTCCCATCAGCTGATTGTTTCACCCGACCCCGAACCGGAACTGTACCTTAAAGTTGTGAACAACGCTAATCATAGGTACTTGTTAACAAGGTTCCGTTTGAATAAAATACATCTCTTAATTTCTGGCCGCCCCGTTTGGACTAGAAGTAAGGATTTAGTATTATGCACATGTGATGGTTGTTCAATCATGGATACGGCTCATTTTCTGTTTTTCTGTGACCACTTCAAAGGTATTAGATTTAAATTTATTATACCATTGCTAAAAGGAAAGGGTTTTAGGCAAGTGAAGCCAGCCTTGCTGTACCTGCAACTCTTGGCAGAGATCTGGGTCATTTTTAATGTGGCTAAATTTTTAACTATCGCAATGAGACTTAGCAAAAAGATTGCTTGGCCTTAGAGGACTTTGTATAAACATAAAATACCGTCCGAAACCTTAACCAAGGTCACTAATGTGCATATTGTTGTTTTTAAAAGGAAAAAACTTTACACTCTGTATATTTCTGTTTTTATTCATGTTAGCTGCTATATTTTTTTATGGGCGGATGATGGATTGTTTTAATGCTTGTACACTTTTATGGTTTTTGTGATTTAAACCGAATAAAGTATCTTTTGAATTTGACATCTCAAATGACATCACTGATGACATCACTGATGACATCTCAAATGACATCACTGATGACATCACTGACATCTCATTTGACATTACTGATTACATCACTGATGATATCATTTATGTGATAATACATCTTCAGACTCTAATATAACCATAGATACACTCAGTGTAAACAGGCACTCACAGACTGTCACACATCCATGGAGTTACTCACACACCTAGTCAGTCATGCAAAGAATCAATCACATCTCCATTTCCTCAACTATACAGTTATACACACCTTACTTATTCAAACATATACTAACACATATTTACTCTCTTATACAATCCTTGATACAAGTTCACAATGATTCATACAGCCACTCTCACATTCACTGGCTCTTATGTTCAGTTATTTATATATGTCAACTCTCACATGGAGTGTGTTTTACATATGTACTTACTTTGACGTGTAGCACTGAGATATCCATTCACTCACCAATATACTCATGCACACAGTCAACTGTCCATACAGCTGTTTCTACATGCACTTTTGAACCCATACACCTAGGGAATCAACTGCTCACACATCTATGCACAGAGTTTTACACCTCCCAGCCACCTACACACATACTCAGTCTCCCATACAAATACTTGGGCAACCATTCAATAACCCATATAGTTTCTGATATAGCTACTGATTTAAACATGCAGCAGTTTACAGAACAACATAAATAATGATTGCCAAATTAAGACACTTTAATCACTAACCCATGCACTCAGTGAGACACATTTAATCATTCTCTCATACAGTCAGTCATGCACCTACTAAATCCTTCATCCAGACACTTATACATCCACTCATTCTTCAATATGTAAGACATATTTTAACTTTACAGAAACATACAGTCACTGGGTGTTGTCATCAGTGATGTCATCAGTGATGTCATTTGAGATGTCATCAGTGATGTCATTTGAGATGTCATCAGTGATGTCATCAGTGATGTCACTGACCATGTCATGAATGATGTAATATGTGACATCATTAGCAGTGGATTGCAGGTCCGCGATATATAGTTAGTGCAACTAACTATATATGGAATTTCAATGGTTTTGTGCAAATAAAATAAGGTTTTTTAAATGCTAATCCCTAACTATATATGGTCTATAACCTATGGTTTTTTCATTGAATATATATATATATATATATATATATATATATATATATATATATATATATATATATATATATATATATACGTATATGTATATACATACATACACACACACACATAAACACATACATACACACACACACATATTCTCTCTCTGCCCCTTCTCTGTCTCTGTCTCTGGCTCTCTCTCTCTCTCCATCTATGTCTGTCTGTCTCTCTCTCTCTGATATGAACAGCCTACTCTTAGGACCACGTCTCACCACTCACAACCACAAGGCATTTTGTTAACTCTATCAGCCCCACAGGACTGGCCTATAAGACTGCAGAACTAATGGATCGTCCAGGCTTCCCAGGAGATGACCATTTCTTGTTATTATTGTTGAAATAATACCTGAAGAGGGGAGTTATTGATACAGGAGAGGGGGTTCTAAACTGTGTGTCATGGTGTCCTATTCCAGCTTCTAATCATTAATTTGTGTGGCATTGGTTCACTTGGAGATCTGTACTTACATCAGATTAATTTCCATTCATTAGAAATGTGGATTCTCACCACAACTGTGCGTAGACTAGAGTCATTTAAATTATTCAAAATGTGCACTTTACACACACACACGTTCCAGCGCTGAGATTCAGATCACTTAGTTGTTGTTATGGATTTTTTTAAGAACATGAAAAACAACTTCATGATGCTGGGCTATTTTGGAATTATGTTCGCTAAAGCTCCCAAAGAAGGAACTGTGTATTTTTAGGAGGGGGTCTAAATGGCAAAACACACCTACCTCTTTGAGCCGCCCCCACCCACTTTGGAATAAACCAGATAAATGCAGAACATTTCCCCCAATATCCTTGGAATTAGTATTTCCATCCAGATCCGAGAGGATTGGCCCTTACCACAAGGTGCTCCAGCCCTTAGGGTACCAGTGCTAGGACCATATTTACTGCACAACTGAAACTGATGCAGGAGGTTGAAATATAACAAGTGAATACTGGAAGCGTCTGATGCAGCATCTGTGAGCCAATGGGCAGGGTGTGGTGGAAGCTGGACAGGCAGCAAAGGGTGAAGCTTCCAGTGAGCATGTCCAAGCATCTTGCCAACTCTCAGTGAGATTATGGTCAACTCACTAGGGACATTTCTATTAAGTGTTTCTCGCTCAGGAGCAGACCCTGGGAGTTGATGAGGGTACATCCTTACCTGATTGCATCTCACCCGAGGTCCATACTGTCTAGACACTTGGTTTTGGACAGGTTGTTTGGGGTGGAGCGGATGCACCAACCATAGGCATTAGATTTACGCCTTGACAGGGAAGGACTGAGGGGCACATAGGAGGTTGTCCCTGTACCAGAGCCGGATTAATGTACTCTATTACTACTCTGGTGCGATCCATAAGGTACAGACCTAAAAGAATGGTAAAGGTTTATGATGTATGGAATTGCTTACACTCAGAAGGTGTGTACTATTTCATATCAGATCGACCTTTTCTTGGAAGACTTAGAGGCATAGGGAGTTGTTATTCAAACAAATAATTTAAAACATGGGTAACCAATTTGGTCCCATAATAAGGACTAGTAATCAAATCTGAAGTTAAGTATGTTTATTACATATTAGTAATCAATCCAATGCAAAAATAAGGAAGGTAGTATAAATGTAGATAATCATGAACTTCAAATGAAGCCATTGAATCAAATTCCGACTGGGTAGAATAAAAGCATAGAGAAATGACCGGGAGAACAATACAGATACCAAGAAAGGCAAATTGGAGGGTCCTCTAGTATCTCAGCTCCACCTTTCTAAACATCTAGCCTAACTATAAATCTAAATAAAGGGTTTCTAGAAATAAAGGTTTTAGGGGAGTTAAGGATTGCAGAAAGGTGTCAGCATAGTGAACACTCCAGTAGAAGCCTTCTCAAAATAGGAAACGAATGTTAGCATAATGCCACACCCATCGAAAGACTAAAGGAAGCAGAGGTGTCTGTACCTCACTAAGTCCAAGAGGTTTCGCCTAACATCTAGCTGTGTGAACACTAATTAAAACACACAGATACTTCATCATTGCTACAGAATTCTCACCACCCCTCAATCGACCAATTATGTTGGACTTCATGGGTACAGTTGCAGCATCTTCAACTTTTCCCATCTCACGAAACCTCTACATTCACACGACCTTGGTTAGTACACTGTTGTTGAAACATGAAGAATAGGATATTTTTTTTTGTCCGTTAGCTTTCCACATCTATAACAAGTAAGAAGCATGTATAATATAAAAATATAAGTATTTATTTTGAAGCTTTGTAGAAGAAGCACAGCACGTCCGTTACAGAGCAAGTCCAGATAGATAAAACAGTTGAAGACAGAATCTGGAACCCAGCATGTAAGATGCAGGCACGCATCATACATTCCAGGCTCCAGTAACTATAATAGAGGTAGTAGACATAGAAATCATAACTGAACGAATGCAAGAATGCAACACATCTTATCCCAAAACAAAAGAAATTAACACAGGTACCTACTAGGCATTCTTTTGGGTCTAACATCAGTTTTAACTCTAGATGCAATTGACAAATCTTTATGAGGAGAACCTTGAGGACACATATTAACATTACGCATCAACATGCCCGGATTGTTATTCAGACAAGGCGTCTGAGAAGGAAGTGAGTTAAAAGAACCGGGACATTTGGCCACTCTACGAACATTCCAAACTCTTCCATCTTGAGTGACAACACTGTTTTTGAAAACTTTAACCACTTTAATGGGAGGAAAGAATTTAGAAAACCCTTTAACCAGAAAACCAGGTTTTTTAAACCTCATCCATTCTCCCACCACAAAATCATGAACTTTGACATTCATTTTTGAATCAAACAACACCTTCATACTCTGTTGCTTATCTTCAACACGTTTAGCAACGCTCTCAAGATCAACTTTAGAATCATTCTTGTTTAACTTCTTAACCCACCAAGGACAAATGACAGAAGTAGGTTCTCTTCCTTTCAGAAGTTTGAAAGGACTCACACCAGTAACAGAGTGAGGTGTGATGCGATAGATCCATAACCTTTTCCTGATAACATCCAACCAATTATCATCAGAAGAACTTATACCACTAATACAATCCTTAAGAACTCGTTTGAAACGTTCAACCTGACCATTCTCCCTAGGCTCATATAAGGAGACAGTGTGATGTTTAATACCACAACTCTTAAGGAACTGTTCAATATCAGAAGAAACCAGCTGCGTTCCATTATCCATGACAAAAATCTCTGGAAAACCTTCCCTAGCAAAAATCTATTTCAAGAAAAGCATAATAACCTGTGAAGAGGCATTACTAACAAACTTTACTTCAGGCCACTTCGAATGGTAATCAATCAAAACCAAAGCAAATCGAGCATTTAATGGCAAATGTCTAAAAGGACCAGAGATGTTGAAAGCCACTTTCTGCCAAGGAAAGTTAGGCCAAGCCACAGGCCTAAGTGGAGCAGAAGATAAATGAAGCATTTTATCGCTACTAATACACTGTGAACATTCCCTCACCATTCTGTCAACCATCTTATCAATGCCAGGCCACCAAAAATTTTCTCTAATCAAACGTTTCATAGATGACATACCAATATGACCTTGGTGAGCCAGCAACAAAATCTTCTCTTGTAAAGAAGCAGGAGGAATTAGCTTACCAGTCTTAAACAAAAAAACACCAAACTCTTCAATTTCAGAAGCAACCTGACAAAAAGAGGCTAATTCAGCAGGAATGCACTTACTGTTTGGCCATCCTACTCTTACGTAGTCAAAAATCTGTTGGCATACAGCATCTTTTTCCATTTCCTTAAACCACTCTTCTTCACTTAACGTTAAAAACTCTTGAGAAATGCAATCACCAATAGAAGCAACGACATCAACATCAAGATCCATAGTAGGAACCTTTTCAACACTACAGGGTAACCTGGAGAGAAAATATGCCGTGACATTGCTCTTTCCCGGTACATACACAATTTCAAAATCATATTCCTGAAGACCTGAAGATAATCGAGCTATCCGTGCTGTAGAGTTCCATCCACCCCCAGGAGACAAAATCCCTACCAACGGTTTGTGGTCTGTTCTCAAAATGAACCTATTTCCCCACACATAATTTCTAAAATGCTCCACAGCCCAAATACAGGCTAGCAGCTCTTTTTCAATAACCGAGTACCTTCTTTCTGTGGGAGATAAAGTTCTTGAAGCAAATGCCACACACCACTCATCCTTACCCGAACACTGACTCAGAACACCTCCAATCCCATATAGACTGGCATCCACAGTAACAATGCATTTCTTATTAATACAGAATGATTTTAGTGTGGGAGCATTGACAATCTCATTCTTGATTTGCTTAAAAGCAATGTCTTGCTTGTCCGTCCAAACGAATTTAGCAGAACTCCTGGTCAACTCTCTCAGCGGTTCCATCTTGTTAGCAAAATTTTGAATAAATTTGCTATCATACTCACATAACCCAGCAAACGAGAGCAATTTTTCCTTATTATCAGGAGCTGGCGCTTTCATAATAGCATCCACAAGATTTTTCTTTGGTACAACTCCTTCTCCGGAAAGAGTGTGTCCCAAATACTCTACAGATTTACAGAAAAATGTACACTTGCTGGCCTTAATTGTCAGACCATATTGTTCTAATTTAGAGCAAACTTCTTTAAGGTGAGAATGATGTTCATAGTTATTTTTAGAAAAAACAAGTATACTGTCTTGAAAACACTTGACGAATGACCCTAGATCTTTAAAGATATGATACATGGCCCTTTGAAAAACTGAAGCAGCTGAAGCCAAACCAAATGGCATTCTCTTGAACTGAAATAACCCATGAGGGGTGATAAATGCTGTGAATTGTTTAGAGTCTTCAGTGAGCTCGATCTGGTGATACGCAGACCTAAGATCTAACGTTGAAAACACACATGCACCATCCAACATACACAGCATTTCATTAATGTTAGGAAGTGGGTGACAGTCAGTAACTAAACTCTTATTAAGTGCTCTCAAATCCACACATAACCTAATACTTTTGTCAGGTTTAATGGCTAAAACAATGGGAGAAACCCACTCTGATGATTCCACTTCCTCAATTATATTTTCCTTCACCATGGTATCCAACATATCTCTAAGCTCATTCCTGATGCTAATAGGAACCCCCCTTAGCTTTTGTTTAACAGGAACAGAATTGGGCTTAACTTTGATTCTGTGACTAAACCCATTCAACTTACCCAACTTATCAGAAAACACATTTGGAAAAGCACGAGAAATTTCTGTGAACTCAGGTAACTCACTAGACTCTCCATTAGATATTGCAAGGACTGACACTGGATCTTTTAACCTAGGGTTCAACGTAAGTCCTAATTTTGCTTGGTCCCTCCATCCCAACACATTCACACCTTTCCATGCAACATATAGTTTAACCATAGCAGAACTACTCTTGATAGTAAGTATAACTTCCTTAAAACTAATAAAATTGATTTTAGATCCATCGAAATTGTAAGCACTGATATCAGGTTTAGACAACGCATTGATATCTAGTAGATCTCCAAATGATTCTATACAATATTCTTGAGTGATAATGGTCCATGGAGAACAAGAGTCCACCATAAGCTCTAATACCTTTCCTAAAATGTTAACTAAACTTTTAGGAGATGATAAAGTATCAGCTTGTGAAATGTCAAATGACTCTTGTACAGAAATAACAATACCAAACTCCTTAATATCTGGATCATTACATGCTTCATCATTAACATATGAAACATTACCACCAGGACGTTTAGAAGTAGAAAACGAAGATTTTTTGGTGTCTTGGAAGGACTTAGTAGGAGTTTTGCACATTTTCTAAAAATGTCCAGAACGCCCAAATTTATTGCATTGTCTACTAGTAGCTGGACACTGCGGAAAAGAAGCAATATGGTCAGGATTACCACATCTAAAACAAAAAAGCTGCTTAGTCTTTCCATCGTTCCTATTGGAATAATAAACATTCTTCGGGTCATGAGGTTTAACAACACTGACCTCATTACTAGAGGTAGAAGTACTAGAAGTAGATGCTTTATCCAAAGATTTTATCCATTTATCTGACTGCTCAAGAGCTTTAGCAGTACTGATAGCTGTTTCCAAGCTTGGATCACCTAAAATCCACAACTGTTCTTGAACTTTCTTACTCTTTACGTGCACAATAATCTGATCTCTGATCATTTCATCCGTCATAAGACCAAAATTACAATGTAGTGATAATGCCCGTAAAGCTGTAAGAAAATCATCGAAACCTTCTTTTTCATCCTGAACTCTAGTATAAAATTTAAATCTATTAAGTGCAACACTAGTAATGGGTTTGAATCTCCCTTCAATCCTTGAAACAGCTTCATCATATACATTACTATCACCACCCGACCTAACAGGTGGCAATGTTCTAAATACTAACTGTCCCTCTGAACCAAGACAATGTAAGAATATGTTCTTTTTTCTCTCTGCAGACATGCGTTCTCCGTCCATTGCCTTGAGATAAGTGAAAAATTCTTCTTTCCATCTTGTCCATGGAATAGGCGGATCACCCTTAGACTGTAAGAACTTTGAAGGAGGATCAAATTGCATCTTACAGGATATAATAAATCCTAAATGTAAAATGAATACCTAAATAAATAAAACGAAGAAAATTAAGAAAAGGAAGTAAAATAATATCACAAATAATGTCCAAAATGAATCCTAAAAGTAATGAAAGTTAAGAATAATTACTAAAAACATCCAGTAGATGACAGTCTTGCAATAAAATAATTTTTAAAAAAAACTCCTGTTCAAGTTTCCACTGTATATAACTCCAAATGTACAAAGTAATGTTGATATAGAGTAGTTTATCAAATAGTCTTAATGTGTAAGTAATCAATAGTTTGCAAAGAAGTCTAGAAAAACGAAAAACAGTCGCTTTGGTGAAAATTCTCTCAAGTGAGAATTAATTAAAACGAAACACGCAAGGAAAAGAAGAGCGTGTAAAAGTGTACCTTTTTTTTAAAGTTAAAAGCAAAAACGGTTCGATTTCTCCTGTCCGGTGGGCATAAATCAAATGCTTCGTGTTTTCTTCCTCTTCGGTAACTTCGGTTACCATGGATACAAAATGGCGGCTTAGCGTAATGCGTGATGACGCATAGCAGACACTGGTTGAAATGACACAGTGACTGACAAATCAGGGCAGACGCTGAAGGGAGTATCGGATTGGCCGAAGCATCAAGCGTCAGGATGACGTATACAACAAGTCTCGGTTCACTCACCAAAACGCCGAAAACACGAAGAAATGCAGGAAATCTTTAATACTTCGTGGAAATTCACCGAAGTAAGCGGGAAATCGATACAATGCGGTCCGCTTCTCTTCTCATGTAAGAGATGTAGTTTAAAATCTTGAAATCGTGGATTCTCAAAATTCCAGCTCCTGTGCTCCAAAGATAACGTGGCAGAAATATGATGGATGTCCCTCGTCGCCAGTATAAAAAGTAAGAAGCATGTATAATATAAAAATATAAGTATTTATTTTGAAGCTTTGTAGAAGAAGCACAGCACGTCCGTTACAGAGCAAGTCCAGATAGATAAAACAGTTGAAGACAGAATCTGGAACACAGCATGTAAGATGCAGGCACGCATCATACATTCCAGGCTCCAGTAACTATAATAGAGGTAGTAGACATAGAAAACATAACTGAACGAATGCAAGAATGCAACAACATCTCTGCCAAGATTTTCTTCTCGGGCCTCTCTATCACTAATGCACAAGGCTCCTTTCACTAATTAAAGAATCCTTGAAACAGCACCTGCAGAGGAGAGAACTTGCAAGGTTAGCAGAAATTACATTTCGAAATTCAGACCTAGTTGAATTAGTTTGATTAAACCCTAACTTGTGCAATTTGGTTACATGACTATATGTGCACGTATAACGTCAGTTAGCTACGGCAATACAAATACAACTTAAGTAAATTAATCATGTGCAATGTTCTTTCGAATAAATGCAGTATAACTTGCAACACGTGTAAATATATATGGGAACTACATTTCTCCCTTGTTAAGCTAAACATTAAATGCATATGTTTATGAATCACTATTGTTCTACGGTGAAAGCATCTCAATAATATAGGTGAATACTTCACGTAATGTTAATAAAGTTAAGGCACACAGAGTATATGGTGCTACGTGCTCGTAAATATTGCACATCTGTGATGTGTAAGGGTGGAGCTACAATTGTTCTGCTCCAGAGATGAGCACCGGATTGCACACACCCAGTTACTATTGCCCTTTACCGACACCCCCAGGTACAGTCGCAGCCTCCATCATCAGGCATAGTCGTCTGCCAGTGTACATCAGTTTGCTGTTCTCCTAGAGGTGAGCCAGATTATTAACCTTCTATTTACTGTGATGGGAAAAAAAACATTCATTTACTGGTTTATCATCATTAGTATTTCAAAATACTTGTGCAAACAACCCTGTCAAAAGACATTATCCAGATATTTGTTTCCAAATTAGAGAATGAGTGACTTAGCATTTAAACTCTAGTGTCCTTTTAAAATGTCGTTAAGGGCCTGAGTCAGACTTTAATAGACAGCGTCGCATTTTAATAAAGCAATGCAGCATTTTAATAAAGCAATGCAGCATTTTAATAAAGCAATGCAGCATTTTAATAAAGCAATGCAGCATTTTAATAAAGCAATGCAGCATTTTAATAAAGCAATACTGTGCTTTCAGGCTTCGTAGATTTTGTGTACTGAGTTCCTCTATTTGCCAATGTTTTCGTTTTACATCAATCTGATTCAGATGTGCTGATTTTGGAAGTGCAAATCATGTCCCAATATTCAAGGAAGGTGGTATGAAGTGAGGTGGTGTCATTTGGGGACAGCAGTTAGCGTTCTAGCTCTATGTTCTCCTGCTCTATTGGTCTGTGAAGCTGTGCTTTTTGATGGCTGGTCAGAGGTATTTTAGAATCTTGAGGATGCTTGGGTGCGAGAGACGAGCGGAAGCTTTATCGAAGGAATAAGAGGTGAGTGAGGCTGTGCAGATGCATCGCCCCTCTTTCTGAAGAATCCGGTTTGTAGGATGTCAAGACGTCACCCCAGGGAACTCCCATTGTATGCTCTACTGGGGGCCTGCATCAAATAGCGGGGAAGTTGCCCCCATGGCTCAGTGGACCAGTCCATTGAATATTACTAACTTTCTTCAATGTCACTGAGGCTGGGTGAGACATTGATACATTCGCGATCAGAGTGAGAGGAAGCTCCAGGGTTCCACTTGGACAAACTAACTGCAGATGTTGACACGCTATCTAAACGAAATTACTGTGCTAACGAAACAAGCATTTGCAATGCAATAGGTCTCGCATTTGCGAGAGTTTAAGCTATTGGCATTGTAAATGGCAATGCCTTTTATTGATTTGTTTTGATATTTAACACATAAATAAAAGGCATTTTCATTCACAATGCCAATAGCTCAAACTCTTGTAAATGCGAGACCTATTTAATTTCAAAGAAGTGGCCACCGTTGTACAGGGCAGCTTTGTAAGTGTGCACGGTGCGCTTAATGTTGCAGGAAAGCTTGTCGAACCTGCAGTAGGAGAAACTCATTAAAGAAAATAGGGGCACATGAACAAGGCGTTGATATAAAATTAATGCCGATTTTGCGTCCGTTTTCGACCAAAAAGTGGCGATAATTTTATCGCCTTATCAGCAAAGACACGCTATCACGTGTTTTGCTGATTTTGCTCCCGTTTCCAACACGCCTAACTTCGCATCGCTAAGAGATGCAAAGTAGGCGTGTCTGTGGAAAGAACATGGGTAAATATTGCGAAGGCAGCTTCGCGATATTTACAACGCGGGGAAGCGATTATTTTAATCGCGCTAAGTATGCCTTAACGCAGGAATTTAACGTCTGTTAATTTCCTGACTAAGGCATACTTAACATGGGAGGTGGATTCATGTAATACGACCACAGGGTTGTATTATCAAGCATATCGCCGTTTTACATGGAACATCGCTGAAAAACCAGCGATCTTCCATGGAAAAGGGCGCTATCGCTGGAATATTCATCGCCATGGCACTAAACGTTGGTAATACAACTCTAGCCTGGCAAAATATTCCAGCGATAGAAAATAATGCGGTATGCAAGGTCAGCGATAATTATCGCTGCCTGTTGCAAATATGCCCCATAGTGCTTACAGACTGGATAAGACATACAGTGTAACAACAGAAGTAAAAGGGCCAGTCCTCATGGGAGGTTACAAATGAGGACAAGGCGGTACTAAGGAGGGACTAACAAACCTATTAATGAATCAGAAGCCATCATTTACGAAGGACAATGACACAAGCCAATCAAAAATAAGGGTGGAGAGTGGGCGGAGCTTCTAGTCCATACTCAAATACAGCTTGCTTTGCAGAACAGGCCATGCACTGCCCAGGCTCGACCTAAAAACTACTAGTAGTGTGAGTGGGAAAGTGAGTGACCCCACTACCTCCATGTATCCCTTAGGACCACCCCAAACGTGCTCAGTCTAAAAAATAACTGTAGACACGCCTCTTTAAATAACACTACATCACAGTGCAGTAGCAGACCGCTCCCGCTCTCAGAATCCCGCATCCTCTCCAATCACCTTTTTCCGTATCCTTACCTTTGACCCTATGCAGCGCTCCCTTGCCCTCTGGCTAGGTTTGCACCTTAAAAATACATCCTGCGTATGTAAGCAAAGCAAGTGCCACGTTAACATTTCTGTCTTTATTCCATCTGGTATATTGTCCCTTGAAGTGTACAACATCTACCCTAAAGATAGAACTAAGGTTTCAACGCAAATGGTGGACTAGATGTGACATTTATTTTCCTCACATTTGCATTCATAGTGGCCAGGAATGTAGGTGAGAGAAGGCTTTGAGGTGTAAAGATGCTGAGAATTATTGATTGAAATTTAGATTTAAATAAACAGTGAAATGGTTAGACACAACACATGGTGTTTTGTAGTATATAAGAATGAGACGCTGGTCGAAGGATTAATAAACTAATCAGTGAAGTGGGAGCATTATGGGTAATACAAAAAAAACTCAATAGTAAACCTTTTCCATGTTTTCAAATAAAGCGGTTGTTGGGGGGTTCAGCAGCATTCTCACCTGTGTGAGAATCAGCAGCCCTCTAGGTTTATCACACAGACCCTCTTCATAGGCGAGCCTACAATCTCGATGAAATGGAGACGGGGGACGGGGGTGGGGCTTTTTTTTATTCAGAATAGGAAGTCAGTGCTTACTCTGCGGATTCAGTGTTTATCACCAGGTCTGTTGTCAGCATCCACAATTTCAGGGTGGATGTAGATTGTAACTGGGTTGCTATTGAGATGTGGTATCAGAATATCGACCTCAGATTTTCATCATGTGGAGAAGTGTTGCTCAATGGTTAGAGCGGCAGACCCTGATGCAGAGGTCTAGCCCGGGACCAGGTTTCAATTCCCCGCCTCGCCGGGTCTTGGGCTCAAAAATTCCACGGACCTGATAATTTTTGCCTCTGTGCCTATTCCAATCATGGAGTCCCACTCTGCAACTTTGGGCAATAGCTTGCTTAATCTCCACAACGCTAAGGATGCCTGGCCTCCACCTTGGGGGTGCCCAGGAGTGGACACGTCACAGGGAAAGCCAGGATGGGTTCCACAGCGGTATTCGTACAAGCCCCTTGAGACCCTTGCGGGTGAGTAGTGCGCTATACAAGTATCAATTTTACATTTACATCATACCCCCTACTTTGCCAACTAAACTATCGCTGCATTTGAGTTAATAATAGAAAATCTACACTCAATGAGACAATATTTTTCTATGCTATATTTAGGGCAAAGTATTTTTTATACCATATTCTGACTTGCAATCATTTTTGATCTTTTGGTTCACATTTTGGTATTAATATCCCTAGATTGCAGTGGTTTGGTGAGATGGAGTCCCCTGGAAGCAATGCAGTGTGTTTATTTATTTTATTTGTTTATAAAGTTTTATATAGCGCAAACTTGATCCCGAAGGATATCAGAGCGTGGATAAGCGCATCTAGTTGCAGTACAGCGTGCTCACATACTGTTGCGAGAAACCAGGCCTTGGATACAAACAACAATTACATGTCTGAGATGCAACAGAGCTCCTAATTTATTTCGCCCTGCAATAACAACATGCTGAACTGTTTTCCTATAGGTGCAACTTTCAATGAAACTGTGGCCGCCATGACAATTGCAAGTCACTAACAACTACCAATCAAAGCCTCAAAACAACTCTCGCCTGGTAGTATTTGCTTATGTGTTTGTGTTGTTCAGTTGTATCTGTATTACGTAAGCAGAACTACAAAGAACTATTCTGCTAGACCTAAAATGGGTTTCCATGGTCATCTTCCACGGTTAGGACGATTGAAGGTTAATCCACCACTTTCCTCAGAACTGTATGAGTACTGTAGTAGCAATGGTGTTATGGACCCAAGTGAAGCCTTTGGAATCTGTCTTCTTATGATTTGTTTATGAACATAAATACTACCTAATAAAAGTCTTATGTGGCATTCTACAAAATGTGCCCAAGCATGTGCTTGGTTTCCAAATACAACTCTTGAGGTGTGTTTCTGAGATGTTAGTCTACTACCTCGGCAAATATCAGAATCCCCGACATGATCTTATATGACTGAGGGCTTCTCAGGTAATGACTATATCCCTTTACAGTCGGCTCCACATATTGTTTGTGCTGTAGATAAAATGCCGCGACTGTTGGAATAATCGCCATTCTCAGGCCATTTTCGGGATCCTTTGTTATGATTTGGTTTTCCCACTAGGTGGCACTGTAAGGCACATAAAAGTGTGACTATTTTTAAAGGCCCTTGGTGCCGCTGGGCAAATCAATTGCAAACACAGCATAGAGGCTAGCAAGAGGAATGCAAAAATGACCTACCTAAAAAATACTGACATTTTTGTCTATAATGGTGTACTCTGCTGTATCACCGCAAATGCCTGGCTTTTGTGACATGACCACATTGGTCGGATATTGTTTGGCTCTCAGTAACCTTACTTTAAATTTTTTGTAAACCCTATGGAAGCCCGCAAATGTCATTTCGCCCACCCTCCCCACTCTCCGCCACTGCAATTTATCTCCTAATACCTAATGCACCAGATTTGTTTTGCAAACTGACAATTGCCAGAAGATGAGCTTTTAAGAGACAAACTGTTAGGTGAATCTGATGTCTCTGGTTTATACACTTTAAGGTGTTAATGGGTACATTGCATTAATGCAGTATTTTCTCTATAGAGTCTTTAATGTAAAGTTTTCTTTTCTTTGAGCTGATTAATGTTTTGCTATCTTTTGGAAACAATATTTAAGAAAGCTTGATTGTAATTTTTTTCAAGATCAAATCAATATTATTTTGATCCATTGTTGCGAGCTCCTAAAAGGAATGGGGCCCACAGGGGGGTGCCTACTTTGCCTATTTTGTAATCTGGAACTGATTTTGGGTACCAGGACTTCCAAAGGAGCGTTCATACACAGTTGTTGTATGGGTTTTGAGTGGGATCAAAAACGTATGGCCTCTAAAAAATGGTCGGCTTACGAGCAGTAGACAAGAACTTTCCACAAGAAGCATCATCATTGTAATTATGGCCATGGGCTTCTACAGTAAAATAAAATAATTCGTGGTTTGAATCTTGAAGCACAGCAAGCTACAGGACCGGCAACAATTTGCCACATGTTTTGTGTGTATTTGCAGTTTTATTTTGAAGTTCGAAGTCGATTTCTTAAATCCATTTTCATTAATTCCTGGAACCTTACTACCTAGTTGGTGTTTTAGCATCTGGATTTTGGGTTAAACTAGCAATTTTTGTGCATGTTAACATTAGCCCTTAGCAGTTAAGCACCTAAGAGATTCAGATGTTGTATATTAGATGAATGTTATTTCATATCCATTGTGATTAACTTGCTTGTTAGGTCTAGCGTTAGCCAAGAGCCTTTGATTTTAGATAAATTATGAGTGTAATATATTGACTTATAGGGACTTTCAGCCTGCCATCTTCATCTATTGTTCTATTGCTCTGCCATTAGCAATTTTCTTCCGCCCACTACAAGACAGCATGGGGCAGTGGGTCATGCCACTTCAACCACTGGGTAACTTTTCTGTGACTGACAGCATACTGCTCTTCCACAAGGAGCACATCAACACACAAAGTAGTTTCCTTCAGTGCGAGGGACTTGTAATGCAATGTGCACTTGTTGACACCAGTAAAATATTTTTGCTTTTAGCCAAAGTTCTATTTTTTATATTTGTGAGAGTCCTGCAACTCCCACTACAATAATGTTTTACAAAAGCCATGAAAAACAAAACATGCGTTGACAAAGCCAAAATATGGCTAGTCAACGCCAGATCGTTTTGATTCGAGCATTAGTTTTCTGTACACAAGGTACATGATTTCACTTGGTTCACTTTTAACAAACTAGTGTCTTATTTGCTGTCCCAGTATTTTCTGCTACATCTTGCCATTGCTGCTAAAATGAATTGTACACTTTGGCCCGATTACGAGCTCGGCGGTACCCCCACGTCACTGCACCGCCAAACCTGTGTGCGCACCATCTGCCATATTATGACTTTTTAAGTTGTGGGCAGTTCTTTGGCGTTCCCACAGCAGTGCCTATGGAATCGGCCCCGCGATGGGAATGTCGAAGACAGTACCTACAGGACACAGACTGGTGCAGTCCATGCCGTGCAGGTTCTGGAGTGCATGCACACAAGGGGAGGGGGCACAACATGTGCCCCCCTGCATGCACCCTATGGCCCTGAGGCAACAGGGGGCCCTGTTTCCTCTCCGCCACAGGTTTCATGAAGCAAGAACCACCATCAAAACCATGGCAGAGAGGAAACTCGTAATATGCTTGGCAGGACTGCAGTGGTCCAGCCAAGCATATTGCGGTCTCAAGACCACCGCGCCTCCTCCAGGAATCTCTGATACCTGGCAGTTGCAGCATTGCAAAGTTGGTCCCACCACCCTACTTGAAATAGGGCAGTCGAAAGATCGCTACTGCCGCGCCCTTGCAGGTCTGGCGGACAGTGGACTGTCCAACTCTTAGACAGCCCTTTAATTGGCTGAATTCACCAACTACGTTTTGTAGCATATAAGGTAGTAGTACTCCTCATGTACTACAAAATGCTATTCATTAACCTACATGTGAAGACATCTGCCCCTGCCACTCCAAATCCTTTCTGTGCGGGAGTCAATGCCACATGTGAGAAGATCTCTGTGCATGTGGATTCAAATGTTGAAAGTCCATGTGTGAGAGACTAACAAGGAAGATTCCAACAAACACAGGAGTAATACAGGGCTGTGTACTTGCCCCAATACTTTTTAATCTTTTTATGGGAGAGCTATCTACGTTGTTGAATGAATGCAACTCGCACGCACCAAAGCTAGGAGGCTCACAGATCTCAAATTTATTCTGTGAAGATGACTTGTTACTCATCAGCCGGACCCCTGTTGGCCTCCAGCGGCTGCTGGACATTACCTCAAGATATTCCGCTGCTAACAGGCTTACCATCAACCGTGAAAAATCAAAAGTTATGTGCATTAACCTTTCTAAAAAGAAAGCAACACAAAACTGGCTCTTGTCATCCAGAAAGCTGGAAATGGTCTGTGAATATCGATATCTGGGTGTCATCATAGACCGCAAGGGCAATTTCACGCCGCAATGTGAAGCCATAAAAAGGAGAGGGTTAACCATTGCGGCAGCACTTAGAAACTTAAAAAACACGGTTTCTGGCCCAAGCTTACTTCCTCTCATAAAGGTGATACAGGCAAAGTTATTCCCAGCCATCACTTACGGCAGCAAATCTATGAGAGGGAGGGACGCTTCTTTAGTAGACAGAACAGTAGCAAAGGCGCTTCGTATGATCTTCGGCCTTCCAAGGTATACATTGCCTGCCCAAATGAGATTAGAATTCAGGTTAAAAAAAGAAGAGTTGGCACGCAAGGGAGCCTACATAAAAACCTGGCATAAAGTAAGCAGGGGAGACCCGAAAACCCTAAATGCTCTCCTGTGGAAGGAACTTCAAAATAAAGAAACCTGTCCGGCAAGGCGGTATTTGGAGGCCGCCATCGAGGACCTTGGCTTACAGCAACTTTGGGAACTTCCAGGCTCCACAGCAGTCTTCAAAAAGGTGGTCAACAAGACAGTACGGAAGGAATCACTGCTGCAGGACAAAGCCGCCCTATCAGAGCGGGCTCATGGCTGGCTCATAGTTCAATCATATACCATGCCCTCGCCTCAAACCTATCTGCAGATAGGCTTTACTAAAAAAATAAAAGAGAAGTTCCTGAAATTTCGCCTAGGGTTACTGCCGTCAGCGGCCCACTTACCTCCATGGTTATGGTGGCCACACCTACCAACAACATGCAGACTTTGTGGGAATGGCAAAGAAAACACAGTCCATTTGATCACTATCTGTAGCAAACTCATCCAAGAACGACGCGTCTTCTTGCGACCACTTTTTAACATCCGTAAGATACGGACCTGCAGGCAAGCAGTGCTCGCCTGCTTCAAAGGAGATGATATCCAACTGAGCTGCCGAATGGTAAAATTCCTTCAAACAGCTGAGGCCCGCTTCAAAACCTAGAAGGAAACGAACAAAATCTAGTAGTAAAAGGACTAAAGGATAAGCCCTACGGTACCCCTGAAGACCAACTTCTAGCGCGACACCTTGACTCTCCCTTACATTGACTATCACTGACTATACAACAGGGACATCCCGAACTGTTATTATAATTTAACCATTCTCTCTTGCACACTGGCACTTTATTATATATTTGCCCTTGGCCGGCATCGAGGAAAAGTCTATTGCTTAACTTTTTATGATAAACAGGCCGTCCAACATGATGTTAAGCTTATTTTAATTGTGTTGCTGCTACCTCACCACGTATTTTTTTTTATGGACGGAACCTTCGTTTTAACACGCTTAAATTTGACTCATGTTTTATTAACTGAAATTTCTTTATCCTATATTGTAAAGGTTTTAAATAACCACACACAATAAAGTATCTCTCTCTCCATGTGTGAGCGACTGAGGAAGTGGCTGGAAAATGAGGAATACTTGGTCTTGAATTTAGGGAGAGGTAAGGATGGCTATAGGGAGGGCCATGCAAAATAAAAACACTCACCAACAAAAGAGTAAACCCATTGCTATTCATACCACCCTTGTAACAGTACTCTTACCAACAATTTCCTAAAACCGTCATAAATGTACCCCCTCCTAGCCTTGGAGTAAGTCTAGCACCATGCACGGCGACTTACATGTACTGCAAGACATGCCCATAGAAAATAATAGAGGTAGGGACTCAAACCAACACCCCCTAGGAAAAATTGTTAAATAAGAACTGTTTGACTTCTAATATATATATTTCAATGAAACAATATTACATTTTTAAATTTAGTACATATAATCTAAAATGTTTAAAGAATTTTTAACTTTTGTTAAAAAATGAACAATAATTTATATTAATTCTATATATACATTTTAACATAATGTAATATATTTGATAAAAAGTTAAACATGCAGTTACAATTTTTTAATTATTGTTTACGAAATATTTATAATTTAAAGAAATATATTTATTTTATGTCATTATTTAATACACAATTAGTTTAATGAGTTAATATGCTGTATTATTTTGTTTCAATGGGTCTAAGTTAATGGTAAATATTCTAACTTATTTTAATTTTGGGTTAAAATATTTTTCATACTTTTCTAAAGAATAAACTGTTCTACTTTCCCCTATACTTTCCAAAAGAGAAATGTGCCCAATGATGGAGGCTACCACCACGTACTTGTGGAAAGTTACCATTAGTAATGATACACTTGTAATTTTTTTTTAGGCGGTTCCACCAGGAGTAAGTCTAACATTAGGGGGTCGATTCCGATTCGGGAAACAAATCTGTACGATGATTCGAATTCGTAGCCGTTTCCGTACGAATCGTATAAATCCGTCCGCATCGCGTAATACGATCCGTAGTAAAAAAATACGTCCGAATCGTTGTGAACCGTACGAAAAGCAAGGGAAAATCCGTACAATACGGACCCTGAAAGTGAACCGTACGAATTGTAAACATGCCGTATGACCCGACAAGTACGATCCCGATGAGTACCCGATTCGTACGGTAAACATCGCGTATGAGAAATTCATACGGAGAGCCACACAATCACATAGGGTACGGTTCGTACACCCCATGATCGTAGGGGTACGGTTCGTACACCTACGATCATGGGGTACGGTTCGTACACCCCATGATCGTAGGGATATGGTTCGTACACCCCATGATCGTAGGGGTACGGTTTGTACACCCCATGATCATAAGGGTACGGTTCATACACCCCATGATCGTAGGGGTATGGTTCGTACCCCTACGATCATGGGGTGTACGGTTCGTACCCCTACGATCATGGGGTGTACGAACCGTACACCTAAGATCATGGGGTGTACGAACCGTACCGGGGGCCCTTTTTGTATGCATTTCGAATTGAATTCTGCTTTTCCGGACGAGATTCGTACGGATTATTGAGTCGTACGGGCTTTGATACAATTCAGACAGAGAACTGCTTTGGGTACGCATCGTACTACATCGTACGTACAGGGACGTTTGAGGATACGATTCGTATGGGAAAAATGCTCTGTACGGCTATTCGTACGGGATTTTACCAAATCGGA
Source organism: Lissotriton vulgaris (assembly GCF_964263255.1). NCBI lineage: Eukaryota > Metazoa > Chordata > Amphibia > Caudata > Salamandridae > Lissotriton > Lissotriton vulgaris. The sequence goes on along the minus strand of NC_141700.1, from coordinate 132,586,641 downwards.
GTCGGCCCCTAGGTGTAAAGCTACAATAAGAAATGGTGAATGGGGGGAGGAGCTACGCCGTGATCCAAGATGGCCGCATAGGCTCCCGGCTCCGCCGACCTCCGCCGGCGGCTCGACTATCCTGTTGACTATCCTCTACCCACGCCCCGTGCCTGGCTGTATGAAGGTTGCCTGGTGCCAATGGTGCTTTCCCGGATTTTCTATCCCTTTTAGCGACGAAGTTATGTCGTGTTCTATTTTCGGCCTACTCCCGGGCTGCCGCCAGGTCCTCGATTTCTGAAGCACCCGAGAGGGATCTCATCAACATCGGCTGTGGGACCGCGATTGTGGCCGGTCTTCCAGGTCTGGAAAAATGTTTTCTGCTCTTGACCCTTGTCCTTGTTGATGGATGGCGAAGAGACACTGTTGGTATCCTCCTGCACCTCGGCTGTGGGTTGTGTGCCTGCCCCCGTTTCTCCGGCCCGGGGCCGACGGGCTGCACCCACGGCCAGTGTCTGTTCTGAGTGCGCCAGTTCGGGACGCCCTTGCTATTGCGATCGCCAAGTGTGTGCCCGGAGCCCGGTGCTTTGTGCTGGAGTTTGTGTCCCCCTCCGTCCTCTGAGCCCCGGGATGGAGGGGATGGATGGCGCACATTCATTGAGGTCCGTAATGGCGGCAATTGCGGCGCTCCGCTCGCAATTTACCGACGCTTGTGTCTCTCTGGCGGCGAAACTGGACGATGTTTGCTTGCGGCCGGCCACGGTCGCTGCAGTGCCTGCACACAACTCTGCGATCCAGTCGACCAATTTGACCCTCCATCTGCGGGGACCCGAGCGGCAGCCCGATTTGGTTCCTTTGAGAGTCGGCCCCACCTTTCCTTCATCTACTGCAGCGCATGGTCTTCCCTCTACATCTCCTCTTCGATGGTGTGTCGTCTTTGGAAATCCTGTTCTTCATTGCCGAGTTTCACGGTCCCGTCGGAGAAGATCGCCATTTTCCTTTGTCCCGGCCAGTCTGCGCAACGGATGCCTCCATTTTTAAACCGACCCATGCTCAGCTTTCACTGCCCTGGTCCATTATGTACGCTTTGATTGCTTCTGGTCTGATGTGACTTGGTTGAGATGTGCTCCGGAACGGATTCGCACTGGTCAGGGCTGACATTGACTTTGGAAACTCTGTTGCTCCTTGCCACTGCTTTGAACTTTGGGACACTTCCTCGGTTTGCAACTGTTACGACTTTGGCGATATAACTCCCTGTGACGCTTGCAGGGTTGACTTCTAATTCCCTGGGGTTGCTTCGTTTGTTCTTGCCGGGATTGCACCAATTATTCCACCGGGCAGGGGGTCGGGGGGGGGGGGTTTCTGGTGACTGTCCTCCCCGTGCTAATGCTGACTGATTCTGCTTATTGATGATTATTGTGCTATGGGGGGGGATACCGCCGGCGGGAGGTATCGGGTGTACGGGGGCTTGTTTGATTTCTCCTCCTCCACTTCTTTTTAATACTTTCCCTTCTGTGGGGCAGTTTCGGGGCGACAGGCACGCTGTTAGTGGGTTAGGCCGTAGCCATTACAGGGGTGCAGGGTGGCGGGTGTGGGGGGGGGTTTGTTATTTTAGTTTGTTTTGTTCTATGGTCTCTGTTGCTCTTTTCTGACTTTGGGAGGGTTCTTTCCCCTTTCGTAGGGTTGGCTGTCTCTTGGTCTTGCACCTTTCTTTTTCTTTTTTCGGCTTCTCGACAAGCCTCTGTTTTTCAGTTCTGGGGGGTAGGCTCTTTGGGGTGATTTTTATAAATGTGGATCATTGTAATGTGGTTCCCCGTCCAGTATTATCGCCGTGGCTGCTTGGATTGTATAGTTGCTTTGGTTATAGCCTATCTCCGACTGAGATTGGGGTTGGTCCCAATCGTCTCCTTTCTGCTCCTATCCTGTGAGGTGCGATGCCCTTGTTGTTGCAGCCCCCACTCTTCTTCTAAAATTTAAAAATGAAAACCTCATATCCTGTCTGCGAGCCCCACAACCGCATTTGATGTACTTTGATATATCCTGTTTCCTGATTGGCTTCAGTTTCTCCTGTTTTATTGATTGCTTTTGCGGCCGGCCATGATGGTTGTGGGCCTGCGCATGTATATCCTTCTTTTCTGAATAAAGGTTTTAAAAAAAAAATAATAATAAATAAAGAAATGGTGAATGACAAAATGTAGATTTACATGTCAGTAAATCTATACAAGTAAATTAACTTTTGTGACTTAGAACCTTAACTATTAAAGAATCTGAGCAATCAATGTCGAATTCAGTATTCCTCGGCCCACATGTGGCTGCTCTGAGCCCAGGGAATAGTTAGGTATTTCGTTCGCTTAACACCTTAAGTATTCCTCAGCATCTCTGATGAAGCACAGGCCAATACAAGTCAAATAAGTTTTAACCTCCTATAACCATCAATCTAATTTCCCACCAAAAACAGCAAGAAGCACAGAGATGTGGTCTACTGGCAATAACTGGTTGTATTTGGACATGCAATCCTGGTTTTGCCATATAATCAGGTTTTATGGAAAACTGTTGTATCCCTATGCTGGAAATTCCTTAAATTCTAACATTTAGAAACTCTTATCAAGGGGTCACCCACAACTCATACTACCCAACCAATCTATGTGGAGCTGAAATGGTTCTCACCAAAGATTTCTGATGGAAAGAGAGTTAGCATCATAAGAAAATGTGTCAGTATTTCTTTGAATTATGGGCTTCTCTGGAGCCTAAATGATAGAATTTAGTTCTAGAGTTCTCAGTGCTAGGCCATTTTATAAACAAAACATCCTACTCTGACACTGGGAATGCAGATTGGAGAGCTGTGGACAGTTTGAGATAATCAAATAAACAAGATGTGTATTGTAGGTGTCTGTTTCAGAGAAGGCTTTTAAATGAGAGGGTGGAAATGGAAATTCCCAGATTGCATATTTTATTAGACACAATGTCCTGGCATTGAACATATGTTTTCTGTTTCTAATTTGTTAGTGGTCTCGAACATAGATATATTTTCTTTCAGTATCGTACAATTTGGTCAAATGAAGCACCTGAATTTATGACACTTTACTTTTGTCTGCAGCTGACAGTTTTGCCACTTATTAAGGACTGTATGCTGAGATGGTCTGCTAAGTCCCTTTATTGATGGTCCAAGGAAAGGGAGACTTATCCCACAAGCCACCATGCAACCTTGTTCTTAATAGAACCTGTGAAAGATATCAAGTGTCTCCTCCTGATTTGAGGCATGGCGAGGTGCTGATTGTGTAAGACGCAAATAGCGGAGCACCTGCCCAGCGAACCCCACCTAGTACCATCTTGACCTTATATTGAGGCCATGGCTACCTGACCTCTGAGTGCATCTGACACCGAAGATGGCGGCCCCAGCAGCTACAGGAAATGGCGGTGTAGCAGCTGCAGCTGCTGCTTCCAAGATGGCGGACATGAGCTGTGCCTGATCGTCCTGGAAGGCTGCTGCGAGCGCTCACTCTGGGTCACCTCTGGAGCAGAGTGCCTCCACTGGGAACCGAGACGCTCCTGTATGGGGACCCTGACAGAAGGAGCACCACTACAGGAGGGCTTGTCGCTGCGGAGGTCAGAGGTGCGGAAAGCTACTCGCTGGCGTTTTGTGTGAGGTGAGAAGAGCTGCTGAGACGACTAGTGCCCCCACCCTCGAGGTAACAGAGTCTTTTGCTGAAAATCCATGACTGGAGGCTGAGGCCCCTAGGGAGCTGCTGCACAGACTGGGCACACGGATGTGAAGGGGGCAGTGTCGGGCCCTGGAGTTTTTCCTCCATCCACTCAACATTCAGGGGACTATGACGAAGAGACTTACAGATATAGAGTCCAGAATCTGGACGCTAGAGTTCAGAATGGAAAACGCTGAAAACAGGTTGCTTCGCAATAACAGAGTGACCAGACTCTCTTAACGGGTGTAAGGGAGCCGCATGCAGAAATACCTGGAACCCTGGATATAGGAAGAGGTGGCGCCAGAAGGACTCTCCTCCTGTGTGCTAGAGTGAGCGCATTGGGTCCCGGCACTACCTTCGACTGCACGTGTGGATTGATCAACATCTGCAGCCCAGTTAAAGCAAGGGATTGCCTCAATGGAAGTCTATGAGAGCCTGATCGAAGCACAGAGCTAAAAGTTGTAGCACAGGAGCCTCCTCCAGAGCGGAGATCCAGCAGGAACAGCATGTGGTTGAAGCGGTGCTGACAATGAGTTGCAGTGGAATGGGTCCCACCCTCCACAATAGGTGGGGGTGACACTCATGACGGATTACAACCTTACATCCACCTCGTCTGAGGCCTCTCTTATGGACCTATTCTATTCTATTTCTATTTAACCCATTTGTAAAGCGCATGTAGACCAAGGTTTCATGGCGCTGATCAGAGTAGGGTGTGGACGGAGACTAATTCACTTTGGTTCATTCATGTGCCTGTGTAAACAGCCAGGTCTTAAGTTGTCTTCTGAACTGAAGTAGCTCAGAGCAGGAACGGATCACAAATGGCAACGTGTTCAGGTTTTGATGTTTGGAACGGAGATCACGAATGGGGATGTGCCTAATTATCAGATCGTTGATGAAAATGGGACTGTAGCAGGTCAGGGACTTAAATGTTAAGCAGGCAGTTTTGAAGGTTGACCGTTGAAGCAATGGGAGCCAATGTAGTTGTTTTAGTAGGGGTTTGGCCGATTGCCATTTGGGTAGTTGGTAGATCAATCTCGCGGCCTGGTTCTGTACCAGCTGGAGCCTCTTTATCTGATACAGGGGAAGACCCAGGTAGATGGAATTAGCATAGTCCAGGTGCCACAGTACAAGTCCTATCACAACCTGGATCAGTGCTGCCTGGGTAAGCAGATGGTGGATCTTCTGAATCTTACGTAATTGGAAGAAACACTTCGATACCACTGAACCCACTTGGGTGTTTAGCGAAAGATCGCGATCGATGTTAACCCCTAAACTTTTTACAGCAGAGGCCGGTTTGGGCAGAGGACCAAGTTCTGTGGGCCAATAGTGGGGGCCCCAGTGGATGCAGCTATCTCCTATCAATAACACCTCCGTTTTCCCGGGGTTTAGTTTCAACTGGTTATGGTCCATCCAGTGACGGAAGAATACCATAGTTTCCTGGAAATCGGTGATGGACTTAGTGGAGTTATCAATAGTAAAAGACAGCTGCAGATCATCCGCATAGTTAAATGTGGATACTTGCCTCTGTTTTAGAGCTTTGATTAAGGGGAGGAGGTACAGGTTGAATGGATGTGGGGACAGGGAGGATCCCTGTGGGACTCCGCAGGTGGTATTCAGCCTGGGGGCAGTGAAGGTGGATAAACGAACTGCCTGCGTACGATCCTCCAAAAAGGAGGTGATCCATTTCAGGGCAGTGCCCTGATAGCCTGCCCGTCCGACACGGTCCACCAAGATGGTATGGTCCACCGTGTCGAACGCGGCAGACATATCTAAAAGGACCAGTGCTTGGGGGATGCTTGCATCAACCTTCCTTCGGAGCTCGTCCAGGACTGCCAGAATGACTGCCTCTGTAGAATGACCCGGTCGAAAACCGGCCTGATGGGAGTCCAAATGTTCAGTGTGTTCCATGAAATCGGACATACACTTTGCCACATGTGCCTCTAATACCTTGGCTAGGTAAGGGAGCTGAGAGATCGGGCGATAGTTGGAGGGTTCTGAAGTGACACCAGGGACTACTGATGAGCTCATTTAGCGCAACTGTTTTGTTGGTATTGGTATTGCCCTTTGCTTGGGGTATGATTTGCCGGGGGTTGCTTTGAAGACCATTGGGATTGTACCCTTGCCATGGATCTCCGTTTTCCATACCCTGCTGGAAGATGAGGAGCCTGACAAGGGGCCTCTAAATAGTCACCCCTCTCTCAGTAGTACACGTGGGCTCGCCCATGAATTTTTGAGGTTCGAATGAGAGTTTGGATGACGGGGTTGTTGCCTACTTGTCTTGGTGTGTGGGAGTTGAGTTGAAAGTTGTTTGATTGTTGGGGTTTTGTGAGTTGCGTCTCCCCTGCCTTACCGGTACTGCCCCTGAGCCAGAGTGTGGATATCATGGTATGTTTCTAGATACACCCAATGGCAACCTCCATGAAATTACAAACATATCCTTGAACATTGGGTGGATGAAAACCATGACCAGGAAGAATAAAGTGTTTTCGTACCTCAACAGGCGGGGGTCCATATCGCACTGTTGCAAGAAACCCATCTTGCAGCTATCAGGGCAGCGCCGCAGAGAAGGTGGCGGGGTCAGGCCTACTACACCACATACTCAACATATGTGAGGGGAGTACTCATCTTGGTATGCCCGGGGGTCCCCTTCCAGCACACTGGCACCATGATCGACACATCAGGCATGTTTGTGATCGTGACCGGTTACCTCGCTGTATGAGATGTAGCGCTAATTAATATTTATGCCCCAAATATTGACCAAGGAGCATTCCTGGAGAATTTCTCTAGGGGCCTGGCCGGCCCCCCAATGCACTCAATCGTAAGGGGGAGACATGAAATGCATAGGAGACCCCACGCTGGATGGTTCCAGCCCCCCCACTGAGTGACTTCCCAGTTAACAGAACTGCACGCTTATTTGCGTGCTGGCAGAGTACGTGGAGGCAGGTTGATTGGTAGCTGGAGTTGTGATCTTGGAGGCAGATTTAAGAGACGTAGAGAAATGCAATTTGAGAAAATTATCTGTTGGACTGTGAAGCCCACGAGTTTCCTAGGTGCCCACCAGGGATTTTACCGTTTAAACTTTGTTGGGTATCTGTTGAACCCTTTACTTTGGTTACTCCTGACCACTTGTCTGGGGGCACACATTATTTATTGTCTTCCATGATATAGTGTTTTTAACCTATGAGTAACACCTACACTGGCTCAAACATGAGTAGGTTTTCTCTTTGACTAGGGGTATTTTAGCATTTGGGTCTGTAAGATGTCCGATGGACGGTTATGTTGGTGTGGCGTGGGTGAACAGTAAGGGCACTATCACACGTCTGTTGGGTTCCTGTGTAGAGCAATTGGCTTGGAAATTAGAGAGCTGTGCACTCATGGTTTCCTTTTATCTACACTACAGAGCGGGGCCTCATACTCCCGAGCGGTTGCCGGGTGAGGTGGGGCCTTCACCCACACAAGGCTGGGTGAGTAGCACCATGAGGAAATGCCTCATGTTGTTTGAGCTATTAAGCTTTTTTCAAATTAAGCTGAATGTCAATTATTCATGCTAAGTGTGTTTTGTCTGTGCGGCTTATGTGTAGATGTCTAGATGTGTATTTGATATATGGTGTTGTTGTAAATCATACTTCATCTTATAGGAAGAAGATGTTCTCCTTGCCTTCCAGTGGACATTCTACGGTGATGGTTCCTGGTAGATATGTACTCATTTTTTAGTACATTGCTTGATATTTGATTTAACATTCACTTACGGTTGCAGTAGCAATACTGACTTTGGTCCTGAAGAAAGCTGGGGAAAGTCCCTAGAGCTGAAACATGTCGACCGTTCATCACTGCGCCATTGGGTAACTTTGCTACCCGGCGTGTTTTTAACCTTTGACACATGAAGTGCGTTTTGAATACCTTACGACGCGCATGTAGTTAATTTTATTTTCACTACTGGTATATAGGCACTGCACCCCAGTCATGATCACTTTTTGATGATTGTCACGGCTATCTTCCTGACATCCATTTCTACATCGGCACTACATGGTCGGTTGTGTTTTGGTATGATCAGCAACATCCCAGATGACGTAAATTCCACCACAGGGGTGGTCTGATGGGTTTCATCTAGCCAGTGATTTTCAACATCATGTGTTCATGTATGCATCCTTTTAGTCTGCACCCTGGCCAGTACAGCTACACACTCCTCTCCAGACCTGATCTGCTCTTTTGTGTGTTATGTAGAGAAATGTAGACCAGGACACCCTGATATACAACAGACATTGCTTGACACCAAAGAGCGTCTAGAGGACCAGGTTGAGAAGCTCAGATGCTATGATTATAAGGAATACATAAGGGTGCATGTGGAACGTGACCAGACTGGCATGCTCTTGGCTTGGCTGGCTAAGCTCTACCAGACGGGGCTTGGTCATTGTGGAACCTGAGACAGACCAGGGTACCAGACTCTGAAGGCAAGCGGACATCAACAAACATTTCATAAGGTACTATTCTGGCCTTCATGCGAGCACCTCCGTACGTGCAGAGGACGCAATTATCGATTACCCAGCCCTTTTACTCTTTCTGGTTCTTACCCCTGAGGAGGGTTAGGAATTAGGGCAGATATCACACCTCAGGAAATAAGAGGAGCTCTAAAGGGCCTGGTGAAGAGGAAAACACCTGGGACAGAGTTGAGTTATACTCCACATACGCTGACATACTAGCCCCAAAACGGGTAGATCAGTATAAGGCAGCTAAAGAGGCAGTCACCTGTGAGGCATTGATGGTGCCACTATTAGAACCTGGAAGGACAGTGCATGACTGTGATGGAGCAAGGTGGTGAAACAAAATTTTGTGTACCCCTTGTGAAATCATACTCCAATAACAGTAACTCGTATTAATGAAACGTCGTGCATGTATAACCAACGTAGAATAAAAAATGCACCTACACAAATACACGTGGGAAATTAATCTTGCTTGTGTTGCAAACATAATCAACTAATTATGTGATTTTGTCATGTCCTAAACTAATAAGCAGCTTTAAATTAATGGAATGCGGCATAAACGTGCTATTGTTTATGTGTCTTTGTGTAAAAACGCGAAGATAAAGTAAGTATATTGTGCTTAAATGTAGCTATTTGCTAGGTAAATACTAATTGGGAAAACCTTAGTAAGTGGGAGGTAAACAGAAGGGTTAATTGATTTAAATTAATGTTCGTTTGTGTTTGTTTCTATGATAGTTCCCATTTCTGAGTTGTGAGGCCTAAGAGAAAATGGAGCCACTCTTTTATTGTGGCCACAAAAGAACTGCGCATGTGTGAGAACTGAATGCGAACAGCTTGAGCCTGGACTGAATAAAAGTTCAAGGTCGATTTGGACTGGAAGTGCAGATGGCTGCCAAGTGATGAGCACAGTGGTACAGAACGTGGGAAACATGCATAACGTTGTGAATAGAGAACCGGACTAGGCTGGACATTTAATAAAACAATAGGCCCATTAGAAAAATTGCGGACGGAAGGAACTTGAATTTCGATGACGAGATGATGCTCATCCACCCCAAAATTGTCCAATCAGAACTCACATTTAATTCAAAAGATACACTTTTAGTTAGATAGAGCTAGTGAAAGAGGTATAAAAAGTGCTGATTTTACTGAAGGGTATCCCTTCCTTCAATTTCCTCTCGAGATGCTGCCGGATTGCTGATTTTTCCTGAGATGTAAGAAACCTGCCTAACTCTGTTTTTCTTTTACAGGGAAATGCACTTTATCTGAGAGTCTAGATAGGGATGTTAGGAGAATAGGTAAATGTTTGGGAACTATCTGTCTTTTGCTAATATCTGATCTATTAAAATAATGAAAATGTCTATTGCTGAATTTTCTTAAATAAATGATTTAACTGTCCTAAATCTGAAAATTTATATTTAAATGTCGAACTTTCTGAATAAAATAAATAAAAGTGAATAATTTTAGACATGCTGAATTTGCTATTAATAAAAATTAGATAAATAGAGAATCAAGCTGGTCTTGAGTTTTCCTACACCTAATTTTCTTACTAGCAGATCTATCGATCTCAATGGTGGTGTGTCTAATAAAAATTTCGTATTTTATGAAACCATGGTAAATACATCTAAAACTGCAGGTGTAAATAGTATAAATATGCAATTTAGTTTTTAGGCACTCCACTAGGATACAGCAGCTTTTCCTTTGAATTTCACCGATCCATGGAGTAAAGTGTAAGTGTTTAGGAGTGATTCGCAATGATATGGGCCCCACTATTTAATAGTATGCTAGAAATTATACTTCAGGGAGAGGTGACATGTCTTTAGAAATTATTTCCGGAGAAGCGCTGCATCAACTGCACAGCGTACAGGCCGGTATCAACACTAAATAGATTATAAAATCCTTAGACGGGTCCTGGCAATCAGAATCCTCCCCTACATGAGGAAACTTGGGCCCCCTGATCAGGCAGGGTTTATTCCTGGCCACTAAATGGCGAATAATATCAGGAGGCTCCGGACCCTGCTAGAGATAGATACCTATGACCGTGAAGAAGCAACAATATTTGCGGTAGATATAGAGAAAGCCTTTGACAGCTTGGAGTGGGACTTTCTCTATGGCATGATGGAGCGCCTGAGCTTGGGGCGCGGTTCCATAGCCTGGACCCGATTTGTTTATACGGACCCCAGGGCCAGAGGTCAAATGAGCCGTGGAATCTCTGAAAGCTACAGGATGGGCCAAAGGACCAGGCAGGGTTGCCCTCTGTTGCCCCTTCTCTTTGCGCCAGCAATGGAGCCATCGGCAAGCTGTGCCAGATCTGGGGCCACTACCGGGGCCTAACAGTTGGAGGGCAGCAACAATACCTTGCCTTATATTCAGATGCCCTTTTAATATTCCTCTGAAACGTGCCAATGGACCTTGAGGGTTCCAGGTAGATACTGGAAGATTTTGGTTTGCTGTCAGGTTTAAGAGTCAATTGGCAGAAGTCAAGACTGTTCCCGACGTTAGCGACTCAAGCTCCGTCTATGGGTCTGGCGCTGCTACATTGGGAACACCAATGTCTGCAAAACCTGTGAGTTAAGATATTCCACGACTGACTTTCTAGATGGAATGTTGGAAGAGCAGTTTGCATCTACGGATTTCTGGAAGACGCTACCCCCCATCAGTGGCAGGAGGCATTCCTCTCTGTAAAATAGCGACACTTCCCCAGCTGTTATCTTTCTTTGTAGTTCTGCCTGTATGAATTGAATGAATGAAATGAATGAATGAAAAACTTTTTATTGTTCGATTACCTAAAATCATTACAATATTCTGCCTGTATGGATCCCTCGAGCGATATTCCAAGAGCTAGATTCGCTCACCGTGGCCTTTCTTTGGGGAATGAGCTGAAGAAGAGTAACTTTGGACACCCTACAGCTCCTTGTAGGTGCCAGAGGCTTAGTGGTCCGCGAGTTTGAGACATATTACATTGCAGTGCTCCTGAGGCTGGCTGCCCTCCTGCTGAGGATTCCACAAAATTCTGGGTGTTACAGCACTGTTGGAACAGGCACTTACAAAAGACACGTACACGGGTCCCATATTCGCCCATAGGTATGTTTAATAGGTTGTATGGCATTACAACGCGGGCTTTTACCACGCGTGCCATTACAACGCTGTTTTTACAAAGCAAGTCGTTACAACGACCATCCCTGTAAGCGATGGATAGTGGAATAGTTTAATTTTCTATTCCAACTCCAGCTCACGTTACAGTAGGGAAGGTGTTGGAATAGAAAATGAAACTATTCCCTATCCAACAGCGCCATCCAGCGCAAGTAGTTGTAACGACTTGCGTTGTAATAGCAGCATTGTAATGGTAGCACGTGGTAATACCCGCGTTGTAAAGGCTGTTCCCCGTTTAATACTACCACTTGGAGGGGAATGGCGGGGACTGGCAGATTGGGTGACTGAGGGGTTACGCCAGTCGGAGGCGTCTTGTTTCGAGCAGAGGAACTCCTCCCTTCTGAAGATTTGCACTTGGAATTTGACTTGCACCAGGGGCACATCCTATTCCATAGAGCAGGAACAGCGGCCATTAGGAAACATTGAGAGGTGGGTATGGCAGAACCCTCTCACCTTAAGAGCTGTCAATATATAGTCACGTCCTCCGGCACTCTTAAAGCAGTTACTTTGCCCCTCACCCCAGGTAGAGTGAATAGGTATTTCAATACAGTGGGGGCAACATGTCCGAGATGCAGGATGGTCGGAGCTCTAGGACTGCCCATCGATAGAGGGCTACTAGGGGGGAGTCGCAAACACGATCGCGGACAGTACACTGGAGGTCCCCTATTCCCCGTGGCATTGCCTATTGAGCTGGTTTTCGCACACTGCTAAGACCAAGGTCACTAGCAGATTCCAGAACATGGCCTTCATTCTGGCAAAGAGGGAAATTACATGGAATTGGAAGACTGCAAGGGGACCTCGGGTCGCGGTTTAGAGTAGGGAACTTGAGAGGTGGGCGAGTTATGAAAGTGAAGTGCTGCTCTGGGAGGCCAGATGAGGGCGGGGTTCACTGAAAGTCTCCAGGGCCTGCGAGGCTCTAGTGGTCTGTTTGAAGGCTCGGATCCCCCGTCCTAGGCATCTCCTGGCCGCCCGAGGGCTCCCAACCCCTGATTGGAGCTATTGCTTCTCCTGTAAGTCTTCTTGTTGAAGTGTAGCCCCCTCAGATGGCTCCACAGCACAGTCTGCTGCCGGCCCCTTCCTGGACCTAGCTGCACAAGACACTAATTACTGGGAACAATGGACTTTTGGTATTGATGTGAGGGCACGACTCGGGGGTGAGGGATCAGGAAAGATATGAGCGGGACCTGCAGGAGGCCATGAGAGGAGTTGGCCTAACGGCGGGCTAGGGCGGTCGACCTCTAATCTAGGGAACTGGGTTCGAGTCTCGGCAATGACGCTGAACATCCTGAGATTCAGGGCAAATCACTTCATCTCGCCGTGCCTACCAAAAATGAAAAATATAAAATGAATGTGTCCTCATGTAATGCAACTGGTGCTATAATAAGCGCTCTGATATCTGATACCTTCGGGTCAAGTTTACGCTATGTAAAACTCTGTAAAATAAAAAAAAAGATGGATATGTACCGACAGTAGGTTGCATGATGACACTCTTTGGCCTGATGTTTAACTCAGCTTTGTAACATAATAAAATCTGTTTTTAAAAAAGTGTGGGGCATATTACCAACGTTAAGCGATATTTATCGCTAACGATGCTTAGCAACGAAGGGGCATATTACCAACAACTAGCGATAATTATCGCTATGTTGGTTCAGCGGCGATATTTTTATCGCCGAGCTGCGGCGATTTTTATCGCTTAGGAACCTTGCTATTATCAAGGTTTATCTCCGAAGCGATAAAAATTGGCCGAAATGCATGAATATCGCTGAAAAGTCCGCGATATTCATGCATTACCGAGCTAATGCTCTTAGCCATGTTATGCACCTACCATTGGATGACATGGCTAAGAACTGCTCAGGGGCAGTTGTTAGCTTTTGGAGATATTCGCGTTTAGCGCGAATATCTCCAAAAGTTGGTAATAGGAGATAGCGATGTTAGCGACTGTTTCCAGTCGCTAACATCTTGGCACGCCCACTTTGCATGTCATTAGTGATAAATATCACTGACATGTAAAGGGGGGCCCAAGATGGTCGCTATCTCCTACTAGCTGTCGCTAACTGGTGTTAGCGACAGCTAGGTAATAGGGAGATAATTTTATCTCCGCTTTCTTGGGTTTTAAAGCCAAAAAAGCGGAGATAAACCCCCTTGATAATATGCCCCGAATTTTTTACCGCTAAGCATCGCCAAAAATTATCGCAGAGATAACTTGCTATAAGCAAGGTTTATCTCAGAAGTGATAAAAATCCTCACGCTAACTGCCAATTGATAGATTATCGCTGGAAAACCAACGATAATCTCTCAAAGTTTGGCGTTAGCTTGATGATAGGGGCTCACAAACTTAGCCATGATATCCACCTTCCATAGGATATCATGGCTAAGTCAGGAAAATACCAGGTGTAAAAAAAGCAGTGCTAACCGCGGTTAGCGCTGCTTTTTTCATCACTAACAGGGTTAGCGAAATCCTTGATAATAGGAGAAACGCTTAACAACATTTCTCCTATTATTTTTCTCTGGAACGCCCCCTTTGCATCTCATTAGAGATACAAGGGGAAGCGTAGAGAAATGCGAATTTGCGTGTTAGCACCCTGTTGCTGATAGGGAGATAATTTTATCTCCGCTTTCTTGGCTTTTAAAGCCAAAAATGCGGAGATAAATCCCTTGATAATATGCCCCTGTGTCCTTCAGCAGAACCCCGCTTAGTGAAAAAAAGCCAAAGGCCAAAGGGGCATATGCATAAAGGTAATAATTTGCGATTCTCAAATAGCGAATTTTAAGGATTCACTATTTGGTAATCGCAAATGCCTAAACATGAAGGATTCGCAGAATATTTTTGTGAATCCTTAACATTCCCTTATAGGGAATCGCAAATTGTGATTCGCTATTAGGGAATGCATTCGCAATCTGCAATTACCAAGCTGGTAATTGCAAATTGTGAATGCAAATGCAAGGGTGCTAGGGGGCCTGCGGCCCCCCTGATGCACCCCCAAAAAAGGTAAGTGTGCACAAGTGGCGCGCACACATACCTGAAGGGCACTATGAAAAATGCACTTTTGTGCATTTTTCAAAGGATTCGCAAATTGCCATCAACTTAAAGTTGATGGTAATTAGCGAATCCTTAATGCAAAGTTGCATTTTGGAACTGCTACATGCATCACATTTAGGGAATCACAAATTGTGATTCCCTAAACGCACTCGCAAATTAGGTACTCGCAAATATTGTGATTACCTATTTTGCGAATGAAATACCGTTGATGCATCGGAAAAGGCATTTTACCAGTCGCAAACGGGCCGATTCTGCGAATCAGCCGTTTGCGACTGGTAAAATGCTTGATGCATGTGCCCCTAAAATCCTTTCGCCAATCTTGTTGCTCTTAAAGGAAGATGAACTCAGATGGTATTAGGAAGGCATAAAACTCCCCCCTCATAAGAGAAGAGGAAGCAGCCAAGCAAGAATATCTAGAAGGAGCTCGAGAATAAGTGCCAAGGTGGAAACCACCGTTTTTAGGGCTTGTCACAACTCTATCCTGGCACTTTAGACATCGGTTTAACTTCCTGCGAAAAAGCCTAAGTTTGACATGATTTACTCGGTGCCAGTTTCGGATAATAAAACAGAGAACCCGTAGCGGTCTAAGGCAGTAAAATAGATAAATTACAACTGTAGTGAGATGCAGAGACCCTAAGATTAAAAATCCCTCCACTATTATTACTTTTTTGTAAGGACTATCCCATGTTTCCTAGCAGCGATGGATGGATAGAGGGGTTTAATTTACTCCAGCTTTTGATAGGAGGCTCTCCCTAGAAACGCCACGCTCTTGGGTTAGACTTAGCCAATTTTGGTTAGGCCAAAAGTGGGCCTTTAGGAGTAGATGGCATCCCTGCCAAGTGCCACGCATCACAAGTTAGAATAACGCAAACTGAAGGAACCCCCCGCATGTACTGTCATCAGTCACGCATCCTGCTTTAGATTCAGAAACCCCGAGGCAGTTGACGAAAACAAGCACGAAGGTCTGCATCTCGCCCCACAACCATTGATGAGCGGCGCGGAGGGATCACTAGGGCCAATTAACAAGAACCCTAGGATTCTCCTTTTCGAGAAAGCCATAAAAAAGGATGGAATAGTTCCCTTACACATAGGGAATCAATGAAGGGGTCGATCAAAATAAAGAAAAATACTTCACATGAGAAGAGAGCAAGTATTTTTAGTGGGCGGCTAAACTGAGGTCCCATAAAAAGGGACTGCCTCATCCACATGGAGATGGAAGCTTGAAATATCGCACTAGTGTAAAAACTCTGATCCTCTACTTTATTCGTATAGGAGGATTGAAGACTCGATGTTTTTAAATATTTCTGTCCTGAGTAAGGTGTTTACATATAAGGAAAAGACACCGAAACGCGTCGAAATAAGGACTACGTTTTTAATATTGTGATTGTATTTGATTATTATGCTTTGTAAGTGAGCACTTTTTGATGTTTTGTGGTAAAGAAGATATCCACTGTGTTTCACTTTAATGAAGTAATCCATGTAAAAAATTGTATGTTTGGAATATTGTGTATACATTGATGTTTTTAATTGTATTAAGCGGAAGACTTTGAAGCACATTCATATTTGAATCAGGTTTTAAATAAAAACAATACAATGACATGACCCTACGTGTTGAAACATATGTATTTCTATAACTAGAATTTCTGATGTACTATTGTATATTGTTGTGATTTATCGCATTATAATTGAAAAACACAGAAAGGAAATATTTTGTTTACTATCCCTGCCAAGTGCCACGCATCACAAGGTAAAATAACGCAAACTGAAGGAACCCCCGCATGTACTGTCATCAGTCACGCTTAATAACTCCCGGCTGAATCACCGTTTTGAAATTAATGTATTGATCTGCTGAAGCGACTCTTGGCGCCAGCTGTTGTGGGTGATTTCCCTGTGGCTTTCCTTCTTATTATACTGCCACGTGGAGCTTCAGCCCCAAACCACCAATGCTTTTCCCAGTGTTTCCAGCCTTGATGCCTGATGGGTCGCGTTGCCAGTCAGGTCTTTCAGACTGTGATGCAAAGTGCAGGGCTGTGCCACCCAACACTGTGGGCGCACTTATACTGCTGTGCGCCAGCCAGTTTGGCAGAGGATAAATGGCATTGCCTTAGAACCAACAACAGATGAAAGTAAATAGGAAGTCTGTGATGATGCCCAGATGCTGCCTGTAATCACCAACTCTGAAGGTGGCAAGGCTCATGTGACTCTCCGCTCACCTATCAAGCATGCGCCAACTGAACTTGGGCAGTGAACTTGGCAACCATTGGTGTTAGTCTCATTTTGCAAACTCAAAGAAAAAGTCTAACTGGATGAAACCACAAACCACGACTGCTGTAGTCCCCACTCCTGTAGCACCTGTATCTCTAAGCAGCCTGCAGGCCCCTGATGGAAAGCATCCTCATCCCTGGCGAAAGTATTCAAGCGAGCGCCACACTGCAGAAGGCCATGACTGCAATGGGGCCATGGGGGCTTTTATGTTTGGATCACAACTGTCCACTCTTCAATCAATCAATCAGAGTTGGCAAAACGCAACTACTCACCTGCGAGGGTCTCAAGGCGCTAGGGGGAGGGGGGCTACTCTCTTGAGTGCTGGGGCAGATTTATAAGCCCCCTGCCCCACCAGTATATCACTTTTCGTGACGTACTGGTGGCGCAGGGGGCTCCTCCATATTTACAAGGACAGGAAAAGCCCTGCCTGACTTTTCCTCTCCTTGTAAATACGGCCCCTTCACGTTGAAGGGGCGTTTCATGGGTGTTGCTGTGGGTGTTCCCATGGAACAAGACACATCTCCAGATTTACGAGAAATCGTAAATCTGGAGATGCGTCTGGAAGCTACGCCACCCTAGAGGTGGCGTAGCGAGGCGCAACGAGGAAAAATGTTTTCATTTCTCGTTTTTTCCTCTTTCAATGCGTGCTGTATTCTACATCATGCATTGAAAGAGGAAAAAGCCTTTAGTGATTGTTTTTGTGCAGGAAGGTGCTTCTTCCTGCACAAAAACAATCTCCCCATGACGCAGGCAGCCTTGCACCATGGAGCAAGGGTACCTGCACCGACGCTTGGCAGCTGTTTGTGCGCCAGTGCAGGGGAGAGCACAGGAATGCAACAAATTCTTGTAAATTTGTCGCATTCCTGTGCTCTGAAAGTGCCGCAGGTTGGCGCAGCCAAAGGGCTTGCGGTGCCACACTGCGGCACTTTGTTGTAGATCTGCCCCAAGGTCTTGAGGTCCTTCCAGAACTGGAGCAGTTCAGGAAGGACCTTGCTGAAGCCAGACCCCCATGCCTGCAGTCTACAAGGAAATGTGTGAGTGGCGGAATGGCCAGGCCCACCGGCAATCCTACAGACCCTCACACTAGTGAGTTTCACCCTACTGGATTGCAAGTTGTTTCTATGTGTTTTTTTTAATGGGGAGTGATGGGATTAAGCTCCAGGGCCCTTATTTATGAGGCCTTGCGTCAGTTTTGCGCTGCTGATGCGTCACTTTTTGTGACGCAACAGCGGCGTAAAATATGCGCCTTGTTGCGCCATATTTAAAAAGCGACGCATCTAGGTAGATGTGTGACATTTTAAACCCCTTCGCCACATTATACCTGCGTCAGGTATAATGTATGCAGAGGGGGCGTTCCCCCGCAAAAAGCCTCGTAATAGTGACGCAGTGAAATCTATGAAATTTCACTGCGTCACTTTTAGGACGCTGTTGCGTCAAAATCTTGCGCCTGCCTCACAGCAGGCGTAAGACTGACGCAAGCCCTTTCACATGGGGCTTTCCCCATGTGAAAGGACGCATTGCTGGAGTTGCGTCACTTTTGTGACACACTCCAGCAATGCATCACTTTTGTGCTTACAGATACGTCAGAAATACTGACGTATCTGTAAGTCCTTGCGACATGATGTGTCATACATTAAATATGACGCATCATTGGAGTCGCAAGGAGTGCGCAGTGAAAAGTGACGCATCGCTGTTTTCACGCAGCGATGCGTCACTTTTCATAAATGAGGCCCCAGGAAGGCAGGGGATACACACTGAGAGGGCAGGTGGATGAGTGAGAAGGAGATGGCTTTTATATCAGTCAAGCTCTGTGCTTCCTTCTGGGGCTGGATCAGACAATGATTAAAACCTTACCAGTACCCAGAAATTAATTTAAGATATGAGATTTTAAAGTTTTCAAATTGATTCAAAATGTTACTTTTCCTAATGTTGTTTAATCTACTTCCTCGTCCACTCCTTGGCCTCTCTGCAAAAGGCACAGAGTGAATGTCAAACAAGTCCTAATTGTAATTATCATGTTATGTGAAAGATGTATACATAGCTGGTGTGTGTGAGAGAAAGAGACTGATGCAGAGGGCACATAAGGAAGTACATGACCACTATCCTTCCACAGACCTTAGAATGTAAAATATTTCACTTTTGAAAATGTAAGACTATCCTTCCACAGACCTTAGAATGTAAAATATTTCACTTTTGAAAATGTAAGACTGAATTAAACATTACTAACTATTCACCACTAACTCCTATTCATATGAATCATTCATCCGATAATGCTAACAATCCATAGGTCTAGCTTGTTTTAAGAGTATGTTGATTGCTGTGGTATGTCGAGATACAATATTAGAAAACTAATAGAAGACCAACCAACTGGTCTTTGCTCTGATTTACTCATGAGAAAGTGTTAATAAAAGTGTCACTTATTTGGCAGTAGAATGTCACTCATACGCACAAAGAAAACATAAATGTCACACATTACAATCTACAAACTTGGGGACAGATTTACAAGCCCCTGGCGCCATTTTTGCGTCACTTTTAACATGGGAAAAGTGACGCAAAAGTGGCGTAAGGGGCTTGTAAATCTGCCCCTTGGTAGCTATGTTCTCTGGGCCTGGAATTATTGGGTACAAACTTTACTGAGTCAACAAATCCAGGCCCAAAGACGATCTGAATTGTGGGAGGCAGAATTCCACCTAGAGTTACCTTTTCAGGTTAAAACCGGCCGTCGTAATTTGTGCCCTGGTGTCTTAAATAGTTATTTAGTCTGTGGACATGTCTCATAAATTTACATAGATTGTCAAGTAGTCATTTAGGTGGAAACTCTGGATATTGCCGCGCCCTGGCAGGCGGCCATTTTGTTTTGTCGCTACGCAGTTTATATGGTACTTGTATGATATCGTAAGGTCAGCAATAAGGAAACGGGGACAGTGAATGTATTGTGCAATTCTTTGTAGGTCCATTTTGGAAAACAGAACAACATGTCCATTTTTAAAAACCGTTTTATTGAAGGTTAATATACTCAGAGGAAGCACATTCACCATATTATGGGTACGACTGTCCTTACAGAGAAACAGACATTATGAGAGAATCTGGAGATTTCTTTGCAGACAGGTCCTTCCGAAGGGTCGGAGGGCTGCAGCATGTGACTGACTCTGACCCAGCCCGACAGGCCTCTGAAACGAATGGGGCTGCTGTGTAGAAGTGTCCACTCATTCGCCCTCGTCATCCATTTATGCTCCATCGACTTGTCTTGCACACTTCTGATCGTCTTCCTCCTGCTCTTTTCTCGCCCCCTTCCATTAGTGTTTCTTCTTTTCCTCTCGCTTGCATTGCTTAGCGACGTGCCCAATTAGGGTCCAATATTCAGAGAATTTCATTTTGTTATCTTTGTTCGTATCAAGGGTTTTCATCAGCTCTTCGAAATTGCATTCCTGCATATTAACAGAGATAGTAGGGTGGACAAGACAAGGGAACATTAGGTGTGTCATGAAAAGTGGAGGGTTGTGAAGGCATTAGTATAGTATATGACTGAGCAATGGATAGAAACGTCACAGAAGAAAGAGTGCTGGCCACAGGAAGTGAGCAGTGCACAGAGGACCATAGATTTTTTTTTTAAATCAGTATTTCAGAATTGTTATGGCTCCAGCAGGCTGAAGTAAAAATATATTTTATTTACATGTATTGTCATTTTTATAACATAATTATTCAATTACAGCCTTTTACATCAAAAACGTCAAGTTCAGTTGTGTGTGTGTGTGTAACTGACACTTGTCATACTGCATACCTATCTGTCTTACACCTCCCTATTGGGCGAGTCTTTGAGCCTCATTTAGGGGCATATTATCAAGGACTGTTTTAAAATGATCGCCGTTTTAGTTGCATAAAACTGCGGCTAAAGCGGTGATAATGGGCTTGATAATATGCCGTAGAGAATTCCAATAGAAGCCCAGGTTCACTCCAGAACATGGACTTCTATGGGAATTCTCAAGAGCATATTATCAAGCCCAATATCGCTGTTTTAGCGGCAGTTTTCTGCCGCTAAAAAAAGCGATAATTTTTAACGATGTTCTTGATAATATGCCCCTTGGAGTTTATTGGTGAATGAGAACAGCTATTTATTGGCAGCACGCCAGCCCTGTCAAAATTATGGTTTCCCCTCATTTATGGTTGGGAAAACTGCAGGCGGACCTTCCACTGTACATTTGGACTAACTTGTGGATTCCCCCAAATCATTCATAGTCCATGGATCTGCAGGGTTTCTGACTTCTGCCACTGCGTATCCTCGGCCTGACGGTCCTTCTGCAACTGGATTACCCAATCACTATCACCCAGGGTGGGGGGTGATAAAAACCGACATATGGATATTTGGAGGTAAGTAAACAATTTAATTAACAAAACGAATTTCGTAGCGTGCCCTGCATCGCATTTGTTAATTAAATTGTTTACTTACCTCCAAATATCCATATGCCGATTTTTATCACCCCCCCCCCCGCCCCGCCTCCCTGCCCCACCGCAACTCCCTTCACGGGCTGTGGCTGCTTACAACCCAGCCTTACTTTGAAGGAGATGCAGAGATTCCTTCACAAGCTGTTGGAGTGTGACTTCACTGCCTGATTCCTGGGGGTGGGGGGTCTCCAGGGGCGTAGCTAGAGCTTGTGGCGCCCGGGGCTATCCTTCAGATTGCCGCCCCCTTGGGAGGGTGCTCGGGAAAAAGGACGGCGAGCACCTGAAAGAGGTCCGAGAGACACGTAGTATCGCCGCTAATAGTTACCTCGATCATGCAAGTTACATGCACATACATGACACGGTCCAGGTCTAGACAGCCCCGTCCCCAAAATAGTGCCGCCTGGAGCGGACCAACCCCACCTAGCTACGCTCACACTCACTCTTCTCTCCATCCATCCTTATCTCCATCCAGCTATTCATCTCACACGTTAACACGTCAAAACAATATGGAAAGAATCCTTTTTCTTCCTCAAGACCCTACTGAATAAAAACCTTACATAAATTTCCAGGATTAAGATCTCCACATATTACCCAGCATAGTGACAGAAATAGAAGAATCCAGTGGACTGTATGTAGGCCTTGCTCTGTTACTCAAGTGCAAAACCCAGCGTGTACAAAAGGCAGCAGTAAGGCTTCTTCTACATTTTACAGCCACAGAGCTTAGTAACGTATGTCACACCTCCAATGGCCCCCAGTTTCTCAGAGGATTTTCTTCGAAGGGCTTGGCATGGTCCACAAAATCACCTACTGAGCTTACATGAGACATGAATGTCCCTGACCAAAACCTAGAGTCAGTATCTAGACACCTCCCCTTTCCACAAGAGGGGAAATGACACCCTTCTCACTCCAAGCAGCTAATATACCATGAGACATGTTTCCTACATTAATTTACAACTTTCTAGAATACCTAAGATTTAGGAACGATCTAAAATAAGGCACTTTCCCACATCTACTAAACAATACGCAAATACTAGTGCAATGCCATGTCACCCTTTATGGCTGCTTACTAAGTTCCCACTCCTGTCCCCCTAGGGACTTTAGATTCCATCAACTAGCCTACAATCACCTACTACCCCTATGCATCATATATCAAAGTCCA
Organism: Lissotriton vulgaris; assembly: GCF_964263255.1. Lineage (NCBI taxonomy): Eukaryota > Metazoa > Chordata > Amphibia > Caudata > Salamandridae > Lissotriton > Lissotriton vulgaris. Next base: position 132,564,423 of record NC_141700.1, on the reverse strand, counting down.
ACAACAAATCATGATTGAATCACCATATCCATCTATCTTCTTTTACTTCTTTTGCTATCTTTAATTTCTTTCCTATATTGTCTTATGAGGCTGAGCTCGTGCTTTTGCTTATATTATGCTCCTGTAGAACCCCTATATCATTACCGGTTGCAAAGTATGCTGCTTACTTACTTATTTCCAAAATTCATTTTAATTTAGCTGCTTGTGTATACTTTTGTAATAAAATGTTCCAAAAACCACAGAAAAAATAATGAGCACTACTAGGTGCATCGACTGTACAGTAAGTGAATAATTTGCTGCCTAACTCAATAAGGCTCCAGTTGAGTGCAAATGGTACCTCTTCACCACCCAGCAGGAGCATATGTGGACCACAGAGCTGTGAGTGAGCAAACAAAATAAATGAGGTAGCAAACAGTGCATTACAGGAGGAAAAAGTGACAAGTGTGCAGGTTAGGTTATAAGAGAAAACAAAGTAAATTTTGAGGTATAATACTGCAATATATGCTACAGTGGCGTAACGAAACTTGAGGGGGCCCCCCTGCAACGCACATGGAGGGCCCCAACAGGATATGCATATGTGAGGCCCCAACTGCAACTACAAACAAATGGCTGACCGAAAAACAAAACACATATTGCCAGGCAAAGTGTGGCCTGCCTGATGGCAAAATCAATCTGGATAATAACCTCAGGACGACTCGGGCCTCTCTCCCTCTGTTACGTGAGGAAATGTCAGTCCCTAAAACGGAGTCTAAATGCCCACCACCTGCAGCTGCAACCACCGACATTATTAAAGCAACAAAACTTGCCTCAATTACTTCAAAAGTGAGCGTCCGTTCGTTCCCCAAGGAAACCTCAAAGTACACGCAGACAACAGTGTCTCCTCTCTGTGTGTGTGCTACAGAGCCGATGGGGCCCTGGAACACGAGGGCTGCTGCGGGACCTAAAAAATTATGTTTTAATGACCCCAGGATGCATCCCACCCCACCCTCTGAGGCTCCTCTCTCCAACACTCACCTTATGCCTGCCATTCAGCTCCAGTGGTAGGCGCGAATGGGCGGCAGGAAACAGGACAAGGCAAAATTAAATTATTGCCGGTGGCCACGCCATCTCTCTAGTCATTTCCGATATGCCTCACGCGCGCACTTTTAATTCTCCTGAAATGCGCTTCACAATGGTTACCAGCCCCATGCCCCCACCCTAAAAGAGAGAAGACCCACGGAGCACTATTTAATTTGTAAAAGAGGCCACAGCGAGGTGTAATGATGGGGAACCTAACATAAGTTATGTAAGCACTTCACATCCCAGACGGATGTGAAGTGCTTACTGGCTGGCCGGGCCCCCCCGCAACGCGAGCTCTGCGTGGGCCTGTGTTACGACCCTGATATGCTAGACATGCAGGTAGAAGAACAAACTTTACGTCAATTCGGCAAGTGGGTTGCTGGATAAAAATTCAAATGGAATTAATTTTCGCGTTACCTTCATTTGTCCGTCGGTGTCGGTGTCTCTCTCGACTCTTGAGTCGACTCGAGGCGGCACAGATGGCAGGCCAGGCCCAGTGCATGCAAGCACCAACAGTCAACTCGAGAGAGCGCACTGCGCACGCACTAGTCTGCGCCACTGCTACAGCGCGGGCGGGGGCTGGCCAAAAAGATACCCAGGGCCGTCATTGGAAGCGCTTTCGCGCTCTACAGGATTGACGGCCCTGGCTGGGACATACCGCCTGCGCTGTGTGTTTGTCTGCAAGCAGGTATGCTTGCACTTCACTGCCGCCTCCAAAATGGTGCCGCCTGGGGCGGACCGCCCCCCGCCCCCCCCTAGCTACGCGGCTGGGGGTCTCAGTGCCTCCCCCTACAGATGGGCTGTCGTGGGAGGGGGCTGTATCTGCTATGCACCATTGCATATGTGGGGTCTAATCAGGATGCCTTCTGACAGCTTCTTTGCCCCTGTGCCTGTAATGTGGCATGGTGCAAAGGGACGCGTCATTAGCATGGGGCTACACCCACGTGCAAATGAGGGAACTGACCCCTGGGATCACATCAGCACAGGATGTCCACTGATGGCATCCATATTACTGAAAGGACTACATAAGTATCAGCGCCATTTCTGTAATACCATAGTGCCCCGGGGGCTGAAAAGGGAACACAAACGTTGCGCCTTGGGGCAGTATCTCTAATGTAGCTGCAAAATGGTGTGGTGCAAAAGGTATGTAGGTGGAAACTAAGAGAAACCGAGAAAGGTTAGGCGAATTAACCAAGGACCTCTAAGCATTGCCCTGGCCAGCATTACAACAGACACATCCTATCCTCTAACCACAAACCTCTTATATCCTCTTCAATCTCAATATCGCCCAGGTTTTGCGATACGCGTCTTCCTGTGTGGATACTACTGTGCTGTCCAACGGGGAGGAAGCCAGGCAGCACAAAGGGGAAGATAGATAACGTCTTACCTTCATGAGGTTAGGGAAATCGTGTTGCACCATTTTCTTGAATTCATCTACAGTGAGGGTCTCCTTGTCGCCATCTCCCGTTGAATATTGATAAAAACTATAGACGAGCTCCTTAAGGCAATTCTCTTCTTTGGTAAATTGCGCGGCCATGGCTTTTGAAGGGTTAACCTGGACAAGAAGAGCAGGGAGAGATGATGGTCAGCAGAAGTTATGTGGGATCAGCTCAGCCATCCGACACAGTTCTCAATCAGCACAGGCAGTCACGAAGAGAAACAAAAACATCTAAACTAGGACTAAAATCAGTTTATTCGGAGGCTAGTCAGACAATTAGTGCAAACAGCATGGCCTGTGCCCTCTTTGTACATATACCAATACGGGAAACATCCTTTACAACAAAACTTTTACCACGCATTGCTGTTACAACGCAAGTATTACAACGAAAACCTTTACAATGCATTACACTGGGGGGCGCTCTAGGGTAGGGAATAGTTTTAATTTACTATCCAACACCTTCCCTAGTGTCCACGGGGACTGGAGTTGGAATAGTAAATTAAACTATTCACTATCCAGCATCCCCAAGTGTAATGCGTTGTAAAGGTTTGCGTTGTAATACTTGCGTTGTAACAGCATGCGTGGTAAAAGCATGCGTTGTAACGTCATACATCCACTAATACAGTTGTCATTTTCATAGCTGATTCACAAAGGTATATAAGAATACTAAGAGTACTCCTGTAGTACTACTTCCCATATTCAGGGATGCTTTAGTGAATCGTCCCCTATGTGATAATCCATAGGCGAAGAATTACCTTCAGCCTTGATTGCTCTTGACCTAAGAGCAGCACATGACTCCATGAAACATGCCATCCTGCATCAACTGCTACAATCTTAGGAATGGAGTTTGTGCACGAGTGCACAAATGTGTTGCAAAGGTGACCAACATCACTGTTTATCATTTTAGTGACATTTCAAATGTGTACAAAGTGTATAGCAACAAAAACAAGCATTTGCAATGCAATAGGTCTCGCATTAGGAAAGTTTGAGCTATTGGTATTGTAAATGACCATTTTTTTATTTATGTGTTGGTTTTGAAAATAGTGAAATTAATAGCTTTGTCATTTACAATGCCAATAGTTATAACTTTCGCAAATGTGACACCTATAGCATTTGTAATGCAATATGTGTTGTAATTACGTGACTTAGATGTATTTATATGACAAATAACAATGGTTGTCTGTGTGGGGTTGTGTGTGTGGGTGTTGTCTGTGTGCGTATGTGTGGGGTTGTGTGTGTGGGGAGTTGTGTGTGTGTGGGACGTTGTGTGTGTGGGGGGTTGCGTGTATCTGCTGAGGACTTGTGTGTGTGTTGTTAGTTGTGTGTGGGGGGGGGTTGTGTGTGTGTGGGGGGTTGTGAAGGGTCGGGCCTGTGGCTCGGAGAAGGGGCTCAATTTCCCGAGGGAGGGCTACTGCATGCTCGGCCCAAATGTTACAGTCTGCTCGAGAGTCTCTGGCACCATCAGAGATGGAGATAACATTCGTCCTGGGGGGTTAATACTAGGAGGGCAGAGCAGGGGGGGAGAGAGGGAGGAGGGAGATCACAAACAGAGTGTGAGAAATTTAAAACAAGCCGCACAGGACTAGATGCTTGACCGCCATTATTTAAGATGTAAATAAAAAATAAAAACAAGTCACTAAGGGCTGCATGCAGGGGAGAAACTGTTCACTGAACGGCACCTAGTTCGCTACATAAGACCACAGTGCAGGGGCCACTCTTTTCCACTGTAAACAGGTAGGGATCACGATCTCAATGGCAGGCTGACTGGCACCACAAAAACCTATGGGTATAATCAGAAAGGGGGGAGGCGAAGGGGGTTTTTTGCTTCAAAGAAAACCTTAGCACGATTGGATCCGTATGTATACCTTTTTGATTTATTAAAAAAAATTAACAGAAACCTAACACAAGGCGTCTGTGCAGCAGCGCTATGCTAATAAAAGTTACACAGATGCAGTTTTGCTAAAATAAATACTGTGCAACCGGCCAAATCACACACGCTACCTTCTTGATTTGAAAAAAGCCGAAAGATAATGCGCGGCATCCATGAAGCGGGCGCCGTGCTTATGAAATCTAAGCTACAGGGATGTTGTGTTAAAATGAAAGCCACACGGGCTCCATGCTCACATTAGAACCATGCCTTGGGGAGAGGATGTAGTCTCACAGCCAGACTGCCGACTTTGGAGCTGAGGGGAAGTCATAAAAAAAAAAAGTGGAGCATGCGCCACGATGTGATGGGAGTGCAGCTCTGAGAGTCACAATAGTGCATGTATACACGAGGACCTCTGGCGCACACTGTGTGCTCATGGTGCAAGTCCATGAAGACGTAGAAAGTGAGCCAAGGCTACAACAACACATGAAACCGGACGTAAAAACAGAAGGAAACTAAATTACTGGGATAGCCCCAGAGCAGCGAAAAGTGCCCCAACCTGAGGTGTTGTGGACAAGAACCGAGTGAGGTGGCAGTTAGTCTCTGATATGTACAGCCTCTTTGCGTGGAGTTCAGGGCAGGTCAAAAAGAGCAGTTTTGGCGAGGGGTTGGGAATGTAAGTAGTGCTCGTGTAAATAATGACGACGGAGCAGCTGCGGCGAGGGTAATGTAGCTGGTGCTAGTGTAAAACGCTCCAATACCTTTGTGTTGATTTCGTGCTTAAAAAATAAATACCGCAAATCACTGCCGGCCTGCGACCAGGAAGTCAGGCAGGCCGGCGCGACAACAGGAAACAGGAAGTAGGAGGGCGGGAGCCTACCCCGCCTCCCACGGAAGAGCCGCGATTGGACGGAGCCGCCGTGTTTAGAGCACCGGAGCAGGCAGGAGCCTACCCTGCGCCCCGGTGCCGAAGGAGGGAAGAAGAGTCCTGCTGCCGGGCCCTGCAGCTGAGGAGAGCCGCCGCACAAAGGAAGCCGGTGAGTGGGTTGCTGAGCGGGGGAGGGGGAAGGGGGGAGGGGGGAGGCGGGGGAAAGCATGTGCGCGCGCGAGTGCGGGCGGGCGGGCTTTGTGTGCGTGCGTGTGTGTGACTGTGGGGGAGGGGGGTGTGTGTGTGTGAGCGAGTGTCTGTGTGCCTGCGTGTGCATGCGCTCGCCTGTGTGTGCGTGCGTGCATGCAAGCAGAGGGGTGGGGGCTGCCTGCCTGCGTCTGTGCAAGGGCTGTGAGTTACTCTGCGCATGCGCGGGGACTCTGCGCATGCGCGGATCAGACGCGCGCTCCCGCGGTGAAAACTGCGAGCTCGTAACAGATTGGTGTCCTCATTCCCAGCATTCTCACTAACGGGCCACAATAGGTCTGAAGCAGACACCTTCAATGCTCACGCATTGAGGGTAGGTCTGCTCGACCTAAAAAGACTTCTGTAGGAAATTTGTTTTGCAGGATATTGGTTGACGTGTCATTTTTGGCCCCACAAATATATATATATATTTTTTTAACAAAACTATGTGCACGTAGATTCCAAATTTACAGCATTAATAGGGAAAATACGCTTTCTGTCTCACATAACCCGAAATTGAGTTTTCCCTTCTAAATGGGATTTGCTACTGTGGAAATTCTGCCATTTTGTGGAATTTCTTGGTGAGTAAATCAGTTTACAAACAGTGTCCGGTTCTTACATATTCCAAGACGCGGATAAATTCGCTTCCCAACCAAAAAGAAATCTAGAGGTTTAATGCTGTCGATGGGAGGAACAACCCGGTTTTGTGAGAAGGAATAGAGAGCAAAGACAGGGTTAATGGTTCTATGGGAAGGAGTTACTTTTGAGGGGAAATATGTATTCCTCACCGTTCAGAAACAGAAAAGGCACATTTTACAAATGGACTTTAACGTTTCATTTTTACCCAGTTGTACATTTTCGTGTGCGTTTGTACATGTGAATACTCAAGTAAATCGGTGATAGGCAAATTTGTAGGATTTCTGGAATAATTTGGCAGTATATTTCTGACTTTTGAGGCAGCCTTCGGATACTTAGAATACCGGCTCACCCGCTGTAAAAATGCTGTAGACGTCACAAGCACTTAAGAAAAGTAGCAAATCACTTTAGGCCCAAACAACAGTACACGCAGTTCACAGTAGATAGTAACTGCAGGACCTTTAAAGCATCTGCTTTATACCTCAAGCAACCACAAGAGGGCACCAGAATGCAACAAAAACCCACAGCACTTGCATCGTTTCTAGTGGAGGTTCCAATTGTGTATTCGTCAGTGCGTCTCTCACTTCAGCACATTGTCTCTTCTGTCCATCTTTCCTGATACCTTGGAAATACCTTAAGTGCGGGACCATGCCCGTATAGATCGCAAATAAATGTAAACACACAGACAAGTACGGGACGATGCGCTTAAGAAATATCACATTAATAAATGTAAATTCAATGTAATAGTTCTCTCTCACCAGGGCACAAGTCCTATAAGAAGAAGTGGGGGGACTGAGTGACCAAGTTAGACATTATGCGAATGACATCATCACGCGTGCCATCACAGCACATGACGTCACGACGTAGCACTATAAAAGAAAGAAATTAGTGCTATTTAAATTATTTGTTCAGCATATTCCTGTGGGGCCCAACTTCTTGCCAGGGGGGACGGCGTCCACCCTGTGAAAATAGAGGGTGGACGCCGTGTACCTGCGTGTACCCCCTACTCGTGTCCTGGCTCTCACTTTTTCTTTTGATGTAACATTTGATCAAATCAGCTCTGATACCCTCACTGGGTCTAGTTTCCGCTATATCAAACTTTATAAACAAATACAATACATAAGCGATAGAGTTACACACTGTGCTTTATAGGGAAATATAAAAGTGAAGGTACCCACTCTTCAGACTACCCGTTTGCGTGTATGTCATAGTGTACCTGTTTGCTTGAGAGAAATGCCGGTACTCTCCGATTAAACGTATTCCAGTAGTGCAGGACATTTCAAATTAAAGAAGGGCAGGTACTCAGTACCGGACAGCACCTGCCCATTTAAAGCACTGTTTACCGAGGCAGCTCTGGGTCTCTTACATGTCCTTCTAATGTGGTGAGAGAGAGGTGCAATTACAGCGTTTGCCTCAAGAGCAGACACGTTATCGAGCCCTCACCTTGAGTAGTTGGTCCACCAGAAGGTGGCGCTTTTGCCTAAAGAACGAAAGGCTTGCTTTAATTTTTAGAGAGATGGCCAGGGGGTGGCGCTGTTGTTTCAAAACTGAGTTTGACTCGGTACTAAAAGGAATGCTTGTGTGATGGTACTGCCGCCTGTGCTTGTGTGAGTGCGCACGTGTGAACTACACTTTGCATTTAAACGCTATTTTTGGGTTTGGTAATAATTTAGGTTTTATTTGATGACTCAATTCGTTCATTTAGCCAGGTTTTGACATGCTACATTTAGTACAGACCTGTGCAAAGGCGATTTATAGCGTAGTAAAATAGATGTTTCCCATTCAGTCTCCCTTATAAAACGCTGCTCTCCGGTGTACAACAAGTCTGCTGAAAGGAGTTACACCAAACTCGATCTGAAAGTAGATCTTTCCTCAGAAAGCGTGCTTTTGTGGTTTGGGTGCTAAAGTTCTTGGGGCGGGGAATGGGACCTTCCCTAATCATAATCACGTCTGCCCGCTTGTGGCCACTGGTGGGTGATTTCCACACTACTACAGGTGTGGAATAAACTGCGGTGCTCGGAATAAGGCCACGCCCTCCCACGATGAAACACAAACCTCAACAGTGACGCCTGCCCGCCCGCAGGGGGTCTAGGACTGCGTCACGTGGGACTTCTGTTCACTGCGTGACGCTTTCCGCCTTGCTGGTCACCTCATCCAATGAGCATTGAAAGAACACCTGACAATTAGAGAATCATCAGTCCATTAAAACCCACACACCTGACACTAAGAAAGAAGACTTCTCGTCGCCAATGTGTGGAAAAATCACACTGCCACCAGGTAAGGAAAAGTGGCAGATTATTGGAACACACTTGCACAGCAGCCAATACCAGTCAAATACTTCAATTGCCTGGAACATAGAACATCAATAGTAGGCAAACAGAGCCCTCCAAAAGAACCCAAGGACAACATTCTGGGATGACCCACAGGGACTACATAAAGAAACAACACCTACCTAGCGCACAATTGTAGTTTTAGTCTGTCTTTACACCTTGCATTGTAAGGAATTTAGAAAGCAGGTTTCCTCCAGAGTTACTCAAGGCAATCGTAAAGGTTTGCACTGTTTGGTACTATTTTGTTGCCCACAATTTAAAGAATTGAGCAAATAGGATGACTTTTCACCCCTTCCACTAGCTCTTCCTCAGCCCCGCCCCCCCATGTGCCCACGCTGGGGCCTACCTCTGGACAGCCCTCCATCGCTAGCCAACTAGGCTCACGCTTTAGGAATACTAAAACATACATACTAAATGCGTAGGTTTGGCTGAAGCCGAGCCTAGAGCTTGCCACTTAAAACAGTGCTATGGGACAAAAAGGTGTGAAATGATGTATTCTTCTTGGCGACCTAGTAAGGCCACGCAGCAAACTGAGAAGCGGCCATCTGTACTAAATTTCTAGTTGCAAAAAAGTAGCCACAACTGGCAATCAATCTTTTGGCGGCCACAAAAGTGTTGTGTGAAGGGCCCTTTATCACTAATAGGCTGGTTCACAAAATAGGGATTTGTATTTAGTCGCAATCAAACCTACCATAATAATATTCCTTAGGTCGCAAATTACGCCCAACAATCCGATTTGACAAAATCATTGGGATGGGGGCCTGCAAAGGCCAACAGAGCACAATGTCTGTCATTTGTAAATAAACGTGTTTTTTTTAAAGCACCCTGTATTCCTTATAGGACATAGGGCTTCTTTAAGTAAAAAAAAAAAAAAAAGTTCTTCAAAACAACTTCTGAGAGTTGACAATGGTCCACCGGACTACTGCTAATTTTCCAGAAATTTTTCAAAATTCATAAATGGGAAAGGACTCCAAAGGTAACCCCTTCCCTAATGCGAATGAATTCCCTCCCTGAACGTGGAACCCTGTAACTTTTAATTGCTAGCAACCGGAATGCTATCCGTAAACCATTGATACATCTGACACAGGTTCACTGTGGGATGCCCCAAAACACCACTTCCAAACCCCAAATGGGTATCCATTCGCAAATCCTTTTTAGGAGTTGGTAAAACGTTACTGATTCCTAAAATGGGTTTTGTGCATTGCCAGAAACATTGTTGAGGTCGCACAAAAACAAATTGGAGTGTTTGCATACGCAAAAACATTTAAGGCACTTGGCTGCTCTGCCCTACGCCAAAGTGAAAGTGCATGAATGCACTGCATTTAAGCAATACGGTGCATCCCTGTCCTTTTAGCCTGTGCTGGCGCCGTTTCGACAGCCTAGCGCCAACATAGGCGCCCTTGCGCAAGGATGACCCCTGTAGGATTTTGTGCAGGAACGGGCACCTTCCTGCACAAAAACAATCTGAGGAATTGTCCTCTTCCTATGTGTTCTGCAGAATGTAGCACACATGGAAAGAGGGAAAAAATGAGGGAAAATTAACATATTTCCCCTCATTGCGCCTCACTCAAGGAGGCGTACGATTTTGGCGCTTCTCCAGGTTTACATAACTTTGTAAATCTAGGGCAGCATCATGTTTCATGGGTGTTACCTGGGAAAACCCATCGAAACGCTCCTTTCTTGATTTGCGAGGCCGCTCAAAGCCACACAGGGCGGCTTTACAAACCCACGAGAGCCCCGCGTCACGCATGAACCTCTTGACGTGATGCAAAAGTGACGCGCGGCTCTCAGGTAAGCCCCATAGTACATCTGGTTCAGAACGATTGTGCTCCCTTTTACATGAGAAAACTGGAAGGTAAAATCAAATTGTGGCAGTTTCCCTGCGGCAAAATGTGAATTCAAAGAACCTAGGGGCAGATTTACAAGCCCCTTGAGCCACTTTTGCGTCACTTTTCCCATGTTAAAAAAGACGCAAAAGTGGCGCAGGGCCTTGTAAATAAGCCCCCAAATATGTCAAACATGTTGACTTTTCATACCATATTACTAAATAAGCCAAAGAAGGGGGGAAACAGATTTGCTCAATTACTTGCATCAACACCTCACCACTGCCCCCCCTTTCTAAAAGGGCCAGGCCATCAATTCGTGTCAGTCTCCTCCACACGAAAAGCGCCAAAGCTCGCTCCTGAAGCGCTGCCCTTTGGGTATCCAGTTCCAATGTGGAACAGCACCAGAGGATATGCCTTCCAATCCCAGTTTGCTCACTTGAATTTCAAAACCGTGTGATCCTGGACAGACTCCTTCGTATCTGTCTCTGTAATAGTTCTCAACGGGGCCACCGTAGCAGACGACCAGGGGAACGCGAACCGGAGGGCAAAGGCAACGTTTGTGACATGCGCAGTCGGAGCGGAGTTCGGTCCATTAATGGACGCCGCCCTTCCATTTTGGCCTGCTAGCTATTTCTTGGGATCGCTGCCTGCGAGAAGGGCGTTTCCCTTCGAGCTGTTGCTTACTCATAGTTTCTGTCTAAACCCGGGATGAATTGACATAATCGGGCAGAATCTGACTGTGCTGCGTATATCACCTTGAGGAATGTATCTTCCATAAGGGACTTCTGCGGAGATATTATATTAGGACATGTTATTCAAATTGTTGGGGATGTCGGAACATCTCTGGATTTTCGAACTCGCTTTTATTAAAAAAAAAAAAAAAAAACATTTGGAAAGCCCTGTTTTGTGACCTTCCCTGATGTGGACGAAGCTTGTCAGTGGGTCTGGGGTCGACACCTGTCAAGGGTGGACACTGAGGAAGCTTGGCATGGGAGGGAAGAAGTCCCCCACCGGGATGAAAGAGCAGCGCTTGGAGGAGAAGCGACGCTTTTTTGTGGGAAGGCAAAATCTGGGTAGGGAGAGAACAGGAGAATGGCTCGAGTTACAAAGAAGTTTGGCATCTGAAAAAAAGTAGCTTGACATGAGGAAGAAATACAATACGGCGACGCGGGGGTGACGTTGTGGGTGGCTTGGAGGTGGACGAAGCTTGGCATCTGGAGAACAAAACTTGACTGGGTTGGAGAAGATGCTTGTACACATCAGGTAAGAGCAAATAGACACACTGAGAAGCATGCCCGCTCTGTCGCACTGCAGCGAATTAATTACTCGAACCTACATTGCATTTTGCTTTTCTATACGGTTATAGCATATCAGGCGCCTAAAGCCGCAGAAAGGCTGCATCAAGGCGCTATGCAAAGCAATGGAAATGAACCTGCAGGCGCACGGTGGAGACCCCTCGGCGGGGGCCGTCGGGAGCGTGCGTGGGTAGGGGGCGCGGTACTCACCCTGCTGTGCTGCTCGGAGGTGGCTGTGCGGGAGGCAGGCAGAGGCAGTGTCGGGGGGCGTCCGCCTGCCTGTGCTTTTATACCCATACGCTGCCACCTGCATCATCAGGCACTGGAGTTACTCAACAGGCCAGACTAGTTAGGCGTGTACACGTTTTGGGAAAAACCCAGCCCCACCCTGTACCCACGCCCTACCGAAAATTGGCATGCGTCACGGCCTCGGCAGGTTTGGGGGCGCCATGGTCACGGAGATTATTGCTGTAGCGCTTATATTGGGAAGTGGCGGCTTCAAAGCGCCCTCGGTTCATTGGTAACAAAAAGGATACAGTTGTGAAGCAATTTATGTCAAGTAGGGTTGTGCCAACGTGGCACCGAGGTGAGGCCTCCGCCCCTCTGGGTGTCTGTGCCAGAGAGAGACCTCCGGGGGGTGGGGTATGGCTGGTGAGCTGTGGGCGGTGTGAAGACGGGCACGGAGTAAGTTGGAGGCCAACAAAGTAGGCCTTGTTTTGCAAGTGAGCGGGTGCTGGCAGAAGCGGAGGGCAGGGGGGCTCAGCTGGAAGCTTCCAGGAGTAGTGTGCATTCAAAAGGGCGAACGAGGCTGGACATGCATGTCACATGTTCACATGTGCTGACTTGAATGATGCGCTCGGGGTGTGGCCCATGAGGTGCACAGTTCTCGAATTCTCGAGCAAAGCACTCCCAGCGGGACAAATCCCCGGGCATTCCCTTTCACTACCCCCCCCCCTAATTTACACCCCTCCCCTCCCACACCTGCCCCCTTCCCAGGCAGGCTCTGGAAGCACACCGCATTTACAATTCTGTCCAGAATCGGACTGCGGCAGTCAGAAAATAGGTTCTGGCAACAAAAAGTCTCCCTACTGGTGAATTTGAGAGCTCACATTGTCCCACAAGTCGGGGCAGTTTGATGGTGTAAAGACACCCTCTGTGTTATGCAAGGTATGAGAGACTGCATGCATTTGTCCTTGCTGCAGGCAATGTTTGTAGTAATATCAGGGAATCACAGTACAGACTGGACCAGCCGACCATAAAACAGGTTCAGAAACATGTAAAACCGAGGCCCACACACTGATCTGTCAGACCCGTCCTGCCGGCGTTGCCCGATTGCATAACTGGCCAGTCTGACCTGGTCTCTCCATCTCAAAACCTTATCAGTACTGAGTAAACTCGCCGTCCACACTTCCCAACTTCTAACTCCTCACTTTCTACGCTTATTTCTGGGCGGATTCTATTATATGCACCCTTCTCAGCTTCGCCTGTCTCCACTGTAGTTTGGAAGGATTCTCTATGCACTCTATTCTACCTTACCCACCTCCACTGCAGTGTGGAAGGATTCTCTATGCACTCCCTTCTACCTTACCCACCTCCACTGCAGTGTGGAAGGATTCTTTATGCACTCTCTTCTACCTTACCCACCTCCACTGCAGTGTGAAAGGATTCTTTATGCACTCTCTTCTACCTTACCCACCTCCACTGCAGTGTGGAAGGATTCTTTATGCACTCTCTTCTACCTTACCCACCTCCACTGCAGTGTGGAAGGATTCTCTATGCACTCTCTTCTACCTTACCCACCTCCACTGCAGTGTGGAAGGATTCTCTATGCACTCTCTTCTACCATACCCACCTCCACTGCAGTGTGGAAGGATTCCCGATACACTCTATTCTACCTCACCCACATCCACTGCAGTGTGGAAGGATTCTTTATGCACTCTCTTCTACCTTACCCACCTCCACTGCAGTGTGGAAGGATTCTTTATGCACTCTCTTCTACCTTACCCACCTCCACTGCAGTGTGGAAGGATTCTTTATGCACTCTCTTCTACCTTACCCACCTCCACTGCAGTGTGGAAGGATTCTTTATGCACTCTCTTCTACCTTACCCACCTCCACTGCAGTGTGGAAGGATTCTTTATGCACTCTTTTCTACCTTACCCACATCCACTGCAGTGTGGAAGGATTCTCTATGTACTCTACTCAACCATACCCACATCCACTGCAGTATGGAAGGATTCTTTATGCACTCTCTTCTACCTTACCCACCTTCACTGCAGTGTGAAAGGATTCTTTATGCACTCTCTTCTACCTTACCCACCTCCACTGCAGTGTGGAAGGATTCTTTATGCACTCTCCTCTACCGTATACACCTCCACTGCAGTGTGGCAGGATTCTCTATGCACTCTCTTCTACCTTGCCCACCCCCACTGCAGTGTGGAAGGATTCTTTATGCACTCTCTTCTACCTTACCCACCTCCACTGCAGTGTGGAAGGATTCTCTATGCACTCTCTTCTACCTTGCCCACCCTCACTGCGGAAGGATTCGGTATGCACTTTATTCAACCTTACCCGCCTCCACTGCGGTGTGGAAGGATTCTCTATGCACTCTATTCTACGTACCCACCTCCACTGCAGTGCAGACAGATTCTCTATGCACTGTATTCTACCTTACCCTCTTCCACTGTAGTTTGGAAGGATTCTCTATGCACTCTCTTCTACCTTACCCACCTCCACTGCAGTGTGGAAGGATTCTCTATGCACTCCATTCTACCCTACCTGCCTCCACTGCGGTGTGGAAGGATGCTCTATGCACTCTCTTCTACCATACCCACCTCCCCTGCAGTGCAGAAGGATTCTCTATGCACTCTATTCTACCTAACCCACCTCTACTGCAGTGTTGAAAGATTGTCTATGCATTCTATTCTACCTTACCCACCTCCACTGCAGTGCAGACAGATTCTCTGTCAGCAGAGGCGCAACTAGATCCAAATTTCGGGGGGGCTGAGAAAAAATTTCGGGGGGGGCTGAACCTTTAATTAGTAGGCAGAGTGGAGCTGCAGGTGCTCTTAGAAGGGGTGAAACAACTGCAAGGCCTAATTAACATTCAAATGGTCCTTTAAAGACCTGTGAAACGTTCGGCTGCGGCTCTGTGAGTGCCCGGGATCTGTTTCATCCCGGGCTGCCACACACGACGGGGGGGGGGGGCTGAAGCCCGGTGAATCCAATGGGTGTTGCGCGCCTGTCTCTGTGCACTCTATTCTACCTCACCCACCTCCACTGCAGTGCAAAAGGATTCTGTATGCACTCTATTCTACCATACCCACCTCTACTGCAGTGTTGAAAGATTGTCTATGCATTCTATTCTACCTTACCCACCTCCACTGCAGTGCAGACAGATTCTCTGTCAGCAGAGGCGCAACTAGAGCCAAATTTCGGGGCGGCTAAGAAAAAATTTCGGGGGGGGCTGAACCTTTAATTAGTAGGCAGAGTGGAGCTGCAGGGGCTCTTAGAAGGGGTGAAACAACTGCAAGGCCTAATTAACATTCAAATGGTCCTTTAAAGACCTGTGAAACGTTCGGGTGCGGCTTTGTGAGTGCCCGGGATCTGTTTCATCCCGGGCTGCCACACACAACGGGGGGGGGGGGGGGGGGCTGAAGCCCGGTGAGTCCAATGGGTGTTGCGCGCCTGTCTCTGTGCACTCTATTCTACCTCACCCACCTCCACTGCAGTGCGAAAGGATTCTGTATGCACTCTATTCTACCTTACCCACTTCCACTGCAGTGTGGAAGCATTCTCTATGCACTCTATTCTACCTTACCCACACCCACTGCAGTGTTGAAGGATTCTCTATGCACTCTATTCTACCGTATCCACCTCCACTGCAGTGCAGACAGATTCTCTATGCACTGTATTCTACCTTACTCACCACCACTGCTGTCTAGGAGGATTGTCTATGCACTCTATTCTACCTTACCCACATCCACTGCAGTGCAGACAGATTATGCACTGTATTCTACCTTACCCACCACCACTGCTGTCTAGGAGAATTCTCTATGCTCTCTATTCTACCTTACCCACATCCATTGCAGTGTGGAAGGATTGTCTATGCACTCTATTCTACCTTACCCACCTCCACTGCAGTGTGGAAGGATTCTCTATGCATTCTATTCTACCTTACCCACCTCCACTGCAGTGCAGACAGATTCTCTATGCACTCCATTCTACCTCACCCACCTCCACTGCAGTGCAGAAGGATTCTCTACGCACTCTATTCTACCTTACCCACATCCACTGCAGTGTTGAAGAATTCTCTATGCACTCTATTCTACGTACCCACCTCCACTGCAGTGCAGACAGATTCTCTATGCACTGTATTCTACCTTACCCTCTTCCACTGTAGTTTGGAAGGATTCTCTATGCACTCTCTTCTACCTTACCCACTTCCACTGCAGTGTGGAAGGATTCTCTATGCACTCTCTTCTACCTTACCCACTTCCACTGCAGTGTGGAAGGATTCCCGATGCACTCTACTCAACCTTACCCACCTCCACTGCAGTGTGGAAGGATTCTTTATGCACTCTCTTCTACCTTACCCACCCCCACTGTAGTGTGGAAGGATTCTTTATGCACTCTATTCTACCTTACCCATCTGCACTGCAGTGTGGAAGGATTCTCTATGTACTCTATTCTACCTTACCCACTTCCACTGCAGTGTGGAAGGATTCCCAATGCACTCTATTCTACCTCACCCACATCCACTGCAGTGTGGAAGGATTCTTTATGCACTCTCTTCTACCTTACCCACCTCCACTGCAGTGTGGAAGGATTCTTTATGCACTCTATTCTACCTTACCCACCTCCACTGCAATGTGGAAGGATTCTCTATGCACTCTCTTCTACCTTGCCCACATCCACTGCGGAATGATTCGTTATTCACTTTATTCAACCTTACCCGCCTCCACTGCGGTGTGGAAGGATTCTCTATGCACTCCATTCTACCCTACCTGCCTCCACTGCAGTGTGGAAGGATTCTCTATGCACTCTATTCAACCTTACCCACTTCCACTGCAGTGTGGAAGGATTCCCGATGCACTCTACTCAACCTTACCCACCTCCACTGCAGTGTGGAAGGATTCTTTATGCACTCTCTTCTACCTTACCCACCTCCACTGCAGTGTGGAAGGATTCTTTATGCACTCTCTTCCACCTTACCCACCTCCACTGCAGTGTGGAAGGATTCTCTATGCACTCTCTTCTACCTTGCCCACCTCCACTGCGGAAGGATTCGGTATTCACTTTATTCAACCATACCGCCTCCACTGCGGTGTGGAAGGATTCTCTATGCACTCCATTCTACCCTACCTGCCTCCACTGCAGTGTGGAAGGATTCTCTATGCACTCTATTCTACCTTACCCACTTCCACTGCAGTGTGGAAGGATTCCCGATGCACTCTACTCAACCTTACCCACCTCCACTGCAGTGTGGAAGGATTCTCTATGCACTCCATTCTACCCTACCTGCCTCCACTGCGGTGTGGAAGGATGCTCTATGCATTCTATTCTACCTTACCCACCTCCACTGCAGGGCAGACAGATTCTCTGTCAGCAGAGGCGCAACTAGAGCCAAATTTCGGGGGGGCTAAGAAAAAATTTCGGGGGGGGGGGCTGAACCTTTAATTAGTAGGCAGAGTGGAGCTGCAGGGGCTCTTAGAAGGGGTGAAACAGCTGCAAGGCCTAATTAACATTTAAATGGTCCTTTAAAGACCTGTGAAACGTTCGGGTGCGGCTCTGTGAGTGCCCGGGATCTGTCTCATCCCGGGCTGCCACACACGACGGGGGGGGGGGGGGGGGGGGGATAAGGGCTGAAGCCCGGTGAGTCCAATAGGTGTTGCGCGCCTGTCTCTGTGCACTCTATTCTACCTCACCCACCTCCACTGCAGTGCGAAAGGATTCTATATGCACTCTATTCTACCTTACCCACTTCCACTGCAGTGTGGAAGCATTCTCTATGCACTCTATTCTACCTTACCCACATCCACTGCAGTGTTGAAGGATTCTCTATGCACTCTATTCTACCGTATCCACCTCCACTGCAGTGCAGACAGATTATCTATGCACTGTATTCTACCTTACCCACCACCACTGCTGTCTAGGAGGATTCTCTATGCACTCTATTCTACCTTACCCACATCCACTGCAGCGCAGACAGATTATGCACTGTATTCTACCTTACCCACCACCACTGCTGTCTAGGAGTATTCTCTATGCACTCTATTCTACCTTACCCACATCCATTGCAGTGTGGAAGGATTCTCTATGCACTCTATTCTACCTTACCCACCTCCACTGCAGTGCAGACAGATTCTCTATGCACTCCATTCTACCTCACCCACCTCCACTGCAGTGCGGAAGGATTCTCTACGCACTCTATTCTACCTTACCCACATCCACTGCAGTGTTGAAGGATTCTCTATGCACTCTATTCTACGTACCCACCTCCACTGCAGTGAAGACAGATTCTCTATGCACTGTCTTCTACCTTACCCACTTCCACTGTAGTTTGGAAGGATTCTCTATGCACTCTATTCTACCTTACCCACTTCCACTGCAGTGTGGAATGATTCTCTATGCACTCTCTTCTACCTTACCCACTTCCACTGCAGCGTGGAAGGATTCTCTATGCACTCTCTTCTACCTTACCCACTTCCACTGCAGTGTGGAAGGATTCCCGATGCACTCTACTCAACCTTACCCACCTCCACTGCAGTGTGGAAGGATTCTTTATGCACTCTCTTCTACCTTACCCACCTCCACTGCAGTGTGGAAGGATTCTTTATGCACTCTATTCTACCTTACCCATCTGCACTGCAGTGTGGAAGGATTCTCTATGTACTCTATTCTACCTTACCCACTTCCACTGAAGTGTGGAAGGATTCCCAATGCACTCTATTCTACCTCACCCACATCCACTGCAGTGTGGAAGGATTCTTTATGCACTCTCTTCTACCTTACCCACCTCCACTGCAGTATGGAAGGATTCTTTAAGCACTCTCTTCTACCTTACCCGCCTCCACTGCAGTGTGGAAGGATTCTCTATGCACTCTCTTCTACCTTGCCCACATCCACTGCGGAAGGATTCGGTATTCACTTTATTCAACCTTACCCGCCTCCACTGCGGTGTGGAAGGATTCTCTATGCACTCCATTTTACCCTACCTGCCTCCACTGCAGTGTGGAAGGATTCTCTATGCACTCTCTTCTACCTTGCCCACTTCCACTGCGGAAGGATTCGGTATTCACTTTATTCAACCTTACCCGCCTCCACTGCGGTGTGGAAGGATTCTCTATGCACTCCATTCTACCTTACCCACCTCCACTGCAGTACGGAAGTATTCTCTATGCAATCTATTCTACCTTACCCACCTCTACTGCAGTGTTGAAAGATTGTCTATGCATTCTATTCTACCTTACCCACCTCCACTGCAATGCAGACAGATTCTCTGTCAGCAGAGGCGCAACTAGAGCCAAATTTCGGGGGGGGGGTGGCTAAGAAAAAATTTCGGGAGGGGGGGGCTGAACCTTTAATTAGTAGGCAGAGTGGAGCTGCAGGGGCTCTTAGAAGGGGTGAAACAACTGCAAGGCCTAATTAACATTCAAATGGTCCTTTAAAGACATGTGAAACGTTCGGGTGCGGCTCTGTGAGTGCCCGGGATCTGTCTCATCCCGGGCTGCCACACACGACGGGGGGGAGCTGAAGCCTGGTGAGTCCAATGGGTGTTGCGCGCCTGTCTCTGTGCACTCTATTCTACCTCACCCACCTCCACTGCAGTGTGGAAGGATTCTTTATGCACTCTATTCTACCTTACCCACCTCCACTGCAATGTGGAAGGATTCTCTATGCACTCTCTTCTACCTTGCCCACATCCACTGCGGAATGATTCGTTATTCACTTTATTCAACCTTACCCGCCTCCACTGCGGTGTGGAAGGATTCTCTATGCACTCCATTCTACCCTACCTGCCTCCACTGCAGTGTG
Organism: Lissotriton vulgaris; assembly: GCF_964263255.1. NCBI lineage: Eukaryota > Metazoa > Chordata > Amphibia > Caudata > Salamandridae > Lissotriton > Lissotriton vulgaris. Next base: position 132,544,821 of record NC_141700.1, on the reverse strand, counting down.
GAAGGATTCTCTATGCACTCTATTCAACCTTACCCACTTCCACTGCAGTGTGGAAGGATTCCCGATGCACTCTACTCAACCTTACCCACCTCCACTGCAGTGTGGAAGGATTCTTTATGCACTCTCTTCTACCTTACCCACCTCCACTGCAGTGTGGAAGGATTCTTTATGCACTCTCTTCCACCTTACCCACCTCCACTGCAGTGTGGAAGGATTCTCTATGCACTCTCTTCTACCTTGCCCACCTCCACTGCGGAAGGATTCGGTATTCACTTTATTCAACCATACCGCCTCCACTGCGGTGTGGAAGGATTCTCTATGCACTCCATTCTACCCTACCTGCCTCCACTGCAGTGTGGAAGGATTCTCTATGCACTCTATTCTACCTTACCCACTTCCACTGCAGTGTGGAAGGATTCCCGATGCACTCTACTCAACCTTACCCACCTCCACTGCAGTGTGGAAGGATTCTCTATGCACTCCATTCTACCCTACCTGCCTCCACTGCGGTGTGGAAGGATGCTCTATGCATTCTATTCTACCTTACCCACCTCCACTGCAGGGCAGACAGATTCTCTGTCAGCAGAGGCGCAACTAGAGCCAAATTTCGGGGGGGCTAAGAAAAAATTTCGGGGGGGGGGGGCTGAACCTTTAATTAGTAGGCAGAGTGGAGCTGCAGGGGCTCTTAGAAGGGGTGAAACAGCTGCAAGGCCTAATTAACATTTAAATGGTCCTTTAAAGACCTGTGAAACGTTCGGGTGCGGCTCTGTGAGTGCCCGGGATCTGTCTCATCCCGGGCTGCCACACACGACGGTGGGGGGGGGGGGGGGATAAGGGCTGAAGCCCGGTGAGTCCAATAGGTGTTGCGCGCCTGTCTCTGTGCACTCTATTCTACCTCACCCACCTCCACTGCAGTGCGAAAGGATTCTATATGCACTCTATTCTACCTTACCCACTTCCACTGCAGTGTGGAAGCATTCTCTATGCACTCTATTCTACCTTACCCACATCCACTGCAGTGTTGAAGGATTCTCTATGCACTCTATTCTACCGTATCCACCTCCACTGCAGTGCAGACAGATTATCTATGCACTGTATTCTACCTTACCCACCACCACTGCTGTCTAGGAGGATTCTCTATGCACTCTATTCTACCTTACCCACATCCACTGCAGCGCAGACAGATTATGCACTGTATTCTACCTTACCCACCACCACTGCTGTCTAGGAGTATTCTCTATGCACTCTATTCTACCTTACCCACATCCATTGCAGTGTGGAAGGATTCTCTATGCACTCTATTCTACCTTACCCACCTCCACTGCAGTGCAGACAGATTCTCTATGCACTCCATTCTACCTCACCCACCTCCACTGCAGTGCGGAAGGATTCTCTACGCACTCTATTCTACCTTACCCACATCCACTGCAGTGTTGAAGGATTCTCTATGCACTCTATTCTACGTACCCACCTCCACTGCAGTGAAGACAGATTCTCTATGCACTGTCTTCTACCTTACCCACTTCCACTGTAGTTTGGAAGGATTCTCTATGCACTCTATTCTACCTTACCCACTTCCACTGCAGTGTGGAATGATTCTCTATGCACTCTCTTCTACCTTACCCACTTCCACTGCAGCGTGGAAGGATTCTCTATGCACTCTCTTCTACCTTACCCACTTCCACTGCAGTGTGGAAGGATTCCCGATGCACTCTACTCAACCTTACCCACCTCCACTGCAGTGTGGAAGGATTCTTTATGCACTCTCTTCTACCTTACCCACCTCCACTGCAGTGTGGAAGGATTCTTTATGCACTCTATTCTACCTTACCCATCTGCACTGCAGTGTGGAAGGATTCTCTATGTACTCTATTCTACCTTACCCACTTCCACTGAAGTGTGGAAGGATTCCCAATGCACTCTATTCTACCTCACCCACATCCACTGCAGTGTGGAAGGATTCTTTATGCACTCTCTTCTACCTTACCCACCTCCACTGCAGTATGGAAGGATTCTTTAAGCACTCTCTTCTACCTTACCCGCCTCCACTGCAGTGTGGAAGGATTCTCTATGCACTCTCTTCTACCTTGCCCACATCCACTGCGGAAGGATTCGGTATTCACTTTATTCAACCTTACCCGCCTCCACTGCGGTGTGGAAGGATTCTCTATGCACTCCATTTTACCCTACCTGCCTCCACTGCAGTGTGGAAGGATTCTCTATGCACTCTCTTCTACCTTGCCCACTTCCACTGCGGAAGGATTCGGTATTCACTTTATTCAACCTTACCCGCCTCCACTGCGGTGTGGAAGGATTCTCTATGCACTCCATTCTACCTTACCCACCTCCACTGCAGTACGGAAGTATTCTCTATGCAATCTATTCTACCTTACCCACCTCTACTGCAGTGTTGAAAGATTGTCTATGCATTCTATTCTACCTTACCCACCTCCACTGCAATGCAGACAGATTCTCTGTCAGCAGAGGCGCAACTAGAGCCAAATTTCGGGGGGGGGGGGTGGCTAAGAAAAAATTTCGGGAGGGGGGGGCTGAACCTTTAATTAGTAGGCAGAGTGGAGCTGCAGGGGCTCTTAGAAGGGGTGAAACAACTGCAAGGCCTAATTAACATTCAAATGGTCCTTTAAAGACATGTGAAACGTTCGGGTTTGGCTCTGTGAGTGCCCGGGATCTGTCTCATCCCGGGCTGCCACACACGACGGGGGGGGGCTGAAGCCTGGTGAGTCCAATGGGTGTTGCGCGCCTGTCTCTGTGCACTCTATTCTACCTCACCCACCTCCACTGCAGTGCGAAAGAATTCTGTATGCACTCTATTCTACCATACCCACTTCCACTGCAGTGTGGAAGCATTCTCTATGCACTCTATTTTACCTTACCCACATCCACTGCAGTGTTGAAGGATTCTCTATGCACTCTATTCTACCGCATCCACCTCCACTGCAGTGCAGATTCTCTATGCACTGTATTCTACCTTACCCACCACCACTGCTGTCTAGGAGGATTCTCTATGCACTCTATTCTACCTTACCCACATCCATTGCAGTGTGGAAGGATTCTCTATGCACTCTTTTCTACCTTACCCACCTCCACTGCAGTGTGGAATGATTCTCTATGCACTCTATTCTACCTTACCCACCTCCACTGCAGTGTTGAAAGATTGTCTATGCATTCTATTCTACCTTACCCACCTCCACTGCAGTGCAGACAGATTCTCTATGCACTCCATCCTACTTCACCCACCTCCACTGCAGTGCGGAAGGATTCTCTACGCACTCTATTCTACCGTACTCACATCCACTGCAGTGTTGAAGGATTCTCTATGCACTCTATTCTACGTACCCACCTCCACTGCAGTACAGACAGATTCTCTATGCACTGTATTCTACCTTACCCACCACCACTGCTGTCTAGGAGGATTCTCTATGCACTCTATTCTACCTCACCCACAACCACTGCAGCGTGGAAGGATTCTCTATGCACTCTATTCTACCTTACCCACCTCCACTGCAGTGCAGACAGATTCTCTATGCACTCTATTCTATCTTACCCACCTCCACTGCAGTGCAGACAGATTCTCTATGCACTGTATTCTACCTTATTCACCTCCACTGCAGTGAGGAAGAATTCTCTATGCACTCTATTCAACCGTACACAGCTTCTCTGCAGTGAAGACAGATTGTCTATGCACTCTCCTCACGCTTGCCCTCTTCTACTGCAGTGCGAACAGATTCTCTGTGCACTTTCCTCAGCCTCGCCTACCTCCCCTGCAATGTGGTCAGATTCTATGCACTCCCCTCAACCTCACCCACCCCACTGCAGTGTGGATTAATTCTTTGTGCACTTTCCTCAGCTTAGACCACCTCCAATGTAGTGGAGCCAGAGTCTCTGCACTTTCCTCAGCTACTACAAAAATTTGATATGTCTCCTGTATGTCCACGAGGAAGGTTGGTTTTTAAGCCCTGTGGCGCAAATGGTGATAGACCCACACCTCATTTGCCTCTGCTCCCTAAGCGTGGACACGACACCAAGACCTGCATTGATTGTCGGTCCATGCACCACAAGGCCATGAGGGAGCACTTTTTTCAAGTTCCTTGCCACTCCACCTGTGATGACGCGACTGTCTCGATCCCAATCAAGAGGGCCCTACTAGTCTTATGCTGGGAGGTTCGCTGCCAGCGCAATTTGGGCCCCTTGGACCCATGGACAGATCCGGAGTGGTGTGGGTGGAGCAACCTAGACCTTCCCTGGCACATGACCCACTGCTGCGGTCCAAGTCGGCATCCACCAGCATCCGACTGAAACACAGATGGATTTGTGTTGTCCTGTGCCGACTGGTGGCATTCCATCTAGGCCAGAGCCAATGCCCTGTTCCTATGGCAGGGGGTCTTCGTCTTCAAACTGGGGGGGCAGGACCCCTAGGAGGGTCTCAAGTGATCCCGGGGGGGGGGGGGGCGCCAGGCTCTGACCTAAAGAAGCAATATTCTGTTAGCAGCTCTTTGTTTTAAGCAGCAAATAAATGAGCAGCGGTAAACGCTCTGTAATGGGCCATCACCAACGTCTTTAGTCATCGATATCCTAGCTGGGAGTAGGTCTCAAAAAGGAAGGGGCTCCAAATATTCTTTAAAAACCCCACCCTCATTTCTAATAGTAACACTAGATACTTTTACACATTATTAAGGTCTGCCGGACCAGAATATTATGTTTGGCAATCATGTATTTGTGTTTAAATATGTCGAGACATATTTAAACATTGCACACTTAAGAGAATTGTAAAAAAATCTGAGGGGAGCCCAATGAGTTTTATTTTGTCGCTGGGGTGGTGCAGCATTAAGACGTTTGAAGACCACTGTCCTATGGGCTAGGACTTGGGAATGAATGGGAGGGCCCACTAGACCTTGAAGAATACCAGCCTCTGGATATCAGAGGACACCTGGTGTGAGGATTTGGCAGATGCCAGTGGGCTGGACACATCCCCAGATACTCGCTTCGTCTCTCCTCCTACCATGGCTACAGAGGAGTGACCCTCATTTACCATGGTGGTGAGGAGAGCGGCCGAGGTCCTGGACCTTCAGCTGCCCTCCTTGGCTGTCAAGATCAACGTCTAGACAGAGGTGCCTCAGGCGGGAGTCATCCCTTCTGAACCACTTACAGTTTAATGAGGCCCTCACGGACGTCCAACTCAGGCCTGATCCAAACCCTGCACAACGGCTCCTGTGAATAGGGCAATTGCCCTCTGCCATCACCCCACCCCTGGGAACCCCAACATCCTCACCCAAAACCCCATCCCTGAGAGCTTGGTGGTCCAAGCCTCCACTGTGAGTAAATCCTGGCGTATTCCCACCAGACAGGGATAGCTTGAGAAGCAAGAGTTTTTCTTTTGCTACTCTGGCATTGCAGTCGGTGAGCACCTTGTGCTTTTTGGGCCAATACTCCCGCTCACTCTGGGACTTGATTGCACAGGTGCTGCTTACGGTCTTGGAGGAGGCCAGAGCCATGTTCTCGCAAGCCATGGTTGATGGAAGGGACGCAGTTAATTTAGTTATGCGCTGTGGGCTGGGTACCACTAGCCACTTGGCAGATCAGTTTAAACGTTGGTGGGCCTTAGGTGCGGTTGAGAACACCTGGCTTTTCAGGGGATATCCAGGCCTCACTCATGGACATGCCTGTTGATGGCTCCAGTCTTGGAGACAAGGTGGACTTCAGGGACAGCAAAACTATGGTCAGGTCCTAGGGCTTTTCCATGGCCCCTCAGCAACCCCAGTCTGCTTTTTGCTTCAAGGGCTTCCAGCTGCATCTCCCCTCCCATCAACCATGTCATGCAAGCTTCCCAGCCCCTGCCTGACCAAGGACTCAGTGCCAACAAATCTCATGGGTCAGGTAGCCAGAGGTCAAGCCAGTCCACCCCCCCTCCCCGGCAGCCTCAAAGTGTCCTTAGTTTGCCCTCCGACCATCAGGGGCACCCAGTGGGAGGTACGATTCGCCATCACCTGCACCATTGGAAGTCAATAACATCTGACCACTGGGTTCTGCAGATTGTCCAAATGGGCTACTCCCTCCCCTTCGTACTACCCTCATGCCACCCACTTGCCACAGGCTGATGGAGGACCATATCTCCTTACACCCCCAGGAAGTGTCGGCTCTCTTGGCCACGGGAACCAAAGAGGGTTCCAGCATTAGACGTAGGTCGTGGTTGCTATTTCCACTACTTTCTGGTGCCCAAGAAGGATAGAGGCCTTTGTCCTATCCTAGACCTGCGCTTTCTCAATATCTTCCTGGAAAAAGGTTTTTTCCAAATGCTTACGCTCCCTCAAGTCCTGGCGGCCCTGGACCTGGAAGACTGGTTAATAGCGTTGGACTTGTACGGCACATCTTACCACATCTCCATCCTGCCTTGTAGCAGGGTTTCCGTTCTCCCACAGAACTGTGCACAGAGATCTAGAACCTGGGTGAGTTAGGGTGACCCAAAACTCGCCTTAGTGTCAGAAATCCCCTTACCAAGCTAGCTACAGTGTCTCATTGGTACTAACAACTTCCCAATGACTTAGACAATCCAGAACATGAACTTAGGGTACCTCAGGTATCGTGGAACACATGAACACTCTTTCGTTATATAATCAATTTAAACAAAAACTGGGAGTCAAAGAACACACGTGCAAGTTTGAAATATTTATTTCTCAATGCAATGTTCTCAAACGCAGTATGTTATATAATATCAACATACATATTATAAAAACTAGAGTTAACAGCATAGTCACTAATCCATAGTAAGCGAATGGTGATAGCATATTATAATGCAAAATCTATATAAAGTTTGTATCACCTATATTTCGTGCACCCTATTTAGCATATTATATTATATCTAAGAAGGTCTCATTTGGGTTTTTAGCAGGGCGGGCCCATACCTCTAATGGTCAGTAGGTGCAGATCACATCAACAGCTACCAGCTCTCTGCATGCGAAGCATCAAGTGTGTTGATTCATTCCCTGTAACTCTATCTTAAACCCGCGTAGAGCCCAATGTTGGCAGCAACATTATTTGTGTTATGTCTAACGTGGTGCGAGGATCAGGCCTCCAGCAACCTTGTGTTAGGTTATTCTTAGAGGGTGCAGTTCTCAGTATGCAGACAGTTGTACCAAGTGTACCAAGCACAACTGATATCAGAGCAATAACATATTATTCTCAAATAAATCACATCTTTCGTCTAGGTTGAAAGCTACAATAACAATTAGGTGTCGTGTGCAAACTGAAACCGAAGGAAAATATGTCGTTTAAACATTTAATAAACTCATGCTAACTTAACACAATATATAGAAACGCAGTAACCATATGACACTCCCCCAATGATCCGAGGACGGTTAAAAAAGGGAGAAAAAAAACACAAGCCAATACTATAAGAAAGGCAAAACATGAAAGCAGAGTTCAACAATATTGAGCCACGCTAAATGTATGTAAATGTATATAAGAATTACTAATACCAAATATGTATGAATGCCTATAGTGGCCACACAAAAATATAAAAAATTCGAACTTAAGGCCAACTACCAGTTCATAGGCCTAGAACATATGAAAGTTGAATGTTCGTAATAAAAAAGGCACCATTCAGAATTACTAAAAAGTCACGTGCCATAATAATGAAAGTCTTCAAATTCACTCATGGGTCGAATGAATATGCAAAATAGGTAGCTACAGCTTCCAACATGAAATCACTGTCATCATCCGAAAACAGTTCAGCCATCCAATTAAGCAATGGGAAAGAACATATGTGCTCCTCCAGCACCGAATCCTCTAGCAACATCAGAGGACAACTCAGTGGGTTCTCGAGAACGCTATGTGCCAGAAAGTCATGCGCCGCTGCGGGTATGTCCCACTGACCCATTAGTCCATGCATCGCTGCCACGGCCATAACCCTTTCGCCAGAACAAACCAACTCGTGAGCAACTACGGGGCTCATCAGCTGATCAAAATCGGCGTCAGGAGAAGTCATCAAGCAGAGACACAAATCAATGGCCCAGTCGAAATCGCAGCTCAGGCATTGAAACACAGGCTGGACACATGTGAAATAGGAAAATCGAAACGATAATCCAAAAGCCGTGCTCAACGTCGCAAGGGGTAAGGTGCCATAGTATTCAAGCATCCGGTTGCGAAACAGTGTTAGAAGGGGCTGAGCGGCTCCTTGCGCAGGATGGGCATCCATGTTTTATAAAGCAAAATATCAACAAAACGCCTGCAGCCAAAGCCAGCAACATAGGGAATCCACCAAACAAACTTGCGAATATAGAATGAAAAAACGCAGGGATAATACCAAATACTTTTTCAAACGTAGTCACGAGACCACTGCTAACCACTTTAAAAAAAATGTGCGATCCCAGACGTGGAGGAGGCATTAAAGATCTGATGAACCAGCTCGCAGAAATGAAACGGCAAGTCAGTATTTAAAAGTGCCTGCACCTCTGTGCGTGTGTTAGCTATGTGAAGGACATACGTTTCACAGGCCGAGCTCAGAGCCACTTCTTTCTGAGAGAAAAGAGCCCTTATGCGGCTCAAACCGTTGAACTCCGCTCTCAAGGTTGGGATTCGCGGCCAAATGGAAACATCTGAATTCCCATGCGTGGGTGGATATAACACGTTCTTGCAACACACCACACGTTCTGATACAGTAACCACATAGGCGATACCGACCATTAACCCACAACACATTTCGTTATTCAAAAGTAAATAACTACCGTTAGACAATAAAGTGAAGGTGGGAACTATTACAGGAACTGGTGTGCCTTTTAAAACACAGGCTAAATTAGGCTTGTCCTGATTACAAGAACCATGCAACTGGATGTGTCTGCATATTAGTGAGCGGTCAGGCGACTGTGTACATTCTTCACCATCCAGATTCACTTCATTCCCCTCCTTTAGACATCTGTATGTGTATGGTAAAGACCATGTCTCATGGAGGAAAGCACTGCCTAATGGTTCATATCGCCCTATAGCAATATATCGCATACAATTTGTAAATTTATACAGAGCAAATGGTAAAGTAATAATACCATGGATAAGCCATGTAGCAGCAGCTTCCTCAGCCACAGAAAAGGGCAAAGATTCTAATTTTTCAATGTGTAACATAGAAAATGATGCATCTCGCATGGAAAGCATGCGCTGCTTATCAGTCAAATTAAATGGGGCAAATAGTGATGTGACGTTCATATAACTCCAAGGCACTCGACCAGCCTTCAGAGTCTGTAGTGTCCAAGCAAACTGCATGACAGAACGCAATTGATTTTGACCATGATATAATACGGACACTTCATCATGCACAATGTCAACAACAGAAGAAACAATATTGTTCAATGTATAAATTCGGGAAGAAAGCGTATTAATACTGTTATCGACCACTGCAAGCACTTTTTCCAAATTTGCTTGGTCAATTGCCCTTAGGCGTTTAGCAGCCTCAATTTGAGACACTTTCCAAATTTCATTGTAAACAGCATAAATCCACCGTTTAGATCTACCCTTAGCCGGGCCTTTTATAAAATCATTTAAATCCACATTTTCAGTTAACTGAGACAGATGTAGTTTAACTGCAGCTAATGTGGAATTTTGTAACCAATTCTGACACAGTTTCCCCACAGAGTAAGTGGTGACAGTATAATCAGTTTCAAAACGGGGATCTGGTCGTACTTGTGTGAACCCTTCAGCCAACCCCAGAAATCGACGTTGGCAAGAATCAGAACTCTTTTGCCACAACAGCCAACCCTTTGGATCCAAACTGGATACATTAAAGGACGAATTGTGTATTAGAGACTGTATCTCACGAATAGACAATTCAGAAAAATTACCCCAACCTGAATATTCTTCTAATTCGGGGATAATTGGTGTATTTAATTTTTTAGAAGTAGCCAATCCAAAGCATGTTGTTTGGGAAATAGTAGAATTTAGAAACAACATGTGATTCGGGATGAGACATGCACGGTGCAAAGCCTCAGTGCCTTGTACCTGCCAATCTTTGGTACCCCAAACCGATTTAAGGTCAATTATTCCCTTCCAGAACTCGTAGCCATCTAAAGCCAATTTGTCTAGAAAGGACTTCGAATACAGCAACTTTGTATCGGTAAGTCTAACTTTGGACATGGACTTTTCTGTCATCCTGAAATAAAATGACTCAGGATTTGATTGATTGAAATCTGTAAAATAACTGTATTTTTTCAGAAATGTACTGGAGCTTCCAATTAAAGGAGCTGGGCAGTGCTCCCACTGCGTGTAATTTACAGCAACCCTCCTGGAATTCGTCTTATGGAGAAAATGATTACCATAATGTTGGAAGCAAAACAAATCACCATAATTAATAGAATCTAAATATAAGTCTTCAGCATCAAAAGCCGCATAGTATTTTAAATCAGAGAATAATGCTTCTACGGCCTGAATATCCCAATCATCAGAACGTATATTTTGTTTAATCACATCTCCCATGTTTACTCTAAGCACATTCGGAACATTAATCACTTCAGTGGGCCCATGTATTTGAAATCTAACTGCATCCCACACAATACCATCAAGGACAGGCCAAGCAGTAATGTTGACTGTATTTAAGTTTCCTTTCAGTCTGTGTGCCAAATGTGAAGAGGAAAGAGGGGCCAATATTCCATTAAGGTACCGAATTCCTGTTCTTTCTTTAACGTAGTAACCATCAATCAGGCGGAAAAAATAAAACACAAAACCAATTGACATAAAAAGGTAAAATGAAAATAAGATCAACCAAATGTATGTCCAAGGGGGAATTAAAAAATGTTTTTTAAACAACGTGGCATATTTCGCAATAGTTGAGGGTTTCTTTGAAAGTTCCGAAACAGAGTCAAAAGAGAATCTGGACTGGTCGGCCAAACGAGTCTGCAAATCAGGCATCGATAAATCAGCAGGATAGGTGTAGTTCAGCTCATCAATGTTAGTAACAGGAATAGTATTTAATAAAGGACTTGATATGGCAGGCATCTCGAGGGACACCTCCTGTTCTGCACCAGAAGTAATAGCCAGCACAGAGTGCCTCACCATGGAAGGACAGGAAACAGCCGGTGTCATGCTATGAAGAATCGGCCACCCTGTGTGTCTTGACATTGTCAATAGAAATAAATCGGTTTTCCTTACGACCTGGAAGTGGTGGTAAAATGACTGTTCTTATGCCCTTCACTCCAAGAACTCGAACCGGTGCACGATATGAGGGACCAAACTCTTTCTTGTTATCGATCTTCTCTCGAACCAGTTCTCCAACTTGGGGTAGCCAGCCAACTACCGGGATCTGCAACGCATCATCCGATGTGGAGGGCAAATGTTCCTTTGCTAGACTGTCTCTGGTCTTTTGTAGATCCTGTAAAACATTGCAATGTTCATCTACGTCAAAGGCCGAGGCCTGGGCCTTGCAGTCTAAACCATCGAGGTCAGGGACGTACATCTTGATACCAAAGAGCATTTCGTATGGGGTCCGCCCACCCAGAGACCTTCTAGGGAGATTATTAAGCGCACGCTGCACGCCATTGAGGTGGGCTAACCAGTTTCTGCCAGTGCCTATAACTCGGGCTGTCAAAGATTGCTTTAAGTCACGGTTCATTCGTTCCACTACACTGTTACCCTCGGGTCTGTACAGACTTGAAAACTTGACTTGGACCCCCAACGAAACCATAGCATCCTTATACGCCCTAGAGGCGAAAGCCGGACCCTGATCCGAATGGAAGGTACCACAGGCAAAAATCCATATAAAGACTCGCAAATCCTTGATGATAGTCCGTGAATCAGCGCTCCGATGTGGCCATACCCACACAAAGCGTGTGCATGAATCAACTGCTACCAAGATGTACTTGTATGCAGTATCAGAAGAAAATGGACCGCAGTGATCCAAATAAACGCATCCAAGCGGTTTATTAGAGATGTACAACTGTGTCTGAGGCGGACGCGCAGCAGTTGAAGGTTTAATCTGCTGGCAAATGTCACATTGAAGGACATAATCGCGCGTCTGTTTGTACAGTCCCCGCCACCAGAACCTTTGTTGTAGCTGAGTTACAGTGGCTGAGACGCCCCCATGCACAGATGCCACACCTTCATGAGCCGCTGTAATCAAAGCAGCCCTGCGATCCGAGTTGGGATACTAAACGTTCGCCAACATCAGGAATTTTCACATAAGGAACCTTATCGGGACTTAAGTGGTATGTGTATTTAGAAGGGAACCCCTCAGGATATTTACCTCCCTTCTCCGTTGCAGCAACAGCTGCCAAGATGTCATCATCTATTTTGCTTTTGGACCTCGTGACTGCTGCAACTAAGTATTTTGATACCGCTGACTTCGCTGCTTCATCAGCAAGCGAATTACCAACAGCGTGGACCCCCACGCGCTGATGGCCGAGAGTATGAATCACAAACACGAGTGGCAACTTCTCTTTAAGTTCCGCCACTCGGACCCAGATCATTTTATGTTTTATTGTGCTACCTTTGAAATCACGAAATTCATTCTGAATCCAAAAGAACAAGTTTTCATTGTAAGACTGGACACAGTAGTAAGAGTCACTTACGATCAAAGTTGTCACACTAGGATCTGCGTACTCCAATGCAAGCATCAGAGCACGAAGCTCTGCTAATTGTGCGGTGCAGTCTCCAAGCGTCTGCGTGTGCACGACACTGGACTTGAACTCATCGCTCACCATGGCACCGACCACAATGGCGCATGCGGAAACGTAGGCATGTTTAGAGCCATGCGCAACCTGCACCGAACCATCAGTGTAAATGATGCAATGGAAATCCTCCAACGGCCGCATTGCTAAAGGAGCAGGATGAACAAATTCATACTGTAAATACTCCTGCGACGGTAAAGTGGCGTCAAAAATAAACGTGACATCCTGGGACGTCAAGGATGCAGCCCACTGAATCCTCCTAGGGTGCAAAGCTTTGGAATTGGGTACACTGGCTTTCGTAACTGCCTCTAAGGCAGGACACGGGGTAACAACCAACATGCGTTTTCCTTGTGACAGGGCACGTTCTTTAAGAATTGCCATCTGCACAGCCGTTAAATCTTTCTCCACAGTGGAAAAACGCAGTTCAGCCGAAGTGTACAAGTGTGACTTGTAAGCAATAGGTACTGTATCTCCTTCATTAAAAGTCAGGTACGTGAAACCCACCGCCCCAGGGATAATTCTTATCACCAGGTTGGTCTGGTTATCACGAGTCTGTAAGTATTCAGAAGCGAGCAAATCAGCCTGCAAAGACTGCAGAACGGCTGAATGCTCAGGCAGCCAGCATGATTTGGAAAAAGATGGTTGTATCAAAGCATACAAAGGCTTGATACGCTGGGCATATTCTGGAATGTAAGTCCTCCCGAAATTCAAAAAACCCAGCAAAGATTGTAATTTTTTCAGTGTTGTCGGAGAGCGCAACTGTGCGCATTTCTCCAGGAAGTGAGGTGCCAACCCTTTTGCCTCGTTGTTAAGCTCGTAGCCGAGAAACAACACTGTGTACTCTGCAATGTGCGACTTTGCAAAGTTAAATTTGTAACCAATGTCTGCAAAGTTACAAATTATGCTATTTACTCGACACAGATGCTCCCAAAGATCGTCGTCTGTGAGATAAATGTCATCCACATACGAACAAGCAACTGGGTCGAAGCCCTCCAAAAGAGAGACTATGCGGGCAGAAAATACTCCAGGACTATTCTTATAGCCCATTGGGAGAGGCCGAAACATTTTTTTGCACACCGCCGCATGTAAAGCTGGTCCACTGGGAACTTAGACCATCTAACCTATGGGCGTAAAAACCATTGGAAATGTCAAGCGTGGTTTTGAACCGTTTACGCTCAAGACTATTCACTAAAGCAGAGCCATGTGTATTCTGTACTGCGCAGTTACGGCAATGCGAGTTTAAATGCCTGTAATCCAAAACCAAACGATATGAGCCGTCCGGCTTGTTTACAGTAAAAAGGGGGTTATTCATCGGTGACACACACGTTTCAATTACACCTTGATATTCCAATTGTTCAAGGATAGCCGCGACTGAAGCTTTGGCTTCACGTCGTATGGGATATTGAGGTTGAGGCTGCGGCTGAGACCGTAACGGAATCTCATGGCTTGGAGACAATTTATCCCAGCCACATTGATTGCGGTACACAGCAGGCGCAAGCGCCAGAGCCCACTCTTCTGCAAAATGCAGCGCTTCCACTCTCAATACAGTGTGCGCGAAACTGGGGAGGATCACCTCCTCCCCTCGCGGAGCTGCGAGAACAAAAGGTGGGGGCCAGTCAGCCTCCGAAAGCAAAATGTCATGCGTAGACGAGAGATTTTCCCAAAATACCCCTTTTACAGTTCGCTGCATGTCACCTTCTATTAACAGGACAATTTCAAAAAGTCTCTCAGGGGGAGCAACATGCGTGTCAGCAGTTTCAATTACAACATAAGTGTCAGTCGCTGTCACCTTCAACAGTCGACGGAGGGCCTCTCTCACTATGGTAATCTCTGCCGCGCTGTCCAGCAAGGTCAGGGCCCACGTCAGATTCCGAAGCCGCGTTCTCACTATCTGGGGCATATCGATGCGCTGTTAGGGCGGCGACTTTCTTCGTGGCAAACTGTGGTCTCTTGGGCGTAGCGCCTTCCTGCTGATCTCCACCGTTACGCGGGCGGGGCTGACCACGTACTTGCTGGCCCCCCGGCCCCTGCCGCCCCTTCCACCACCGGTTGACGGAGCCGATGAGTCCTGAAAGGAACGAGGAGAGCGTTGGTCAGAAGCCTGAAACCTTTCAGGTGACTTAATCATCGCGCGATCGCGCAAATCATAAACCCGATCTGACTGCGCAGGCAACGGAGACGCAGGAGCAGAAGCCTGTGTTTGTTGTTGTTGTTGCTTACCCTGAGTCTGCTTTTTTGGCCAATTTTGTTTCTTGGACTTTTGTTGACCACTAGTTTCCGAAGACTGACCCTGGGGCTGCTTTTTCTCCTTATCAGTAAAAGCTTAAAGTCCCTTTGCATTGCGGCCAACCATTTTATAAGCTGCCACAATTATCCTTGCCAACTGACGGGGTTTCTCGGCCTCGGGAATTAACGCTAACGTGTTAGCAACCTGAAAGTTCACTGCATCCCCCTTGAAATTCGCAAGGATCAGATCGCAAACTACATCAAAGGTGCCACACAGGCGCATACCCAACTCAACCGCCGACTCCGGTCCGTGTTCATCTTGAACACGTTTAAGTACCGCACCCAGATTGGTCACAGACGGGGTGCCGTAGCACCTCGAATAGACCGCTGCAAAAGTCTTACCCCAGGTCTCACAGTCAACAAGTTCAGGTGCCAAATCTTTCGGTAAACTTAGTGTAAGAATCCGGTGCTTATCACCGGGATTCGTATTAGGAAACACAGCTTCTAGCTGGACGAATTTCTCTGCAAGCCAGAACGGAAAATCATCCTTGTCCTGGGGCTTTTTGCCCATCACGGAATTCACCATGACAGGATTGAATTTCAAACCAGCCTGTTCTGCACGAAGCTGCGCACCCCTAGGGGCTACGTCTTGAACATTACGGCTAGTGTAATGAACAAGCGCTCTAATCACAGACACTGCGACTTCATGAAGTTGCCGCAGATCAGCCACGCCACAAGTGGCGCGATTAGGGTGAGGAGTGAATCCAGCCAAAGCGGGCCAAGGTGTGCCCGGAATGGACAAAGGACCCAACCTCGGAGCGGTTAAAGCGTGTGGTAGGGCGCCACCAAACCAAACTCCATGCTGCCAAGCATCAATAGGAACCTCCAGTGCTCTGTACGGAGCATACGCAGCGGGTACAGCCGAAGCAGTGTATGAATGGAAAACACCAGAATTAGCGTTCACCGGCGGAAACGTCACCCACGAATAAAATAGTTCGTACGGGTAAGCATGTTCCGCACTCACCACCAGAACCACAGCCAAGCCTTCCACAGGGACATTAAAAGCCCGCAAGTGGTCAAGCACCGCAATGCGACTATGTTGCGGGATGTCCACGGCTTGTGCCATGATAGCACAGTAAGTCGAAAAAACAAAGAGTACTTTGTAGCACAACTGGGTAGTAATTCTCAGAAACCTTTTATAGAAAAATTCAAGCTTGAAAAAACCTATTTCAAAAATAGGTAGGTTTTTCCGACACCACCGTTTTCCGGAAACGGGAATGAAGGGGTTAAGGTTTGAATGATATACTACTCGAGTGTCATGGTATAAGGCCAACCACGTATGGGCGCCATGTAGCAGGGTTTCCGTTCTCCCACAGAACTATGCACAGAGATCTAGAACCTGGGTGAGTTAGGGTGACCCAAAACTCGCCTTAGTGTCAGAAATCCCCTTACCAAGCTAGCTACAGTGTCTCATTGGTACTAACAACTTCCCAATGACTTAGACAATCCAGAATAGGAACTTAGGGTACCTCAGGTATCGTGGAACACATGAACACTCTTTGGTTATATAATCATTTCAAACAAAAACTGGGAGTCAAAGAACACACGTGCAAGTTTGAAATATTTATTTCTCAATGCAATGTTCTCAAACGCAGTATCTTATATAATATCAACATACATATTATAAAAACTAGAGTTAACAGCATAGTCACTAATCCATAGTAAGCGAATGGTGATAGCATATTATAATGCAAAATCTATATAAAGTTTGTATCACCTATATTTCGCGCACCCTATTTAGCATATTATATTATATCTAAGAAGGTCTCATTTGGGTTTTTAGCAGGGCGGGCCCATACCTCTAATGGTCAGTAGGAGCAGATCACATCAACAGCTACCAGCTCTCTGCATGCAAAGCATCAAGTGTGTTGATTCATTTCCTGTAACTCTATCTTAAACCCGCGTAGAGCCCAATGTTGGCAGCAACATTATTTGTGTTATGTCTAACGTGGTGCGAGGATCAGGCCTCCAGCAACCTTGTGTTAGGTTATTCTTAGAGGGTGCAGTTCTCAGTGTGCAGACAGTTGTACCAAGTGTACCAAGCACAACTGATATCAGAGCAATAACATATTATTCTCAAATAAATCACATCTTTCGTCTAGGTTGAAAGCTACAATAACAATTAGGTGTCGTGTGCAAACTGAAACCGAAGGAAAATATGTCGTTTAAACATTTAATAAACTCATGCTAACTTACCACAATATATAGAAACGCAGTAACCATATGGCAGCCTACCCACAGACGTTACCTGCAGTTCACGGTGGGCCACAAGCACTTTCAATTCACGGTGCTCCTTTTTGGCCATATCAGTGCCTTCGGGTGTTCACCAAGCTGATGATGGTGGTTGCAGCTCACCTGCGGAGATCAGAGGTGCCAGTCTTTCCCTACCTCGACGATTGGCTGTTGAACGCGGGCTCGCCCCAGGCGGTCGTCTCCCACCTCCAGACGATGGCAGACTAGAGCACTCACTGTGGTTCACTATCAACATCACATCTGAACCCTTCTCAGAAGCTCCCTTTCATGAGAGCTGTTCTGTACACAGTGCAGTATTGGGAAGTCCTGGATATTCAGGCTATGATACCAATGTTTCAGCCTCTATCCTGGATTTTGGTGAGACTGACTAGGAGGCTGTTGGACCTCATGGCCTCCTGCATTCTGCTTGTGACACATGCCTGCTGGCATATGTGGGCCCTGCATTGGGGTCTTAAGTTCCAGTGGGGCAGCATCAGGGGAATCTCCAACATGATCCAGATCTCATAGGATACTGCAAAAGATCTGCAATGGTGGTTAACTAGCCACATTTGGGTCACTGGCAACTCTTCTTCAACCAGATCTGACAGTGAAAGCTGGGTCACCCCTGGGCTGGTGCAGCCCTCTGGGAGAGGTGGAGATCAGAGGACTTTATCTCAGACAGAACCTGGGCTCCGCATCAACTTGTTGGAGCTGTGAGCGATCCAACTGGCATTGAAAGCCTCCTAGCATCAAGGAAAGGCAATTGCAGGTGTTCACGGACAGTGCCACTGCCATATGGTTCTGCAACAAACAGAGGGGGGTGGGGTTGTGGACCGTTTGTCTCTGGACATGGCTGGAACATCAGGCCATTTTCCTGGTGGTACAATACCTGGCAGGATCTCTGAAGGCCAGAGCAGACATTGCTGGGGGGGGGAATTGCAGTGATAGAGGCAGCCCCTGACGTGTGTCTATGAACTGAGACACTGTGCAGGTCAGCAGGCTGGTGGGCAGTTTTCAGTGCTGTGGATCGAGGTGGCCACGCTGGCACAATTCCTGGGCCAGAGGATAATGAGGTGAGCTGGCTGGAAGCAGCGGGCCCCGGAGCACATCAACGCATATTCTATTGAATGCCGGCAGGTGGGCGAGCAGCTTATGAGACTGGACGCCTGAACATTGTCACGGAATTGCAAGGCCTGGAGGAGATCTCCCGGCCCTCCATATGTGCTCAACAGCGTCTTGAGAGGACGGCGAGTGGCCACAGTGAGATTTGGCGACCTCGAGTTCCTGGATACTCCTGTGGGGCAGCCAGCAGATGTAGTGTGAGGGTCTTGTTTGGTGCGGTGACCCCCCTGTGAGGCCCAACGCAGTCCCACATTGCAGTGGCTGAGCTGCGTCAGGCCAGGAGGGGCTTTGGAGTGGTCTGATTCGTGACCATCCGGGGGGGGCATTGTGAGTGAAGGGCCCCCTGTTGTGTGGAGTGAGATAAAGATCTGTAGGAGGTTTTGCTGGTGGCCCTTGGGGGCTGGATGCGACTAAGGCCCTAAACTGAGTGGGAGAGGTGGACTGGGGTGTCACCCCCACCGCATTCTAGTTGGAAGTGGTAGTAGGAGGTGCATTGGTCTGGCGGAGGCTGGGGGAGGGGATGTGGGTTGCCCTGGACTATCGGAGAGGGTCCGAGCCCTGGAGTAGGCCCTGCTGCATGACGCCAGGCCCAGGCCCATGGCCAATCATATGCTGTGACAGAAATTGTCGCTTTTATGTCAGTGGACTGGACCTGCACAGTGTGATATAATGGAGGAAGGATAAACCTATCAAACCAGCGCAGGCGAACAAAATTGTGAACTATATGCACATCCAGCAGATGAGATAGGACACTGTTCTGAGAGCCGGGAGTGGAGAGCAAGGGGACAGTGTCCTGACGCTAGCGGTTCTGATGGCAGCAATCAGTGGCTTGTAGGAGCAGCTGGTGGTCCAGATTGATTCTGTGACTATCTACATTATTCTAACGTGCACAGATCTCAGGAAAGTGGCAGATAGTCACCGAAATGGAGGGTTCAGTCTCAGAACTCAAGTACGAGGTAAGAGAACTGAAAGAAAGGCAGGGCAGAGGTCGCAGAGGTCAGGGAGTAACAATTTGCGTTTTGTGGGGTTCCCTGAGACAGCAGATGAGCAGTTGGCTACTCTTCTTAGAGGACTGAATTGTGAAAGAACTGCAACCTAAAAAGTTGCACAAATTCTTCCACAGTGAATGGGCGCAGAGGGTGTGGGTTCCGCCGCCACGGTCGGGGGCGCGCCAGGGCCTTTACAGCCCGTATATTTAATTTCAGAAACCAAGACATCATTTTGCGACATGTTTAGGTGCAGGGCCCACTGCAATTCGAGAGGAGCTATGTGGCTGTCAAGAAACGACTCCATGACACGGGTCTGAAATATAGCCTGATGTACCCTGCTAAAAACTTTGTATTGTGCATGATGGAAAAGCACTTTTATTCCATACCTCAGCGGAGGGGAGTGGGTAGCTGGATTCGCCGTCTGGTGGTACGCCTGATGGTGACGTCGTGCGGGGAAGGAACCACCAAATCATGGTGCAACAATCTGCAAGGCTGAAAGGCTGGTCAGTGTGATCGAGCTACGACGCCCTGAAACCTAGGGGGCGCATAGTGCTTTGCTCAGAAGTGACCTTTGCAGACATTGAGGTGGTACCAAACAATGGTGACTCATTCTTAGGACACAGGGGAGATCCTGAATTGAGCAGCAATGGCATTGTTGCAGGGTTGACATGAACTCCCAGGACTACATGTTTTGTAGGTACTCTAAACTGAGGGTGTCGATCCTGTGGGACGCTCAGTGGGCCTCGTTGTGGGGGGGGGGGGGGGGGGGGATCACCACTCTGGTCCAAGGCGCTGCCCAGGGCACTGTGGCTTAATGGTAAGACTGTGTGAAGTTGGTGTCAAGAGAAGTAAATTGGAATGTAACCTGCTTAAGGATTAATAGCAAAGCGGTGGAGCAACAGTGGCCCTGTAGCCAGGTGTGGGAGGTTGGGGTACTTTAGACCTCACCAATCCCAATGGTTAATCGACCACTATTCTTAGCACATACATTAGTTAAGAGAAGTTCTTAGACCTAGAGTGGTGGGCATGGGGTGGTGGATGAGAAGCAGCAAAATGATAGTTGCTGAGGTGGGTCTGTTGCATGTACTGCAGAGGGAGGGGAGCGGGCGGAGGGTGATTTCTGTATTGTCTCAAAGTTGGGTTTCTTTTTTTTGAACTGCTCACATATGATTGAACCTTTGTTCTGATTATGCTATGCTGGAGTGTGGGGGGCCGGTTTGAGTCCTTAAGGTGTCAGCTGTGGGAATATAGTTGACAGGGGTGAATCTAGTGATGACTGGTAGTACCACTAAGATGCTGACTTGGAATGTCAGAGGATTGAGCCGGGTGGAGAAGAGACAGAGGGTTTGTTCTACCTCCTACTGCAGGTTTGTGAGGGGGGTACTGATCTGGGTGGCCCCAGAGGTACAATTCACTTACAGGGGTCACAAAACCGAAGTGGAGGGTGGGTATGTTGTCCTGTTTGGTGCCCGGAGGGAAGGGACTTGTCTGATTAATGTTTATGCACCTAACGCTGATTGCCCACAATTCTATAGCCAACTGGTGGCGGATGCCACTGAGTATTTGGTAGCCAATTTGGTGCTGGCAGGAGACTAATTGCATCTTAGATGGGGCCCTGGATTGAGATTCTCCCAGGTTTCGCACGAAGCCCACCCTACGGTAGCCCTGAGGGACACTCTTGAGGGGCTGGGGTTGGTGGACATGAGGCGGCAGAGGCACCCACAGGAGAGGGCCTATTCCTCTCATACACTGTCAGGCGGCACCTATAGCAGAATTGACTATTGCTTAGTATAAAGCACAATGTCATACAGTGTGCATGTGTCACTTACCTGGCTAGGTACATATCTGACCATTCCCTTTGTTGATGGTAATGCACCTTGGACGGGACGACCGGCCATATCGCAGAGGCATTGACTGACCCAGTCTTCTCATCCATGGTTAGCAACACATTGACTCATTTTGAAGAAAACTGGGGCAGTGCAGTCAGTAGAGGAATAGAATGGGTGGCACTGTAAGTGGTATTCCGGGGTTAATGTTAAAGACCACGTATGAGGTCAAAGAGCAGCTGGAGGACAGTCTGGACTGCCACAAGCCAACATTTGGCACCATAGAGAAGGAACTGCTGCAGTGTCCAGACAAACTCCTTGAATAGCAACAGAAAAGGTAACTCCTGGAGGACTGGAACAGCATGTATACATTTGTGTTTTGAACCTATAGGCAGAGGCTACATGCAAGTAGGGGGTGGGGGGCGGACAAAGCGGGTGCGTTGCTGGCTAGGTTGATTAGACAGGAGGTGTGTCATGCCCCACTACTGGCAGTCAAGGACGGGGGAAGGACAGCTAGTTTGTACTCAACTGGACATCACGGCCACCTTTGCATCCAATCTTCGCAAAACCTATCGGTCGGAAATAGTGTGGGGGAGGGGGTCAGCGATACCAGAGGAAGGCACATATTAATAGGCCGGCTGAGGAAGATAGGAAGTGCCTATCACTAAAGAAGAGATAGTGACAATATGTAGTCTCAAAGCTGCAAAAGCGCTGGGGAAGATGGACTGCCGGTAGAATTTTATTAAAGGCCTATGGGGGTGCTGGCAGGCAAACTGTTGGAAGAATTTGAGAAAGCCGGACTCGATGCAGGAGGCCTTAGTAGTGATTTTTTTTTTTAAATCGTTTTTTTATTATTTTTCAAAACAACATGTGACAGTCAAACAGCAATCATTAATATCTGTTTATTACATCTTACTATTATGCTATGTTACCCCCACACGCCCCCTCAATTTAATCCAACAGTTCTATTTAGGGATGATTCATTATTGTACCCTTCTCTGCATACATCCTAATTTTTACATTTGTGTAGTATTTTTCATCATATTGTCAACTATTAACCTCATAAGTGCTGCGCCTATTCCAACGGCCGACGGCACCACTACCTCAGGAGTGCTGCCGTCGGCCGTTGGACTTTCGAACCTCACCTGCGCAATGGAACGTTCAGCACTGGAGCTGGACGTTCCATAGCTGCTAAGGTGTTAATCTCCAGTGCTTAGTAATTTGATCCATAGAAAAAAATAATAAGCCAAATCAATCAAACTCCCTCCCCCCTCCCTCTACCACCGGTGTGTCCAATTTCTGATCGCACATATCTGTAATATTGTCGGGTTCTTCGCACCACATATCAAAATCATTAGGGGACAATAGTGTTTACTCGTTAATCATCTCACGTTGTCCTATTCATGCACCACAGGGCTAAACCTTGAGTACCGTCATGGCACTTCTATCAATCATGTTGAGCCCACTTGGACCTCCCTGACCGAGCTTGCCTTAGAGCCAGTTTCGGGTGTCTGCAGTGCGATTACTATGGCCTCCCACGCCCTCGCTGCCTCCATCGCCTTCTCATTATTAGCCCGTATAGCTTGTTGCAGTCGAACTGTACTCTAACTCCTTGCCCATTTAAGTAACTTTGATTTCCACCTCTCTACACTGGGCTTTCGTCTTGTTTTCCATTGTGCTGTGATCTCTCTCTTAGCCAGTAGTAAGCCTAGATCCAAAAACGTACTTGTGAATCTTGTTTTGGGAGTATGCGGAAACCAGTGCAATAAGCAGGTGCCCATGTCAGGCTCTATGTGGCGCTCTGTAACCCCACAAAGCAGGTCGACTACCTCCTCCCAGTACGTTCCTGGCTGCCCACAGCTCCACATCATGTGATGTAACTCCACCCCTCCTAAATTGCAGCGTGGGCACTGGGCAGTATCTATTTGGAAATACCGATTAATCTTGGAGGCCTTAGTAGTGATGTTGCCAAAACAGGGCAAACGCCCATCTGAGACAGTTCTGTCACCTATTACCAATGCTGACTATGGATGTGAAAATACTAGAGTGCTGATGCCACACCAATGGGCTATTTGCCCCATCTAGTTCATTCAAACTAGTGCCAGTTCATCCTGAAGGGAATTACTGCACCCTCAGGAGACTCACATGAATCCCACACCCACAGCTAATGGATGGTTGGTGTTTCTAGAGCTCGAACAGGTGTTCAACTCAGTTAATATGGACTACCTAAGGATGGTATTGGTCAAGTTACGGCTGGGTAGCAAGCATATAGGTTGGGTAAAGCTCCCGTAAGCGGGGTCCGGGAAGAGAGTCAGGATGGGTGGGATGGTTTCAAAGAGATTCCAGTTACACAGGGGGACCAGGCAGAGCTGTCTTCTGTTGTCGCTTCTATTCGCATTAGCAATGGAGCCCATGGAGAGTGCGCTACGGTGAGTGTTGGAACCCCTGGGCATTCTGGTGGGAGAGACGCAGCATGTGATCTCTCTATATGCTGGTGATGCATTCATGTATCTAAGGTAGCCTTAGTATTCAGTACCCATCCTTTTGAGGGCTATGCTGATATTTGGAAACATCTCAGGTCTGTATGTGAATTACACTAAGTGCTCACTCTTTCCGTTGGGAATGCTTGGGGAGAGAAGTGTCCTGAAAAGACTGCTGATTGCTGTTCTCCCTTAGAAAACTGTTAGTGTACAGTACTTGGGAATTAGGGTAGCTCAGACCACATCAGAACATGTGAAGTAGTGTGGCTCACTGGTTAGAGGCGGCAGACCCGAGAGCAGAGGACGGCCCGGGACCAGGGTTCGATTCCCGGCGCGGCAGGTTTCTGGACCAGGGCCAGCGGACTCGATAATTCTCTCGCCTCGGTGCCCACTCTGATCAGCGATCACACTCGGCAACTCTGGGCATTAGCTTGCCTCATCTTCACTAACGGCCCCACCAGACCGCCGGGGATGCCTGGTCTCACCCTGGAGATACCCATTAAGGGACCATCTCTCAGGGAAGCCAGGAAGGGTTTCGCAGCGGTCGAAGCGCCTTGGGACCCTACGGGTAAGTAGTGCGCTATATAAATGCCTACACATTTACACACATTTACACAACATATCATCTTAAATGTGTGTTGGGCACTGGAATGCCCAGGACCAGCCATTCGGTTTTGGAAGATGCTGCCCTTCTCCTGGGTGCGCAGGGTTGTCCTGATTACAATGGTAATCTGTCCGCGATGGCTCTCACTGCAGGAGATTCCCAGTGTTTCTTTGTGGAAATAGATAACTCACTAACGGGACTCCCATGTGCTAGGAAACTGGTGAGGGTGGGGCTCACACCCTCAAAAGATCTTGGTCTGGGAGGGGGTGCTGAAGTTGGCAGATGTAGAGGCATATTATAATGGTGGCCCACATGCAGCATGCAATTTACAGAACAAATGGCAGTGGTAACCTAGCACAGGCCAGCGCCTCCGTGTTATCGTTCAATCAGTATTACAGTTGATATGTTCAGGCGTGCTCAATGTAAAACACTGTGCCATTCACCAGTGTTAACATATATAGAGGAGAAACAAATCTCACCCTATAATTCAAAATACAACATTGATTACAGAGCACAACCACAAGCCAGTCAAATGACCTTGTTGTCGGTTCGTTTTAATGAACATCGCACCATGCAACAATATAGAATATGCAACCATGTGAGTGCATTGACTGGACCCAGAGGACAGGTGGGAGAAGCAGCTGTTAACGGTCTCCTGTGCCTCGGAGGACCTGCTAAAATTGCTGATGCAAGGGGCGGGAGTACCCTTTGAGGTGCCATACGGGATGAGGTTAACACAAACTCTGATAAAGGGCAGTAAAGACAGATCAGGAGGGCACCATATGCACCCTACATGTCAATCTGGGTGCTCCAATAGCTGCCACCATGGCGGTAGACGGGTGGGAGAGGTGAGGCTGAAACACTCTGGAGGACCTATACTGTAGAAGTCTGACTCTCTATATACCATACTAAGAGGCATAGTGTGCAGAGAGTCCAGTGGATCCCCAGAGGCTTTACAGAGGGTATGCTCTCTTTTGTGGTAGTGTGGACGAGCAGTTAGGCTTATAAGAGGGCAGTGCTAAGCATTTTTTTAGCACAGTGGCAATAAATGAGGCAAACACTTAATGAATACATCTGAGACTACTTTATAAAAGGAATACTTGGTTATATTTATTTGTAGAGCCACAGTACTTTGTCTGGTGTAAATACGTTTTGCAATAGGAATACATTTCAATATCAAAAGTGGACAATTTTCAGACTTTGCAATGTTAACCTACGGGAGGAAGAAAACATTTAGCGTACAGATAGGTAACATTGACCTACAAAACCAGTCTTTGAGAGATAAGATCAGTATTGGGCAAGGTTCAGTTCAGCACCAACAGTACGCCATCAGCAGCACAGGGGCGGCCGGGTGCAATACAGTGTCGGGTGCCCAATGCAACTCAGTGAAGGATGGCTCAATCAGACGGATGCTGTTTACAGGCAAGTAACAGTGGCTTAGGAGTCCAGTGTGGGTGTCAAAGCAAGCACTGGGAGAGGTCCAAGGCAGCACCAACAATACACCAGCAGCGGCATAGGGGCAGCCAGGTGACAACACAGCAGCGGGTGCCCAATGTTAAGCAATGGAGAAAGGCCGAATTGGAAAAGAGCTGTAGGCTCAGGTCAGGTCGGTCGAAGGAAACCAACAGCTGGAGAGTTAAGTTTCAATGCTGGGGACCTAGGGACACCTTCGGCACAGGGTCAAGACTGATTTGCATACAGCTGTGTCTGAACTGGGGTGGGGAAGTGAGCTGAAGAACGATGATGGATTCAACCCAGATCTGTGACTGGGGGTGAGTGTCTGAAGCATTTCAGTGCTCCGTCCATCATCTCCTTGTGTTCACTTTACATGAGCACCAGTTTCATTACAGACGGACACATTAATTTGTTGTTGTTGTTAGGCCAGGGGAGATTAAATGATTTGCCCAGAATCACAGGATGTTGACAGTCGTTGCCGAGACTCGAACCCATTTCTCCTGCTTCGAGGTCGACTGCTCTAGCCGTAAGGCTACATCCTGTCCCCATGCATTCACACACACGCGCACACACAAACACATTCATTCACAACACTCTTTCCCAAACATTCATACATACACGCAAGCACACACCAAACAATAATTTAAAAAGAAAACGAAACACACACTTACCTGCAGGCAGCTCTGCGCTGCCTCAGTGGTTCTAGAAGACTTGGGACTGCTGCCATTCCTTTATTAGCTGACCTAAAGTCAGCCAATGAGGGAAGGCAGCAGTCCCAAAGTCATCACAGATTGGGATGGGTCAGTGAGACTACTGACCCCACCATATCCCGTGATGAAGTGTCACTGACTGACTCTTGACCCTGGGCGCTTCAGGGCTAAAAACTGAAGCGCCCGGGTGCAAGACAATCAGTGATGCTACCCTTCGTCACTGAGGGGAGGTCCTCAGGGACCTTTGCTGAGCTGAGGGCGTCGCACCCACAGGAGCTGTGACATTCTCTGCCCAGCAAAGTTCAGTTCAGGCAGCCAGTAGCCAGCTCTAAATGTGAATGTCTGGTTCCTGGCTGCCTGAACTGAAAGTGAGCAATGTCTGTCAGGCTGACCTTTGTTCATCCTGACAGACACTGTTCCTATGGGGCGAAAGGTGGAGGGGCGTGGCCCCTCCACCCAAATGGACCGGCTGCTCCTGGCTAACCAGCAGACAAAGAGCAACAGTGCCTTCTTTGCTTGTGATCGACAGTTTGGCGCTCAGCCTGAAGGGGAAACATGTACCTCAATATCCAGCCAGCACAGATCCTGCTTACAACCCCTCCCCTTCCCCCAATCATCCTCCTGCCTATTGCTGACAGATTGCAGGAACATTTCCAAATTGATTCAAAGAGAACCATAACAGAAAACCTTTCTGCCCACCAAAGAGGAATGGCCATTCACCTTGCAACGGCCATCACCCACTCACAGAGCAAGAATATACCAGTGAGATGGAACTGGTCAATAGAGAGCAGTTTAGAGGCCACAGTGACCGGAAACTTTGTTGTGTTTGGACTGCTAAATCTACCATGACACCCCTATGTAGCAGCTAGTGTAGATGAGCATGGGACTCAGAGAGGGTGGGGCGGTATAAATGCATTAACCTCACTGAAACGGATTTGTCTGACATCTCTTGCAACTCTGAACAGAAGCAAGACAGTGAAGGGGCAGGAGAGAGTGAGACGGAAATAGAGAAAGAGTGGAGAGGCCAAGACAATGAAGGGGCAGGAGAGAGTGAGACAGAAATAGAGGAAGAGTGGAGAGGCCAAGACAGTGAAGGGGCAGGAGAGAGTGGGACAGAAATAGAGGAAGAGTGGAGAGGCCAAGACAGGGAAGGGGCAGGAGAGAGTGAGACAGAAACAAAGGAAGAGTGGAGAGGCCAAGACCGTGAAGGGGCAGGAGAGAGTGAGACAGAAATAGAGGAAGAGTGGAGAGGCCAAGACAGTGAAGGGGCAGGGGAGAGGCCAAGACAGTGAAGGGGCAGGAGAGAGTGAGACAGAAATAGAGGTAGAGTGGAGAGGCCAAGACAGTGAAGGGGCAGGGGAGAGGCCAAGACAGTGAAGGGGCAGGAGAGAGTGAGACAGAAATAGAGGAAGAGTGGAGAGGCCAAGACAGTGAAAGGGCAGGAGAGAGTGAGACGGAAACTGAGGAAGAGTGGAGAGGCCAAGACAGGGAAGGGGCAGGAGAGAGTGAGACAGAAACAGAGGAAGAGTGGAGAGGCCAGGACAGTGAAGGGGCATGAAAGAGTGAGACAGAAATAGAGGAAGAGTGGAGAGGTCAAGACAGTGAAGGGGCAGGAGAGAGTGAGACGGAAACAGAGGAAGAGTGGAGAGGCCAAGACAGTGAAGGGGCAGGAGAAAGTGAGACAGAAACAGAGGAAGAGTGGAGGGGCCAAGACAGTGAAGGGGCAGGAGAGAGTGAGGCGGAAACAGAGGAAGAGTGGAGAGGCCAAGACAGTGAAAGGGCAGGAGAGAGTGAGACGGAAACTGAGGAAGAGTGGAGAGGCCAAGACAGTGAAGGGGCAGGAGAGAGGGAGACTGAAACAGAGGAAGAGTGGAGGGGCCAAGACAGTGAAGGGGCAGGTGAGAGTGAGATGGAAATAGAGGAAGAGTGGAGAGGCCAAGACAGGGAAGGGGCAGGAGAGAGTGAGACAGAAACAGAGGAAGAGTGGAGAGGCCAAGACAGTGAAAGGGCAGGAGAGAGTGAGACGGAAACAGAGGAAGAGTGGAGAGGCCAAGACAGTGAAGGGGGAGGAGAGAGTGAGACTGAAATAGAGGAAGAGTGGAGAGGCCAAGACAGTGAAGGGGCAGGAGAGAGTGAGACAGAAATAGAGGAAGGGTGGAGAGGCCAAGACAGTGAAGGGGCAGGAGAGAGTGAGACAGAAATAGAGGAAGAGTGGAGAGGCCAAGACAGTGAAGGGGCAGGGGAGAGGCCAAGACAGTGAAGGGGCAGGAGAGAGTGAGACAGAAATAGAGGTAGAGTGGAGAGGCCAAGACAGTGAAGGGGCAGGAGAGTGTGAGACAGAAATAGAGGAAGGGTGGAGAGGCCAAGACAGTGAAGGGGCAGGAGAGAGTGAGACAGAAATAGAGGAAGAGTGGAGAGGCCAAGACAGTGAAGGGGCAGGGGAGAGGCCAAGACAGTGAAGGGGCAGGAGAGAGTGAGACAGAAATAGAGGTAGAGTGGAGAGGCCAAGACAGTGAAGGGGCAGGAGAGAGTGAGACAGAAATAGAGGAAGAGTGGAGAGGCCAAGACAGTGAAGGGGCAGGAGAGTGTGAGACAGAAATAGAGGAAGGGTGGAGAGGCCAAGACAGTGAAGGGGCAGGAGAGAGTGAGACAGAAATAGAGGAAGAGTGGAGAGGCCAAGACAGTGAAGGGGCAGGGGAGACGCCAAGACAGTGGAGGGGCAGGAGAGAGTGAGACAGAAATAGAGGAAGAGTGGAGAGGCCAAGACAGTGAAGGGGCAGGAGAGAGTGAGACGGAAACTGAGGAAGAGTGGAGGGGCCAAGACAGTGAAGGGCAGGAGAGAGTGAGACGGAAACAGAGGAAGAGTGGAGAGGCGAAGACAGTAAAGGGGCAGGAGAGAGTGAGATGGAAATAGAGGAAGAGTGGAGAGGCCAAGACAGTGAAGGGGCAGGAGAGAGTGAGACAGAAATAGAGGAAGAGTGGAGAGGCCAAGACAATGAAGGGGCAGGAGAGAGTGAGACAGAAACAGAGGAAGAGTGGAGAGGCCAAGACAGTGAAGGGGCATGAAAGAGTGAGACAGAAATAGAGGAAGAGTGGAGGGGCCAAGACAGTGAAGGGGCAGGAGAAAGTGAGAAAGAAACAGAAGACGAGTGGAGGGGCCAAGACAGTGAAGGGGCAGGAGAGAGTGAGACGGAAACTGAGGAAGAGTGGATAGGCCAAGACAGTGAAGGGGCAGGTGAGAGTGAGATGGAAATAGAGGAAGAGTGGAGAGGCCAAGACAGTGAAGGGGCAGGAGAGAGTGAGACGGATACTGAGGAAGAGTGGAGAGGCCAAGACAGTGAAGGGGCAGGAGAGAGTGAGACATAAATAGAGGAAGAGTGGAGAGGTCAAGACAGTGAAGGGGCAGGAGAGAGTGAGACGGAAACTGAGTAAGAGTGGAGAGGTCAAGACAGTGAAGAGGCAAGAGAGAGTGAGACGGAAACTGAGGAAGAGTGGAGGGGCCAAGACAGTGAAGGGGCAGGAGAGAGTGAGATGGAAACAGAGGAAGAGTGGAGAGGCCAAGACAATGAAGGGGCAGGAGAGAGTGAGACAGAAACGAAAGGCACATGGCGAATTGCGAACAAATGTGAACATTTACAATGCAAAAATACAACAAAGCAAGGCGAAGTTGTGATGTGCATGGACCTACACTGCATGCAGCTCTGCCACGCCCAGGAATACCCTCGCCCAAAGAACAAACTGCAGGAAGAAGCTGCCTCTGCCATGTCTGGAGGATGTAAGAAGGGGTCGACAGAAGCCCATTCCTGGCCAGGCAGCCATTGTTCCAGTGTCGTCCCCTTTACATGGTGACATTTCCTTTTGATGTTCCTCACTAAACTAATTAACAGAAATACTGTAAAGGGTTTGTGGGTGAGACGCAATGGAAACTCTTATCAGCCACATCTCTGCAGCTTTAGAATGTCCTGAAGAACACCTCGCATTACCCATCTGCCCAACTGCCACTTGTGCGTTAATTAAACTTGTGAGTGGCGAAAGCAGCTTTCTAAAACAAAGCCTCGCTTCTAATGCTGCCCGCATTTCAAACAAAAAAAGCTCTACCTTACACATTTGCAATGCCGTATTTTTAGGATATTAACCATTTCATGAATTATTCCAGTGCAAACACCATGGAGCTTTGTGGAAAATATTTCCACTGCAACACTAAGCAAGAAACACAAGGACTGTGCTGCGAGAAGGAAGGGGTGAATGCCAGCAGGAAGGGAGGGGGTGGCAAAGCAGGGGCGGAGAGCATTCCTTTGAAGTCTGAAGCTCTCGCTGTGGCCGGTCTGATGTGCGACAAATGGTGGTTTGTGAGGTGGGGTGGGGGGGGGGCGGAAGGGATTCCTTGGGAGCAAATGGGTGTGAGGCTACGTGAGAGAGGCCAAGCGCGTGCTGGGGAAGCGTCACGCTTCAATAAATCACATGCATTGGGAGCAATCTGCTTGTTCTAGAGAGTTTGTTTCCCCTGCAATAGGTCGAGCTATTATCCCTGCGGGATTTAATAGCTCGACCTAAAAATGGCAGAACTCCTTGACAGTTACCGCTCTGAAACTCAAGAAATAGATCTTCCAGATCCTGGTTTATTAATGACCTTAACAAAGAGGCAACAACTCCAATTGGCTAAAAGAAACTGGAGACAACAGCCCTCATTAACCAATTTCTTAATACTCCAAGCTGAACGCCTAAAATACAAAAAACACATCTTCAAAGAAAAATCCTCCTTCTTCCGAGCCCAACCTGGCCGGTCTAGGAACAGTCTAAAAGACCTTTTCAACATCAAACAGCAAACCTCCTCTCTCCCTCAACACCCAATTAATGACTAAGTGCTGCAAAGAATTTGAACATTCTTCTCTGAAAAAATATCTAACATCTTACTCTCTTGTGCCACCCACCTTCCTGTGCCACCCAGCTCCCAACCTTCACCCCCACCCCGGCAACGAGGATCCACCCAAAGCCCTACCTCCAACTAATGTCTTCCCTATCTCCCCCTCTCAGCAATCCAGAACACCAACCTCAACCCTTGCAATTGAAAAATTGATGCAACTTGGACTTAATGAGACTATATCCCAGAAGACGCCCTCAAGTTACTCACCTGCATGAAGCAGACGTGCACATCTCCGACCCCCTTCCTGCTGCGCCTTTCAAAAATCTCAGTCACATCATCTCTCCCAATCATTAACTCCTCCTTATCCAGCAGCTCCATCCCAGCCTCCCTCAAACTTGGACAAATCACACCTCTCATCAAAAGAACAGATGCCGACCAGAACAACCTTAAAAATGACAGACCTATAGCCAACCTCCCTCTCCTTGCCAAAGCCATCGAAAAACGTGTGCTTGCTCAACTCCACCACATTGAAACAAGACCTTCACAACACCTTCCAATCTGGGTTCAGGAACGTTTGCAGTACAGAGACTGCAATACTGAATATCACAGACCTACATAGATCTCTGGATGATGGCCAGCCCTGCCTCCTAGTCCGCCTGGAACCCTCTGCTGCCTTTGATAGCGTCAACCATGACATACTCTTAAACACCCTCTCATAGTGTGCAGGCATCAATGAAACTGTCCTTTTGTGGTTTGCTTCTTTCCTGAACCAACAATCACAGCTAATCAAACTAAGCAACTTCACCTCAAAAGCAACACCAGTCTCAAGGAGTGCCTCAAGGATCAATCCTGTCTCCTGCCCTTACTACAATCCTAAAACAAGCCAGAATAGCCTATCAATCAATCAAGGGCTTGTATAGCACAGCTACTCACCTGTGAGGGTCTCAAGGCGCTATCATTATCATCTGTATGCAGATGACACCCAACTCTA
Organism: Lissotriton vulgaris; assembly: GCF_964263255.1. Lineage (NCBI taxonomy): Eukaryota > Metazoa > Chordata > Amphibia > Caudata > Salamandridae > Lissotriton > Lissotriton vulgaris. The sequence goes on along the minus strand of NC_141700.1, from coordinate 132,512,600 downwards.
CATTAAAATCTCATCATTTAGAGACATCCAGCACCTGAAAAGCACTCGCTGCATGGTTCAATCCTGGCGTACCAGCAACCATCTTAAGCTCAACCCCAACAAAACCGAACTCCTCCTCATCCAGCCAAAAGAAAAGCCCTTTCCCGTACATATATGACTCTACAATCTCACTGCATTAAACTGCAAACTATCCAACTCTGTCAAATCTCTGGGGATCACACGTAACAAATCCGAATGTGAAAGAGCATATTAATGCCTCAGCTAAAAGTGCCTATTTACACTACTGTCATCCATCCAGGATCTTCAGGCTTGTTAACACCCAGCTGACTACTTTCATTGAGGACAACGGCATCCTGGACGCATCCCAATCCGGCTTGCGCAGAAACCACAGCACCGAGACAGCCCTGATCACCGCCACCGACAACATCCGCATGCTGCTCAACCAGGGCCACACCGCGGCCCTCATCCTCCTGGACCTCTCCGCTACCTTTACTAACCCCTGTTTGATTGATTGATTGATTGATTCAGAGCCCAAAAGCCAGCCTCCTTGCATTAAGGTACACCCTCCATTATCAAGCCAAACATCTAAAGTGCTCAGCTGTCCCAAAACAGCTTTCCACCCTACAGCAAAGTATGGTGGCAACTTATAAATGCCTTTGGATCACTAAACATTGATCTTAATTGATAACTCGCAGGTATCAATGCTTCATTTTTCTTAAGTATCCAATAAAAGTTCCACACTATAAGCTTATACAAAAAATGGAGCCCGCCATTTTGAGAAGTTTTTTAGCGCACTCCCTGCCCAAACTTGGTAAGCTACAATCATAACGTTAGCTATCTGCTGCCGCTCTCCCCAAATTCTGATCCACTCCAGGCTACAACCAGCTAGTTTATTTAAATGTGTGGCATGCGGCAACAAGTGCCTGGGCATGCAACAGGGTTACCACACCATGAAAGTGTGTGTGACTCAACACACAGACTTACTTATTATTCCTAAAAGAAAGGTGTCTGGTTGCATTACACGTATGACAAGCCTGCTCAAAGCCCTGACACACCCCTAGGCAGGGTGTGACCTACATACCTCTGCAGAGGATATACAGCCCAACCCTTTGAACAAATGTAACTATAAAAGGGGATTTGAGGAAATAGACGACTGTACTTACCCTAACAGTAGGGAGAGTTAAATACCAACTCTGGTGCACAGAACCAGAAATTCAACCACCCTCAACTTCATAAGGAAAAAGCTCTCGACTTTAAATTAGCTTGAAATGGTTCAGCACCCCAAAATATGTCAATCTTGTGATTTGTATTAAATAGGAGTTCAGCAAATCTTCTTCAGATAGTTGACAAACTCAATACATATTGTTTTACAGTTCATACTATCAATTATACTTGAATCCTTTATTCATTTTCTTCTATTCACATTCCACATTCCCTTGAACATGTTCTCTCTGCACAATGTTCCCACATAGCAGACAACTACACTGTGGGGGTGTGCGAAACATGTGATTGTTTTCTGCGAAATATACATAATTAATGAAGAAAATCTTTAGCTGCTTTCCTGAGTAACTTGCAAAAGAAAATGTCTCATGAGACACCGATTGGAGACCGACTGGAGGAGAGAATGTCTTGTCCGAGAGGAAAACGTATTTCAGTCAGACATTCTCTACTTTAACCAGTCTCCGCCAGGCAAAAATACTGCGAAATCTTTGCTTTTTTATCCAATGTTATGATTCCCCTTTTTCTCCCTCCCCCCCCTCTTTTTGATGATATTTGATTGCCTCTCTTTTGATTGTTCTTTTCATTTTCCTGTTTCTTCATGGTCCCCTGATTCCATGATTTCTTTTCCTTTGTACTTCATATATTTCAATAAACTCAAACTTAAAAAAAATACTGCGAAATGTTGCGTTGTGCGAAATAGACGAGATTTCGCACATGTCACACTACACGAAATGTGCAAGATTACGCTGCCGTATTAAAAGTCATGCTTAGTCTCAAACTGCCAGGGACCCCGATGCAAGAAAGGACCAAGGGCCCCCATCACTTGATTTGGCACTAAGTAAACAGAAATAACTGGGGTACAGTGGGCCCCCGAGACCTCTGGTGCCACTACACCTGATGCAATATTTATAGCTACACCCTGGGCAAAAACTGCTTCCCACTAGTGTCCTGGGGCCACAGTTTCACTAAATGCGAAGTCCTCCTATAGCTGTTGGACCTGAAGACATCAGAGTTAAGCAATCCAAGGCTTCAGCAAGGAGGTGCCCGAATTGTATGTACACAATATACTGTTAAGAGTATTATCAATCAATAGCTTTACAACTCCAGACAGCGATTTACTTTATAAAAGAAAAGTGCGCGGTGAGACATAAGAAACTGGCCAGTGCCAAGAAACCGTCCGGTGTATGCCGCGCTTTATAAGTAATTTTTACATTACATTACATGCTTGGAGGCTCAGTTCCTGGAACCAGCGAAAAAAAAGAAAAGCGGCTGGCAACACAGTAAACCGGTGCAGCTGCCTTCATCAAGTAGGCACAGGATCGTAAGAGGTGTGGCACACCTGCAAGCCCTGCTAGTAATGTGGCAAGGGTGCCAAAGGGCCTAATCCAGACAAGGCAACTGCCCCCCCAACCACTGGTCTATTCCTATAAAAAACAGCGACTCATTGGGGTGACTTGGCCTCCTCTCAACCGTGGACCCCAGTGCCACTGCACCTGCCGCACTGTTGCTAAGCTATGCCCCTGCGGGGAGCAATCTAACCAGCTTGCATTTCGCGAAATGCTCAAAACATTGCTTTCCTCAATCCCTGATCTGCTCGCTGCTTAGCGGCAAAGCACTGGGGCCATGAACTAGGGGCAAGCAAGAAAAGTCCACCCATTCCATGGTTTGGGAGTAAAAAGGCGCTATAAGTGGGCTGCAGTAGCGCTCCTAACACCTCCGGGCCCGTGCAACTGCACCTGCCGCACTATTGATAGCTCTGGTTCTGTTGCTTCTGTTCTCCAGCGCCTAGAACCATGAGGAATAATTGCATGCCATATAAAAACTCAATAACGAACCACCGCTTGTGACCAAATGGTAATTGTATTCTGAACTGGCACAACCACCTGTGGCTACTGCCCACCGGCGTCTCCAACCTGTAGCTCGTGAGCTACTGTAGCTCTCCAGGTACCTCTGAGTAGCTCCCCTGGGTGCAGCCCAGCTTATTAAATTGGAACGTTTTTGCTTCGTTGAATATTATACATATTTTTTTTTTTAAATGGAGATTATACAACAGGAATAACATTAGTAGCTCTCACTGCGTTTCATTGAACATAAGTAGCTCTCAGTACAGAAAAGGTTGGAGATCCCCCCGCCCCCCATAGTCGAATGTATACGGATTTTGTGCAAAGGAGCATTGGATTCCTGAGTAGCATGCTACTCGACAAAAAAGCGCTTTGACGCCTCGTCAGGGGTACTAAGCACTATATAAATATATAAATGCAATTACAATACAATACATTTACATTTGTATGGTCCTTGGGTGAAAGAGAAGCCTGCAGTGGATGAGAATAAAGGGAACTAAACTGTTCCTCTGGAAGTGATCCAGTTTCCAATATTTTAAAAGGGCCATGCAGTAAATGTCACAGTAAATCTCAAAACTCAGGCTGAAGGAACATTCTGGAATGCCTGTGGTTGACGACTGGTAGAAATGCAGGCCTGGCACAAAGAACTGTGGGTGAACCCACTCTTTACCTTATAACACTGAGAACTTCTCCACAGCTGTTGTGTCTCCCTCAACAGCTTTCAGCATTACACAAAGAGGCCCTCTCTTAACACCAGAAGCTAAGGCGTGTCCGGGGACAGTGTGTTCCCTGATCTGCCATGAAAGAGAGTTGTCCTGATTTTGCAAGAACCCTGCACAGCCACTCCCTACCTGCTCAAATGACAGGGATTAAAACATTGGCCCACATTTTGTTATACAGTAGTAAACAAAGGATTCGAGCACCTGAAACATATCTATAACATTTATTTACAAAGACCTTAGAGCTTGGTTTAGGTCTTAAAGAAAGCCTAATTACCTTAGTTACAGAGTTTGTTTCGAAGGGTAAGTTGCCCAACTAACACCCTGTGAAGCCAGGCAGGCACAAGTTCAGTATTGACAGCTGAAACGAAAAGCAACATAAGAGCATTTTGTGCTGCAAGGCGCAGGAAAGTACATATACAAATCTCAAAAGCCAGTCCCTTGAGAGCAGATAGACTCTCGGTCAGTTCTGTTGCACCTTTCAACTCAGCCACACAGCACTGGGGGGGGGGGGGGGGGGGGCGTATTTACAAGCCCCTTGCACAGCCGGTACGCCACTTTTCCCCATATTAAAAGTGACGCACTGGTGGTGCAAGGAGCTTGTAAATAAGCCCTTTGGTTTGGGAGTGGTTCACGTCTGAGTTTCACTCCTTAACCCAGATGTCTTTCATGTTTGGTTTCCCTCCCACTTGCTTTCCTGACTACTTGTCCATCTCAGGATTTCTGTTTGGGCTCTGGAACAGACGGCTGTGTTGGCAGGCTTAGCTGAAAACGGCCTCCTTGGGCCTCAAAAATGGCCACACTGTAGGTCAAAGTTCAAAAGGCGGTGCAAAGTGGATGGTCTCTGGAACAGACGGCTGTGTTGGCAGGCCTAGCTGAAAATGGCCTTCTTGGGCCTCAAAAATGGCCACACTGTAGGTCAAAGTTCAAAAGGGGGTGCAACATGGATGGTCTCGGGAACAGACGGCTGTGTTGCCAGGCTTAGCTGAAAACTGCCTCCTTGGGCCTCAGAAATGGCCACACTGTAGGGCAAAGTTTAAGAGGGGGGCAACGGGGAGTACTCCTGTGCAAAATTACATTTTTGAAAACAGTAATGAATGAAAAGGCAGCCCACTGCAAGCCTGTCAATGCAGGAAGGTCACGGTTGGGGAGAAACATGGCTGCTGGCTAGCCGGTTCTGAGCTCCGCAGTTGCCCGTCCCTTGATTCGGTCTCCAAGCCCAGTAGAGTAATACCCCTTTATTTCCAGTTTCTTAATCCCCAGTCCCATGCGTTATTTCTTTAAAAATACTTCTTGAGACACTCAACAGCTGACCTACCCATGGCTCAAGTTGGTTTAGGTAAGGGCACTGGCTGCGGCGAGGAAGATATGCTGACTGGCCTTCTTGACTACAGCAAGACAATGTAGGACTCCCTGGGTTCAGGCTTGGCAGAGAGACCACGTGCTGGATGTGGCCAGCAAGATAGATGCTGATGCAGTGGAAGATAGCATTGCCAATAGGCAAGAAGGATGACAGAGGTGATGAAGACCGCAAAGGTTCCGAAGAAGCTCTACATCATGCTATCAGGAAAAGAAATCAGGGATACCCACAGAATGGAGAAAGGCTTACTGTACCGCCAAAAGTTTGACTCTGAAGGCGAGTCATGAACTGGGCCACAATAGCCTAAAGCTACCTCCTAAAAACACCTAGCCAAGTCAAGTCAAGTCATAAAATTTGTATAGCGCACTACATACCCAGAGGGTTTCAAGGCGCTTAGGAAGGGGAGGAGGATTATTTGTCAAATATCCACGTTTTAAGCTGCTTTCTGAACGCTAGGTGGTTCTGGGTGAGGCGAAGGTAAGCGGGGAGTGAGTTCCATGTTTTAGCAGCCAGGTATGAAAAGGATCTGCCTCCCATTGTGGTCTTGTTGATGCGGGGTACAGTGGCGAGGGCTTGGCTGGAAGAACGTAGTTGGCGGGAGGGGGTGTAGAAGGACAGTCGAGAGTTGAGGCAATCTGGTCCGATGTCGTAGAGTGATTTGTGTGCGTGGGTAAGCAGTCGGAAGGTGATTCTCTTATTGACGGGTAGCCAGTGGAGGTCTTTAAGGTGACCAGAGATGTGTTCGTTGCGTGGGATGTCTAATATGAGCCTGGCTGAGGCGTTTTGGATTCGTTGGAGTTTCTTCTGGAGTTTAGCGGTGGTACCTGCGTAGAGGGTGTTTCCGTAGTCCAGTCGGCTCGTGACCAGAGCGTGGGTGACTGTTTTCCTTGTTTCGGAGGGGATCCAGCGAAATGTTTTTCTGAGCATGCGAAGAATGTTGAAGCAGGAAGAGGATACGGCGCTGACTTGTCTGTTCATTGAGAGTGAAGAATCCAGGATGACTCCAAGGTTCCGTGCGTGGTCTGTCGGGATGGGTGCTTTTCCGAGGGCTTCCGGCCACCAGGAGTCGTCCCAAGTGGAGGGGGATGTACCTAAGATGAGGACTTCTGTTTTGTATGAGTTCAGTTTCAGACGGCTTTGTTTCATCCATTCGGCAACTTCTTTCATTCCTTCGTGTAGGTTAGTTTTGGCGGTGCTGGGATCATTGGTGAGGGAAAGGATCAGTTGAGTGTCGTCCGCGTAAGAGATGATGTTGAGGTTGTGTTGGCGTGCGATGGCCGCGAGGGGGCTCATGTATACGTTGAAGAGGGTGGGACTGAGTGAGGATCCTTGAGGTACGCCGCAGATGACTTCAGAGGCCTCGGACTTGAATGGAGGAAGGCGGACTCTCTGGGTTCTTCCGGTGAGGAACGAGGTGATCCATTCAAGTGCTTTTCCTTGAATTCCGATGTTATTGAGGCGTTGTAGAAGGGTGCTGTGGCAGACTGTATCGAATGCTGCAGAGAGGTCGAGGAGGATGAGGGCGACTGTGTCTCCATTGTCCAGTAGAGTTCGAATGTCGTCTGTTGCTGCGATGAGGGCGGTCTCAGTGCTGTGTTTTGCTCGGAAGCCAGATTGTGAGGGGTCGAGGGATTTGTTGGCTTCGAGGAAGGCGGAGAGCTGGTTGTTGACGGCTTTCTCGATGACTTTGGCCGGGAATGGAAGAAGTGAGATGGGGCGGTAATTTTTGAGTTCGGTGGGGTCCGCTGTTGGTTTTTTCAGAAGGGCGGTGAGTTCAGCGTGTTTCCAGTCTTCTGGGAAGGTAGCGGAGTTGAAGGAGAAGTTGATGACGTCTCGGAGGTGCGGTGCTATGACGGAGTCTGCTTTGTTGAAGATGTGGTGAGGGCATGGGTCTGTGGGGGATCCTGAGTGGATGGAATTCATCAGGCGTATGGTGTCTTCAGTGGAGATTGGGTTCCAGGCGTTAAGGGTGTTCACGGGGGGAAGATGTTCAGCAGATGGTAGGGTGGGTTGGTTTCCGGGTTGGTTGTCAAAGCTGTTGTGGATGTCTGCAATCTTGTTGTGGAAAAAAGAGGCTAGGGAGTCGCAGAGGGTTTGAGAGGGGGTGATGTCGTTGGAGTTGGCCGAGGGATTGGAAAATTCCTTGACGATGTTGAAAAGTTCCTTGCTGTTGTGGGCGTTGTTGTCAAGTCGATCCTTGAATGCTGTTTTCTTGGCTTTTCGGATCAGTTGGTGGTGAGTGCGGGTGGCGCTTTTGAAGGCGTCCTTGGTGCTGGTGGTTGGGTCTTTTTTCCAGGCCTTTTCAAGGGAGCGGCAGATTTTCTTGGACTTCTTGAGATCATCGTTGAACCATGAGGCTTTCTTGCTGCCAGGTTTGCTTTGACGTTTTTTCAGTGGAGCTAAGGTGTCGGCGGTGTTGGATAACCATAGGGTGAGGTTGGCGGCGGCTTCGTTGGCGTTAGAAGGGAGGGCTGGGGAGTTTCGAAGGAGCGATGCGGAGATTTGGTCCGTGGTGATTTTGTTCCAGTTTCTTTGCAGGGTAGGTTGGGAGTGGTTGATGGGTTTCGGCTTGTTGTAGGTGAAGTGAACGCAGCTGTGGTCGGTCCATAGGAGCTCCGTAGTGTGGCTGAAGGAGACATGATTGCTGGATGTGAAGATGGGGTCGAGTGTGTGACCTGCGATGTGGGTGGGGGAAGTGACTAGTTGTTTAAGTCCGAGGTTGGCGAGGTTGTCCAGCAGGGTGGCGGTGTTGTGGTCGTTTATCTTTTCAAGGTGAAAGTTGAGGTCTCCTAGAAGAATATAGTCTTTGGAGGGGAGCGCGTGTGGAGAGATGAAGTCCGTGATGTCTTCACTGAATTTTGCGCGGGGTCCTGGTGGTCTGTGGAGGAGAGTTCCTCTGAGTGTTGTTTTGGGGTCGATGTGGATCTGGAAGTGAAGGTGTTCGGAGTTGGCGAGGTTGGCGTCAGAGCTGGTTGAGATGCGGATAGATTTCTTATGGACGATAGCGATTCCTCCTCCTGTGTGGCTGGTACAGTCTTTGCGAGTGATCTTGTAGTCTTCAGGGATGGCAATGGTGATGTCTGGTGCGGAGGAAGCATTCATCCATGTTTCCGTAAGGAAGGCGACGTCTGGAGAGAAGGTGTCTAGTAGGTTCCATAGGTCAATGGCGTGCCTGTGCACCGATCGGGTGTTGAGAAGGATGCATTGTAGGTGGTTGGGGTCGGGAATCTGTGGTGTGGTTGTAGCGGAGATGTTGTAGGTGCCGCTGAATTTACAGGAGTAGCAGGAGAAAGGTCCATGGGTGTGTCCAGGAGCGGCTTGGGCGCAGGTGGGGGCGCGACCGGGGTTAAGGGCTAGGAGGGAGGTGGCGTCGTAGGTAATGCGGGGGGGATGGACGGCGCGAGGGGCAGGGGGTCTGGCGCTGGGCGCGGTCCAGGCGCGGACGGGCGTAGACGGGCTTACCTTTGGCGCACCTTCGGCGCGGATTGGGCGCGATCGCTGCGCGTGACCGCTGCGTGCGGTAACAACTGTCATATATGGATAGTGGAGGGGGAGGGGCGAGGGCGTCTCAGCTGGAAGGCGGGTCGGGCGCACGAGGAGGACAACAAATCAACAAAATGGAGGCGGGGGGAGGAGCAGATCGTAGCGCTGTTGGCAGGCGCGCAGACAGACTAAATACACAGCCAAAATCAATATCAATAGCGCTGATAAGGCAAAGCGCTAGCACACAGCAGGCAAAAACAATTTCAGTAATGGCACAGATCCTTCAGCAGAGCGGCGCTACGATGCCCAGTTAAAATCAATACCAGCACACAGCCAAAGTCAATATCTATAGCGCTGATAGGGTAAAGCGCTAGCACACAGCAGGCAGATGCAGGTGGCCAAACTACGAGCGCTAACGTTGAAATTAGCAGAATTTCAGCGTTTGCGATTGCTATTTGGCTGCGAGCAATGTAGGTGAGTTTAAACCTATTAGCAAAATAAGGAATCCCAAAATTGCGATTCCTTATTTTGCTCTTGCATTTAAGGAATCGGTAATTGCGATTGCTTAAAAGCAATGTAAGTAGCCCAAAAGAAAGTGCACTTTAGCCTTAAGGAATCGCTAATTACCACCAACTTCAAGTTGGTGGTAATTAGCGATTTTCTTTTAAAAAACACTTTTTTGCTTTTTTTAAAGTGCCATGTGGCACACATTCATGCCCTGAGGGCATGTATGTGCACCACATGTGCACACATGCACATTTCAGGGGTGCAACAGGGTGTCCTTTTGACACCCTGGCACCCTTGAAATAGCTCCCGCTATTTGCGATTCTTTAATGGCGAATCGCAAATAGTAAATTTCCATTCATTCCTATGGGCCTCCTAGCCCATAGGAATGAATGGGTAGGTATTCCTTGTTAGCAAATCTCAATTTGCGATTCGTTATTAAGGAATATTAAGGAATCGCTAATATTTTAGTGATTCATACCTACATTCAATTTTGCGAGTCCTTAATAGCGAATCAGTAAAATTCTCTATTAAGGATTCGCAAATTTGATTTTACCTACATCTGGCCCCTAGTTCCTTACAGAAGGACGACCAAGGACAATTTCAGACCAGGATCCCCAGAACATGTTAAAGCCTACATAGAAGCCCAGTGCAGCTTTATATACTGGAAGATATTTTACGAAAGGGCGCGTCACAAAGATACTTATCCAAGGCCATGGAATACAAAAAATATTAACATCAGCAATGGGCAAACAGGCATCTCCAGGGAGATCCTTCTGGTTCAGGTAGGAAAGGTAGAACCTCAAACCAAGATAAAAAGCGTCCAAGTCTAACTTCTTACTATTTTAAATAAAAAGAACTAGCAAAAAGGAGCCTCCTATGTTTCATTAAATTAGCAATAAATCCTCTGGGTTCCAAAATCCTGGGAGGAAGGGCAGACTGAGAAATGAGTGGGCCTGGTTAGAGTTGTCCTTAAAGTGTGCTTGCAGCGTGTACTTTTACACTCACTAAATATTAGCAAACTGTAGCAATGGCAGAATCTAAACATTCTATCCCCCCAGATAACTCAGGAACAGATAAAGCAAATACAGAAATATCAGAGATTCTCTCTCCAAAGAGCTTTCTAACAAACCACCTCAGTGTGTTGATTATGGAGGGCAGAAGGGAGGTGGGGGAGTTACTTAGTTGGCTAGCAGTGAGCAAAGTAGTAAGCAAAGTAAACTCATGGTAGTAAATGTCTCAAACACAATCAAGTAGACCAATTCCGCGACTGCCCCCACTGCGCAGATGGTATCGCCCCAGCTTCCTATGGACCAGAGGCTTACTTCTGATGTACCTAGTAGGCCAGGTACAAGATCCAAGACTAAGATATGCCAAGTTCATATCCAGGCTCTACCAGGTCAGGAATCTATACATTAAAACATTACCACTTTAACCAGATAGGAAATCCTTAGCTCAGACTGTGGAGATTAGCAATCTAAGGTTTCATGTGATTCTGGGCTACAAAATACAGAGGGAGGCAAGGTGAAAGCACATAGAGAAAGTGAGGCAGGGTGCCTTCTCATTGAGGCACACCAAGTGAAATCTTATAAAATCTCAGCGGGGGCATTTAGGTGCAGGGAGAACGAAGGGATCCTACAGTGGAAGATATGAATAAAACTTTATGTAGGAGGGTAGTGAGAAATGTCAGAGACTACGCAGAAATGGGTACAGGTGACCTGTACAAAAGAATATATATATATATATATATAATTGTGAACAAGGCCAGTTTTGCGGCCGAAACGCGTTATCTGCAACCCTTATCGCCTGAAAAAAGCTGCGATGTGAATCAGTGCTGTGTCAGTCCTTAAGATACAGGCCCTAATTCACAAACTTCATTTGGTAGTGTGTAAAATAGTACCACAGGATTAATACTCATGTACTATAAAATGCAACCAGAAATCTGTGGTTGGAGAACTCAGGGTCAAAGCTTGCAAGGTGGTACAAAATCAGGCTAAAGATTATAGCTTAAACTCTATTGTAATCAGTCACTGAGATGATTCTCATAATTTGTGGTAACGCTGAGAATCCTCACCTCACCAATAACCCGTCACTCCTTATGGGTGAACTAATATATAATCAACTTGAATGATTGGCAAGTGTGGGGGAAGGTGAGTAATATTGCTAACTCCTCTTGGGGTTACTCAGGAGTCTTCCTCCCTCCCTGCAACCAAAGAAAATATATTTAGGAAATTAATTCCAAGTTTTATACCGGACTATTGTTCAGCCTTAGGTTGGTCTTGCCTCACACATTTTGCCTTAATCCTCCATTTTTTCTGATCTTGTTTTTCCTTGTCTTAAGACTCTGCACTTTACCACTACTGACCCGTGCTAAAGTGCATGCACTCACTCCCTAAGACATGGGAACATTGGTTTACAACTAATTGACACATTTAATTTACTAGTGAGTCCCTAGTACAGTGGTACTACCTGTAGCCAGGGTCTGTAAATTAAATGCTACAAGTAGGCCTGCAGCATTATTGTGGCACCCACGTAAGTGGCCTTTTTAACCAGTCTCCGTCCTGCCACTGCTGCCTGTTTGCAGTTCAGACTGCCAAATGGGACCCGGCCTAGTAAGCCTTTTGCCAAGTTTAAACCTTCCTTTTTAATACATATAAGTCACCCCTAGGGTAGGCCCTAAACAGCATCATTGGGTTGGGTGCAGTGTATTTAAAAAAGTTAGACATGCCCTTTTAAGTTTTTACATGTCCTGTTAGTGAAAAACTCTTAAAATGTGGGCATGTGTGAGCACCACATGGCACTTAGAAAAATGCTATTTTGTGCATTTTTCTAAGGAATTGCAAATTACCATCAACTTGAAGTAGATGGTAATTTGTGATTCTTTAATGCAAAGTCACATTCTGAAAATGCTTCTTGCATTGCATTTAGGGAATCGCAAATTGTGATTTCCTAACTGCACTCGCAAAATAGGTAATCGCAAATTTTGTAATTAACTATTTTCCGAATGGCTTTGGGCTTGATGCATCTCAAAAGGCTAATTACCGGTCGCAAAGGGGCCAATTCGCAGAATCATTCCATTTGCGACCGGTAATTTGCTTGATGCATGTGCCCCTTAGTAACTATTTCAATTAATTCAGCATAGATTGCAAATGAAAACTAAATTGTAATGATATTTCAACCAATTTACCCTTACCTCAAATTAGTTTGTTAGTCCTGAAATAACTATTAATGGGAATAATTAAACAGATTTATGACAGAAGTAATTTTCTTTAACCGCCTTCTTCAGGAATCAAACTTTGTGTCTAAATATATTAAACACTATTGCCCTTTCCGCGTGCTGTCTGGGGTCACGATACCTGTTCAATGAAGTTGAATTGCTGGAATAAAGAGGCATGAGGTGGAATCAAGAGTGTTGGTATTCGGCACTCCGGCCTGCCATGACATCAGCCGTTGGACTCTGACACTTGTAATTATTCAAATTAAGCACTGGGCTGACCTATTGCCCCATGCTGTGTGCTGTAGAGCAAAATGGGTATGACAATTTAATAGACCAGTAGTCGATAAAGCCCTCTGACTGAAAACCTCTCGAAGTATAATGTGTGTTTATTTAAATAATAAAAAAACGAAAAAAACAATAGTGAAAGACCAGAACCAATAAGAGGTCATGGTATGTCAGTTTTGCGGTAGAGTAAGACTTGCATTGTAGGACCTGTAATATCGCTCATCGCGATATCTGTAGGGTGACCAACTGGCATGGGTGCAAATTCAGGACGGTGAGTGTAAAAATGCGGGACAAAGGGTCAAAATTCAGGCCAAAAATTCAGGACAGGGGGTTAAAATTCAGGACAAAACCTCAGGACAAAAGGTACATTTGACAGACACATCAAAGGAGGTCACACAATAGTATATAAGTAATCCCATTATATCCAAACATATCCATCCATTTGCAAACCTATCCATCGTGTATCCTTCCAGCCATCATTTCACTCACCCATCCATCCATCCACACTTTCACTCAGCCATCCATCCACCTTTTCACCCTATCCATCCATACACTAATCTATCCACTCTTCCATCCAGCCATTTACCCTTTCACCCATCCAGGTATCCTTTCACTTACTCATCCATCCAGTCACTCATCCTTCCACCCATTCACCTTTTCAGTCATCCACCCATCCTCCCGTTCTCTCTCCGTTGACCCTTTCACTTAGCCATCCTTTCTTCCTTCCATCCACCCATCCTTCCACTCATTCACTCGTGAATCCATCCATTGACCCTATCACGCATTCATCCCTTCACTCATCCATCCACCCATTCACTCCCATCATCCACCCTTTATTTCATCCATCCATCCATCCTTTTACTCATCCATCCACCCTTTTACCCATACATCTACCCTTCCACTCTTCCATCTATTTACCTTTTCTCTCATCATCTATCCACTCACTCATCCATCCATCCTCTCGCTCATTATCCATCCATTCACCCATTCATTCATCCATTCACCCTTTCACTAATCCATCCAGCCATTCACACATTCCTTCACTTATTTACTCACCCACCTTTTTACATTATGAACTGAGCCTTTGCCTGTAGTGTTGCAGACTGAAGAGGCCCATCAAGAACTTCACCTTGCTGTAGTACCTAAAGCAAGGGGTGGGGTGGGAGAGGGTTCACTATGCCCCTGCACATAGGCAATCTGAAAAAGTGAAAGTCATGAGTCATGCATAATGCACAGTGCTAGGATGTGAGGTGACTGCGACATGGTGTTGTTTCCAGGGCTTTAAGAGGGGATAAAAAGGGGGGGTTGTCTCTCAAAAGGGGGTGTTTGATGTAATTAAGGGTGGGGCTTAAAACACCTAAGCTAAAAATCTGTGCTTAGCATAGTGTGCCCTCGGACTGGTATTTGGCCTCTTCTGTCATTGTATCCAGATAAATAACAAGTAACGTTACACCTACAACAAACCAGAACTATTGGCTTTGTCAATGGTTGTTTGATGCATACGATAAAAATGCAGCAACCATGGCTTTGTGAAATATAATATTGAAATTGCACTTTTCTAAAATGATGAGACTGAAAGAACTCTAGCCCAGTCCCTTCTTTTCAACTTGTTTCACCAGCTTCTTTGAATGAACTGAATTCTGTAGCAGCATTTGCGTGTTTGCACATTCCTTCCTTCTAACAAAATGCGCTGCCCTAGACCAAGACAGGAGGAGGCCCTTCGTATGCAGTAACACTCCAGACTGGCACACTGTCATTCTGTACGTGGCAATCAGCCAGCATACAGAATGACAATGGCCGGGTGGGGCTGCTCTTGTGCTCCAAGGAGGAGTGCGAGGCGCCCGATCAGGGGCTGAGACTTCATGCAGGGAACAGTGCTGTTCCTGGAATGCCCAAAATTACGGACAAAAGGCATCCATAAAAAGATTCCTCACTGACAACGGACGTGAGGTCCAAATTACGGATGGTCGGTGAAATTTACAGACAGTTGGACACCCTAGATATCTGCGTCAAGTCGGGTGCATTGTTTGCATATTGCCGGGGGTGCGCATAGGCTCTCCCCGACGGCGTGTTAACCTTTTGGTTAAGCCCACGTTATGTGAACAGAGTTAAATAAATAAGCATGATCACGAGGCGGGAGGTTTAATGTTCGCGGCCGCTGGTTAGCGGTCTAGTTGGCCGCGCACCATGAGGTGCGCACACGTGGGCGCGTGACGTAACGCGATCGCATATATAATAAAGGAGACGTGGCCGGCAAAGGCAGTCTGGACCACGCGGTAAGCCAAATAGCGTGTCCCGAGTGTTATTCCCGCCGCAGCGCCAGAACCACTATGCGCCTGCGGCCTAGGGACACAACACTGGTGACGAGGGTCTAAGAGCCCATGCAGTGCCCCAGAGCACCCATCAGTCTAACGTATTCTGGAATTCGGGAGCACACGGCGAGGCACTGAATTTATCGATCGGCAGGCCCTGCGCTGCGAGCGCAATCCGCGACTTGTGCCGGAGGAGAATAACCACGTGCATCCCTCCCCAACATCCCTGCACAGCGTACAGCGCATCAAGTGGCAGCGTGTGGCTCCGAGTGACAGAGCTGGTGCCCAGGCCTGGAGAGACGGCCTCCCAGCGTGAGGCCCGATAAGGGGGAGTGTGCGTGCGGCTTACTCTAGCACTGCAGCCCAAGTCAGGGCGATCGGACAGCGCGTCGAGAAGGCGGAAGGTCAGTGCCAGTGTGAAGAGAGCCCCGACAATTCAAGGAACCAGCACACGTGCAGCCCACCTCACCCACAACACGCGAAACAGCCCAGGCAAGGCCGCGTCTGGCCGGAACCAGAGTGCCACAACCAAGGGTGACCCAGGCCGTGAGCTAGGCCCTTCCACGTGCCAATATGGCGTCAATTCCCTCCATCGAACCATTTCTGGTGGACGGTGCCCCAGCATCCCTGGCGCCTCGCTGGAAGGACTGGACAGATCGTTTGCAGATCTTTTTTGAAGGTGCAGGTACAGCTAGGGAGCGCCGCAGAGCACTGCTTTTGCATTTAGGCGGGAAAGACATCCATAGGATTTACAAAACCATTGTGGAAGCCACACCCAAGACCTACCTCACACTCCTCATTGCTCTTAACGCGCATTTCGAACCCATGGCTAGCAAAGACTATGAAAGATTTATCTTCCGTCAGGCGAAACAGGAAGCAGAAGAATCGCTAGACGCATTCCACGGCAGGCTTAAAGAACTAGCCAGCACGTGTGGTTTCTGCGACGAGCAAGAGGAAGTACGGGGACAGATAATACAGGGGTGTTATTCCTCGAAGCTGAGAGTAACGATCTTGCAAGAAGATGGGAAGCCGCTAGCAGACATCCTAAAGCTGGGGCGCTCCAAAGAACTGTCACAAGCAAGAGCTTCACACATGGAGGCGGCCCTCCACCGGCCGGTCAAGGCGGTGCAGGTTAATACGGCAGAAAAGTCAATGTTGTCAGACCGAAAACACGCCAATAGGGCGGAAAGAAGCCGCAAGACAAGCGCAGAGACTGCGGATACTGCGGGGGCCAGCCCCACCACGCTCAAGACTGCCCGGCGCGAGGGAAAAGATGCAGCTCATGTGGATGGATGAACCATTTCGCAGCGGTATGCAGGCCGATCAAGTCCAAGAAAGAGGCGGCCCAGGCTATAAGGGAAAATCGGGACAGCGAAGACATGGACGACGACACCAATGACTATCTCGTCCATTATGCATTCGCCATTGACCAACCACAGCGAAAGAAGCGGCGTCTCCCGAAGTGTCGGATCAAGATACACCAACAGGAAGTGAGGGCCACAATTGACACAGGAGCCTCCATAGAGCTCATGGCAGCGAACGTGTACAATCAGCTGAGAGCCAAACCACCATTGCAGGCAGCAAAGATCAGAGTGTTCGCGTATGGGCAGAAGACACTGATTCCACTAATAGGATGCTTCCAGACTGAACTACAGCATCAGGACTTGAAAGTCCCGACGACCATCTATGTCACCAAAGAGGGCAGTGGCATGCTCATCAGCGGGCAGATGGCAGAAGAACTCAGACTGATATCGTTCCCTATGGCCGTGCTGACGGAAGAGCTAGACACAATACTGAATGGCAGGGCATCATCGAAAAGGTCAACGGGCCTACCCCGTGGGTGTCCCCAATTGTGGTAGCGCGCAAACCGAAGCAGCCTGGCCAAGTCCGTATATTCGTGGACATGCGTCTACCCAACGCGGCAGTCAAGAGAGAGAGGCACCTGACTCCCACAATCAATGACATCCTAGGAGAACTCAACGGAGCACAGTGGTTCTCAAAAATGGACCTCCGCTTGGGCTATCACCAACTGCCCCTCCACCCGGATTCCCGCTATATAACTACGTTCTCCACCCACGTAGGCCTCAGATGCTATCGACGTCTCAACTTCGGCATATCAAGTGCCGCAGAAGTCTTCCAGAACACCATCAGGGAGGTCCTAAGTGGACTCCCGGGAGTCTTGAACGTCAGTGATGACCTGCTGATCTATGCCAACTCCATAGAAGAACATCACCAGAGATTGAGAGGCGTGCTACAGAGGATCAAGGACTCAGGCCTGACACTGCACCGTGAGAAATGCCAATTCCTCCAGAACAAAATTAGTTTCTTCGGCTATACCTTCTCCGACCAAGGGATAGCCCCGGATTCGGACAAAGTGAAAGATGTGCAGGATGCGCCTGTCCCCTCCAATATATATGAGGTGAGGAGCTTCCTGGGCATGGTGAACTTCTGCCGGAGGTTCGTACCAGACTTATCAAACCTCACCCGGCCTCTCCGGGAACTAACCAAATCAACCACCACCTGGCAGTGGGGCGAAGAACAGGAAATAGCATTCCGAGACACAAAAGCAGCGTTGTCCGCAGACAGGACCCTATCGTACTTTGATACGGCTAAGCCTACCAACATAGAGGTTGATGCCAGCGCTCACGGCCTAGGGGCCATGCTAACCCAACGCCAAGGCGAGGACGAATGGGCCCCCATCACCTATGCCAGCCGATCCTTAACAGACACGGAACAAAGATATTCCCAAATAGAGCGGGAGAAAATTGCGATTCACTAGGCCTGCAGACACTTCCACGTCTATGTGTACGGGCACCCGTTCACAGTATCAACGGATCACAAGCCTCTGATCCCACTATTCCGAGGGTCAGTATCTAAGCCACCCCCCAGGATCGAAAAATGGATTCTCCAACTGCAAGAGTACGACTACCAAGTAGAGTACAGACCGGGAGCGACAAACCCAGCAGACTATCTCTCCAGGCACCCCCGCGCTGCCACCAAAGTGGAAAAAAAAGACGCTGAGGAGACCGAGGAGTATGTGAAAGTCGTGCTGGAAAGGTCGAGACCCCTACCCATGAGCCTTGAGATGATTATTGAGGCCACACGAAATGATGAAGTACTACAGCTGGTAGCGAGTGCCTTACAATCCAACGACTGGAGGCCGGTTCAAGCCTCATTGAGCAAGCGGACACCACAGGCCAAGGCTTCCCTGGAAACCCTTCTGAGAGTAAAAGAAGAACTATCGTTTGACAACCGGGGGTGCCTACTGGGAGGCCCCTGGATAGTGATGCCCAAAAGTCTGACCCAGCAAGCGGTGGAGCTAGCCCACCGAGGACACCAAGGCATGGTAAAGACCAAGAGCAGACTCCGAGCCAAGGTGTGGTTCCCGGAAATGGACACCATGGTGGACAAGCAGTCAGGACATGCCGATGGTGCCAAGCCGCGGGACAACCCGAGCGACCACCCCCGGTCCTCACAGAAGAGGCCATGGGAGTGTGTCAGTGCAAATTTCGGGCACGTCCCAGATGGAAGATACGTACTCGTCATCATTGACGACTTCACCAAATACCCAGAAGTCGAAGTCGTAGCAACTCTCACAGCCAAGGAGGTCATTGCAAAATTTGAGAAGACCATAGCCACGCATGGCATTTTTGAGAGTGTCAAAACTGACAATGGACCACCTTTCCAGGGACAAGAGTTCGCTGAATATCTCAAGAACTGGGGAATTCATCACTGGAAAGTGACCCCCTGTTGGCCTCAAGCCAACAGGGAGGTAGAGAGGTTCATGCGCATGCTGAACAATGTCATAAGGATAGCCCATGCTGAAGAAGCTCCCCTGGAAAGAGCAATCTACAGCTTCCTGAGGGAGTATCAACTAACACCACATCGAACCACGGAAGCGGCGCCAGGTCCCTCTGCCATAGGACGAGTGGTCAGGGACACCCTCCCCAGTCACCATGACTGGGCTCCGAACCAGGTGGACCCACAAAGGACCTTCTCCAACAGGGCCCGATCCAACAACTACGCCAGCTTCCGGCGAAGGGCCAAAGAACCGGAGATCCAGGAAAGAGACCGTGTCTATGTGAAGGACAGTTATCCGGGAAGCAAATTCCGACTCCCATTCGAGCCCAGACCGTGGACTGTTATGCGCCGTACTGGCACCATGGTGACAGCTCAACGAGGGCGTGAAACAGTCACACGCAACGTGTCCTTCTTCAAGAAAGCTCACCCAGACACTATAGACTCCCAGGAACAAGAACCAGAAGAGGAAACCTCAAGCCAACCAGAAGAACCGATCAGGCCAGAGGGAGGTGATCGCGATGCCCAAGGCGAAGACGTAGAGGCAAGTTCCCCGACGTCCGGAACACCCAGACTCAGCTCCCCCCGGTCCCCGGATGATCACTGAGGCGCCCGAGCATCTCCTCAGGTGACCCCCCGGAGGGTCCCCACCAGGGGAGAAGCGGCGGGGTACGGGCTGCGGAGGAATCCAGCTCCGTCTTCCCAACTAGCGGACTTCGCTGTGGGCTGATCACGAACTACGTACTCCTCACACTGGTAACCGGCCGGATGGCCCTATTTTCCACTTATTGTGACTTTGGTGATTCTGTGTATGTTTTCTTTTGTTTTGAATAAAGGTTAGAAGGAATGTAATGTTCGCGGCCGCTGGTTAGCGGTCTAGTTGGCCGCGCACCATGAGGTGCGCACACGCGAGCGCGTGACGTAACGCGCTCGCATATATAATAAAGGAGGCGTGGCCGGCAAAGGCAGTCCGGACCACGCGGTAAGCCAAATAGCGTGTCCCGAGTGTTATTCCCGCCGCAGCGCCAGAACCACTATGCGCCTGCGGCCTAGGGACACAACAGGAGGCAGTTCCCGGCCGGCAAGCACACATTAACCAGCACGTGTGTGTGGCGTCATTAATTTAGCTGACACGCGCTACGGCCTACAGTGTGCCTGGCCATTACCTGTTTGGCTGATCTCAATGTCGTGACGCCTTTACCCCGGCGCTCCGACATAACATTTGGCGACGAGGGTGGCCCGATTCCATGAAGCATTCTGGGGTAACGGCGCACCATTCACACATGTGCGCAGCAAACTGTAAGTGGCATAGAACTGAGACGGGGCGCACTATAAGGGAGTGGTCAAACCCAACCCACACCACTGCGGAACTGATCCACCACCAGGCCCAGCGCAGAGAAACGGCAGTGTGCGCGCAGACATCATGGCCCACATTCGGGCGATAGAGCCTTTTGTAGCTGAAGAGGCCCTGTCAGCTTAAGCCCCAAGATGGAAGGAGTGGGTAGAGAGAGTACTTCTGTCCTTTGACGCCACGAAGGTGGACAATGCTCAAAGCGTACCATGCTACTGCACCTGGGAGGGAGAGACGTATACAAAATCTCCAAGACAGTGGTGGAGGGAGCACCAAAGACACACCTCACACTCATTGCCGACCTCAATGCACATTGTGAGCCCTTGCCAAATCAAGATTATAAAAGATACGTCTTCAGTCAGGCGAGGCAGCAGCCGGAGGAATCACTGGATGTGTTCCATGCGCGCCTAAAGGAGTTGGCAGGCACTTGTGATTTTCAAGAAGAAAGGCCAAAAGCTGTGGTGTTCTTGAGCTGCTGTGGGCTAAGCTGGAGTCCTATCTCAGCCACGGCCAATTTTTTTGTTTTGTTTCTTTTAAATGGTTCCTGTACCCTCTGTGTCCACACTCTGCCTATTCCTTACATTTGTATTTTACTTTTACTGCCACCGAGGGAGAATCCATAAGTGAAAAAGCATAACAGGACTAGAGTTGCAACCTTTCCATGAGAAAAATGTCAGACATTTGTTGTTTAAGGAGTCTGCAAAGGCCTGACTGTGACACTAAATAGGGTTGTAAATAAAATTGTATGAATTTATTTTTAACATGACTTTTCTGTCTTTCTTTCCTTTAATTATTAATCATGGATCTTTAATGCAGCTCTAGAACACATTTTAAAGTACTTTCTATGTATATGTGCTGTTTGAAGTATGCACAGAAAAGGGCTAAAAATACCAGCTTTAGGTGCTTTTTGCGGCATGCGGCCTGTCTGCTGGCGAGCCTAATCGTAAGATTTTGTTTGTTGCAGGATCAGCAAATTATGGGGTAGATTAGGATAGCGGTTTTTCCGCATCCTCCGGACCGGCGGAAGCCACCGATCCTCCGGGCCAGCGGAAGCCACCGCCGGCCCGGAGGATACGGAAAAACCGCAGCGGACCCACCAAAGACCCATTGGGATGGCTGGTGGGTCCTGGTTTCCGTCTGCAGCTTTCCCGCCGCGGTTGGCTTACAACCGCGGCAGAAAAGCCCTAATATGGTGGCGGTGTCTCTCAGACACCACCAGCCATATTAGGATGCCCCAAAAGAAATGCTTTTCCACTGCGGGTTTTCCGCCGTGGAAAAGCATTCGGAGCTTCACTGTGGATGCCCGTTGCGGGCCCCCTGGGTGAAGGGGGGGTGGGGTGCACATGGGGGGTCCCTATGGTACCCCCCTGCATTTGTATGCAGTAATCGGCAGGCACCGCGCTGTGCCTGCCGCTTTCTGCATACAAATGCAATGTATGTATTTTTAACATTGCTGCGGGTGCAGCTTGAAGCCGCACCCGCCGCAATGTTAAACATAGAGGATGTGACCGCCAGGGTGGCGGTCACATCCTAATTGGACAGGAGGGAACTCCGCAGGCCATGCGGAGGTTCCCTCCTACTCTATGGTCGCGGACGGACTCAAGTCCGTCCGCGATCATAATGAGCCCCTATGTATTTCCTCCACTCTCCATCCCTGATTGATGCCATAATAGCAATGGTTTAACTTATATCTGAAACCCTATTTGCGAGCTGTCAATAACATGCCGAGTTACTCCAAGTGTCTGTGAATACATCCTGCATTCAGACAACTCATAGGGACATATCACGCGCCCTGCACTATCTCGTCTCACCATGCAATCACTATTCACTCTAGCAGCTCACCCTTCACTCTTGCTACTCACACACAGGCACACCACTCACCCTGCATTTACACTGCTTACACCAACCACTCTCCATTCACTCACTCTCACTCTGCACACACTCCTCTTGCCTGACACTCACATGGGCCCTCCTTTCGTATCGCATTCATGCACATCACTAGACACTCATATTGGCACAGTTTGCAACCTACACTTGCACCTCTCATGCGACACTCTCACACTATTCACAACAACCCAGCAGAAGACAAGAGATACCAGGATGTGGCAGGTGCAGCAGGGGCAGTGGCATTAGGGCTTCTGAAACCTGATTATTGATGTATTTCAAAGTTTAAACAGGGAATCCATTTTGTTTCTTGCATTAGGGCCCATGACACACTGGCTATACCGCTGACAGCAGCCAGAGATGGAGGCTCTTGGAGGTAGGGGTTTTTAATGTTTGTGTTTCGAGTTTATTATAGCAGAATTCTGTAACTTCTTCCTCAACTATTGGAGGTGTCGTGATGTGAAAACACAGTGTGCCTTTCTTAAGACCATAGTGGGGTTGGCAGATTGGTGTGGTGGTATCGCCTGGACCCTGATGGAGCCAGATTATTCCCAATGGCTTAGCCTAAAAAGATCCGCCCCCTCCCCAGAGGTTCCTGGGGCTTCCCTGCACCGAAAAGCTGCAGACATCTGGTTACACCCCTGAGCATTCTTTTCTAAACTTTAACCAGTGTAGAAATATGCAGAATTAAGGTGCTTTGGGACACAGCAGTCAAATGTAAATTACAAAAGGAAAATTGGAGTTTATCAATGAAGAGTTTAACATACCACCATAAGTAGAAAAGACACATTTTAATCAGCTTTTTTGGACTTTGATTTGTATAAATGCACAGATCATTTAATGCATTATCAGTGGTCATCCTTTGTATGTAATTGTATATTAGGGGTGGTTGCCCGAATCTAGAAGAAGGAGCCTAGCTCCTGCTTAGGGGCAAATGGTTTGATCTCCTGCAATGAGTGGCAACCCAGAGACATCTTAAGGCATGGGGGAAGTGGGCTTAGGCCCAGGGCCCCAGCCTTTCAAGGGGCCCCATGATAGAGAGAGCTCTGTTCTTGCCATGATGACCTTGAATAATTCTTGTACATATTGTTTTGAATAGCAGTTTTTTTAACTTACGTTTTGTTTAAGTTAAGTTTAATGTGATTGATGTGTGAGAGTCTATTTCAGATGTTTTGCAAAGACATGTGTTTATCTTTCATGCAACAGCCATAAAAAAATATCTTTTAGATCAAAACAGGGCCTCACATATGAGGACTGGGAGGATGTCACAGAAATTATCTGCAGTAAAATTAGTGTGATTCTGCTGTGTTACATCATTGGAAAAACACACGTCACTATCCTTCAAAATGAGATAGATATAAATACATTTAGAATTTGGACCAGAGGGCCTGAGCACCACCAGCAATCTGGCTAATGAGGGTACGAAACAGCTTAAATGAATCATAAACTCAAAGCTGCTCTGAACGGGGCCACCAAAATAAGTTTGCCCCAGGGCCTCCAAAATCTTTATGATGTTCCTGTGGCAACCAACTCTTTTGAAAGAGGCAAACACCCCAAAGTTGATGTAGGCTGACCTGCGAGCCAGTTGCAGGCCTGGTGCTTGTGGTGATGAGTTGCTGTTGCTCTACTCCACTGCCAGCATCACTGCAAAGTGTTTTTTGTAGTTGCACTAATAGACTAAATGACAGATTAACCCAGAGAGAGCTACCATGGCTGTGTGCTTCGCTCCCTGCAACCAGCTTCCATTCTATCTGGGATGAAAGGTGGCATCTTGTTCAAGGGCCTCATTTTGAAATTATGATTGTCATGGGATAAGAGCTCCTTGTAAGTAGACCGCTGTTGCTCTGGGTTCACTCACTTCTTTTGGACCCTCAGCGTTTGATCTCGAGCATTTTCCTCTCCACTTCTTCACATTTTGAGTCCCTGCGTTGCCACCATTTCTTGTATATTTCTGTTATGTTAGCCTACTCTGGCTTATGTTCCTTATTCCCCTTACTCAGTTGTCTGAGGTGGTAGAACTGCGGTTTTAACAGTTCCACGTGGTTTTGCGTCCCCAAACTCCTGTCCAAAGAACTTGAGGATTGCAGCCTGGAGAGTTGGTGATTTCAATCCCGATTCCAGAAGTTCTGTCTAGGCGTCATTCCATTTAGGAAGCTTTCTGTAGGTAGGGGAAGCATTCAACTGTGTGTGTAGGATGACAACTCCCCTCCATGTTAACACGGACATTGGCTCAAGTCGTACACTTCAAACTCACAAATCATTGGTATTCAGTGTTTATCTAATACATTTGATAGAAGCAAACTAAGACTACAAAACAAAAATGCTTACATTCCTGTACCACTACCTACCCATAAACCCAAAAATGAAACTTAGCTAAATTTACCACTACTTTAACCTCTTTATGCTTTGTGTATACACAGAATCTGCTGTTTGTATTGTGGTGCCTGTTAGGAAGTAGATATGATGTAATCTAAGGCTTTTAGTCTACCTCCAGAAGGACTAAAACTTGGGCCTTCGTGGCCCACCCAAAGGCAGCCTTGGTCCATCCAGATGAAAAATCCTGGAGCCAGGCCTGGCTCCCATTCACATCCCAACAATGGGCAGTGTGCTGTCTACAACTGCAGCTCTCTTTAGTTTGGGTGCTGCCTTACAGGTGGCAAAATGCCAGTTGGCAAGAATGATGCAACACAAACTCCCCAGCCCATATGACCATGTAGTATGTAGATAAATCCACAGAGCATGGATGTATCTGGTGTGAATAACTAGAATGCATGCATGCATGGGTTGTGCTTGGTTCCCTCTCGCCCTGTTTGCAGCGACCTGGGTGGCAGTGGGAGGCTGTGCTAGGTAGCAATATTGCCTTATCTTGAGCCAGAGTAAGAATGTCACAAGGGACTGCATCTGTCCTGCCCATCTGCTGGCAGGCTTTCGCCTGCCAGCAAGGAGAAAACAGTGGTAAGATCTGGAGAATAGGGGAGAAAAGTGAGATGTAAAAAAAAATGTAAATCCAGTACTTGTAAAGCGCACAGCTACCCGGAGGCATCCCGGCGCTGGGGAGATTAAGCAAGCTATTGCCCAGAATCACATGGTGCTGGGCAGACCCCTGCCGCCGGAGCTGGGGATTGAACCGTGAGCCCCAGCATCTGGTGTCAGTCGCCCAGGCCGCTGCGCCACACCTCTTCCCTGATTAAATCTCGCCTTCGACTCATTCAATACAAGATATTACACAGGGTGTATTTTGACAGGGTTCGACTCCACCAAATGGGCCGAGCCAGCGAACCTAACTGCCTGCGTTGCAGACAGCCACAGGGGGACTTCTACCATACTATCTGGGACTGCGCCGTTATCCACACATATTGGGTACACATATTGGGAGAACTGAGTAAGGTATTAGATGTAACACTCCCTCTAGATCCTAAATTCGTATTGCTGGGTATACCTGGTGGTGTTGACTTGGGTTGCCCACAGCTTATTTTTGCACTACTGGCATTAGTGGTAGCGAAAAGAGATGTGGCAGGCACATGGGGGGCGTCGCTATCTCCCCAATTAGGAGAACGGAGGAGGGGGATGGACATGTATATGGCGGCGGAAAGAGTCACATACAAAGCGAGAGGAGGCCCCCGGAAGTTCTGTAAGGAATGGGGGAAATGGAGAAAATATCATGTATTGGATGGTGGTCTGGGAGCTGACTAGCATAACATGGTTTTTGAATTTCACTGGGCTCCGGGTTTGGGGGGCCACTGGGCAGGTGTCTCCGACCCTGGGGGAAGACAAGTAAGAGGGGGAGGAGACTGCCAGATCTGAAACTTACGAAGGGTCTGTGTATCTTCCTGATTCATGGAATAAAGGGGGTGATGTGTCTCATGGGCTGGGTGGTGGGTGGGTGCTTTGACGTGAGTGGGACTAATTGTGACATGCTAGCTGTTTTGTATTGGTTGAAAATGAAAAATAAAAATAATTTTTTTGTAAAAGAAATCTGGACAAGTCAACTTATGTTGATCTGAGAATGCAACAGTTAGAGTATATTATGCGCTTACAAAGATATGGCAGTGATGACCTTGTGGGACCAGATTAGGAGTTGCACAGAACTAGTGAGGTTTAAACTCCACACCTGTATTTACCAGTACTGTATAGTATCACACCACCATTACCAAGCAATTATGACTTAAACCCAAGGGAATGTTCAATAACTGTGTGGATCTGTGTTACCAGGCGATATTCTATACTGGATTTTCTCTCATCTGGAGTTTAACAGAAGCATTTCCCACCAATTCTGAACAGGTGGTAGATGTTAGTGTAAGGTGGGGTGGGGTGAGGAGGACAGAGAAGGGAAGAGACGAAGGTTGGATAAGAGGGCGAGAATGTCATTCTTCACATGTGGTTTGACTGAGAATCAGACGTGGCCTTGGTACCGGTCTGGTCAGAATGCGAGCATTTCTCAAGGAGATTTTACCAGCCTGATTTTACTCCGGTAAAAGTGGGTCATTTGGTCCCACACCTGGTAAATCTGGGCGCAGGATCCAGAGCCCTCTCATGGCTGAGCAGAGTGAGATTTCACGTGGAAATTCTGCTCTCTTCAACGTATATTTGTCGTCATAGCGCTTTGGAAAGGATACAGTCACAGCTTTGCTTAAAAGAATCTCTATTGATTTGGCAAGAAAGTGCCTACATTGATGTGCAATGGTATAGTGACCTGGCAATAATGAGCTTACTGGAATGGCATTTGCATTCTTATGGTGCTGAGTGACTACAACAGTTTTGGTTTGAATCTATTTATTACAAGAATCCAAATAAGAAATTTAAAAAAGGACACAAGTCAGTGTCATTCTTTGAATTGTGTATTCCAAACATGAAACACCATCAGCCATACACTGAAACACTGCCTACTACCCCTCCTGGGGTACAGGCCATCAACCAGGACATCCGAGGCTTTTCTTTCAATCTGACTCACGGATTTGGAGGATTTTCCTCATACAGGTGTTGATGAAGGTCTGGACTTTGTTCGTGGTCTCTACAGTAGTCCTTTGAGTTTCTGCTCCATACAGAAGTATCGATTTTACGTTGGTGTTAAAAATCCTGATCTTGGTTTCCAGTATTAGATTATTGAAGCTCCAGATCTTCTTTAACTGAATGAAGGCAGCCCTTGCTTTGCTGATTCTTGCCTTGACATAGGCGTCTATGGTAGGTGAAGCCCTCAATCTCTTCCAATACATCGCCTGCAAGTGTGACTGCAGTGTTTCTGGACTAGTTAGCCGTAAGGATTTTGGTTTTTGTCCTCTGGATGTTGACGCCAGGTTGTGCCGATTTGTCTGCTACATTGTCAGTCTTCTCCTGCATCTGCAGATGGGTATCGGAGAGTAGAGCCAGATCATCTTCAAAGTCCAGGTAATCGAGCTGCTTCCAAGGTGTACACTGGATCCCATTTCTTATCCTTGCTCTGAATGTCTTCATGATCAAGGCAGTGGCCAGCAGGAAGAGAAAAGACAAGAGCAAGCAATCCTGCAGTAGTCCGGAACTTACTTGGCATGCCTCCGTGAGTTGTCCTCCATGGACTATCTTGCAGGTCTTTCCCTGGTAATAGTTCCTGATACTTCTTACAAGTTTATCTGGCATACCATCGTGGAGGAGGAGTTTCCAAAGGGTCTTTCAGCCCACTCTGTCGAATGTCCTCTCATAGTCAATGATGTTGACATAGAGAGGGAAGTTCCATTCCATTGATTGCTCAATGATTATGTGCAGTGTTGCAATCCGGTCTGTGCAGGATCTATCTTTGTGGAAACCAGCTTGCTGGTCTCGCAACTGAGAGTCGACTTCTTTCTTCTTTATGTTCAGGGTGACTGTTGAACAAATTGCTTGGGGTAGATGGAAGAGTTATCCATCTGAAGTTATGAAATAACAAGGAAACTCCGGGGGACACAGGAAGTCAGAAAGACCTGTTAAGGACAAAGCTGGGAAGACAATCATGGGTAACAAGGGCCAAACAAAGATGGCTGGAGCACTTTGAAGAACTGCTGAAACAGCCCAATGTCGCAGTCTCCACCAGACATACAGCCAGCTGACAAGGACTTGCTAATCGACTGCAGCAGACCAACCAAGGAAGACAAACGGCAAGCCATCAAGCATCTGAGAAAAGCGAAGGCAGCAGAAAACACAACATTCCTACAGAGGCGCTGAAGGCAGACATTGAAGCATCAGTAGACATGCTCTCCCCCATGTTTGGAAGGATCTGGGAAGAGGAAAAGGTTGCATCAGATTGGAAGGAGGGCTTCATCATCAAGATCCCCAAGAAAGGTGACCAAAGTAACTGTGCAAGCACTGAAACAGGTCCACTACATTACGAAAGGGTGACAGCAACTGCCTTAAAAATTCCAATAGCATTTCCTCAATCCATCTGGGTTAATCATATACTGTGGTTCCATGAGGCTGGAGGAAAAAGTAGACAGCGGTAGGACAACAGATGAAGAAAAGGCAAAGGAAAATTAACAGAACCTTCCATCGCCAACTCCAGGGATAGAACCCCCAGATCTGATACTAACTAACAAGTATATAATCAGCCAGTTCCCGGGTGGGCACTGGGACATCAACTGATTACATCCACCATCATTCTGGGCTAAAGACAAGGCCCTCCAGGAACTTCCTTGCGACTCGCCTAGTTACCTTCAGTGACCTTCAATTTCACCTGGTAGCCTCTAATGCCTGAAGCCCTTTCGCCATGAGTTCCTCGTTGATGCTCAACAGGGCCACCTTCATGGCCAGGGTATTGGGGTCAAGTCTGGAGAAAACAGCCAATTGCCCATCACAATGGTCATTTTCTGCATCCTGGATTGGATCATTTTATGCCACCACTCTGCTGAGCCACCAATATTGTGCCCCAAATACCCTCTTCTGTTATTTAGAGTCTGTATGCATGCATTATCATAAACTGTTCTTCATTCAGCTGAATGCCTACCAACCCAGAAAATGCTTCCTTATTGTAGTCCAGGAGAGAACCGTACAAGACAACTGATGGAATCCCCACCACTCAAAGACTGGTGATCATCCTTACATTATTTATTGTTTCAAAGTGGTATTTCACTCTCACACTGGCATCTATTTCACTTATCTTAATTAACTCACACTATCAGCAGTGTTTATTACTGCAGTTTCCACAGGTCCACCCACTATAGCATGTAATATGGGGCACTGGGCAAGCTGACTTTAGTCAGGGGCTGAATTCCCTGTTTGTGAAGGCATTCCACGGTTTGACAAGGAGCAAATCTGCACACAAATAGTTTCCTTCGGTGCCAGGGATTACTATGGCAACGTGTGCTTATTGAATCAAAAATATTTTTTGCTACTAGCCAACTTTGTTTTAGGTCTGTGGTTAGCTGTAACCTATATATATAATATATATATATATATATATATATACACACACTAAAATCGTGCTCTAATCCATCTAAATTAATCCATCCAAAGTTCGGGTTTGGCCAAGCCGTGGCTGCAATAATGGCTGAAATGGGTTCTTTCCTTTTCGAACATTATTGCAATCTGTTTTATTTCAGCTAAGACACTCCCAATTATTTTCATTGAGGCCCACAAGTCAGGGTGCATGGTATTTAAAAGTAGGATATGAAATAATTAAATTTTAATATGTCCTTACAGTGACTAGCACCCAAAAGCTATTTTCACTGTGGCAGGCCTAGCTGTCCTATGTTGAAAACCAGAGTACCAGGTGGAGATAGGGGAGAGGATATAGCCTTACGACTAGAGCCGTCAACCTCGCACTTGGGGAACCGGGTTCGAGTCTGGTGACAACGCTCAACATCCTGTGATTCTGGGCAAATCACTTAATCTCCCCGTGCCTAACACAAAAAAAATGAATGTGTTCTTCTGTAACAATACTGACACTTGTGTAAAGCTCTCTGATACCCGATTTCTCGGGTCTAGTTCGTGCTATATAAAGCTCCTAAAAAAAAAAAAAGGTGTCAGCAGACAGAGTCTTCAATAGAAAATACTCCGACAATAAGTCAAGTAGCATAAAGCCACGCAAGCAGAAACATGTCTGCTCTCTGAGAAACCCCAAGATGGACTCTCTTCGGAAGAATGAATCGCCCCGCCTAGCAGAAGCTGCATCGAAACCTGATTCCCCGGGAAGCGGCAGCAAAGTGAATGGTCGCTACGAGAGCCGGGTAAGCAGCGCTTGCTGATTGTTTGAAAGCGGGATGAGACACTGAATATTCCGGGCGAGGCGAAGGCGTGGTTTTTCAAATTAACGATTCACACGGATACCGGGCTCGGTATCCAAATAGAGGCATCACAATGATGTTTAGCGACGCAGCACGTGAGGAAGCAGCCCTGGGGATGTTTAAAAAGAAAAGAAGTGAGGTTGCAGCTAACGGCAATTCAGCCAACAGAAAAACTTCTGGCGCCTTAGTAGCCAAATATCAAACACTTGAGAGACTACACGAAAGAGAGATCCGGAAGTGGTGGGAGGCGACCTCTCTCCAGAACTACATCAAGTGGAGAGGGTCCCTCGCGGGTTGCGGGTATACACCATTCCCGCATATGAAAACCCAGACCCACAGCTTCTGGAGGAATGGAAGATTCACACCGCATCCTTTTGTAAAGGGAGCCTACAGTTACTGGTGAGGTTCGCTTGGAGCGATAGAGCCAAAGTACTCGATGAAATAAAAATCTTGGAAGAGGAGTTGGAGAACTATCCTGATAAAAAGGAACACGAAGATATCAAAGAGGAAATGAAAAAAGATTACAAAAATATGAGTTGAAAATTCGGCAGAGAAAGGAAGAAAAATTCGACAGAGATGAAAGAGACTACTCTATGGGTCGTATTCTCACTTTCGCCAGAAAATTTGACGGCCCCCGTAAAGAAATGATACACAAGAAACAAAATCCACCAAAGCCCTCCGAAAGAGTTGAGACATAGGAATCGGATATAACAGCATCAGAGCATTCAGGGGATGAAGTGGCTGGACCATCAAGGCCCCCCAGAAAAACCCTTTTTCACGAGGAATTCGATCTGATAAGAGCAGCATGGCTACGGGGAGGTAAAACCAAACCACCGGAACCAAATGCAGGAAGAGGAAGGGGCAGAGGCGGAGGTCAAAATCAATCGACCATAACAAAGAAAAAGAGGAGGGAGGGCGATAAATATAGCAGATAATCAAACAATAGTGAATCTGACTAATAGGAAATTGACATCTGACGAAGAGTCCGTATTAAAATTAGGATTTTCGTTTTGTTCACCGACCAGCCTTGAATACACCCAAACGAGAATAGATCTTTTCAGGTTTGTCAGAAAATTAAAATTACACAAATACTACAAACTGAAACCTACAGTGAAGGAAACCAGACTCCTACAAGATACAATAAGGGATACGGACATCATACAACTGGATGACCTGACAACATTGGAAGCCCTAGAGGAGCTTAGAACTGAGACCTGTATGGAAACACAAGACCTTGAAACTTGGACACAGAGAAGTAGGACCTTGGGAATAGGATAAGAGGCACCAAAAACTAACTATAAACCCATTTCCCAATTCCTACCACAGGCACCACAAGATGCCATTGATATCTTCAGTGACGCTATGTTAAAGGATCTCAGCGATTTCCGCTACAAAGATTCACGCACATGGACTAGGAGCCCACTCACCAAAAGACAATCCCTAGCCTTGAAAAAATTACTGGAAGAACTGAATATAATTTTTAAACCATCTGACAAAGGCGGCAACGTCGTGCTGTTAACTAGGGAACAATATGTGGGTGAAGCAATGAAGCAACTAAATAATAACAACCACTATGAACATACCACCCACAAAAAATACCAAGAAAGCATCAAGGAATATGGCAAATTGATCCTCAAATGGCACAATAAAAAGATGTTGGACACTGACGAATATCTATTTCTAAGATCAAATCATCCAGTCATACCAACGTTCTATCAATTGCCTAAGATCCACAAGGATGCAAGGATGCCACCGGGACGACCCATAGTATCCTCTATGGGCAGCCTCACTGAAAACCTGTCAATTTTCATCAATCATTTTCTATTCCAAGCTGTAGCAACTCTAAGCTCTTATATCAGGGACACTAAAGGCTTCAGCACAAAATTGGAGAAATTGAAATGGGACAATCTTTACACCTTAATTGTCATGGACATTTGAAGTCTCTATACCTGTATTGAACATACTCAAGGTTTGAGGGCAGTAGAGTACTTCATAAAGAAAAGACAACTGAAATGTGCTGGTCACAGTACCATGCTCCTTGAGATGACAGAGTTTTTCTCTTAAACAACATCTTTCTCTTTGAGGGCAATATGTACAGACAGATCTCCGGGACCGCGATGGGCACCTGCTTCGCCCCCAGCTACGCGAATTTATTCGTAGGCTGGTGGGAGGAGCAGTTGGCCTAGTCCGACGGCAACCAATCTTGGTCTAATCACATAGTCACCTGGCATAGATACATAGATGACCTTTTCATGGTCTGGGAAGGGTCAACTGAAAGTGCCAGGGACTATATTAAACATCTGAATGACAACAACCTAAATCTCCGCTTCATAGGCGAGGTTAGCTCAGTGGCAGTGAGTTATCTCGACCTAAGAGTAGAGATTAAGGGGAATGAGGTAACTACATCTCTGTACAGAAAAGCAACCGCTGGCAACAGCATCTTACATGCTGACAGCGGACATCCAATTGCCCTAAAGAAAAGTATCCCGTATGGGGAGCTTCTGCGCCTCAAACACAAATGCTCCCGAGATGAAGATTTCCTAAAATGTGCTGATGAGAGTATTGAGAGATTTAAATCTAGGGGATACGATAGTGCCCTCTTAATTAAAACTCTCAACAAAGTGTCCAAAATTCCACGCCACCAACTGCTGGCTGATGCCAAAGCTGATACGAAACAAAGCAAAGAGGAAGGCAAAATCCGTCTAATTACATCATTTTCCAAAGATGCCAGTTTTTTGCAAGCCACCCTTAGAAAGAACTGGCACATTCTGAAAACTGATCCTATTATTGGACAGGATATTCCCCAAGGCCCTTTAGTCACATTTAAGAAGGCCAGATCCATCAAAGACCTTTTGGTACATAGTCATCTAGACACCCCCAAAAAGAAAGATAGCACCTTGAAAGACATGAGAGGGTTCTTCCCATGTGGGAAGTGTAAAGCCTGTGCTTTTAGTAAGAGGATGTTAGGTTATGATGAGCCTGGATTGCAAGAGCGCAAGAAAATATCCAAATTTATTACCTGTCAAACATCACATGTTGTTTATTGTTTGGTCTGTCCGTGCGGTCTCAAATATATTGGGAGCACAGTGAACAATGTCAAGCTAAGAATCTTGGAACATATGCGGGGCATATCTAATAAAGACATGAAATCACCAGTGGCTAGGCACTATGCCATCAAACACAAAAGCGACAGAGATGCCTTGCAATACTTTGGCATTGACCATGTCCCTGACCATGAGAGAGGGGGTGCAGGATGACCAAACTCAGACGTCTTGAATCAAGATACATAATAGATCTCCAGACCAAGACTCCCAAAGGGCTTAACAGTGGGGAGGAACTTGCTGTACACTTAGGGAAGTGAACCTTGTCCCTTTTCGATAACACTGAATTACACCAATACATCCCTGAATTGCTGCTAAATAAAATATAACATTTTATAATCAAGGGAAAAGCCGGTTGACGGCTTAATCAGGAGGTATACTAGGTGGTTCCGGCTGGAGCCGCCCATGCCGATCCACGGCAAGATTTATCTTTATACAGACTGTGCAATGATCCATTGAATATAGGTCTATATGAACTATGGACCTTTGTTACAAGAATCATGTTTATGTTTTTTAAAGTAATGCCATTTTAGTACGTATGTATTAAAAATTGTAAATATATCATGTTTTTGCACACTGTAAGATGGCGCTGACTGGTGCTTGCTGGTGAGCAGTCCTACCTCCATTTCCCATATCCTGTCATGTGCTGGGTCCCTTTAAAGTAAGCTTCCGTGTTTCACCACGGTGAACACATTGAGAAAGGGGTTTCCCGAAATGCGTCTGTGCGAAGCGTAGAAAATAAACTGAATTGTTTTGAAAAAACCACCCCACGAGTGCTGTTTCCTTCTTTCCGGGCTGGGAGAGTGAGTTTTGGAGTGAATATATATGTATATGTATATATATATACACACACTAAAATCGTGCTCTAATCCATCTAAATTAATCCATCCAAAGTTCGGGTTTGGCCAAACCGTGGCTGCAATAAGGGCTGAAATGGTGTTCTTTCCTTTTCGAACATCGTTACAATCTGTTTTCTTTCATTTAAGACACTCCCATTTATTTTCATTGAGGCCCACAAGTCTTTGTGCAGCCGCCCATATTCATGAATATAATGCGACAACTATGAAAATATCAGTATAGTTATACCTTCACATGATTTACACGGGTTATACATATAGACCTGTCAATTACTGGTTGCACACATCCTAGGTAAATATCTCACAACAAGATATTTCATGTTAAATTTCTCAAGTCACGTTAAAATGTAAATTGTCATGTAACTTTATAGACACCTATCTTTCGAAATATGTACTTTCTGTATGCAATATTCCACTCCCTTTAGTACATTAATTACAACTGAATATATTTGAGTACTGGCTATGCTTAAGTATGATGCACTCAACCATTATCTCAGATGGGATCAAGATTACACTTCTTCAATCTCCATTGCTGCTCCTCAACATTCAAAATATCCCACCCCGCCAACAAGGTCCTACTTAGCGGTTAGCAAATTGAAAAGAATTCTAGTGTGCTATTATGTTGTCTCAAGGGTGTCTGTGCATCTTGCCTGTGCCCATACAA
Source organism: Lissotriton vulgaris (assembly GCF_964263255.1). Lineage (NCBI taxonomy): Eukaryota > Metazoa > Chordata > Amphibia > Caudata > Salamandridae > Lissotriton > Lissotriton vulgaris. The sequence continues at coordinate 132,477,775 of NC_141700.1, read as the reverse complement.
AGTGGGCATATTGGCACATGGAAATCTTATTGTTCCCATCTGTGTCCATCGGTGATCTCCTTTTGCCCGTATAACAAGTCTCACTCATTAGGGGTGACCAGTGTGGCACATTGGAGATCACGTGTCCGAGTCTCTTTTCTTGATGACTCATGCCAGAACATCACTGTTTTTTCTTTTTCTTTTTTTTTTTATAGCTTGCAATTTTAGTCCATAAGCCTCAAGCTTCACCTCTGGTCTTAAGATCAATTGCTCTCTGCTTCTGCTGAAGATAGCTTGTAGTAGCAATGGGTGTTGAATTGAAAGAATATTTATATAGCGCCTAACTACCCGGAGGCCTCGTAGGGCTTCAGAACCAAGAGTGTTGAGTGACATGCAGAAGTATGGATGGTGGAAGCATGGGAAGGAGCAGTAGCTCTGCTCGTCCTGGAAGTTTCATTTCATGCTGTCCACACCTTGAGGCATGCCCCATGCCCCCCCCCACCGGGCAATGGATAGTCTTTAATTTCTGGCATGCTTGGCATTTCTGAGGGTTGCCAAAATAGCATTATACTTGTCTCGTTTGACATCCCTAGCTGTAAGATTTTTTTCCTTGCTTCGGTTCAAACAAAACTGTTAGTTCTCAAAATTAGGTGTTTGGTTAATGAAAAGGCCTTTGACAAACAGGTAACCTTCTTTGGAGCTAAGACCTGCATTAGGTCAGTTGGTCGTTCCCATGAACTTTGAGTTACATTTTGAGTTGAGGTTACACTGAGGGCAACTCTGAACAAAGGCATCACCATGTCGATATTGCCACGAGCATCACATTGGTGTAAATCAGTAGGAGTCGCTGGGACATTTGTTGATGTCTATGATGTCGTCATGCTATATAAGAGGTAGGAATGAATTACGTGGGTATGTCTATGTGGGTGTATATAATGTCATCCAGCTGAAGTTTCTGATTGGATGCCTGATGACTCTTGTGTCAGAAATCCTTAGGCAATTGTAAACATACTGGGCCCGATTCACAAAGGTAAACTGAGACAAAATTCTAACTTTATCACTTTTGGTATTCATAAAGGGCATTTTCCAAGTAGAAAAGTTTGACTTTTGTCTCAGTTTAACCTAAGTTTTGTCTCAGTTAGAATTAAGTCCAAATCTTATGTTAAACTGAGACAAAAGTCTAACTTTACGACTCGTAAATGCCCCTTGTGAGTACCAAAAGTTGTAAATTTAGACTTTCGTCTCAGTTTACCTTTGTGAATAGGGCCTATTGTGTCGAAGTTAACCTCTGTGATGTCATTATCCTGAGGCAGCTACTTAAGAGTATGGATTCGTTTTTGCAAGCTTCTATCATGTCATTGTCATGGACCAAGTTCCAGTTATGAATAATAAGGTATATCCAAATCTCTCGGATCAAGGCATGCCCTCTCCTGAAAGATACAAATAAATTAATGATGGTTTCTGTGAGAAGCTGGCCTGGTATATGATGTACACTTATGTAAGTGGACACCCTGCACCAGTCCAGGCAACCTGATGATTTAGGAGGTCTTAGACAACGTTAGAAAGCTCTCTAAGTGGTAGCTGTGGAGAGCAGCCTTCAGGCTTAGTCCAGAAGGAGTGTAAAGCAGCTTGTTTTACCAGAACACACTCTTATATGTATTGTTTAAGTGAAAAAGAACCACACAAGGTATTTATAAAAATATGTATTTATTATATCATACTCTCTAATACGTTCAGATATCTCCTACCCGGAGATATGCACAATGCACACAGTACTTTGCACAGAAATCACAGTAAATTGAACGAATACACAGTGGACCACAGGGGGGGACCAAACCATATACTAGGAAAGTGGTATAAGAACCACAACTCAGATCAAGACAAGGTATAGAGGACGTAGACATGCCAGGCCCCAAAGAACCACCCAAGGTGAGTAACTAGGAACCCCACGGAGATCGGTTCAGTGTGGGAACATGACCGTGTTCTCCGTACAAGTCAATGTGTAAGTCGCGGTTGGATTTTTAAAGATTAAGGACCCTCCCCAGTGGACACTGAAGAAACTCTGTGGAAGACAGAAGGTTGGAGAGGCACCCCACCCATGGATACCCTAGTACCCATGTTACCTACACCAGGGAAGCCAGGTGCATAGGTGAGAAGTGGTGTTGGAAACCGCAGTCAAACCCAATAGAGGACTTCAGGAAAGTGCCGCTGCTGATGAAGGAGAAAGTGTACGGTGGAATCTGAAGATGGATTCTAGTTGAAAGGTACCACTAAGCAGAAGGGACGGAGTCTATGTCACTCAGGAGTGAGCAGGAGATCTGTAAGATGAATGCCCACTGATGTCAAGAGTTGCAGGAGAGTTGATGAGGACCTTAACTCTGTAGCTGTGAGGACCAGGTGATGCTGAGGAAGACCAGGAACTGTGCACAAGCTGTCCCACGTCGGATGTCGAATGTTGAGGGGTCGGTGTCAGACGGGAGAGCCAAAAAGCCTTGGCAAATGCAACCCATGCAGAAGCCAAAGAAGGTGCAGTTTCGGGACCAGTAAGGTCCAGGGAACTCACCACAAGCAGGGGAGTCAGGGCAGGCCCTAAGCAATCGGAATAGCTCAACAGAAGTAAAGGCGACCTTCAAATGGACTCACAAGCCAGAGGCATTGGAGTCGCGAGAGGACATCAAGCAGCTCACCAAAAGATGCAGGCCACGATGCACACGATGCAGTGGGGCCAAAGATTCTGGTCTCTGGAGATGCTCGAGGTTGGGGCAACTTGGAGTCTGAAGATCTTTTTGGAAGGAAGCCACCAAGCCTTTGTAACTACAAGTTGGGGCGGTGCACAGTGGTTTGGTTATTGCAGCCCCCATGAGGGATACTGGCCTCCACCTTGGTGAGAGGGCAGGACAGGCCTACAGAACTGTGGAAAACTACCACCTGTGTTGCAGAACCTTTATGAGTCCTGAGGAGCTCAGGATCAGCAGACCGGTCAACTTAGTTGTGGTGCCGGTGAATGCAGGGAAGTGAGTCCTTCACTCCAAGGGAGATTCCTTCAGGTGTCGTTGATGTCCACAGGCCTTGTAAGGTTCCTGTATGGTGCACAGGCACAGATGATGCAGCAGACTGGAAAGGAGATGAAGTCGAGCCCAAACAAAGTCCAGAGTGCCCAGACGGTAGAAGAAGAAGCAGTGTCTGATCTGAATCTTGCCCCATGTCGAATCTAGGGACTCACCCACAGGTAAGCCCTTAAGTACCCTTAGGAAAGGGTTGGGACAATTCAGGGGACCCTCCCAGGGGAGGGTGTGGACAGGGGGAGGTTACTTCCATATCCTTTGTCCAGTTTCTCGCCAGAGCGGGAGCCAACAGCTCCCAGGACTGGTTTGAAATGGACTATGCATTGGGACACCAAATGTGCCCCTCATGCAGACTGAGTGGCGCTGGCAAGCGTACCCACCCTGCCCCAATACACTAAATCCTGTCTGGGAGGTGGTAACACCTCCCTGTGACAGGATGCCTATTGTTCTGCCTTCCCCTGCTCGAGCTTGGCTCGGGAGCAGGAGGGCAGAATCCTGTCTCTGGTCGGCAGCAACCATTTTGTGCTGCCCGGGTCTGAAAGACGAGTACCAGGGACATGGAGAGCCTAATGGAGGGCTCTTCCAGTGCTAGGAATCATACCTCCCACACTATTTACGGTGTACAGGTATTCCAACATTTTTGATACCAAACATGATAGGATTGGTTGCAGCCAGTTTCGAGATGGTCATCACGTAATTACATGGTGCCCCTCTATATGGAATATGGTTGCGTCACTTACAACCCGGGAGAATAGACTCCGTAGGCTGTAGGGGTGTCCTGCTCATGCAGGGGTACCCTCACACTTAGAACCAAGCACCCTGCCTTCAGGATTGAAAGGCCTGCTATGGGGTGACTTATAGGTTTTAGGTGCAGTGACCCTAGATATAGGAAACCTATATCTTTAGTAAGTGGTGCTAGCACCAGCTTACACAGGCTGCAATGGCAGACAGTTTGAAAGGTCTGCCATGGGTGGCATAATACATGCTTCAGACCACGGGGGACCTCTGGGGTACCTATGCCCTGGGTACCTTAGTACCATATAATAGGGACTTATAAGGGTACCCCAATATCCATTCTGGGAGGTACCTAAGTACTGAACATAACAATTTAAGGGAGAAAGCAGAGAGACTAGGGTCCTGATTAGCAGGATCCCAGTCAGACTAGTCAAAAACAGCTTAGCACCAGACGAAAAGTGAGGTTACCCATGCAGAAGGATCCTATCTTCCTACAGTTTCAAAGCAATCGCAGGAAAGGATTACTGCAGGAAGCTTTGGCCTAAGGAAGGGGTTGGTTGTTGACTACCTAGAGAAGCGACTTTACTCGAGTCATTTGCTATTGTAATTTCTTTGTATTTCTAAGCTGAACACTTTAATGGGGAAACCAGTGATTTCCTGGTCAGGCATAACACCTGGTTGTTGATGCTATCAACAACCAGTTGGCAGTCTGCAGAGTGTATTTCGTGTAACACTGCCTAGGCTATGAATCTTTCTAAGATGCCCGAATTCCAGCGGCTTCACCATAAGTGAGATATGAGGTGACTCTATTTTCCCTAAGTTCCTGTTGTTTTCGTGGCTTGTCCTCCCTGACTTTAGGGCCCATGACTAAACAACACGGTGTAGCATCTTGCAGTCACTAAGTACAGTTTTCGAGACTAAGCAATTCACTGAGCTTTTCTTCCTCTCACTGGAAACTTGAGCGAGAAGGGCAAGTCGCGTGAATATGCCAGCTTCCACATAATTGCAATTAATCTGAACTGGCACGATTTGTCGATGTTTCTTGTATTCTTTAGATCAAACATGCTCTGGCCAATTTGGAGTTCCAGGTAAAATATCCATTAATGTGGGGAGACGAGCCAACACTGATGAGTCACTGCTAGTGGAAGTTAGTCTTAATGTGTAGTGTGTGAAACTCACCATGAGACCACTCTGTGTGACACCGCATTTGCCAGGCTCTTTTATGGGTCTAAATATGTATGCAGTACTGGTAGTTAAGGCCCGCTACATCAACTGCACGAGTCTCAGGTTTAGCTTGAACAGTCAAGAATATGTATTAGTTTGCTTTGGTTGAAGACAGATCAAGATGGCCAGTGGGAGATGGTAGGCCTTCTTGTGACAATTGGTCACCCTTTTTTACCCACATCAGATTTCTATTCGTTTTTAGTTTTTTTTTCACTTGGCCGGTATCTATAAAGCTCACCCATACCGATGGGTTGCTTTGACGCTCTTTCAGTTTCTAAATGGTGCCTGGCGGGGCGTTAATAATGACAACGCGTCATCATTTCATCACTTCCTCAAAGGTGCTGTCGCTTCAGTGGCTAGTTTATGATTAAGTTCCGGCGAAGTAGGACAAAATTGGAAGATGGAGGTTGAGCTATTAATAACATTTCATATTGCCCAATCTGATATAGTTGTATGCCCGTTTAATTGTGCCAGTTGGCATGTCATGCTTGCTGTATTTAACTTTGTATTAGTGTGAGGGCATGCTACCAAGTGTGCACGGGTAGTGTGCCATTTATTCCTTCTTTCACTGAGACGTGCTCAAGACAACACATTGGTAATCAACAGGTTTGACACAAAACGAGGTGAGTGAACCGCCCACCGACGTCCATCAGGACATGCTGTTTCTGTTCCTGCCACTGCTTGCACTAGGGGTCGCACAGGCAGTGCCAGGGGTCACAGGGGGCATGCCAGGGGTTGCAGCAGGTTCATGCACTTTGCAAAATAACATCATCCACATGGAGCGTGGGCTAGCCTTCGAGCTCACTGCTCCCGGGCTAGAGAGGCGGCAACTGCTAAAGACGAGAACTAGGAAATAATACTCCTTCCATGGTGTCAGACAGCCACATCTTCACTATGCTGATGATATTGTACATCTACCATTGACTAGGAGCAATCCACTTGGGCAGTGGGGCCCACCCAACACTGCTTCGTATTCATAGTCCTGCACAGCCATCTGTCCCAATAGCTTCCACCATATTGGAGGTTGAAATGCCGGACGACTGTTGCTTCTCTGGTACCCCATGGGCTAACGACCTTCCTGAAAAAACTATTTAATGGCGACTTGATTTACTTGGATACATGGCTTCATCTCGATTAGAGTCTCCTCTAATCCAATAAATTGCAGAGTAGCTATTCTACACCCTCTCCGGAACAAAAGCCATGCGGTGTTTGTCGATAACCATCGCCCCTTGAGAAATTGATGCTAAAGAACTTTGAAGGTGAGTGTCGAAGATTTAGAAACTGGTGAGCGGGATCAACCACATCACATGGGTTTTCGCTGGAGTAGGACACCTGGGGCAGTATACTCACCCCTACTTATCTGGTTCCCTTCTCTACTCAAGTTCTGAGGGCTGCCCTCCACCCCTCAGTTGGTTTTCTCCTTTTATGGTGGAAGCTGAAGAACTTGGGAATCCAACTGGCAGTCCTTCTTGGCAAATGGAGTCTCCACGCAAATACCTAGGCAGTTTTCTTCTAAGTCTAAAACAATACTTACAATCATGGATGGGTGGATCGTTGGCGCCCTTTTATTTAAGCTTTACACGGCCGACCTCGGCTTGGAGGCAAGACCCGTGCTTTCTCCTAAACTTCACAGTAGATACCATCATATCTGACCCTACCATGGTTGGCCGCATGCACTGTCAACTTCAAAAGAATATAATTTCAACATCCGACTAGCGATCATTCTTTTTTTTTTCAACTTACATTTGCATTTTTTGCAAGGCTCGCCATAAATGAAATGTTTGGTTTTCAAACGCCCCTAGAATAGTTTGTGCGCCACTGCGCCCTCACATTATCTCCCAGGAATCTGGTTGGACAAGCCGGGGCAGGTTTGGTGTTCACCCTTCCAGTCTCAAAAACAAGCCTTCGCCGCTGCCCTCTGCCCTTAGCAAGCTCCAGGCTAATGTCTCGAGGACCAACAGCCAGACAGCCACACCCTTACTTCCTGTAATCAGGGGCGTAGCTTGCTCAGTAAACTGGGGTGGAGGGGAGGGGGGCTTCCCAACATTTATGCTTGCACATAATGTTAAAATATATTGGACGACAAGGAGGGGAGATGAGCGGGGTGAAGGGAGAGGAATGTGAACTGGCAGAGGCAGTAAGTGGGAGAAAACACAATATTTTGTAAAATAACCAATATTTTTGAAGACTTTCAAAGCAGAGAATGTGTGTGCGTTTTTGTCTGTATTTGTGTAAACATTCCTGGTGAAATACGACGTGGCACCTCACCTAACCCGTCTGAAAGCCCCTGTACCCAACTATATGCCAGTAAATAGATTTATTGGGGGGTTAACACCCCAAACCCCCCTGAAGTTACACCCCTGTCTGCAATGCGTGCAAAGTGTCTTCCTATCATGGTGTTTCGGAGTCTAATTCAGGGGCTCTGCACATCTTCTTCCACCCTATCCAAAAATCATTTTCCGCCGAGTCGTTGCCCTCAGAGGCACACATCATTACGGATTAAGGAGGCTGAGGTGCTAGTCGCATAATTATGGATTTGCTGCACTTACCACATAATCATCTGCTGCATCATTTTCAGATGTTAACAAAAACAATTGTTTCTAGCTCAAACTGACTGAAAGCTACTGAAAACATTTCCACGTGGGTTACAGATACAGGTGTACCATTTGCCAATACAGCCCCGGCATTTGTTAAAAAAATCGGTGCAAAATATTCAATGCTGCCATAAATGTTGCCCTATTACAACACATAATTTTCCTTTTCTTGTCGCATGATTTAGTTAACTGCAAGATAGTTTGATCCTCCCATGCTGCATAATTGCAGTGGAGCTGGCTGTAGGGCGAAGGACGAAGCTATCCTGGCTGAAGACTGCTGATAGCCAGAAACCGGTCCTAGGATGCTTGATTCCGGTCCAGGAAAGACACATCATCTTGTGTGTTTGGCTGTAGGGCAGGCAGCACCAAGTCAGGTACAGAAAGAGTATTCTGGAGCGAGGGGTCTCTCTAGAGCACTGAGCTTATCCGAAGTATTAAAGCTGGGCTGTGCATGTATCTTATCAGATGAGAACCCCCTACTGGTTTCCAGATGATTAGAACTCCACTCTTGGTGTGTAGATAAGTTACAACATATGGGCCCAGTTTGCTTCATGTAAGGCTTAGAAGGATAGATCAATGCTTTACTCTGTGCCAACTTGAAGGCAGGAGAAGTGAGGATCCATTGGTTCATTGGATGCCAGACTCGCCGCTATTCCTTTCCATGTCATTGGATGGCAAAGAGGGACTGGGCGCCCTGTTGTCGCAGTACAATACCAAAACTCTACTATTGGACTGATCAGTTCTTAATTTGTACCGGGGGTTGCAGGTGGTGAGCATGGGAATTCACTTTTAGGGAACTATACTTATTTTTCATCATTAGACTCTGAAGAAAGAAGGAGGAAGAGAAACAAAGACAACTGTGACAAAGGGAGAAAGAAGGGATGGGGAAGAACTTGCAAGACTGAGATAAAGAGACAGAAATGTAATGTGGTGGAGGAAAAAGCCACAATGTGCAATCAGGGCAGTTCTTACTATTTGGCACAGATGAGCTCCTAAGAAACATTTTGAAACAATACTAAGACTTAGGTTTTTTTTAAACAAAATTAAGCCTAGGCATACTAAAAGATATGGTTGTTCTGTTTAACCCCATGGAGGAAGCATTATGTCACTTGTAGGATGGATTTCAGAGGGGTGAGATGGGTCTTGAGGGACCTCAGTCAAGAGGGATTTCCGGTATTCAGTTCTGCCGAATACTAGTGATTGAACAAGAGATTTCAGATCTCGCTCTGGAATGTAGCGCCAGATTCTCCAAAGAAGACGCAGTTAATAAAGTCCATCCGTTGCCATGGTGCTGATTTATGATTGTAGGTTGAGCCTTTTATCTTGTATGACTCCAAGGGATTTGATCCTATCAACGGTGGTGGGTTTGCTGTTAAGGATATCGAGTGCGTCCATCAAAAATTGTATCTGGGTGATGATTTCAATGAGATGAGGAGGAATTAGCCATGTTGTATCCCTACAAGCCAGCTCTGCCAAGGTGACTTGCACACTGAAATAGTGTATGCTGCAGGGCAAGTTTGGAGTTCAACTTTATAAGTGTTCCTGTTTTCCTCCTTTATGTCAGTCTGTGATCTAGGCGTTTCAAACGAGTTGTATTCTGAGAACTGTCAAACTTTGAAGAGGGCGGCAATAGCAATTCAGGACAAAGAGGCTGTAGGCTGGGTTGGCAGTATCCTCAGGCTACTCAGTCCCAAAAGTTGCCCTGGGGGAGCTACACACGGTTTTCATATGGTGACACCAGCCCTGACAAGTAATGCTCTTCATGACTGTGTCATACCCTGAAGTACTTGAATATTTCATGAGTTTCTCTTCAGAACTACATGTTACTCCAATGGTTTATATCCAGTGTATTTGGAAAGTGATTGGCACTGTAAAAAGACTCTTTTTTTTTTAAAGTGGAGGATGGTGGCCCCTTGGCAGGGTTGGGCTGGCAATGTGGGACTAGAATTAGAACATTGTTCTGTGCTGGGATTTGTTCCCAGACCTATCCTAGCACTGGAGCAAGATTAAATGAGAGCCCCCACATCCAGTGACTGGCAAAATAAATGCTGGGTAGGGAGTCTTTAGGAAAATCCTGAAACAATGGTGATTTCCACTAAAAAACATAAAGTCCTTTGAAGGAATTTTTTCTTTGCAGTGGAAAACGTTTTCCAAATGCATCATTCTCCAGATTGCTTTGTGTGGGGACAGGTCAAAGATCGCAAGATGAGCAGGGGAAATTCAGTTAATGCCCAGGAAGATCTTTAATGCATAGGGTAGGAGTGAGGACGATTCGCACAGTTTCGCTTTAGTTACACCCGCCTTAGGTTTCTCGCTGTCCTCATGTTACATGTTGTTGGCATCATGTGCCGTGTAATGGGACCTGCTGTACCTTTGTTGTTGGCTTCATCGCTTTGCATTATGCATGTGTGGAAGTGATCAGGGAACACATGTTGTCATTATGCTTTGCAGCTCATTAATTCACAACGAGAAGAGGAACAACAAAGAACGTCAACCCCAGAGGTACTTTAGCTATTCTTTTACAAGAACACTTCACCGGGACGAATTGGTCAGATACAAGTAAGAATCTTACCCTTTTCTTACTGTACACCCGCTATCTGAGGTTGTAGCTCAAAATATCGAGTTTGTTATATCCATCTTCAAAAGTATTGAATCCCAAATATTTTCTACAGTTATATTCTTATGATATGTATATGTGTGTGTATATATATATATATATATGTATATATATATATATATATATATATACATATATATGGGCGGAAAGCGGCAGACAGTCTTCCCGTCCGCCGCGGTCCCCCCCGCTATAGTAATATGGCGGGCGGTGGCGATCCGCCCATGATCCTAATGGGCCCCTAAATGTCTTGAAGCATGGGCATAATAAAGAGCAGTCTAGGAGAAGCACTTATCATAGAAATACAGACCCACTAGCTGCAAGCCAGGCAAATGGAAGCTATCTAGGTGAACATCCATACTAATATAATAAAGAGAGAGCCCAAACCTTTAAGGTGGGTAATCTCAGGAACCACAGCACCAATCACAACACCCAATACAGCGTTGGAAATTTGCAGTTGCAGCAGAAGGACATAGGCTATGCAGACGCCCACCATATACATTCAAAAGATAAAATAACCGTGCCAGCAAAGAAGTCCCTTGTGGGCGTGTCTGCGTTGTGCTGTGGGCGTGTGCTGGGGGCTTGACAAACTCTGGGGGCGTGTGGTACGTTCCGCCCTTCATGCCATGTCTCATATTGTGTGCTAATCCCACCCTGCTCCCTTTAAGTACCCCTGCACCCCATAATCATAACCCACCCTCACTCCTTAAAATACACCCAACACCCTTAAACACTAAACCATCTTAACCCTATAAATATACCCTGTACCCCAAAACCCAAACCTATCCCTAAACCCTAATACCCCTGTACCCCAAAACCCAAACCTAGCCCTGATCCCTATAAATACCCCTGTACCCCAAAACTCAAACCTACCCCTGAACCCTAAAAATACCCCTGTATCCCAAAACCCAAACCTAGCCTTGAACCCTAAAAATACCACTGTACCCCAAAACCCAAACCTACCCCGGAACCCTAAAAAAACCCTGTACCCCAAAACCCAAACCTAGCCCTGAACCCTTAAAATACTCCTGTACCCCAAAACTCAAACCTACCCCTGAACCCTAAAAATACCCCTGTACCCCAAAACCCAAACCTAGCCCTGAACCCTAAAAATAACCCATGTACCCCAAAACCCAAACCTACCCCTGAACCCTAAAATACCCCTGTACCCCAAAACCCAAACCTAGCCCTGAACCCTAAAAATACCCCTGGACCCCAAAACCCATACCTATCCCTAAACCCTAAAACTACCCCTGTACCCCAAAACTATATCTGAACCATTAAAATACCCAAACACCCCAAAACATATACTTCAGTACCCCAAAACATATACCCCTATACCCATACTTACCTTATCCAAACATTAAAAAAAAAACCTGCTTCTACCATTCATGCATTTACAACGATTTTCGTTGTAAATGTATGCGTGGTAAAAGCATATAAAATGTAATGCCATGCGTTATAATGGCATTGCGGAGTCATGGTACTTTCGTAATGAAAGTATGCGGAGTGATGGTATGCGGAAAGAAAGTTGCGGAATTATGGGTGTTTACCCTCCCCCGGTAAGTACATTGGTGGCACGGCGGCCCACATCTCCAGCAACATACTCATATTTTTTCACCACCCATTTGAAAAATGCACAGGTCTCTCTCATTGATGGCCAGCACCGACATACACTTTTAGACACACCTCCCGCCACAAGTTCTAGAATTGCAAACTTTAGAGCTGGGGAGCTACATTCGAATCTCGGCATCAGCTCAACATCCTGTGATTCCAGGCAAATCGCTTTGTCTCCCCGTGCCTACCACAAATTAATGTGTTCTTCTGTAATGTAAATTGTGCTCATGCCATGTTGTCGAGTTTGCGCTATATAATATTGCAAGGAAAAATAAAGTAGGGAAACTCGAGTTCACACACTACTGAACGCGCACTCTTAAGTGCATCAGCAGTGCACTGTGAATCGGAGCGTTTCACAGGTCTGTCACAGATAAGAAATGCTATCAAAACGAAATCCTACAAAACAATATACTACTGGCCGGCAGCAATTCATACCCGGACAACGTCGGGACGGGCTGCTAGTTGTGTATATATAGTCATATATAGTATATAAGTGTGCATGTGTTATATACATTCATGGATCTGGGGGAAAGAGGACCTACTCGAGGGTCTTCACTACAAAACATTGATAAAGTGTATGCATCTGTTCTGACCGACTTTTTCGGCCCTCCTTTGAGGGAGGATGATTGGATATGACTCTAGTCTATTATCATTCTAGTATAGGGATTAGAACCACAGACAGGGCCTATTCATAAGGCACAGTAATGCACTTTCGTACCCTTTTCCTTAGATCAGGGCTTATAAACTTATGTTAGGGGATAGATTCATAAGTATTAGTGATAATCCGTCCTTTTGCAAGAGTGTTAGTATACCTTCTATGGAGTTATGCTTATTTCGGGCCTTGTAGGCCTCAAACGGGAGAGACTCCATCTTGCTTTCTGCCCTGGCAGCTTGAGATGCTTCTAGGTCAAGTGTAATGTTTTAGTTTCGAAGTGTTGTTCGCTTGGAGAGGACCGGCTCAGGCTGGCCCTTATCGAAAGACTGTATTTTTCTCCACTCCGAAGACACAACATCAGGCCGGCCGGCTGGGAACGTGTCCTTGGTACGGGGAGGTACAAGAATTTGGTGGGCGGCAGGTTACTGGCCGTAACTTTCCATGAAAGGACAAGCTTCCATATTAGCGAAAGCGTTAGGCTGTGAGTCAGTCAGTCTGTAGGCGGCAGCTAGCCGTTAGCATCAATGCCATTAATTATTTCCACAAAAAAGGGGGGATTTACCTATGCCTCTGTGAACAGCAATGAAAAGGACATTTAATGCTGAACAAAGGGAAACCACGATTAGTTAGTTAACCCAGACATTTATTTATGTCATTGATTTTTTCGTTGTATGTTTCACATTTAGGGGCGAGGAAAATACATTGTCAACTTCACTTTAAGCCCAACACAAATTTTTTAGAAGGAAAAAGCAAAAACAACATACAATGCAATTAATGTATAGAAGAAAGTAAATAGACAAACCATACAAATGTGCTTTTACGAAAAATATTATCAACAATCATAAAACCATTGTCAGAAAAGACAGTACAAGGGCGATGTCATTAAGTCAATGCATTAAGTTTCAGGGGGTAAGTACTATTCATTACACAACCCAAAATCCTGTTACAATATTATTGCAGTGGTTTATGTACTTAGCAACAGGAATGATAGTCAAAACAATCAATTTTTGACAAGCATGAATGACTGAATGCCTGATTTAGTGCCGACGCGTTTCGAATCCTAATGTTCTAATCATTGGATTCTCATCAGGGCAAGGAATTGTATCCGCAGGTACTGTGTGGAGGAAAGGAAAGGGGAAATTTGTTTAAAAAGGGTTCACCTTTTAAATGATGGAAAAGTGCTTTTTCAAATGATTGCATCAAACGATGCGACATACCTTATGTGACCAATACAGACTGGTCTACATGTTTCTTTATTGAAATGTCATCGAACAACCGTGGAAATCAACCTGCGAGAGAGCGAGATTGATGTGGTGAATGATGGTATTCTGCTTAAGGGCTGGCTCCAATAATGTTTGGTAAAATGTGGGAAAGTGAATTTACCTTGAAATCTGATTTCCAACCGGACTCCACGAGTCAAATGTTGGATAATTATTTCCAGTATTAGGTCCCCTTAGGCCATCTACAAAAAGAATTTAAATTGTTCTTAGCGCGATGATGGACTAATGAAGTAACAAAGTGAAAGGCGGAAGTACATTAAAAACGCTTACTTGTTTGTTACTTTGATTGTTGTTAAAGGGGTTGATGCCGTGAGGCGTCCTAGAAAAGAGCACAACAGACCAGTGAATGGCGGTCTATACCGCAATGAAACACAGAGTGAAAAACTGCCGGGTTTAGCTTGTTGATAAAAATCAATCCGGCGTCTTACCGTTAAATAGGACCCTCGGTGCAGTGTATACTCCGAGTGTCAAAGGAAGACTTTTAAAAGGTGAACCCTTTTTAAACAAATTTCCCCTTTCCTTTCCTCCACACAGTACCTGCGGATACAATTCCTTGCCCTGATGAGAATCCAATGATTAGAACATTAGGATTGTATTTTCCTCGCCCCTAAATGTGAAACATACAACGAAAAAATCAATGACATAAATAAATGTCTGGGTTAACTAACTAATCGTGGTTTCCCTTTGTTCAGCATTAAATGTCCTTTTCATTGCTGTTCACAGAGGCATAGGTAAATCCCCCCTTTTTGTGTATAATAGGCCCTACCTACCCTCTTCCCTACAGGGCCAAACCCCCTTCTTTCTTCATTAATTATTTCCAGGCAGACAGTCGCCATTTTGAAGTCCGAGAAAGATCATGAAGCTGATACTCTCTGAGAAAGATTGAAGAGGAAAGAGGAGTAGTGCAGAACGACCAGAGACAGAGAGAGAGACAGCAGCTAATAAAAGAGGAAGGTTCCAGTGACTTGGAGGGAAGCAGAGAAGACAGAGCATAGCGGTGCAGACGTGTACTCGTGACTGCTGAGGTATGATTCTAAGACGAGCCAAGGCACAGACGAGAAGGGAGCCTAGATGACTGCCGAACCCCGACTTCGTATCCATAAGGTGACGTCAGCCCATATTTCATAGTGTGCACATTCTAACCTTTTACTTTTCTTTGCAGGATATATGTTATAGTATAGTATTGTGTTTTTATAATCATTGTAATAAAATACCCCAGTTCTTAGTGAACCAACATGTGCCTTGTATTCTTGTTCAATCAGGGTAACCTGGTCTTCTAGTCAGACATCGTTTTCATGAACGGATGTAATTCCCGGTCAGGTAAGAGGTGACTGAACAATGAGGGAGAGAGGGACCATTTGATGTTGAGAACAGAGGGTACATGATTCAATTTGGCAAGCTGTGATAATTCCTGTTATTGTAGTATCATCCCGAGTAGTTAATGAGAGATTCCTTGCAAAGGTATTCATAGGAGAGTGATCGTCGTTGGTAAGCGGCGTTAATGAGAACACCAGGTGGGACACTGGTGCATAGATCCGCCGGATTGCGGATCGGGCTGTGAGTGAGAGAACACTGGGGGGGACACCAGTGCTTAGGTCCGCTGGATTGTGGACCGGATTGTGAGGAAGAGAGCACTAGGGCTGCAGCCTAGTGTATAGGCACGCAGGATTGCGACATGCCGAGTGAGCACTGATGGTGATCAGTGTGTAAAGGTAACTAATCAGAACTGCCCCAGGGTAGATTAGTCTGGGCCTAAGTTGCCGTGAGACTAAGTGGTATGAGTGGGATACTGTAGAAAACCTATGCATGTACATTGCTATTTCCCCATCCTTAGGTACAAGACATATACATACCTATTGTAAATACGTTCTAAGGAGGGAGGTGATTACGTTCCGACTGGGTTGGAGGTGCTCTGAGGAGCTGATCCCATCTGGTTCGAGAATCCGGTCGTTACATCTGGCGTCACGAACTGTTTACGAAGCCTGTGTGCGCTGTATTGTTTTGATCTTGTTGGTTTGCGCTCGGCTCGTACGTGTTTTCTTTGTTACTAATTGTGTATATATTTTTTGTGTGTCAAAATGTTTTCGCGGAAATCAAAATCTACTTTCAAATTGCCTGTTGAAATTCCTGGCTGGGAGTCAACGCCTTACGAGGCCTTAGCCCGTGAGTGGGCCGATTCTACTGGTTTGAGTGAGAATTGGACTTCTTGTTTGGAGCAGGCAGAGCCTGCTGATGTGGTTTCTTGCTTGCAGAAGGCACCAGTAGTGAAGGGTGATGAGCGCCCTATTTTAGGACGCAGAGGTTGGATTGTTCTGACTGCATACAGAATTCTTCATGAGAAATTTGTGAAATTACAGCAACGTTTTGTGAATATGGAGGAAAAGTTTGTTGAAGTGCAAAATGCGCATACTCTTTTACGATGTCAAAATAAATTGCTTGCTGACAAACTTGAAACTTATCAAACTATTGCCGAAAGGGCTGCTGTTCGCATTGCTAAATACAAGTATAGACACCGTCGCGGTCGCGTTTGTAAACGAAAGGTGCGTCTGGTCGTGGCGAAGGCCGGACTGGATTGGAACCCCGACGAGTGGGATGGTAATATCTGGGACTCGAATGAGTCTGGCTCCTCGGCTGAGGAGGGTGACAAGCGCGAGTCTTCTCGCTCCGGACGTGATTGTAAATCTGCTTCTTGTGATAAAAATGATGATTCTAGCGGCCGTGGTCGCTCTTCCCATTCTGATGACGTATCTCATCCTGATTGTTCTAAATCTATGGATCGGGCTTCTTCGGAGGCTCGTCCGGAGGTTTCTGCACACCCGGTTTTTCGACGTAAATTACAACAGGCTCCTGGTAATCCTAATGGTATTCATATGGATAGTATTGAAGATTTTACTCTACAGGAAGTTAGTGACATTTTGCAACGATTTCGACAACGGCCTGGTGAGGCCTTACTTACATGGATAGTGCGCCTTTATGAATTGGGCGCTGCAGGTATCATGTTAGATGCAGGCGATGCCTTGAGATTTTGCTCTTTGAGTTCTGATTCTACTGTACAAGATCATTTTCGGAATTTTAATGGTGTTGGCCAAATTAGTCTACTCCAGTTAGCGACTGATGGCTGTAATCACAAATACCCTACTGAATCTGACTGGCCTGTCAATGACAAGCCGTGGTATACTTTGCGCGATGCGTTGCAGCGCTTGAAAGAGGAGGTAATGAAAACTGCAATTTTTCTCAGTACTGCTGACAGGTTGTTGGATGGCTTATTGACATCTTCTGTGCGGAATCGCATTATTCGTTCTTCCCCTGTTGCTTATAAGCAGGTTATGATGACTTTGTTGATTAATCAAACTGGCAATCCTTTGTCTATGGTGCTTGAATCTGTCCGTCAGCTTGCTGAGTTGGGTGACTGGTTTAAACCTGAGAGACAATCTCGACCGGAGGGTCGTACTGCTGGAGATTATAAATTCTCTAGACGTCATATGTTTCTTGCACTGTTGGCTGATGGTGTGAAAAAGGAGGACATTGATGGTGAGCCTAATAATCGCTTATGGGACATGTTTCGTAAGCGTGGTTTGGATCGCAAGGAGGGTGCCCGTCGTGTGCGAAAGAACGATTGTGATTGTGGATGTTCTGATGACAGTGGTGACGACAGTCGTTGTGTGGATTCTGACCGCCGTGATGAACGGCGCTATGAGCGTGATGTGTCCCCTCGTCGTGAAAAAGTGAGGGGGAGAGAGGGGGAAAAAGAAAGGGGGAGAGATGATCGTGTCTACAACAGATATAGAGATGAAAGGGATCAGTCCCCTGAGTTGAGGAGAAGGGAGGATCGACACAGGCTTTCCGATCGCAATTCACAGTATTATGCAGATGACAAGAATCCATTTCGTAATGGAGATGGATATGAACAAGATATTTTGATACCCAAAAAACATGAGAGCATTTACCCTGATTTGTCCTGGTTGACAGAACGCAGTAAGAATGACTAGGAAATAGGTCAAGGTCCAGTACGCAGGTGGGCTCACAAAGACAATAGACCCTATGTAGGTATTGAAATTTTTTGGAAACATCGTAATATCCAAAGGGCCCGAGCATTGGTAGATACAGGAGCGGAGGCCACTCTGATTCATGGTAAATCAAAGAAATTTAAAGGCCAATTTTTCACAATTACTGGTTTAGGTGGAAAGGAAACTCCCGCAGTGCAAACTACACTTGAAATGAGAATAGGTAGAATTCCCCGAAGAGAATATTCTGTATTAGTTGTACCACTTTTGGAATACATAATTGGAATTGACATTTTAAAAGGAATGACTTTGCATTTGGATGACGGTTGTTATCAATTTGGAACTGCACACTACATATCGTCCAGACCCGTACGGGTTGGTCGTTTACGAATGCCCCCCATAAAAATTCCCCAAGCTACAAAAGTTGTTTCTCAAAAGCAATATCGTATTCCAGGTGGCCATGAAGAGATTAGTGCCACTATTCAGGATTTGGTTGATGCAGGAGTTATAACTCCGGTTACTTCTGCTTGGAATAATCCCATCTGGCCCGTGCGCAAGAGTGATAATTCTTGGCGCATGACTGTTGATTATCGAGAGCTGAATAAACATACACCCCCTTTGACTGTTGCAGTACCGGACATTATTACCTTAATTGAAAGAATCCAAAAGCATCCAGGTACATGGTATGCGTCCATTGATATTGCTAATGCTTTCTTTTCAATTCCGATTGCCCCCGAGTGTCAGGAACAATTCAGTTTTATATGAAATGGGCGTCAAATGACGTTTAGAAGTCTTCCTCAAGGTTATGTACATAGTCCTACGATTTGTCACCGGCTGGTGGCGGAACATTTGTCCGAAGTATCTGTACACCCGC
Source organism: Lissotriton vulgaris (assembly GCF_964263255.1). Classification (NCBI taxonomy): domain Eukaryota; kingdom Metazoa; phylum Chordata; class Amphibia; order Caudata; family Salamandridae; genus Lissotriton; species Lissotriton vulgaris. The sequence continues at coordinate 132,459,134 of NC_141700.1, read as the reverse complement.
AAATTCAGGTATGCCATTATATTGACGATATTTTGATTCAAGGTGAGACACAAGATCAAGTTCAGACCCAATCAGATCAAATCCTTGACTGCTTACGTGAAAAAGGTTGGGAAATTAATCCTGATAAGCTACAAGGTCCATCCCAAAATGTAACGTTTTTAGGTATCAATTGGCATGAGGGTCACAGAGAGGTGATCCCGCAGGTTAAACAAAAAGTTTTAGATTTTGCAGTCCCGAGGAATCGGAAGGAAGCCCAGAGCTTCATTGGCTTGTTTGGCTTTTGGCGTCAACATATTCCACATTTGAGTCAGATATTAGCTCCTTTATATCGAGTCACTCGCAAAAAGAATGTGTTTGAATGGGGTGAACCACAACAGAATGCGTTTAATTTGGCAAAAGAAGCAATTCAGTACGCTTTGGATCTGTGGCCTGTGGGCGAGGGTGATGTGGAGTTGAACGTGTCCGTGCAAGGTCTGTATGCAAATTGGAGTCTGTGGCAAAAGCAAGGCAGACAAAAAGTACCATTAGGTTTTTGGACTAAAAAGTTATCTGAGGCTGGTGAGCGTTATACACCTTTTGAGAAACAGTTGCTTGCATGCTATTGGGCTCTGGTGGATACCGAGCAATTGACCTTAGGTCATGATGTGATTTTGAGACCTGAAATTCCTATTATGCAGTGGGTTTTGAGTTCGCCGAAAAACTCATCGAATTGGACATGCTCAAGAGGCGAGTGTGATTAAGTGGAAATGGTACATTCAGGACAGGGCACGTGTGGGTCCGAAAGGTGTGGCTGCATTACATGAGCAAGTGGCGCTGGCGCCATCGAATGAGACTGGGAGTGATTGCTCCGTACCTGCAGTACAGGAATCTCCTGTCAAGTGGGGTAAGCCATTTGATGATTTGTCCGCGGAGGACAGAAAACATGTGTGGTTTACGGATGGTTCAGCGAGATTCATTGGAGAGAAGCGGCATTGGAAGGCAGTGACCTATAACCCAATTACACAGAAATTGTTGAGTACAACCGGTGAAGGAAAGAGTAGTCAATTTGCAGAATTATATGCAATTTACCAAGTTTTGAAACAGGAATTACCTGGCACATGTCATATTTTCACTGATTCCTGGTCCACGGCTAATGGACTGGCGGTGTGGTTACCAACTTGGCATTCTCATAATTGGGAATTACATTCGAAAGAACTGTGGGGAAAAGAATTATGGCAAGAAATTTGGGAAATGCTCCCACCGAGTACAGTGACAATCTTTCATGTGGATGCTCATACCCCGATAGACTCCCTTGACAAATTCTTTCATAATATTGCAGATGAGAAATCTAAAATTGCTGAGGCAGTGGTGGACATGCAAGATTCTGATTTGGCGGGATTGGCGAAATGGGCCCTCCAGAAAGCAGGACATTTTGGAGAGAGAGCCACTAGCAGGTGGGCCGCCGATCGAGGAATTTATATTCCTTTAAATTATATTAAAGATCCTATTCTGCATTGTCCCATCTGTCAACATTCTAGACAACCAAAAGTACCACAAATTATTAAAGGTCATTTACATCGAGGAAAATTGCCCGCTCAAATTTGGCAGATTGATTATATTGGCCCGCTCCCTATGAGCAAAAATTGTCAATATGTTTGTACAATTGTCGATACCTACAGTGGCCTTTTGGTGGCCTTTACCTGCAAACAAGCTACCCAAGTGAATACCATTAAAACATTGGAATTAATTATATTGTATTATGGCACTCCATTTCAAATTCAATCTGATAATGCATCCCACTTTCGTGGAAGATTGGTACAGGAATTTTGTGCGGAAAACAATATAAAATGGGTGTTTCATATTCCATATTATCCACAGGCATCAGGCCTTATTGAAAGAATGAATGGTTTACTTAAAGAACAGTTGCGAAAGTTAACTGACAATAAGTATAAAAATTGGAGAGATTATTTGTTTCAAGCATTGTTAATTTTGAACAATCGCCCCTTTTTAAATGCTGAATCTCCTTTGATGCGTTTGTTTCCCCCAAATGTTGATGCGAAACCCAACACCATTGGCAATACTGTAATGTACTGGGAAATTTCCCCCGGAGCCTTGGCTCCTTGCAGAGCAACCCCAGGTTTCGCAGGCTTGGACCTGCATGCCATGAATGACACTGTACTTAAGAGTAAGGATCGAATCATTATTGAGACAGGCGTTGGTGTCTGTATACCAGCTGGAAGTTTTGGACTGATTGCCCCTAGATCGGGCCTTGCCTTAAAAGGTATTCAAGTACTCGGAGGAGTGATTGACAGTGATTATCAGGGAGAGATTAAGGTCCTTCTGCTAAACAGCAGTGAGGTTGATTTATCAATTCAAAAGACTGGCCGAGTTGCCCAATTGTTAATAATGCCTGTTTTCAGTGGTGAGATTCAGAAAGGCACTGCCCCAACATTATTAACTGTGCGAGGCCAGAAAGGTTTTGACTCTACAGACAATCCTGGAGCAAGAATATGGGTGAAATCGCCTAAAAATCCCCCTGAACAAGCTGAAGTCATTGCAACCGGTCATGACAATACCATATTGGTAATGAGACCAGGGAAAGATAGCTGGGACGCTGTCCCGGCTGACAAATGTTACTTATGAGAATGAATAATGCCTGTATTTGATTTTCTTTCAGATCATTCTCTGGACTGCTGCTGCAGGATGTGCCGGCGTTGGACTCCTTTTGGTCTGCTACGTCGGGAGAGAAGGGAACCCACAGACTTTGGTTGATTCGAGAACCTGAGTACCGCGTTCCTTCGCTGCGTGGGATTCATCATCGAACTTTTGGACAACCCTGGCTAAACGAGTTACTAATTCTCCGCATTTTTGCTTGACACCTATGCGTTCAGTAACTGATATTCTAGCGACCTGCTTGGTTGCTGTCCCTGCCTCAATGGAGACTCTGAAGCATATTTTTAATATATCAAATGGCCGACCCAATGTAATTCTCGGCGATTTTGCCGCTCACGAGTACTGTCCTTTATGCACTATTCTCTCAGATTCCATTCTCCCAATTCATTCTCAGATCACTACATATAATATCACACAGGGTGACTTATGTTTTTTCTTGACTTGTGATCCTAATGCAATTACTGAATGTGTAAAGCTGAAGCTCAAAGCAGCTACCTCTTTTTCGACTAATGAACGAACGTTGTGCTCCCGAAGACCCCCAAAGTCATGTACTTCTGTTAAAAATAATATGACTTGTAAAAGTATAGTAGTTGCCCCTAGCCATTACCGTACAATGTTGTTACCTTCTGGTTGGCTGTTCTCCTGTGGCAACACCTCTTGGCCCTATATTCCTGCAAATATTTCCGGAGGCCCGTGTGCCATCACTAGACTGAGTTTGTTAATGTTTTCCTCACATCCCAATACATATTCCCGTATAGTTCGTGATGCTATGATGTTACATGAGGACTGTGATTCTTCTCTACACCTTTATTCTAAATCGGAATACCTTAGTTTAGCTATTTCCATTATTGGTGTCCCAGCATTAGCTGTTTATAATGCCAAATCAATTGGGAAAATGGCCTGTTGGATGGTCAAATCAATTAATCAAACTTCTACCATTCTATCTGATATGTTATTAGATGCCCAGGGTGCACGCAGAGCCATTCTGCAGAATCGCGCGGCCATTGACTATCTTTTGTTAAAACACGGACACGATTGTTCTGATTTCGAAGGCCTTTGTTGTTTTAATTTGTCCGACCACACTAAATCTATTCAGGCTCATATCGACAAACTTCATGACCTGACTGAGGAGGTTAGAAAACACATTGACCAGGGTTGGTTCGATTGGCTCTTCAATTGGTTACCTGACTTACATTCTCTACGACAAATATTAGGGGGTATTATGATTTCTATTAGTATTTTAGTGGCTGTTTGCTACTTTATTCAGTGCATCCCTTCCCTACTCCAATACTGTAGATTTGGCACAAGGAATAGATCAGTTAGTTTTGTCTCCTATTATTCTTCCACAGATGTTAGTTCTATATAACGAATGATTAATAGACTGGAGTCAAGGGTGAAGTGTTCTGACCGACTTTTTCGGCCTTCCTTTGAGGGAGGATGATTGGATATGACTCTAGTCTATTATCATTCTAGTATAGGGATTAGAACCACAGACAGGGCCTATTCATAAGGCACAGTAATGCACTTTTGTACCCTTTTCCTTAGATCAGGGCTTATAAACTTATGTTAGGGGATAGATTCATTAGTATTAGTGATAATCCGTCCTTTTGCAAGAGTGTTAGTATACCTTCTATGGAGTTATGCTTATTTCGGGCCTTGTAGGCCTCAAACGGGAGAGACTCCATCTTGCTTTTTGCCCCGGCAGCTTGAGATGCTTCTAGGTCAAGTGTAATGTTTTAGTTTCGAAGTGTTGTTCGCTTGGAGAGAACCGGCTCAGGCTGGCCCTTATCGAAAGACTGTATTTTTCTCCACTCCGAAGACACAACATCAGGCCGGCCGGCTGGGAACGTGTCCTTGGTACGGGGAGGTACAAGAATTTGGTGGGCGGCAGGTTACTGGCCGTAACTTTCCATGAGAGGACAAGCTTCCATATTAGCGAAAGCGTTAGGCTGTGAGTCAGTCAGTCTGTAGGCGGCAGCTAGCCGTTAGCATCAATGCCATTAATTATTTCCAGGCAGACAGTCGCCATTTTGAAGTCCGAGAAAGATCATGAAGCTGATACTCTCTGAGAAAGATTGAAGAGGAAAGAGGAGTAGTGCAGAACGACCAGAGACAGAGAGAGAGAGACAGCAGCTAATAAAAGAGGAAGGTTCCAGTGACTTGGAGGGAAGCAGAGAAGACAGAGCATAGTGGTGCAGACGTGTACTCGTGACTGCTGAGGTGTGATTCTAAGACGACCCAAGGCACAGACGAGAAGGGAACCTAGATGACTGCCGAACCCCGACTTCGTATCCATAAGGTGACGTCAGCCCATATTTCATAGTGTGCACATTCTAACCTTTTACTTTTCTTTGCAGGATATATGCTATCGTATAGTATTGTGTTTTTATAATCATTGTAATAAAATACCCCAGTTCTTAGTGAACCAACATGTGCCTTGTATTCTTGTTCAATCAGGGTAACCTGGTCTTCTAGTCAGACATCGTTTTCATGAACGGATGTAATTCCCGGTCAGGTAAGAGGTGACTGAACAATGAGGGAGAGAGGGACCATTTGATGTTGAGAACAGAGGGTACATGATTCAATTTGGCAAGCTGTGATAATTCCTGTTATTGTAGTATCATCCCGAGTAGTTAATGAGAGATTCCTTCCAAAGGTATTCATAGGAGAGTGATCGTCGTTGGTAAGCGGCGTTAATGAGAACACCAGGTGGGACACTGGTCCATAGATCCGCCGGATTGCGGATCGGGCTGTGAGTGAGAGAACACTGGGGGGGGGACACCAGTGCTTAGGTCCGCCGGATTTTGGACCGGATTGTGAGGAAGAGAGCACTAGGGCTGCAGCCTAGTGTATAGGCACGCAGGATTGCGACTTGCCGAGTGAGCACTGATGGTGATCTGTGTGTAAAGGTAACTAATCAGAACTGCCCCAGGGTAGATTAGTCTGGGCCTAAGTTGCCGTGAAACTAAGTGGTATGAGTGGGATACTGTAGAAAACCTATGCATGTACATTGCTATTTCCCCATCCTTAGGTACAAGACATATACATACCTATTGTAAATACGTTCTAAGGAGGGAGGTGATTACGTTCCGACTGGGTTGGAGGTGCTCTGAGGAGCTGATCCCATCTGGTTCGAGAATCCGGTCGTTACATCATCCTACATAAGATCTGCGCCCTGTGAGTATACGCAATGTATTGATTATTTATGTACTGCAGTCCTTTCAGTGGTGCCACCATGTCACACATCAACCACTTCCCAGCGCTGTCTTATGAATATACTGTATATAATTTCAGTGGTTACAAAGAGGTGCACTGTACAGGTGCATGCTATCTGCTTGTAGTCCTAGGGTGGACATTAAGAGGTTATCAAATCTGTTTACAGGTTTTTATTGAGAGTTTCTCTTAAAAAAAAACTGGATGCTTGTAGTTAGGAGAAGTTGAGAAAGGGTTCTTGGTGGATCCCGAGCGTCGTTGATTGACGTCAAGCCTGTTCCATTTCTACAGCAAATAGTGGTAAGAGCTGTTTTACATTTCATATATATGTCTGCACTGTATAAATAACCTACATATAAGAAGTAAAGTAGCAGAAGGTATATGGTGTGTGGGGTGTCACTTCAGAGCTGCAGAAATCAATCATCGCAAAACGATTACTTTGGACATTGGAAATTCAGGGATTCCAGTATTCAGCCGAGATGGTTCACCGACTGGACATGAAGAAGTACTAAAACATTTTGAGTTCTTAAAGGTATTCATACAATTGACTGAATCTCAGTGGTTCTATCTTTACTTGAGTGATTGCTGTCCTGTCTGGCGTGAGATCCAAAATTGAGGTTCTCAGCTCCACCTTTGCTTCCAAGATGGTCGATGGAAAGGACTTCTGGATATTCACGAACCAGGTTGACCAGGATTTCCCTGCAAAATCAGTCATTTTGATAGCGCGAGGACAGGAAAAGGTGTGTGCTACAAGAGGTATTTTAGAAGGAGACCAGTCCAGGACCTCTTGAAACAACCTTCATTTTACTCCTTGCCAGATGGTGCAGCTGAGAATTTCTTCTCCACTTTCAGGGACACAGTGTAGCAATAACCTGCCTAGAGTGATAGCTGGGAGCCTTTATACATGGCTCCCGGTGACAGATGGCCGGGCTCCTAGAAGACATGCTTGCTTTACAAAGACTGTGAGATTCGTGATATAACACATATCATGCTAAATGCCCCCTTTTATTTTCATTTTGTTGTGGCATGTTGGTGCACTACTTTGCTGTAACATTGCTGTTCTTGACTACAGTGTCAACATCTCTATTCATTTGTAGGTTACTCACAGCATTACTTGGCAAATATTTGTGACCCTGAACACTTCCCTAGTGATGAATTTGTAATGAACTCATTTTGACCAATTTTTGAAAGCACTGTTTATACATTTTGTTTGTATCTTCATAGGTGGTGGGTAGTAACCTTTAAGGGGGGCTTACACTTCATGTGAACCTGTTTTCCTTGATTCCCCTTTCTAGTTAAGCTTCCTAAAATAAAATGAGACTTTTGGGATGCGGCTTCTGCAGAGTGTTAATATTGGTACCTTATCCCAAGAGCCAATGGCTACTCAGCCCAGGGCCACTGATAATCAATACTTCATTCAGGGCCGGCTTTAGCGCTCTTGGCGCTCGGTGCAGCAATCTTTTTTGACGCCCCACTCCATGACCTTCTCGGTTTCTTTCACTACCACCCGGCAAAAGTGCCCCTTATCTCTCCATAGCCCCCCTCTCATATACATTTCATTTGTTTTAAAGCGCCTGTAAAGACTGGCTTTTCTAATCCACTCAGCTATCCAAATAAAATACAGATCTGTTCTTTGTAGCCGGCATATTATACCTCTGTGCTACTTTATGGCGAGTCAAAACGGCCATTATAAAAAACTCCGATCTCTCTCTAGTAGGAACATTAATCATAAGAGTTATCTTGACATTTTTATTGCTGCCTGAAAGTTGAACTCACATGGAACTCCTCAGCAAGTGCTTTTAAATGGCAAGTTAAACAAAGCACCCCCTCCTGAGCTCGGTAACCCCTCCCCCTACCCCCTACAGGTCAGCGCCCGGTGCGGCTGCACTGATCACACCGCCCTAAACCAGCCCTGAGTTTATTACTCGGCTGGTTCAACATTATTACTAAGGGGTCCGATCACATTACTCCTGCTTGGGGGTGGAGCCTAACTCTGCTGGTGGCCCTGATCAGCTTCCCAACTGTAAGCCAGCATGCTGCTTCATAATGGGACTTCTGGGAGGTATTGGCTTAGTGGGATAAACCACTAGGAAGGACACTTTCACTACCAGCTGTGTAGGCCCAAAGATGCAAAAAAGCAAACAACAATGTATGTCTGCACATGTCCAGTTTGTAGGTACCACTTAATATTGTGTGTGCATTAGGCACTCTCATTCACCCACTCACTCACCCACACCCACCCACTCCCCGCAGTGACTGACTTCTCTATCCATACAGCCGCACATAAAAACACCCCGTCGCCTGTCAATTATCTCAAATACACATCCAAATCTTTTGATTTTGCTTGTTTAATTTGTGCAGGAGCTGCTAAGAGAGAGGGTGGGTGAAGTGTTCCCAAACCCAGTCTGCAAGAGCTTCTCTGAGGTTCAGGCAATGCAGTTTCCTATTTCAAGATATGGAACAGCATTTGAGATGTTAGCCAGTGGGGCCAGTTAGTCCCATGTCTGTACCAGTCCCTCAGCGGTAATGCTCTGTTGGTGGAACGGCACGCTTTTAATTCCTTCCTTTACAGTGGTTGCCCTGCCCCCTTCGCTTCCAGATTGTCCTGCCCTCTCCCTGAGACGGCCTGTTCTGTGAGTACATTTATTTCTAGTTAGATCCGAAATCCCTTGTCACGTGAAGCCGAGAGATCCTTCGAAATATGATCAGCGTATCCATTATGTGTCCTCTCTGTACCCACCTTTGCGAGAAGCAGCCGCTTCCAGGGACTAAGGGCCTGATTACGATGAAGGTGGGACCGCCAATGACAGCACGTCAGTGGTGGTCTCACCGCCATCATAATTGGGTTTTCCGCCCGCCACATTAGGATAGCAGTTAGATGGGTGGCGGTTAGAGAGACCGACCACCAGGGATCGGACGGGCCCATCGGAGGAGCAGCAATACCTACAATGGTGGCGGTATCTGCCAGGTAGGTATTACAATGCCAGGTTGGTATTACAATGTTTCTTTCTGCCGGCCTATTCATGGTAGTGAACCCGCCATGAGAAGGCAGGCAGAAAGTGACATTGGGGGCCCGTAGCGGACCCCTGTTGCCCCCAGGGTCTCACTTTTGGATTTTGGGGGCACCTATGGTGCCTCCCTACATATCCCTGTATGATGTGGGGGGCCCGCATGATGCCTGCCACCTAGTGCAGGGATATGTGTTATGTCCATATTTTGCACTGCGGTGTGTGCTGCAGTCTGCAGCCCCTGCTGCACTTCAAAATATGGACATTGCGACCCCTGTGGTGGGGATCACATCCTAATGTGCCTGGCGAGGCAGACTTGTAGTCGGGCGGTCCCATTTACGGAAGGATGGCGGACGGACAAAAGTCCAACCGACATCCTAATCGGCCCATAAGTTAAGCCACAGTATTCACTACATACATCTGCACTTCACCATGGTTGGTGAAACACAGAGCCCGGGCTTGGTGTGATGAAACTTCATCACGCAACGGACTCATAGGCCTAGATGTCGACTATTATCCAGTGCTTAATTTGAGCCTGTGGTTTCCGGTGCTGTGCACCAGCACTTCATTGTCAGCACTGGCAATTATGATAGCAACCTCATGGGGGCGCTCTTTGTATAAGTTATAGATGAGCAGAACAGCAATTGTTTATTAATTCAGTATGCATTAAATACAACTAATACCTACTGCCAAAGCTATTTTTATAGCTATAGGGTCCTTGAATAGTCTGAATTGTCACACTTGTAGCACGGTGATGGTTAGTAGTTATGTAGGTTCTGTCATTGGCAATACTGGCAGTGGTAATGGGTGGTGCAAGCTGCAGAGGCCTCCCACTAGAGCCCTGGCAGTTATTTTTGTTTTTTTTTTACAAATTAAGCACTGGTATTATCAGTGTATCAGCTGCCAGCCCGGCTTGTCCTTCGGCTCTCCTGGCAATAGATGTAGGCACTAATCGCACCCTCTCCCGTACCATGAACATGCATATGGTTATCTCTTATATGTGTGCTCTTCGATAATCCTAGGAGGTCATGTGAGGGTCAAACAGTCATGCTGCCCCTTCCAAAACCCCTGGCCTGCTGGTGAATCACCGCCCAAGGCTTGTAGCTGTGCGGGGATAGACACTCCTCCTTTCAACCCTAAAATCTCTGCTGAAAGGTGTGGCGAAGAGAAGCATTCACAAGAGCTGCCCGAACCTGTTTCGTGGGCCTTTCCGAGGACCGAAAACCCCACCTTCTGGATCGGAAAGCCGCCTCGCCCTGGGACCGGCCGCCTCGCCCCTAGGCGTCCGGTTCTTTCTGCCTGACACTAAGCAACGCGAGACAACAAGCGAATGACGACAGGGAGGGTCTCGCCTGACAGACAACACCCCTGGCTCTCATTGTGCCGCCGCCAGGTGGGACGTGGGATCAGAGGCCCACAACGTGAGATGAAAGCCGTTCCCAGGGTCCTGGGCGCCAGATGGGGGATGAGACAACAGGGGGTGGATGGAGGCCGGGTTGTTAGGAAGCAAAGTTTGGGTGTCTGAAGTGGAGTGGTCACACCTCAATACGTACTGTGTATTTATTAATATAGCGCTTTCCATATCCCTCGCGAGCTATAAAGCGCTTTCCTGTTTGGGCCAATTGCATTTTTTTTACAGCGCTTGGGACCCGTTGGTTCCTGTGTGGGTGAAGCACTGGAACGAGGAAGGGCGTGAGTAGATAGTCTCCAAAACCGATAAAAGTCCGTGTTTCCCAGCCCTCTCCCCCCGCCGCCTCCCAGACTACTGACAGTGATGGACAAAGGGATGTCGGTGGAGAAATTCAAGGTCTCGGGGAAGATCATGTGTTTCATATGTTCTAGGAGTGTGATTTGGCTTAAGAAGTAAGGAAGTTGTTTAGGCGCTAAAGCTGAATGTCCAGTGTTGGATAATGCTGGAGTTCGGCTTGTTTCGAGTACGTCCACTTCTGGTAGCAAAGGGACCACAGACTTGCAGAAAACATGGCTTTCTCAGGGTCTAAAATGGCGGCCCCACGGGTTAGCCTAGAGTAGACTGTAGCTATTGCCGCGTTCTATGGGCAACGTAGCTGCTACAGCACACACTCTTCTGATCGGTGAAAGCTTTGATGTACACACTAAGGACACATACCAGTCAACAGTTTTTATTAACACAGTAGAGGTACAGCCCGGGCAGAATCAGGGGAAGCTTCTCTGGCACAAAAAAAGCAGCTGGCTAAAGGGAAGGGGCGCATCACTGTAAGATTTCCCACAGAGCGACAGACAGCAGCTAAAAGACAAACAGCAGCTGTTCATGTTTCCTCACGCAGAAAAAACTGCTGCAGCGCATGGGCAAGCTTCTCTTACTTACATTGAGCCATTACATCAAAGCAACAGCAGTGCCTGCTTTCTGGCACTGACAACAGGCACATCACGTTCAGCAGCAGTTCAAGCTTCTCTTCCTTACATTGAGCCATTACAGCAAAGCAACAGCAGTGCCTGCTTTCTGGCACTGACAACAGGCACATCACGTTCAGCAGCAGTTCAAGCTTCTCTTCCTTACATTGAGCCATTACAGCAAAGCAACAGCAGTGCCTGCTTTCTGGCACTGACAACAGGCACATCACGTTCAGCAGCAGTTCAAGCTTCTCTTCCTTACATTGAGCCATTACAGCAAAGCAACAGCAGTGCCTGCTTTCTGGCACTGACAACAGGCACATCACGTTCAGCAGCAGTTCAAGCTTCTCTTCCTTACATTGAGCCATTACAGCAAAGCAACAGCAGTGCCTGCTTTCTGGCACTGACAATAGGCACATCACGTTCAGCAGCAGTTCAAGCTTCTCTTCCTTACATTGAGCCATTACAGCAAAGCAACAGCAGTGCCTGCTTTCTGGCACTGACAATAGGCACATCACGTTCAGCAGCAGTTCAAGCTTCTCTTCCTTACATTGAGCCATTACAGCAAAGCAACAGCAGTGCCTGCTTTCTGGCACTGACAATAGGCCTATCACGTTCAGCAGCAGTGCAAGCTTTTCTTACTTACATTGAGTCATTACATCAAAGGCAACAGCAGTGCATGCTTTCTGGCACTGACAACAGGCACATCACGTTCAGCAGCAGTTCAAGCTTCTCTTCCTTACATTGAGCCATTACAGCAAAGCAACAGCAGTGCCTGCTTTCTGGCACTGACAATAGGCACATCACGATCAGCAGCAGTGCAAGCGTCTCTTACTTACATTGAGTCATTACATCAAAGGCAACAGCAGTGCATGCTTTCTGGCACTGACAATAGGCATATCACGTTCTGCAGCAATGCAAGCTTCTCTTACTTACATTGAGCCATTACAGCAAAGCAACATCAGTGCATGCTTTCTGGCACTGACAATAGGCACATCACGTTCTGAAGCAGTGCAAGCTTCTCTTACTTACACTGAGCCATTACAGCAAAGCAACAGCAGTGCATGCTTTCTGGCACTGACAATAGGCATATCACGTTCAGCAGCAGTTCAAGCTTCTCTTCCTTACATTGAGCCATTACAGCAAAGCAACAGCAGTGCCTGCTTTCTGGCACTGACAATAGGCACATCACGTTCAGCAGCAGTTCAAGCTTCTCTTCCTTACATTGAGTCATTACATCAAAGGCAACTGCAGTGCATGCTTTCTGGCACTGACAACAGGCACATCACGTTCAGCAGCAGTTCAAGCTTCTCTTCCTTACATTGAGCCATTACAGCAAAGCAACAGCAGTGCCTGCTTTCTGGCACTGACAATAGGCACATCACGTTCAGCAGCAGTTCAAGCTTCTCTTCCTTACATTGAGCCATTACAGCAAAGCAACAGCAGTGCCTGCTTTCTGGCACTGACAATAGGCCTATCACGTTCAGCAGCAATGCAAGCTTTTCTTACTTACATTGAGTCATTACATCAAAGGCAACAGCAGTGCATGCTTTCTGGCACTGACAACAGGCACATCACGTTCAGCAGCAGTTCAAGCTTCTCTTCCTTACATTGAGCCATTACAGCAAAGCAACAGCAGTGCCTGCTTTCTGGCACTGACAATAGGCACATCACGTTCAGTAGCAGTTTAAGCTTCTCTTCCTTACATTGAGCCATTACAGAAAAGCAACAGCAGTGCCTGCTTTCTGGCACTGACAATAGGCATATCACGTTCTGCAGCAGTGCAAGATTCTCTTACTAACATTGAGCCATTACATCAAAGGCAACAGCAGTGCATTCTTTCTGGCACTGACAATAGGCATATCACGTTCTGCAGCAATGCAAGCTTCTCTTACTTACATTGAGCCATTACAGCAAAGCAACATCAGTGCATGCTTTCTGGCACTGACAATAGGCACATCACGTTTAGCAGCAGTGCAAGCTTCTCTTCCTTACATTGAGCCATTACAGCAAAGGCAACAGCAGTGCATGCCTTCTGTAACGGCAGTGCATGCTTTCTGGCACTGACAATAGGCATATCACGTTCAGCAGCAGTGCAAGCTTCTCTTACTTACATTGAGCCATTACAGCAAAGCAACAGTAGTGCCTGCTTTCTGGCACTGACAATAGGCATATCACGTTCTGCAGCAGTGCAAGATTCTCTTACTAACATTGAGCCATTACAGCAAAGGCAACAGCAGTGCATGCCTTCTGTAACGGCAGTGCATGCTTTCTGGCACTGACAATAGGCATATCACGTTCAGCAGCAGTGCAAGCTTCTCTTACTTACATTGAGCCATTACAGCAAAGCAACAGCAGTGCCTGCTTTCTGGCACTGACAATAGGCATATCACGTTCTGCAGCAGTGCAAGATTCTCTTACTAACATTGAGCCATTACAGCAAAGGCAACAGCAGTGCATGCCTTCTGTAACGGCAGTGCATGCTTTCTGGCACTGACAATAGGCATATCACGTTCAGCAGCAGTGCAAGCTTCTCTTACTTACATTGAGCCATTACAGCAAAGCAACAGCAGTGCCTGCTTTCTGGCACTGACAATAGGCACATCATGTTCAGCAGCAGTGCAAGCTTCTCTTACTTACATTGAGCCATTACATCAAAGCAACAGCAGTGCCTGCTTTCTGGCACTGACAATAGGCACATCATGTTCAGCAGCAGTGCAAGCTTCTCTTACTTACATTGAGCCATTACAGCAAAGCAACAGCAGTGCCTGCTTTCTGGCACTGACAATAGGCACATCATGTTCAGCAGCAGTGCAAGCTTCTCTTACTTACATTGAGCCATTACATCAAAGCAACAGCAGTGCCTGCTTTCTGGCACTGACAATAGGCATATCACGTTCTGCAGCCATGCAAGATTCTCTTACTAACATTGAGCCATTACAGCAAAGGCAACAGCAGTGCATGCCTTCTGCAACATCAGTGCAATGCTTTCTGGCACTGACAATAGGCCTATCACGTTCAGCAGCAATGCAAGCTTCTCTTACTTACATTGAGTCATTACATCAGAGGCAACAGCAGTGCATGCTTTCTGGCACTGACAACAGGCACATCACGTTCAGCAGCAGTTCAAGCTTCTCTTCCTTACATTGAGCCATTACAGCAAAGCAACAGCAGTGCCTGCTTTCTGGCACTGACAATAGGTCTATCACGTTCAGCAGCAATGCAAGCTTTTCTTACTTACATTGAGTCATTACATCAAAGGCAACAGCAGTGCATGCTTTCTGGCACTGACAACAGGCACATCACGTTCAGCAGCAGTTCAAGCTTCTCTTCCTTACATTGAGCCATTACAGCAAAGCAACAGCAGTGCCTGCTTTCTGGCACTGACAACAGGCACATCACGTTCAGCAGCAGTTCAAGCTTCTCTTCCTTACATTGAGCCATTACAGCAAAGCAACAGCAGTGCCTGCTTTCTGGCACTGACAATATGCACATCACGTTCAGCAGCAGTTCAAGCTTCTCTTCCTTACATTGAGCCATTACAGCAAAGCAACAGCAGTGCCTGCTTTCTGGCACTGACAATAGGCATATCACGTTCAGCAGCAGTGCAAGCTTTTCTTACTTACATTGAGTCATTACATCAAAGCAACAGCAGTGCATGCTTTCTGGCACTGACAATAGGCATATCACGTTCTGCAGCAGTGCAAGCTTCTCTTCCTTACATTGAGCCATTACAGCAAAGGCAACAGCAGTGCATGCCTTCTGTAACGGCAGTGCATGCTTTCTGGCACTGACAATAGGCATATCACGTTCAGCAGCAGTGCAAGCTTCTCTTACTTACATTGAGCCATTACAGCAAAGCAACAGTAGTGCCTGCTTTCTGGCACTGACAATAGGCATATCACGTTCTGCAGCAGTGCAAGCTTCTCTTCCTTACATTGAGCCATTACATCAAAGGCAACATCAGTGCATGCTTTCTGGCACTGACAATAGGCACATCACGTTTAGCAGCAGTGCAAGCTTCTCTTCCTTACATTGAGCCATTACAGCAAAGGCAACAGCAGTGCATGCCTTCTGTAACGGCAGTGCATGCTTTCTGACACTGACAATAGGCATATCACGTTCAGCAGCAGTGCAAGCTTCTCTTACTTACATTGAGCCATTACAGCAAAGCAACAGCAGTGCATGCTTTCTGGCACTGACAATAGGCACATCACGTTCTGCAGCAATGCAAGCTTCTCTTACTTACATTGAGCCATTACAGCAAAGCAACATCAGTGCATGCTTTCTGGCACTGACAATAGGCACATCACGTTTAGCAGCAGTGCAAGCTTCTCTTCCTTACATTGAGCCATTACAGCAAAGGCAACAGCAGTGCATGCCTTCTGTAACGGCAGTGCATGCTTTCTGGCACTGACAATAGGCATATCACGTTCAGCAGCAGTGCAAGCTTCTCTTACTTACATTGAGCCATTACAGCAAAGCAACAGTAGTGCCTGCTTTCTGGCACTGACAATAGGCATATCACGTTCTGCAGCAGTGCAAGATTCTCTTACTAACATTGAGCCATTACAGCAAAGGCAACAGCAGTGCATGCCTTCTGTAACGGCAGTGCATGCTTTCTGGCACTGACAATAGGCATATCACGTTCAGCAGCAGTGCAAGCTTCTCTTACTTACATTGAGCCATTACAGCAAAGCAACAGCAGTGCCTGCTTTCTGGCACTGACAATAGGCATATCACGTTCTGCAGCAGTGCAAGATTCTCTTACTAACATTGAGCCATTACAGCAAAGGCAACAGCAGTGCATGCCTTCTGTAACGGCAGTGCATGCTTTCTGGCACTGACAATAGGCATATCACGTTCAGCAGCAGTGCAAGCTTCTCTTACTTACATTGAGCCATTACAGCAAAGCAACAGCAGTGCCTGCTTTCTGGCACTGACAATAGGCACATCATGTTCAGCAGCAGTGCAAGCTTCTCTTACTTACATTGAGCCATTACATCAAAGCAACAGCAGTGCCTGCTTTCTGGCACTGACAATAGGCACATCATGTTCAGCAGCAGTGCAAGCTTCTCTTACTTACATTGAGCCATTACAGCAAAGCAACAGCAGTGCCTGCTTTCTGGCACTGACAATAGGCACATCATGTTCAGCAGCAGTGCAAGCTTCTCTTACTTACATTGAGCCATTACATCAAAGCAACAGCAGTCCCTGCTTTCTGGCACTGACAATAGGCATATCACGTTCTGCAGCCATGCAAGATTCTCTTACTAACATTGAGCCATTACAGCAAAGGCAACCGCAGTGCATGCCTTCTGCAACATCAGTGCAATGCTTTCTGGCACTGACAATAGGCCTATCACGTTCAGCAGCAATGCAAGCTTCTCTTACTTACATTGAGTCATTACATCAGAGGCAACAGCAGTGCATGCTTTCTGGCACTGACAACAGGCACATCACGTTCAGCAGCAGTTCAAGCTTCTCTTCCTTACATTGAGCCATTACAGCAAAGCAACAGCAGTGCCTGCTTTCTGGCACTGACAATAGGCACATCATGTTCAGCAGCAGTGCAAGCTTCTCTTACTTACATTGAGCCATTACATCAAAGCAACAGCAGTGCCTGCTTTCTGGCACTGACAATAGGTATATCACATTCAGCAGCAGTGCAAGGTTCTCTTACTTACATTGAGCCGTTACAGAAAAGGCAACAGCAGTGCATGCCTTCTGCAACATCAGTGCTTGCTTTCTGGCACTGACAATAGGCATATCACGTTCAGCAGCAATGCAAGCTTCTCTTACTTACATCGAGTCATTACATCAAAGGCAACAGCAGTGCATGCTTTCTGGCACTGACAACAGACACATCACGTTCAGCAGCAGTTCAAGCTTCTCTTACTTAAATTGAGCCATTATATCAAAGGTAACAGCAGTGCCTGCTTTCTGGCACTGACAATAGGCACATCATGTTCAGCAGCAGTGCAAGCTTCTCTTACTTACATTGAGCCATTACATCAAAGGCAACAGCAGTGAATTCTTTCTGGCACTGACAATTGGTACATCACGTTCAGCAGCAATGCAAGCTTCTCTTACTTACATTGAGCCATTACAGCAAAGGCAACAGCAGTGCATGCTTTCTGGCACTGACAATAGGTAAATTACGTTCAGCAGCAGTGCAAGCTTCTCTTACTTACTTTGAGCCATTACAGCAGAGGCAATAGTAGTGCATGCCTTCTGTAACGGCAGTGCATGCTTTCTGGCACTGACAATAGGCATATCACGTTCAGCAGCAGTGCAAGCGTCTCTTACTTACATTGAGCCATTAAATCAAAGCACCAGCAGTCCATGCTTTCTGGCACTGACAATAGGCACATCACGTTCAGCAGCAGTGCAAGTTTCTCTTACTTAAATTGAGCCATTATAGCGAAGGCAACAGCAGTGCATGCCTTCTGCAACATCAGTGCTTGCTTTCTGACAATGACAATAGGCATATCATGTTCAGAAGCAGTGCAAGCTTCTCTTACTTACATTGAGCCATTACATCAAAGGCAACAGCAGTGCATGCTTTCTGGCACTGACAATAGGCAAATCACGTTTAGCAGCAGTGCAAACTTATCTTACTTACATTGAGCCATTACAGCAGAGGCAACAGCAGTGCATGGATTCTGGCACTGACAATAGGCATATCGCGTTCAGCAGCAGTGCAAGCTTCTCTTACTTACATTGAGCCATTACAGCAAAGGCAACAGCAGTGCATTCTTTCTGGCACTGACAATAGGCACATCACGTTCTGCTGCAGTGCAAGCTTCTCTTACTAACATTGAGCCATTATAGCAAAGGCAACAGCAGTGCATGCCTTCTGCAACAGCAGTGCATGCTTTCTGGCACTGACAATAGGCATATTGTGTTCAGCAGCAGTGCAAGCTTCTCACATTGAGCCATTACAGCAAAGGCAACAGCAGTGCATGCTTTCTGGCACTGACAATAGGCATAGCAAATACGAGGAGATGATGGACGGAGCGGTGAAACTTTTCAGACACTCACCCCCAGTCACAGAACTAGGTTGAATCCATCATCCTTCTTTAGCTCACTTAGCTACCCTAGTTCATACACAGCTATATGCAAATCAGTCTTGTCCCTGCGCCTCATGGGAACAGTCCAGCCCGAACTGCCAAGCCAGGTCTTCCCTGAACCGGAAACAAGCATCCTGGGACCCGTTTCTGGGTAACACCCTTCATCAGCCAGGCTTGCTTGAATTCAGTGGCAAAGTGAGCAAGGGACCCATGTCTGGGCATACCCTGCCAACTTAGGGCGAACAAAGCAAACAAAAGATGATGGACGGAGCAGTGAAACTTTCCAGACACTCACCCCCATTCACAGATCTGGGATGAATCCATCATCATTTTTTAGCTCACTTTGCCACCCTAGTTCAGACGCAGCTTTATGCAAATCAGTCTTGACCCTGTGCCTCATGGGAACAGTCCAACCTGAACTGCCAAGCCTTCCTTGTACCAGAAACAAGCATCTTGGGACCGGTTTTGGGCTAACAGTCCTCATCAGCCAAGGGGAGGAGCCAAGCTCGACAGCGTGATGGCCGCACGGTAGCTCGGCTCCGTTAGCCTCCCTGCCCAAACTCATTTATCCTGCCGCCCATCCTGCCCAAAAACGACAACATTTTATAGATGAAGGTCTGCTGATACTTACCACCTGTCCTGGTGGCTCCGGCGTTCATTGGGTCCGCAGCGGCGTCCTCCCAGGAAGTGCGGCCTCCGGGGGGTGGAGACCGGGGCCTTGCCTTCAGCGAGTAGCCGGCGAGACGGTGTCGGTGGCGGCCTCGGGTGGAGGATGGAGGCCGGCCGGAAGAGGCCGTTGTGCGAAAAAGCCGGAGGCAACTGAACGCGCCTGGGACTACCGTCCGGTGGTCCAGAGGTGAGGTGCGGCAAGTTGTGTGTGGGGGACGCCGTGTTGGTGGCTCCCCCCCTTGTTGCCTTGCCCGGCCATTCCGAACTTCATCGCTCGGTGGCGGAAAGTGGCTCCAGCGGAGCGGTGGCGCTGGCGGGTCCCCATCTTTTGGTGGCCCTCATTTCTGCAGCGAGGTTGCAGTTTGGATGCTTGAGGGGGATCCCGCGAGGGCCCTGCCTGTGAGCCCGCCCCAGGAGTTGGTCCCGAAAAGACAGTGCTGTACTCGCAAAATGGCGGCTGATGCCGTATGCTGTGGAACGCCCCGGGATGTCGATGCTGTGCCTCTGTACTGTGATGGGACCTGCACTGGGGAGCGTGAACCCACGATTGGCGACGTCCTACGAGCGCTGAAGATTTGGCAAGTGACCTTGGCCCGGGATTCTTGTGGGCAAGATAATGTGGTGACCGCCATTACTCCTGGGCCGTCCCTCAGAGATGCGGATGGGCCCGAGATGGTTGCTGCTTGTTTCCCGCATTTTGGTGGGGGTAACGATGTCCTGGTTCGCAAGCGGGAAGATTTGCTGGTGACCATTGACAATGATGTACGTGACTGCCGTAAACAGCTTTTGCATTACCGTCGGCGGAGGAGATCCCATGGATTGCTTCCATTGGCCGTTCAGCGGCTGCTTCACGGCCTTTTCTCTCCGCTTTGTTCTATGCCCGCTACTTCGACATACATTGTGGCGATAGCTAAGAAAGGACTGGGGTGAGCCCGGTTCTTAATCCGGAGGACTGCTGTTCGGTGTGCAGAGTTATGGACTGCCCCAAATTGTGATAATTTGTCAAATCCTTAATATGTATGGCTACCTGAAAACATGCCAGTTTCGTTTTGGGCTGCATTAAGTGTTTATATGGGCGGGGGGTGGGGGCCGTGCGCCTTGTTACATAGTATCCTCCACCCTGGCTTTCCTTTTTCCCTTTTTATCTGTTTTCTTTCTTCTTCCCTACATTATCTCTTTCTATATTTCGGGTTCATGTTTAAGGCGACAGGCACGCTGCTGGGAGGGGTAGGCCATAGCCTTCTGCAGGGGTGCAGGGTGGGGCGGGTGGGTTGGGGTCTATTAGATAGCTACTTGTTTCTATGGCTCTTTTGTGTCCTTTTCTTGGGTCTCCATGACTGTGCATGATTCCCGCGGGGTGAGTGCCTGGGGGGGGAGGATTGGGTATTCCTGTGTAATATGGTACTTTTAGGTTCTGCTTATCTTGACTTAGCCGCCCCGCCCCTAAGAATGTTTACTGTCTGGATTGTTGATCGCCATTATTGCCGTGGGGCGAGTACAGTAACGTGGAGTCCCCTTTTCCTTTTTTCTAGTTTTTTCGTTTTCTTTTACTCTCCGGGTTGGGCTGTGTAGTGATTGCAACTTTATCCGTCTCATTGATGATTTGATTATCATGAGAGTGATGTTCTGCTTGTCTTTGGGCACATGAGGTTGCGGGTGGACACTGGCCGAAGAAGAATTGCAAGGGCATCTATGGCTTGAACTCTTTGGACTATTCTGATGACAGATCTATGGGTACCCTATTATAATGTTGTTGGTTCTGCTCCCCGCCATGTGCACCAGGACGCTTATTATACAACCGATCCTTTATTCTTTAACATAAAATTAACCTTCTGTGATCCTGTGCCGGGGGGTTACACTAAGTTAGCATTATGGACTCGCAGCACTGTGTAGGATTGCGTAACCACTCCGTACTTTTTATTGATATTGGTGCTTTCCAGTTTGTTTTGTGACCGGCCTCTGGGTTGTAGGCCTGTATTTGTATGCAGCCATCTACACAAATAAAGGTTTTCAAAAAATTAAAAAAAAAAAAACAGTCCTCATCAGCCAGGCTAGCTTGAATCCAGTGGCAAAGTGAACAAGGGACGCACGTATGTTAAAAAAAAAATATATATATACTAGCAGCCCGTCCCGATGTTGTCCGGGTATGAATTGCTGCCGGCCAGTAGTTTATTGTTTTGTAGGATTTCGTTTTGATAGCATTCCTTATCTGTGACAGGCCTGTGAAACACTCCGATTCACAGTGCACTGCTGATGCACTTAAGAATGTGCGTTCAGTAGTGTGTGAACTCGAGTTTCCCTACTTTATTTTTCCTTGCAATATTATATAGTGCGAACTCGACAACATGGCATGAGCACAATTTACATTACAGAAGAACACATTCATTTGTGGTAGGCACGGGGAGACAAAGCGATTTGCCTGGAATCACAGGATGTTGAGCTGATGCCGAGATTCGAAGGTAGCTCCCCAGCTCTAAAGTTCGCAATTCTAGAATTGTGGCGGGAGGCGTGTCTAAAAGTGTATGTCGGTGCTGGCCATCAATGAGAGAGACCTGTGCATTTTTCAAATGGGTGGTGAAAAAATATGAGTATGTTGCTGGAGATGTGGGCCGCCGTGCCACCAATGTACTTACCGGGAGAGGGTAAACACCCATTACTCCGCAACTTTCTTTCCGCATACCATCACTCCGCATACTTTCATTACGAAAGTACCATGACTCCGCAATGCCATTATAACGCATGGCATTACATTTTATATGCTTTTACCACACATACATTTAGAACGAAATTCGTTGTAAATGCATGAATGGTAAAAGCATGTTTTTAAAAAATATTTGGATAAGGTAAGTATGGGTATAGGGGTATATGTTTTGTTATGTTTTGGGGTACTGAGGTATATGTTTTGGGGTGTTTGGGTATTTTAAGGGTTCAGATATAGTTTTGGGTTATGGGGTACAAGGTAGTTTTAGGGTTTAGGGATAGGTATGGGTTTTGGGGTACAGGGGTATTTTTAGGGTTCAGGTCTAGGTTTGGGTTTTGGGGTATAGGGGTATTTTAAGGGTTCAGGGGTAGGATTTGGGGTACAGGGGTATTTTAAGGGTTCAGGGCTAGGTTTGGGTTTTGGGGTACAGAGGTATTTTTAGGGTTCAGGGCTAGGTTTGGGTTTTGGGGTACAAGGTTATTTTTAGGATTCAGGGCTAGGTTTGGGGTTTGGGGTACAGGGGTATTTTTAGGGTTCAGGGGTACAGGGGTATTTTAAGGGTTCAGGGCTAGGTTTGGGTTTTGGGGTACAGGGGCATTTTAGGGTTCAGGGATAGGTTTGGGTTTTGGGGTACAGTGTTATTTTTAGGGTTCAGGGCTAGGTTTGGGTTTTGGGGTACAGGGGTATCTTTAGGGTTCAGGGGTAGGTTTGGGTTTTGAGGTACAGGGGTATTTATAGGGTTCAGGGCTAGGTTTGGGTTTTGGGGTACAGGGTATATTTATAGGGTTAAGATGGGTTAGTGTTTAAGGGTGTTGGGGTATTTTAAGGAGTAAGGGTGGGTTATGATTATAGGGTGCAGGGGTATTTAAAGGGAGCAGGGTGGGAGTAGCACACAATATGAGACATGGCATGAAGGGCGTAACGTACCACACGCCCCCAGCGTTTTTCACGCCCCAGCACACGCCCACAGCACAACGCAGACACGCCCACAAGGGACTACTTTTCTGGCACGGTTCTTTTACCTTTTAAATGTATATGGTGGGAGTCTGCATAGCCTATGTCCTTCTGCTGCAACTGCCCTTTCCAACGTTGTATTGGGTTTTGAGATTGGTGCTGTGGTTCCTGAGATTACCCGCCTCAAAGGTTTGGGCTCTCTCTTTATTATATTAGTATGGATATATATATATAATGCAGTTAATCTCGACTGCCGCCGAGAACGTAATGTCCCCGCCTCTTATGACGTGGTCCGTGGTAAAGGGGGCGAACCTCTTAAAAATCCAAGCAACACTGCGCACCTCTCCAGAAACTGCAAAACAGCCACCACGAACTCACAGATGCACTAAAGCAGTCTTTTATTCGAAAATATACCGGCAAACTCACTCGACGCGTTTCGAGACCTAGTCTCTTGGTCACGAGTGCCGTCAGTGGGAATTGACTGGTTTAAATAAACATGTGCTTCTTTTACAAAAATAAACAGTGATAACAGACTTCCGTTTCAAAACATACTCAAAAGTGAAAAAGATATTGTTAGTCTTCGTATTTAAATCAATTGCAGTCTTGAAAATACTTTTCAGTCCTTATGTTTCATATAATAATTCCATGTAAACACAAAATAATCGGATGATAATAATATCAGTTCAAAATCCCACTCAAACAGAGGATGTTATACAATTTGGGCATCGTAAATAAATCCAACTGCCAATTTCGCCATAACAAGGATATTTTCAGTATAGCCCAAGTGAGCTTTTAACAAAACTTTATCAATAATAAACAGTAATCAGTGCAATCTGTTTAACTCTTTCGCTGCAGCGGCTATTCTGCCGCAGCGCTAACGGTCGCGGGGGCGCCCGGGTGAGCTCCGCGGGTGACAGAACCGTTCCGTCACGGCTCGCGGGTGAGCTGTGCTCATGACGGAACGGTTCCGTCACGGCCCCGCCCGCTCAATTAAACGCGCCGCGCAGGCGCGAAATCAGCGCCGCGAAATCAGCGCCGCGCAGGCGCGGCGGCCGGGTCGTGACGGAACCGTTCCGTCATGAGCACAGCTCACCTGCGACCCGTGACGGAACCGTTCCGTCAATAGCCTGGAGGGGGTTAATCTTCCAGTTATGCTGTTGATTGCGGTAGAAAACTATCTAAGCCCGACATCTTAAATAACCTATTGCCATCCAAAATTGTATCATTGCCCAAGTGGGCATTGGAACGTTCATTTCATCAACTAAATATTACTCACCAAAGGACAAAAAAAATATATAATAACAATAAACCCTATAATATACAAATACTTTCGCTCTTTCACTTTCCTTCAATTTTTCAAATTCTTCAGAATCTGTGAAAGAAAATAACAATAAAAAGAAATGAAAAATGTGAAAACCTAACAGTAACAGTAACAAAAGATTAAAAACAAGTTTTTCTTACAAGCAATTTCTAAACAAGATTAAACTTTCTATATTTAAAATTTCTTACTTTTCTAATGGGACTTATACCCTGCAACCTTAAAACAAATTACATATTCTATCTTAAACTGTGACTGATTAATCATCCCAGATCTAACTCATAAGACAAAAAAGCACTGGATAAAAAATAGTGGTATATTCATAATATGAACAACTTTCTCCCTACCCAAGATGCACTGAAAGCTCCTCATCGCAATTGTGTCCAATTGGGGCTATTGTTCTATACTGAATGATTAACCTAGATTCCAGGCGGCGTAAGCATTGTACTCTATCACCACCTCTTTCATTGAGTTTAACTGAATCGAGAACACCAAAACTCAATAAGTTTGTGTCTAGTTTGTGGTGGCTTTGGAAATGACGGGCGATTGGATACTGTTTATCTCCATTTTTACTCGCTCGTAGGTGTTCAAGAATCCTTATCTTGGCCTTGTGAATCGTACTCCCTATGTATGTTTTTTTACATGGGCAAAAGAGTGCATATACTGCAAATTCTGTATTACAGGAGGTGTGTTTCGTAATACGGAATGGTTGACAACAAGGTGATAATATCACCTCCTTAATGTTCTTACTATTCTTACATGCCTTGCATTTTCTACACGTGTAGAATCCTTGTATACCCAGAATTCTTATCTTAGATGGTTCTACAGCCCTGCATAGAAAGTCTTTAAGTGATCTATCTCTCCAAAAAGTTACTTGCGGAGAGACATCCACACATTTTGCTCGATCAGGATCTGTATGTAATAATGGCCAAAACTTCTCTAAGCTTTTTCGGATCTTAAATGCTTTGTTGTTGTATGTCGTGATGAATTGAGTTGTAACTGGTTCTTTTACAGTAGAATCCTCTGCATTTTTTTTCTGCATTCTTATCAACCAGCAGGGATTCTCTAGACCATTCTGCCACTGTTGTTTTTGCTTTATTGATAACTCGCAATGGGTACCCTCTCGCCAAGAATCTTTCAGTCATAACGGTTTCTTCTGATTTGAAACTTTGAGCTGTACTGCAATTTCGTTTCGCTCGCAACAGCTCACCCACCGGGATACTGTTGATGAGTGAATTTGGATGACAACTGCGAGCATGCAGAATACTGTCAATCAACGGCTGGCAACAGTATTCTGCATGCTTATTTAAACCAATGAATTCTCACTGATAGCACTCGTGACCAAGAGACTAGGTCTCGAAACGTGTCGAGTGAGTTTGCTGGTATATTTGCGAATAAAAGACTGCTTTAGTGCATCTGTGAGTTTGTGGTGGTTGTTTTCCAGTTCCTGGAGAGGTGCAAATATATTGCACCTCTCCAGGAACTGGAAAACAACCAGCCCCTCCCTCCAGCCCCCCGATATTTTAGTAGCCTTCCCAACCCCCAAATGTGGCTCTAATTGCGCCTTTGTGTTGTATTGCAGGCTTCTGGGCCTTAGCGTGTACCAGTCTCCCATCTGTGCGGTAGGACTGTTTACAGATTGGTGCCTCATAGATTGAACATTTGCTTCGAGGCATCTATGTATTGGGCAGAACAGTTAGAAGGCCACACTTACAGTGAGAAAGTGCCAGACTGCGGTTTAGAAAGCCCAGCTGGGTACATCTATTCTTTTGGAGCGCGTCATAAGCATTCTTTTTTCAAAATCACTACAAAACATGGCCCCTGGCACTCTTTTCACATCCCAGTCATTTTTGATGGTACTTATTTTAATCGCACATACCAGCACCCTTATTGCTTTTCTAAGAATACAAACGAAACTTGGGGCCACGTTTAGAAATTCATTTAGATTTTGCAAGTGGCATTTAATATATCCCTTTTCTCTGCATACTCTAGATATACTTCAACCTTTCTTTTGTGCCTCTTCCCATTGTTATCTACCCCTTGACTTTATTGCCAATATAATGCAATGTATATGTGCAATTTTAAATGTGTATACATGCGTATGATGGCTTCTGGTGATAAAACCCACAAATCTAGTCGTCCACAAATGCTATCTCAAAGCGTTAGTAGTTTAAAGGCAGATAGTTTGTCTTCAGTAATGAATGTTACAAATGTCACTTAGCCATATGGCAGTTTATGGTTTCTAAATTGCAGCAAACAGATGTGTTAAGAGTTTACATTTTGAGACATATTATGTGCAACTACTGATTACATTCCACATAATTCCATTACACAAATCCCCCATACACAATTCCACCCCACACAAATCTGCAACTAACAATTCCAAACCAACCTACATCATTCCAATGCACTCCACATACATCCCCTCCAAACCAAAACACATGCCTAAAAGGCCTTATCATTTACAACATCAATAGCTCCAACTCTAGTTTTATCTTTAATTGTCCTCCTTTTGTTCGCCATTTACTTTTGTTCTGCTCCTTTTGCTCAGCACTGCAAATCGTGAAGCGTTTCACACCCGGTTGGACCAGGTTTGGCCTATAGAAAACTACAAATAAATGACCCATTTAGTCTGCTACTGTTTCACCCCGCCTCTGACCAAACCCCGGCTCTGTCTTTTCTCCTTTCATGAGCTATGACCAGCCTCTTCCCGATATGCACGGAATTCTGTGGCCTCTTTCCATGTCGTGCCCAACCTCCACTTACTCTCTGCCTATTCAACCTATGGCCCCTTCTCCTCTGAAGCAGTATCAGAGCAGACAATAGAAAGAACTATCACTAATGACGCTGGGAAATCAAGAACATACTTGCTTAAAATCAGTATGCTAAAACGTGTACTCCTCTTGGGCACTGTACTTGTCACTGTTCAATCGGACTGCATCACCACACTAGGATTCCAAACTTCTAACCAAATGGCTCCCATCAC
Source organism: Lissotriton vulgaris (assembly GCF_964263255.1). Lineage (NCBI taxonomy): Eukaryota > Metazoa > Chordata > Amphibia > Caudata > Salamandridae > Lissotriton > Lissotriton vulgaris. Next base: position 132,432,187 of record NC_141700.1, on the reverse strand, counting down.
CTACTCTATGGCATACACGCCCTGTCTTATTGACAAAAGTACTACCTGCCTGAAGAGCCCAATGCACTTCCAGTACCCTTGTCTGCAAAATTCATTCCTCTCTGACTAATACACTCACAGCAAACCCCTCTCTTCCCAATATAATCCCAGCAACCACGATAGGCCCAATATACTCGCAGAAACAACCTCTCCCCAATATTCTCCCTAAAAACTCTCCCCAATATACTCCCAGCAAACCCCCCTCTCGCCAATATACTCCCAGCAAACCCTCCCTCAACAATATACTCCCAGCAAACCACCCTCTCTCCAATATACTTCCAGCAAACCCCCCCTCCCAAATATACTCGCCCTCACTCTATCCATCTGTTTATCTATCGCCCTTACTCTATCTATCTATCGCCCCTCACTCTATCAATCTATCTATGGCCCCTCACTCTATCGCCCTCACTTTATCCATCGCCCTCACTCTAGCTATCTCCCTGTCTCTCTCTAACGCCCTCACTCTATCTATCGCCCTCACTCTATCTATCTATCGCCCTCACTCTATCTATCGCCCTCACTCTGTCTATCGCCCTCACATTATCACTCTATCTGTCTATCTATCTCCCTCACTCTATCTATCTATCTATCTATCTATCTATCTATCTATCTATCTATCTATCTATCTATCTATCTATCTATCTATCTATCTATCCATCTAGCTATCTATCTATCTGTCTATCTATCTATCACCCTCACTCTATCTATCACCCTCACTCTATCTATCTATATTAAAAAAAATTAAAAGCCATTGTAATTTGCAATATCAATACATCTAAGTCACGTAAATACAACACATATTGCATTACAAATGCTATAGGTGTCACATTTGCGAAAGTTATAACTATTGGCATTGTAAATGATAAAGCTATTAATTTATTTTCAAAACCAACACATAAATAAAAAAATTGTCATTTACAATACCAATAGCTCAAACGTTCCTAATGCGAGACCTATTGCATTGCAAATGCTTGTTTGTGCTTGCGCTCCGTGGGGACAGGAAGTTAACTAACACACCGTAAAAAAATATTTTTATTACAACGTTCCTATGCACTAGGTCTTTGTGTAAGGTTTGTGTGTCAGCCTCTCGCATACTTTATACTGATTCATGCACACCTTAGTAGAAATAAATATGAAATCACCAATTAGTGGGGTGGGTTTAGACTCAGAAGTGCATTTAAATCCAGATCTGTGACCTGAGTCACGTGCTGGCTGGACCAGAGAAAGGTCTGGTATTGGAACCCACATCCCAGCGAATAACTTATCAGGCTCTGGCCAGTTTCTATAGCAACAGGTCACCTCTTCGTGACCTGGGCCTAGCTCAAGCTTCAATATGAAAGCTCGCTCATGTGCCTAATGAGAAGCAAATTACTAACCACACAATAAAATACCAGTACAATACGATACAATATTCCGTAAAGCAGTTAAATATTTCCTGACTTGCAAATCATTATTTTACTATCATGTAATCACTATTTGCAGAATCAAAAACTTGTATTTGAGCACTCACCTGACACTGGGCTCGGAACCTAGCTCAGGTGCCTGGCATCTGATGATTACCTGCCTTGAGAGTAAGGGCGTCTCGGCCCGCCTGCGCCATCCAGAGAAGAGAGAGGAACGGGTAAAAACTCGATGCGGGGTGCCTGATGCAGCAGCAGGTGGTCCTATTAAGTGGAGGCATCATGGGCATTGATATCCTGCTGTGATGCGCCTGTGCACAGAACCCGACTTAACCACCTGCAGAGTGGCAGGGTGGGGAATAAAAGCCTTGACCAGCCGTGGCCTGAACTATTAATTGTGGCATACGCACCCAATTGCCTAGAAAGTAAAACAAGCATTGGCAAAGCAATAGGTCTCGCCTAGGCCAATAGCGTGGGAGCCAAAAAAATAAAACGCACTTGCATGTGGTCCCATTTGGAAGCCCTTACAAAAAGCCTCGCAGAGCAGCGCATGTGCGCTGGCTCAGGTGAAACCTAAAAAAGGCAAGTGCCTGCTGAACCGAGCTTGTGGGGTTGGGTCCTAAACCTAATGAAGAGTGCCAACGCCCACCTGTTCACATAGCAAGAGACAGAAGGCCAAAGGCCCCCCTATTAGTGTGTGCCATTGATCACTAACTCTGACCATCCTGACGGGATTAATAATCCTGCGCCGGCATTGGGAGCATAGTGTTACATTGTAGCATTGTGCAGGCTGAGCTCAGCCAGGGCCCTCAAGCCTGCCAGGAGCAGCCACCAGGCCACTGCAGCTTGTATAGTGCATTACTATAGCAGCGCTCCAGGCGACAGCTGAGAAGGTGCTATTCTAATGCATGACATCGCATTTTATTGCAGATCACCCCAGTGAAATGTGTTAGTCTAACGCCTAATATGTGGTACTTGGCAGGGCTGATATATTGGTAAACACAGTGTACTGACTAACCTTTACCGAAGATGACTTATTTACTGCTGACAGTCAGCAGTACCCACAAGTACCAGCAACCCAAAGAAAGGGATGGCTCTGATTGGATGGCTCTGTTTTTTCCATCTATTATTATTTTCTTGTAAGATGTCACAGGCATTACTAAAAGGTGTGAATATCACAGAAGATGTCAGAATCCTCCCCAGCAGTATGGATAGGTATTTATATTGGTGGCACAGTGTAGGGGGCATACACGTTTTGAAGATGGTTATTTCAAGTTATTCCCCCGTCACCAAAAATCAGTTAATAGATCTGTACGATAATAACTTTGCAATGAAAGTTTAACATGAAACTGTTTTCGCACTATGACTCTGCTGGGAGCTGAGCACAAACTATTCATGCTCAGGGCTTTGCCCATGAACTAACCACTAGTTTTGAGCTGCTGGCGGTAGTTGCCTTAGATAAGTTAAACATTAACACAACTGAAATTCTAGGTATAAATATTTCCAATAGTTATTCCTTCTTTTTTAGGTCTCGCCTATGCAGCGTGCATGCGCTGCATAGGAGGGCCTTTAGCCGTCGCTCTGCTCATTTTCAAGCGCGCACTCGTGCTTGTGGCAGGATCCACCTTGCGGGAGCGAGCTGCAGCGACGTGCTAATTGACAACATATGTCTCTCGCGCCAATAATGCTCGCTCTCGCAAGGCGGAGGCCAGCACAAGCACACGTGCATTCCAGCAGGCAGACACAGCACACCGCCCCCACTTAGGATCAGGTTGACTGCGGCCGTGTCATTAAACACAGCTCAGTGCTGCAGCAGCTGAAATTGCTGAGGGCCGCTAGTGACTGCTGGTATTTCATGTTCTCACTTCTCTCCGCTGGTCTCCTCAGCTGCGGATTGAGCGCATCCCTGGAGCTTTGCTTTTCGCTTTTACTAGGACTTTCCTTCTGTTCTGACACTTTGCCTCTCAGTCCCGGGTCAGGGACAGAGCTTGGGCGCTCCCTATTGGCTGCCTGTGACTCTATTCTGCATGAGCTTGTTCAGCGCGAGCTTTGCTGCTCCGTCTGCCGGGAGTCTGTCAACTCTTAGTGGTGCTTCACTGCCTGTTGTGGAGCGTTCCTGTGGCACGAGCTGACTTCACTCGTCGTCCCGTGCCTGCTACGCAAGACTTTAGAGCCTGTTCCTGCAGCCCTGCCCCAGCGGCTGTTCACAGGAAGTTAGTGCCTGGAGGCCCAAAGGAGAGTCATGCAAGTCTTGCTTCATCCACCGCCTTGTGTCTTGTGAGAAGACCCCCGCTGTTGGTCACAGGGATGGCGGCCCCCCGTCTGCGCCTGGTACTTCTCCTAATGCTGATTTTTAGTGGCCAATGCACACCCTCCCGTGCCATCTACTCTAACCATTAGGCAGTGCTTGTGCTCGGGGGCCCGGATGTGGCGGATAGGGTGGTGTCCAGGTACGGATACCGCAAGCTAGGGCAGGTAAGATCAGACCGCGTAGCTCGTACAAACTAAGAGGGCATATATCCCACATAAAGTATTTTTGGGTGCAACCCCTTCGACCTAGAAACTAATGCAGTCTCGTAAAGCGCTTAGTAATTTTTTATTACTCTCCTGTGTAAACCAAAATAACCCTGAGTCTCACTGCAAGTGTACATCTATGGGTTGCTTATTAATCGAGTTCTGTATAGGGCAGACCTCAAAGTCCAAATATGTAAACGACTATCATGCAATGTACCGTCACTGCATGAAGTCTCAGGGACAGAGATTACTCTTCCACCGCAACTGGTACCCAGCCCACGATACAGTACTTGTGCACCTCATGCAACAATGGCAGTGCACCCACGTGGAAAACCTCCTGGTAATATACCCAACATTGAATACTTTTTGCTAGTTCAACCCGTTCTAAAACTTTGCGCCTTACTACTTTACTGAAAACGTGGGCTCAGTTGACTCTACACAAATAATCTGGGAAGCATACAAGGTGGTTCTTAAGGGGCAAGCTCTGTCATTGAAGATGGGATATATCGCCAGAAAAGCGTGAACTCCTACTGAAGCAAGATGAATACAGGATAAAAACCAGGGAACACATGGTGGCTGAATACCGTGCCACCCAACACAGACTCTATGAACTAGGGAATAGGGCTGGAAGGACACTGGCGTGGTTAGAAAGACAAGAGCAGGGATCCAGATGGGTACATAAACTGACGACACCGGGGGTGAAACAGTGATACATCGACAAGAAATAGCGGAGGAGTTTGCCGATCATTTCGAAAAGGTGTACTCCCCCTCTACACACTACACGGCTGAGGACTCCCGTCAGCTCCTCCAGGACAGTGACGTGCCGGGCCTCTTGGATGTGGAACGGCAGACCCTGGAGGCAGACCTTTTGAACGAAGAAATAAGCAAGGCCTTGGGACAGATTAAGTCCGGAAAGGCGATGGGGCCTAACGGCATTCCAGTAGAGTTTTTGAAGGCTCTGCCTCTCTGACCGCGCCACACTTGAGAGCCATGTATTAGGAGAGCTTGGAAGTGGGTAGGCTACCAGTAGATCAGCGACTAGCCACCATTGTGGTGGTCATCCACAAGCAGGGTAAACCAGCAGATAATTGTGGCTCCTATAGGCCAATCTCGCTGATTAACGTGAAGGCAAGGGAGTTGGCAAAAGTACTGGCGAACAGATTGGTGACAGTTATTACAGCACTGGTCCACCCGAACCAATCAGAATTTATGCCAGGTAGGAATACGGCCCTTAATATACGGCGTCTACACAATGTGATGGCTCGTAGGCAATATATTGAAGAGGACGCGGCGGTGCTATCTCTCGACCCTTCAATGGCATTCGATTCCATTGAGTGGCCGTATCTGTTCGAGGTCCTAGAAAAGGTGGGATTAGGCCCTAAATTCATAGCCTGGTTAAAGCTTCTAGATATCGGTGTGTTGGGACAGGTGAGGGTTAACAGCTTTACATTCCGGACATTCGAGTTACGGTGAGGTACTACGCAGGGTTGCCCACTCTCCCCGTTGATATTCTCTCTTATGCTGGAGCCTCTGGCGGCCTGGGTGCGTAGGGACGTGATGGTGTGAGGGATACGCTGGGCAGCTGAAGTGGAGGATCGTATATCCTTGTATGCGATGACATACTGTTATATCTAGCATCCCCATACAAATCGATCAGAGTAGTGCTAGATAGATTCACAAATTTTTGCAAATATCCGGGATATGCGATCAACTGACACAAGTCCGTACTGTTTATGTTGAGGGGCCAAGTTCCCCGCCTTCCGTTTGTCTGGATTTGTTTGTGTCAGGCCCAAATTTGGTGACACAGACCATCCGGTCTAGTTCAGCCTTTGATTTTGTTTGTAGCAAACATTCACGTGGTGTACATCGTGCCCGCTTGAATGAGTTTTTTAACAGTTTTTTGGGGTAACCACGGCTTTCCATTTCATGGTCTGTGCCACCACATTTGGGCCTGACACAAACAAATTCAGACAAACTGTGTTAAAAAATTGGCACTTACTAGAAAACCTGACTGTCCATTTCCCCGTCCCCTTTTCGCGTATCGTAAGAACAGGAGCATCGGACAACATCTTGTCCGAGCCGAGATAGCATTACCCAAACCTAAGAGTGACCTATTGTCTCAATGGGGAATGAAACCCATTGAGGGACATCATAAATGTGGGACATGCGTGGCCTGTGGGACTACTGTGGAAGGGAAGGAATTCCAACATGGGAATATTAAGTGGAAACACTTAAGTTTCTCAAATTGTAAAACACGAAATGTTGTGTATGTAGTCATCTGCCCATGCAATAAGATTTACATAGGCAAGACAACACAACAAGTGAATATGCGCATAACGCAACATAAATCTAGAATCAAGAATAAAGTGCTTACAGCACCCATGGTGGAGCATTTCATTGAAAATAAACACACTGAGAATGACTTGAAGTGGTCAATTCTATATGTTCTGCAACAGTCTAGATCCATTGACCATGATAAACTTCTACTAAAAAAAGAGGCCTACCTTATACTTAAGTTAAATAGCGCACTCAGCGGGCTCAACTCGCTATCTGAAATATCTAGAGTGTGAGCTATATCTAGTACAGTGCCTCCAAAAGAAAGGGTCGATGGTAATTGCGCATATGTTTTCATATGTGGTTTAAATTCACCTTTTTTCACATCTAAATGATAGCCTTCTCTAGCGACCCCACTCTAAGATGGCCGCCAAGCAAGTAGCTTTAAGTAGGTCCAAAACCATGTTACAACATGGCTGCCAAACTAGCGACTCCACTCTAAGATGGCCGCCAAGCAAGTAGCTTTAAGTAGGTCCAAAACCATGTTACAACATGGCTGCCAAACTAAGTGAATGAGAGCTAGATGCCGAGTCACAGCTTGTTCAAGTAAGTCTAGAGCTAACATGGGTTTGATTTGCTACCAATAATGCAGTAGCCCCAGAAACCTAATAAAACGCTGTTATTTCCTCTAGGGAAAGCAAGCGCGAGTAAAAAGGACTGAGGAAAGCGGTGCCTGCATGGTTAGAAAGCTTTTACCGCTGCAACCGATTAGAACACGAACAGCCCAAGCGAGGAATCCCTCAGAGCAGGTATGCCGAGTAGAGCAACGAGTGCCATACTCCCTCCGTCTGTGCATAAAAAGCGCGTAAAACGTTATTCTCATTATTTTCAGGCTGTAATACAAGACTGAAAATTAACCATTTGGTGGAAACGTAGGATCACGAGAATGATCCAGTAAGGTATGTTGATAACACATGTGCCCCATTCTGTTCTTAGAAAGTGAGCAAGAACAGGTCATGATACCTGTATTTGTTTTTAGATCCCAAAAAGAAAAGAAACTCAGTCAGAACTAATACTCTACCCTTGACCGGCGGCTGCTGGTTCAACAGGTAATAAGAGGAATACGAGTTAAATGTAGTTGGAAGCTAAACAACTGTCAGAAATGTAGCTAAAACAAGTTTTATTTTATACACTTGCAGATATCCCGTATTAAGACAGAGCCCTGATGAGAATCCGTAGAGTTGACATACTGGATTCGAAACGCGTTGGCGTAAAAAGATTAGCCATTTATTGGTCGAATGGACTGAATGAATTAATTTGAAGTCTATTTTTCCTTTTTTGAACTGCCTACATTTAACTGTAGTTCATTGATTTATGATTGTCATCAAGTTTATACTTTTGACTCTGGTCTTTATGGAATTAAGGATGATTTTTTTCTTCGTAGTATGAATATTTGAGTGTATATATATCAGAGCAATTCACTTTGTATAATACAACTTGTTATGTGTATGTGTTTGTGTTGTAAATAATCTCGAATTGTAAATAATTGTATATAAGGTGTACAAAACGATAAGGTGTCCCTTTCATACATCGATACTAAAAAAGACAAAAAATAAATAAATAATAAAAGGGTTAGAGTGATATACCCGTACGAACCAGGAAGTCTCTTATAGTTTGTTCCCTCAAAAATAGAGGATTTAAGTAAGTGTGTGGCTGGCAATCTGTGTACTTAGTTGTGTCTAATGCAGCACTTAATACTCACTTCTACCTGCAAAAACACAACTAGAGTGAAAAAACACAAATCTTGTTTCACTCTTGTCAGTTGCCGTGCTTGTTATTATTGTAGATGCAAAAACAACAGTTGATGGACAGAATGCAGAACAATGTCATACATTCACCCCAGTACAGAGATCTGGGCCTAAATCCATCTTTTTTTGCTAATCCACGCCAACCCAGTTCACACATGGCCATCTGCAAATCAGCTTTGACCCTGTGCCTCATGGGAACAGTCCAGTCCGAACTGCCAAGCCATGTCTTCCCTGGACCAGAATCAAGCATCCTAGGACCGGTTTCTGGCTATCAGCCGTCTATAGCCAGGATAGCTTGACTCCAGTGGCGTGGAGAGCACTGGACTAACGCCTGAGCATACCCGTCCCATTCGGGGTGACAAATGCAAAAACAACCGTTGATGGACAGAATGCAGAACAATGTCATACATTCACCCCAGTACAAAGATCTGGGCCTAAACCCATCGTTTTTTGCTCACCACACCACCCCAGTTCAGACATGGCCGTATGCAAATCAGCCTTGACCCTGTGCCTCATGGGAACAGTCCAGTCTGAACTGCCAAGCCATGTCTTCCCTGGACCAGAATCAAGCATCCTAGGACCGGTTTCTGGCTATTAGCCGTCTTCAGCCAGGACAGCTTGACTCCAGTGGCGTGGAGAGCACGGGACGCCTGAGCATACCCGTCCCATTTGGGATGACAAAAGCAAAAACAACAGTTGATGGACAGAATTCAGAACAATGTCATACATTCAGCCCAGTACAGAGATCTGGGCCTAAATCCATGTTTTATTGCTCACCACACCACCCCAGTTCAGACATGGCCATATGCAAATCAGCCTTGACCCTGTGCCTCATGGGAACAGTCCAGCCCGAACTGCCAAGCCATGTCTTCCCTGGACCGGAATCAAGCATCCTAGGACCGGTTTCTGGCTATCAGCCGTCTTCAGCCAGGACAGCTTGACTCCAGTGGCGTGGTGAGCATGGGACTCACGCCTGAGCATACCCATCCCATTCGGGGTGACAAATGCAAAATTAACAGTTGATGGACAGAATGCAGAACAATGTCATACATTCAGCCCAGTACAGAGATCTGGGCCTAAATCCATCGTTTTTTTGCTCACCACACTACCCCAGTTCAGACATGGCCATATGCAAATCAGCCTTGACCCTGTGCCTCATGGGAACAGTCCAGCCGGAACTGCTAAGCCATGTCTTCCCTGGACCGGAATCAAGCATCCTAGGACTGGTTTCTGGCTATCAGCCGTCTTCAGCCAGGATAGCTTGACTCCAGTGGCGTGGAGAGCACAGGACTCACGCCTGAGCATACCCGTCCCATTCGGGGTGACAAATGCTAAAACAACAGTTGATGGACAGAATGCAGACCAATGTCATACATTCACCCCAGTACAGAGATCTGGGCCTAAATCCATAGTTTTTTTGCTTACCACACCACCCCAGTTCAGACATGGCCATATGCAAATCAGCCTTGGCCCTGAGCCTCATGGGAACAGTCCAGCCCGAACTGCTAAGCCATGTCTTCCCTGGACCGGAATCAAGCATCCTAGGACCGGTTTCTGGCTATCAGCCGTCTATAGCCAGAATAGCTTGACTCCAGTGGCGTGGATAGCACAGGACTCACACCTGAGCATACCCGTCCCATTCGGGGTGACAAATGCAAAAACAACAGTTGATGAACAGAATGCAAAACAATGTCATACATTCACCCCAGTACAAAGATCTGGGCCTAAATCCATCGTTTTTGCTCACCACACGACCCCAGTTCAGACATGGCCATATGCAAAACTGCCTTGACCCTGTGCTTCATGGGAACAGTCCAGCCCGAACTGCCAAGCCATGTCTTCCCTAGACCGGAATCAAGCATCCTAGGACCGGTTTCTGGCTATCAGCCGTCTTCAGCCAGGATAGCTTGACTCGAGTGGCGTGGAGAGCACAGGACTCACGCCTGAGCATATCCGTCCCATTCGGGGTGACAAATGCTAAAACAACAGTTGATGGACAGAATGCAGAACAATGTCATACATTCACCCCAGTACAAAGATCTGGGCCTAAATCCATTGTTTTTTGCTCACCACACGACCCCAGTTCAGACATGGCCATATGCAAGTCAGCCTTGACCCTGTGCCTCATGGGAACAGTCCAGTCCGAACTACCAATCCTTGTCTTCCCTGGACCGGAATCAAGCATTCTAGGACCGGTTTCTGGCTATCAGCCATCTTCAGCCAGGATAGCTTGACTCCAGTGATGTGGAGAGCACGGGTCTCACGCCTGAGCATACCTGTCCCATTCGGGGTGACAAATGCAAAAACAACAGTTGATGGACAGAATGCAGAACAATGTCATATATTCACCCCAGTACAGAGATCTGGGCCTAAATCCATCGTTTTGTGCTCACCACACCACCCCAGTTCAGCCATGGCCATATGCAAATCAGCCTTGACCCTGTGCCTCATGGGAACAGTCCAGCCCAAACTGCCAAGCCATGTCTTCCCTGGACCGGAATCAAGCATCCTAGGACCAGTTTCTGGCTATCAGCCGTCTTCAGCCAGGATAGCTTGACTCCAGTCGCGTGAAGAGCACGGGACGCCTGAGCATACCCGTCCCATTTAGGGTGACAAATGCAAAAAGAACAGTTGATGGACAGAATGCAGAACAGTGTCATACATTCGCCCCAGTACAGAGATCTGGGCGTAAATCCCTCGTTTTTTTGCTCACCACACCACTCCAGTTCAGACATGACCATATGCAAATCAGCCTTGACCCTGTGCCTCATAGGAACAGTCCAGCCTGAACTGCCAAACCATGTCTTCTCTGGACCGGAATCAAGCATCCTAGGACCGGTTTCTGGCTATCAGCCGTCTTCAGCCAGGATAGCTTGACTCCAGTGGCGTGGAGAACACAGGACTCACGCCTGAGCATACCCATGCCATTCGGGGTGACAAATGCAAAAACAACAGTTGATGGACAGAATGCAGAACTATGTCATACATTCACCCCAGTACAGATATCTGGGCCTAAATCCATCGTTTTTTGCTCACCACACCACCCCAGTTCAGACTTAGCCATATGCAAATCAGCCTTGACCCTGTGCCTCATGGGAACAGTCCAGCCCAAACTGCCAAGCCATGTCTTCCCTGGACCGGAATCAAGCATCCTAGGACCAGTTTCTGGCTATTAGCCGTCTTCAGCCAGGAAAGCTTGACTCCAGTGGCGTGGAGAGCACAGGACTCACGCCTGAGCATACCCGTCCCATTCGGGGTGACAAATCCTAAAACAACAGTTGATGGACAGAATGCAGAACAATGTCTTACATTCACCCCAGTACAGAGATCTGGGCCTAAATCCATAGTTTTTTTGCTTACCACACCACCCCAGTTCAGACATGGCCATATGCAAATCAGCCTTGGCCCTGAGCCTCATGGGAACAGTCCAGCCCGAACTGCTAAGCCATGTCTTCCCTGGACGGGAATCAAGCATCCTAGGACCGGTTTCTGGCTATCAGCCGTCTATAGCCAGGATAGCTTGACTCCAGTGGCGTGGAGAGCACGGGACTCACGCCTGAGCATACCCGTCCCATTCGGGGTGACAAATGCAATAACAACAGTTGATGGACAGAATGCAGAACAATGTCATACATTCACCCCAGTACAAAGATCTGGGCCTAAATCCATCGTTTTTTGCTCACCACACGACCCCAGTTCAGACATGGCCATATGCAAATCAGCCTTGACCCTGTGCCTCATAGGAACAGTCCAGTCCGAACTGCCAAGCCATGTCTTCCCTGGACCAGAATCAAGCATCCTAGGACCGCTTTCTGGCTATCAGCCGTCTTCAGCCAGGATAGCTTGACTCCAGTGATGTGGAGAGCACGGGACTCACGCCTGAGCATACCCGTCCCATTCGTGGTCACAAATGCAAAAACAACAGTTGATGGACAGAATGCAGAACAATGTCATACATTCACCCCAGTACAGAGATCTGGGCCTAAATCCCTCGTTTTTTTGCTCACCACACCACCCCAGTTCAGACATGACCATATGCAAATCAGCCTTGACCCTGTGCCTCATGGGAACAGTCCAGCCCAAACTGCCAAGCCATGTCTTCCCTTGACCGGAATCAAGCATCCTAGGACCGGTTTCTGGCTATCAGCCGTCTTCAGCCAGGATAGCTTGACTCCAGTCGCGTGGAGAACATGAGACGCCTGAGCATACCCGTCCCATTTGGGATGACAAATGCAAAAACAACAGTTGATGGACAGAATGCAGAACAATGTCATACATTCACCCCAGTACAGAGATCTGGGCCTAAATCCATCGTTTTTTTGCTCACCACACCACCCCAGTTCAGACATGGCCATATGCAAATCAGCCTTGACCCTGTGCCTCATGGGAACAGTCCAGCCCAAACTGCCAAGCCACGTCTTCCCTGGATCGGAATCAAGCATCCTAGGACCGGTTTCTGGCTATCAGCCGTCTTCAGCCAGGATAGCTTGACTCGAGTGGCGTGGAGAGCACAGGACTCACGCCTGAGCATACCCGTCCCATTCGGGGTGACAAATGCTAAAACAACAGTTGATGGACAGAATGCAGAACAATGTCATACATTCACCCCAGTACAAAGATCTGGGCCTAAATCCATCGTTTTTTGCTCACCACACGACCCCAGTTCAGACATGGCCATATGCAAGTCAGCCTTGACCCTGTGCCTCATGGGAACAGTCCAGTCCGAACTACCAATCCATGTCTTCCCTGGACCGGAATCAAGCCTCCTAGGACCGGTTTCTGGCTATCAGCCATCTTCAGCCAGGATAGCTTGACTCCAGTGATGTGGAGAGCACGGGTCTCACGCCTGAGCATACCTGTCCCATTCGGGGTGACAAATGCAAAAACAACAGTTGATGGACAGAATGCAGAACAATGTCATATATTCACCCCAGTACAGAGATCTGGGCCTAAATCCATCGTTTTGTGCTCACCACACCACCCCAGTTCAGCCATGGCCATATGCAAATCAGCCTTGACCCTGTGCCTCATGGGAACAGTCCAGCCCAAACTGCCAAGCCATGTCTTCCCTGGACCGGAATCAAGCATCCTAGGACCAGTTTCTGGCTATCAGCCGTCTTCAGCCAGGATAGCTTGACTCCAGTCGCGTGAAGAGCACGGGACGCCTGAGCATACCCGTCCCATTTAGGGTGACAAATGCAAAAAGAACAGTTGATGGACAGAATGCAGAACAGTGTCATACATTCGCCCCAGTACAGAGATCTGGGCGTAAATCCCTCGTTTTTTTGCTCACCACACCACTCCAGTTCAGACATGACCATATGCAAATCAGCCTTGACCCTGTGCCTCATAGGAACAGTCCAGCCTGAACTGCCAAACCATGTCTTCTCTGGACCGGAATCAAGCATCCTAGGACCGGTTTCTGGCTATCAGCCGTCTTCAGCCAGGATAGCTTGACTCCAGTGGCGTGGAGAACACAGGACTCACGCCTGAGCATACCCATGCCATTCGGGGTGACAAATGCAAAAACAACAGTTGATGGACAGAATGCAGAACTATGTCATACATTCACCCCAGTACAGATATCTGGGCCTAAATCCATCGTTTTTTGCTCACCACACCACCCCAGTTCAGACTAAGCCATATGCAAATCAGCCTTGACCCTGTGCCTCATGGGAACAGTCCAGCTCAAACAGCCAAGCCATGTCTTCCCTGGACCGGAATCAAGTATCCTAGGACCGGTTTCTGGCTATCAGCCGTCTTCAGCCAGGAAAGCTTGACTCCAGTGGCGTGGAGAGCACGGGACGCCTGAGCATACCCGTCCCATTTGGGATGACAAATGCAAAAACAACAGTTGATGGACAGGCTTTAGAACAATGTCATACATTCAGCCCAGTACAGAGATCTGGGCCTAAATCCATCGCTTTTTTGCTCACCACACCACCCCAGTTCAGACATGGCCATATGCAAATCAGCCTTGACCCTGTGCCTCATGGGAACAGTCCAGCCTGAACTGCCAAGCCATATCTTCCCTGGACCATAATCAAGCATCCTAGGACCGGTTTCTGGCTATCAGCCGTCTTCAGCCAGGATAGCTTGACTCCAGTGGCGTGGAGAGCACAGGACTCACGCCTGAGCATACCCGTCCCATTCGGGGTGACAAATGCTAAAACAACAGTTGATGGACAGAATGCAGAACAATGTCTTACATTCACCCCAGTACAGAGATCTGGGCCTAAATCCATAGTTTTTTTGCTTACCACACCACCCCAGTTCAGACATAGCCATATGCAATTCAGCCTTGGCCCTGAGCCTCATGGGAACAGTCCAGCCCGAACTGCTAAGCCATGTCTTCCCTGGACGGGAATCAAGCATCCTAGGACCGGTTTCTGGCTATCAGCCGTCTATAGCCAGGATAGCTTGACTCCAGTGGCGTGGAGAGCACGGGACTCACGCCTGAGCATACCCGTCCCATTCGTGGTCACAAATGCAAAAACAACAGTTGATGGACAGAATGCAGAACAATGTCATACATTCACCCCAGTACAGAGATCTGGGCCTAAATCCCTCGTTTTTTTGCTCACCACACCACCCCAGTTCAGACATGACCATATGGAAATCAGCCTTGACCCTGTGCCTCATGGGAACAGTCCAGCCCAAACTGCCAAGCCATGTCTTCCCTTGACCGGAATCAAGCATCCTAGGACCGGTTTCTGGCTCTCAGCCGTCTTCAGCCAGGATAGCTTGACTCCAGTCCCGTGGAGAACATGAGACACCTGAGCATACCCGTCCCATTTGGGATGACAAATGCAAAAACAACAGTTGATGGACAGAATGCAGAACAATGTCATACATTCACCCCAGTACAGAGATCTGGGCCTAAATCCATCGTTTTTTTGCTCACCACACCACCCCAATTCAGACATGGCCATATGCAAATCAGCCTTGACCCTGTGCCTCATGGGAACAGTCCAGCCCAAACTGCCAAGCCACGTCTTCCCTGGACCGGAATCAAGCATCCTAGGACCGGTTTCTGGCTATCAGCCGTCTTCAGCCAGGATAGCTTGATTCCAGTCGCGTGGAGAGCACGGGACGCCTGAGCATACCCGTCCCATTTGGGATGACAAATGCAAAAACAACAGTTGATGGACAGAATGCAGAACAATGTCATACATTCACCCCAGCACAGAGATCTGGGCCTAAATCCATTTTTTTGCTCACCACACCACCCTAGTTCAGACATGGCCATATGCAAATCAGCCTTGACCCTGTGCCTCATGGGAACAGTCCAGCCCAAACTGCCAAGCCATGTCTTCCCTGGACCGGAATCAAGCATCCTAGGACCGGTTTCTGGCTATCAGCCGTCTTCAGCCAGGATAGCTTGACTCCAGTCGCGTGGAGAGCACGGGACGCCTGAGCATACCCGTCCTATTTGGGATGACAAATGCAAAAACAACAGTTGATGGACAGAATGCAGAACAATGTCATACATTCACCCCAGTACAGAGATCTGGGCCTAAATCCATCGTTTTTTTGCTCACCACACCACCCCAGTTCAGACATGGCCATATGCAAATCAGCCTTGACCCTGTGCCTCATGGGAACAGTCCAGCCCGAACTGCCAAGCCATGTCTTCCCTGGACCGGAATCAAGCATCCTAGGACCGGTTTCTGGCTATCAGCCGTCTTCAGCCAGGATAGCTTGACTCCAATGGCGTGGAGAGCACGGGACTCACGCCTGAGCATACCCGTCCTATTCGGGGTGACAAATGCAAAAACAACAGTTCATGGACAGAATGCAGAACAATGTCATACATTCACCCCTGTACAGAGATCTGGGCCTAAATCCATCGTTTGTTTGCTCACCACACCACCTCAGTTCAGACATGGCCATATGCAAATCAGCCTTGACCCTGTGCCTCCAGGGAAGACATGGCTTGGCAGTTCGGGTTTCAGGGTAACACCCCTCATCAGCCAGGCTTGCTTGAATCCAGTGGCAAAGTGAGCAAGGGACCCATGTCTGGGCATACCCTGCTAACTTAGGGTAAACAAAGCAAATACAAGGAAATGATGGACAGAGCACTGAAACTGGAATGGCGTGGAGTGCAAAAAAAAACGGTGGGTTCAACTCAGATCTGTGACTGTGGGTGAATGTCCAATTGATTCAGCATTCCATCCATCATCTGTTCTTTTTGCATTTGTCACCCTAAGTAGGAAGGGTATGCCCAGACGTGGGTCCCCTGCTTACTACACCACCAGATTCAAGCTATCCTGGCTGATGAGGGGTGGAACCACAAAACCAGTCCTAGAATGCTTTTTTCTGGTCCAGGGTGGACCTGGCCTTGCAGTTCAGGCTGGACTGTTCCTATGGGGAACAGGGTGAAGACTGATTTGCGTATGACTGGGTCTATACTGGAATGGCGTGGTGTGCTAAAATACTATGGATTCAACCCAGATCTGTGACGGGGGTGAATGTTCGATTGAGTTAGCATTCCATCCCTCATCTGTTCTTTTTCAATTTAACAGCCCGTTGTGCTACAGGTTGCACAAGTTCTCTTTAGTTAAAGACAGATCCCAGGGCATAGACCACCCGAAGGACTTTTGAAATAGTTCTTTAACCTAAATCCAGATCTGACTAAAAGTATTGGTCTATTGTGCCTTAATATTTACCCATGTCCTCGATGCCTGTCATGGGAACACCCATCATTATCTATTCGAAATCCAGAGGAGGCAATGGCCAAACTATGCAAATATCACCCTCATTTGACAAGTAGAATATACTGGTGATCTACTGAGCTGCTGTCCAGGATCCACTTCATCATTGCCTCCACCTATGCCTCCCACTGACATTCGGATCGGATTCCTTTCCGAACTGGGCTGGTTGGTGAAGGCCCAAATGAGGTCCTCATTGGACCCGATCTAGCAACTCGTGTGGTCGCCCTTGCAGTGAACTTTGTGGCTGCGGTGGTTTATGGCAGGCGTTGGTTGTAGATTGATGGTGTCCAAGAGGAGGGCGAAGTGGAGATGAGAATGGAAAGTACAAACTAGGATCCCAAACAGCTGAATACGTGTTACCCATGATATCACTTCCATGGGTGTAGCCTTTAATAGTGCCGCAGGATCAGTGGCGCTATAGCTCGAAAGTGTTGTTGGCCAACTGAACACCAATTATGGCTGCATTTCAATATTGAACTGTGTAGGGGGGATATTAATAAATTATACAATGTTCTACGGTGTTTTGGTGAGTCTCAGTTTATTGACGGAATATATTTATGTCCCACATTTATGCTCTGATCCAGTATCACAATGAAGTTCTCAGACTCACCTGATGGCTTTTTGTTCCCCTTTTCCCAAGTCGCTATGCGATCTTCGTCCTCTAGCAGAGCCCTTCGGAAGGAACAGATAGATTCTTTGGACACAATCATAGAATGTTTTATAAAATACTTTGGCCTTCTTAATAATTTGTGTATGTGTAAAATATATATATATATATATATATATATATATATATATATATATATATATATATTATATATAGCTTTAAAAAAAAATTATATATATCGATTTTTTCATCTTTAAGATTCAAGATTTTATCATGTATGTTTACAGGGGTATGTATAAATTGTAATTCCTGTTTTTTAATTGAAGTAATACCATTCAACAGAGATGTTATAAGGCATGGGCAAAGTGGGCAATTGCCCAGGGCCTGCACTTTCCAGGGGCCACATGGAAAAGTGAACTTTCTCTTTAGCTCACTTATACATATTTCTGTCTCTCAACCTTTAATGTATAATTCACTCTTGTTCGGTAACACGAAGCTTGAATTAGCAGAGAATGGGTAAAAAAAATGTAACGTTTTTCCAAACAGAGCCCCCCAATTTTTTCTTCCCGGGGCCTCCATAATCCTTAATATGGCACTGCCATACAATCCCTTTCTTTAAGCTGGAAAGCCCTGGACTAACGGCGTCATACCATCTTTCATGGGCGATGCAAGGTCCCTGTCGAACATATGCAGCAAAGCAGGGCATTGCAGAGGGCATGCCGTTCAGCCCTGTTGGCAGCGCCTATGAGTAGCGCTTCACTCTACCCAGAGACCAGCTCTAATCAAATAATTCTAAACTCCTCGAATGTTTTTACTTAAAACATCCACACCTGTGCAGTCACACCAGAGAACTTGTAGGCATACAGATGCCATTACCTCACCACTGTTTCATCAGCCTTCCTTCTTGGGGATGATACTTTGCTTTCTTCCAGTCCTCCAAACATGCTGCTTGCATTAGTGCTCAAACAACAAGAAATCAGCTGCTGTTCTCATGCACTAACACACGCGTGTACTTAAGTACCTGTGATGATGGTAGCCCTACAGGAAACTTATCCTTTATCTTTGTAACCAATAGTTTTCAGCTTTAGTGGAGTCACCTTTTTAGTTAACAAAGAAAAAAGGAGTATAAAGTATACTTGTTGAACAGCCACCAAAACAGTGGTGCCAGAGTCCCACAACACCAGGTCCCCAATGTCCTCTACAAAGGTCTTGAGGGACTACCATGTTTGTCTAATGACGCCGGTCAGAGTAGCAACCGAACCTCCACATCCCAAAGCTGAGGAAGGCACTGAGAGAAAACTTAGCTTGTAGAATATGAAGCCAGGCTTTAACATAACATGCTATTCCATACTCAACCGGTATGTATGTTTGTGGTTATGTCACTAAACGCTACCAGTAATTTATCTGAAATTCATTAGGGTGAGAAACTCTTAATCCACATGATGGGTGTGATTACTGATCCTAATGGCGATCTGCTGCTAGGTTTTGTGTTTTCCTAAATATCCTGTGATCTTCTTCCTGCCTTATGGCCTCTGGAGGTCTCTAGAAGATGAAGACATGTTTCTGTGATCTGGCAACAACCAATCTGTTGTCCAAGATAGCAGGACAAAAATGGTCAGATAGCCAGTGCTTAATTTTTCATAGTTTAAGTGTTGGTGCCAAATGATCTGCTCAGCAACCCACCACTGATGTGCTATAAATGTAGGCTCAACTAGTAAGAAGAAGTGACAGCTCCTCCGTTAAGGCGGAAGAGTGTTACCCACTGCTTGTTGCAGTGTTAAAAAAGGAAAAATAACACGATAATTACTGGACTGAAATATAATTTTATTTGTTCCTGCTGCAGCATCTTGGTATGGCGGGGTGGATCTGCTCTTCTGACAGAGCAGAGGAGGAGTGGTTTGCAGTCCCTAAGTGTGCATGAATGTTTGACGGCCGTTTTGGGCTGGCTAACCATTCATGCACAATTAGCATGTTCTCCAAGCAGACTGCATTACAGCCTGGGTGTAGAACATGCCCAGGCTCTATTTCCCTGGCTGAGTGCCGAACCACGGCGTTCACACCAATCACAACGCTGTATTGGCTATAGGAGCCCGGGTGCTTCCTGTTTGCACATGAGAAGCCAGGAAGAGGATGGAAGAGAGGCGGCGGCCGGCCAGCAGGCCGGTAGGTAAGTTAGTTTTTCATTTTTAAACCCCCGCCTCCTCCCCCTCTTCCTTCCCCAGTGCTGCTTCCCGGGAGCAGCCACCACTGATACCAAGGCTGCATAGTGATTCATCGAATTTATGGTTCTTCCATACACTGTCAGACATTCCCTGCTCCTTCATTTCACTTGTGCAGATTCCTTCTTTCTTTCTGGGCAAGGTTTTCTGTCTTTTTTTACCCTACTTTTTCCCCTTTGTGTATTTTTCTCTCTCGTGCTTGTGGTCAATGACTGATAAGGCAAAATAAGTGCCGGTCCCCAGAAATGACTGGCGGTGACCCCACCACCAACCAATGGCTAAAACTAAGCACTGAAGATAGCTACAGGGCTAGTTTCTGACAAGCAGATTAGGGGCTTTTCCAGACTGCATTTTAGGATGTGCACACGAACAAATTTGCAGAGTCTGTGGAGCTGGTGGTGTGTTTTTTAAGGCACCTAGGGCCCGTTGTAGGTAAATCTCATTTACCGACTCTACAATACCGAATTTTACCGATTTGGTATTATAGTTTGAGTAAATGAGATGTAGGAAAATATTCGGTAATTTTTACTGAATCGGCTGTATTTACTGATTCGGTAATTACCGATTCTGTAAAATTACCGAATTGTCAAGGGGGACAGGGTGTCACTTTGACACCCTGTTGCACCCCTGATTCTGGCTTGTGTGCCATGTGGCACACATACATGCCCTTAGGGCATGTATGTGTGCCACATGGCACAGGTGTACATGCACAAATGTGCATGTACACTAGAATTCATTATTTACCACGAAATATTATTTTGTGGTAAATAACGAATTCTTAAGGGCCTGTGGCACTGTTTTCAGTGCCCCCTACATCTAGATTTACCGATTCGGTAAATTTACCGATTCGGTATTTTACAGAATCGGTAAATTTACTGATTCGGTAAATTTACCGAATCGGTAATATTTAAGGGCCATACATATCAAACTCCAAATACCGGTCGGTAACGGCCGAAATCGGCCGTTACCGACCGGTATTTGGCCACCTACATCTGGCCCCAGCAGTTCTAAAAAGCTGGTACTGAGATGGGGCCCTATCGAGCTCTCCAATTTTGTCCTCACCATCAGGGTGAAAAACAAATATTAACTCTGCAGCAGTACCCCCTTCACAGCCTTTGATGTAACTTCAAAGAGACTCCTTATATTACTTTTACAGTCTCATCCCTTCAGAACGGAAGCATTTTTAATATTATATATAGCAAAGTCATACTTGTTGCTTATTTATCTTATGCAACTAATAACCATTGATAAAGCCAATAGTCCAGGCTTGATGTATGTGTAATGTTGCTTGTTGTATTATATGTCTGGATGCAATGACAAAAGCAGCAAAATACCAGAGGGGAGGCACACTATGCTCAGCAAAGATTTTTGGCGTAGGTGTTTTTAAGCCACACCCTTAAATAAAAGACTTACCTGGTGCTGCTGACTTCCTCACTCTCCTCTCCTCTGCATCCAGTTCCTGGTCCCAGCAGTCCCTGGGACAGCATCACGGACTCCCCATCCAATCCCCACGCTGCTCTCAGGCATGAGAGCAGTGTGGGGATTGGCCAGAGTGGGCTGAATTAACGCTTGCACGCTCAGGCACAGGGAATCTGTGCTGTTTCTCCAACATGGCTGTGAAATACCGCTGGGTTGGAGGAACCTAAGTGCGCATGTCTGTTTGGTTGGCCTAAGACAGCCGGCCAAGCGGACATGCACGTTGAAAGTGCACCAACTCCTCCTCCCCCTCCCATGACCTTCCCCTCCTCCCCATCCCTGTACACGCTGGCTCACCCAGCAGCTGAAATAAAATATTTTATTTTTCAGCTGCTGGCTCTGAGCCAGTGAGGCAACGCTACTCCGCCATTGTGTAGGAGCCGCCGCTGTGTCTTGGTGCTGTAAAGCTACTTTAATCACAGAATACCCGACAAATGAGAGAAGGAATGAGAAATGGAGGCCTTTAGCAGGAGAGGCAAGAAGAAGACAATATTGTGAGTCACTAAATTGATAGAGGGGGCGGAAGTGACATCATACACCACCAATCATATCATAGGCTTGATCCTTTGCTCCTCTTCAGCCTCCTGTTTGCATCTGAAGACTAAAGGGTGCCAGAGAAAGTAACTGGTACCTCCGGCTACATAAAATTAGCATCCACCTAGTGAAGTAGTGAGGAAGCAGAAGTTAGCCGCAGGAGCGGTGGGAGATAAAAATAAAGAAGCAGAATAAAGGCTAAAAGTGGGAGACACAAATGGTGAAGCCAAAGGGAAAAGGAAATATTCGGGATGACATTGAAGTGTAATCAAGACAAACTGTCGTTGCTAAACTGTGAACAGGACTCTCAAGGGTTCAGAAGGAAGCCCACAATCATGATTCCATCAAAACATCATTCAAGCTGAACTATTTGGCTTGCATTTATACTTATGTAAAAAAAAAAACGTGATTGTTAATTAACATTAGACTTAACATACTCATGTCGTCATCACCAAAATTCATAAAATCTTGGCAAATATTGAATTTCAAAATATATATTTCCATCTCTCATGATGTGCTGCTGCGCCTTGCGGTAGTCTTAGGATTGCATCAGGCACTATACAAGAATTAAACCGCTCAAAAGGATGTTTACAGGTTTATTGAGGAAATTATTAGGAAATCTGGTATTAGCCTGTCCAGCGCCATATTTGGCACTGCACGCTCCCATGAGTGAAACATGGAACCCAATTCTTGGTTCAGAGTACTGTATAAACCTGTTCCAATACTTTGTGCACTTAGCTAGATAGATACATAGTGCTGTATAGGAAAATGTTGTATGACTAGACAGCAGCTAAGTAGTGCAGACCTAGAGCCTTTGCGCCTGTCCACAATATGGTCAGTATATCTTTATTGGTATTCAGGGTTGTAATAGCTGAAGATCCATTTTTTGTGCTGCCTTCTTATCCACTTTGAATATTTAGGCTGGGAGGGGCGTTGAGTCAGTGCCAGCCTGCTCAAGGTAAGTCATACGTTGTTCTCCCAAAGTCTTGGAATGGGAGCAAATTTGCATTCTGACAAGTGTAACAGGACGCCCCTGGTAGTGGTGTCCTAGTGACTCCCTAATATTACTAGCTCTAAGGAAGGAACCACCTAACAAGGATGAGAGGGGTCTTTAAAAAAACTCTAGAAGACCAAGGATTGCAAACCCCTTCTCCATCCTACTCTACACCTGCCAGTCCTTTCTTTTGTACCACCGAACATAACCATCATCTGAGGGTCGAAGAGCCAGATGTAGGAAGCCTAATACCGGTCGGTAACGGCCGAAATTACCGAATTTTGGCCGTTACCGACCGGTATTAGGCTTTTCAGATGTAGGGGCCGAATCTAAAGATTCAGTAATTTACCGAATCAGTAATTTAAGGATTTGGTAAATTACCGAATTCCTAATGTAGGGAGCACTTAAAGGTGTGCTTTTCCCATGTTAGGATTCATTATTTACCACCAGCTACAAGTTGGTGATAAATAACGAAAACCCCCAAAAAAGCAATTTCATGCAAATTATTTCAGTGCCATGTGGCAGACTTACATCCCTTTAGGGCATGTATGTGTGCCACATGTGCACCCATACACAATTGAGGGGTGCAACAGGGTGTCAAAGTGACACCCTGCCACCCTTCAATGTTTTCCCCCTTTTACCGAATCGGTATTTACCGATTCGGTAATTCCCATTCATTCCCATGGGCCTCCAGGCCCATAGGAATGAATGGGGAATACCGAATCTGTAAATACTGATTCGGTAAATACCGAATCCTAACAATTCGATAATACTTACCGAATTTTCCCTACATAGCATTTACCAATTCTAAAATACCGAATCTGTAAAATTCTTTATTTTAGAATCTGTAAATGTCCCTCACCTACATCTGGCCCTTAATCACTTACGCCTTTCAGGCAAAAAATAGAAATCCTCTTATTTTCATTTTCGAGTCCTCTCTAGGCATAAGTACCGTGTAGATGCGGTGTCAGTTTTGTTAGCGCTATGATCAAGTTAAGCTTTCTACTTAGGTTCAAACCAGTACATTTCCCAGGTGTCATGAGTATTTATGCACTTCACATTCCTCCATGTATATAAATGACTTCTTGGAAGGAGGCCTGCTTTCGAGAATTGTTCGACAGGCCAGAGTCTGATTTTTATCTGTACCTTGTAACTTGTTCGGAAGTATGGGACTATCGTCAGGTTAGTTCATAGTTGTCCCTGTGGTTGGTAATTCTACTTGTTACAGCTTTCTGGGTTTGGTCACAGGCCTTCCCCAGAACCTTATGTACTATGCGGTCTTTCAGTGGATTGCTATATGTGTATTAAGTGGAGGTATTGTACTGTATTGTAATTGCATTTATATAGTGCCTACTACCACTGACGAGACATCAAAGCCCTTTTTGGCAAGTAGCACGCTACTCCAGAACCCATAAAGGATTAGTAGTGAATTAGTATAGGGAAATATGAAAGAAATTTAGTGGTGGCTATGTTAGTCAGTTATTTGGATTGAGGAGGATAGTGGGGGGATAGAAGAGGGAGAAAGGTTTGCATTCATACAGCGCTTGCTACCCCAGATGAGGTGCTGAAGTGCCTTTTCGGTGAGTTGCATGCTACTCCGGAACCCATAAAGGATTAGTGGTGAATTAGTATAGTGAAAAATGAAATTAAATTGAGTAGTGGATATGGTATTCAGTAATGTGGATTGAGGAGGCTAGTGGGGGGGGGGGGGTTAAAGAGTGAGATATTTACTTGCACGCCTCGCTGGCCGTCTTCTGTCCTCGCTGCTCAGCTCCTTCATTTTGACGGTGTAAATAACCCATGATGGCCGGTATGAGGAGGATTGGGGGAACAGAAACTTCTGGCCCAACGTCTCCTCGTCCCATATTTGCATTCCCCAGCTGGGCACCGCGGTTACTGAACATTAAAGGATATGGGAAGCGTAAAAGGATGGTTTTAAACCGAGGCTTAGAAACGAGGCCCCGTGATGATGTAACCCAAGCCCTGAGACAGCAGGTGCTCCCCAGGCGGACAACGGCGCAGGTGTGAGGTGAGGAGCCTGCGTCTGAGGGGAGGGGGCGGGGAGGGCTGTTATTCTTTTCACGGGCGGGAATCGAGACCCCGCCGCGGAGGGAGCAGGTGTCCCCTTACCACCCTTAATGAGCCTTGCCACCGGTGCCAGCCGCGGCGCAGTCTCTCCCAGCCTCCTGAGGGTGCAGTCGAGCTCTCTCTCCACCGGCTTCCGTCTGAGACCCTTCCGTACCCGCGGCCTGGTTCTCTCCGAAGGCCCGTCACAGAGGTGAGTGTCCGGGGCTTCACTGAAACACTGAGGGCTGCTTTAGGCCTTTGTGCCGAGTGCTGGACAATAGACATGAAAGAAGGACATAAAAGGGCTTACAGAGGTGTCACCTATTCCCCAGCCATCATGGCGGCGACTTTCAGTCAGCCCTGACCAATCAGCCAATAGCTTTAAGCAAAATGGGATTGTTGACATCTAGGAAAGGAGAAACTACATATGCCAGAATGCATGGTGTTGGTGGCTGTCTGGTGGTGACCCTCGTGAGGTGGGGCAGGTTGGTCGTTTCTGTGGTTGGCTTGGTGAAGTGTGGCATACACTGCACTAATAGCTTACAGGGTGAACAATTGGTAGGCGTGGAAAGCAACAGGAGCATATTGGGCTCAAGTAGGGAGCAGCAAAATGAACATTTGGTCCTTGCTCCCCGCTATCTTATACGACCCTCTAGTCTCATGAATAGAGGGCCAGCAGCTGAACCTTCCATTGGGCCCCCAGGGCTATCATCTCCCCAGGCCTCTATTGGGGGAGCAGAGCCAGCTTCAGTGATAATGGAGCCCTGCGCGACTATGTTCTTTTCCACCCCCCCATATGACCTCCTTCTTGGAATCTCTCTCTATCACCCGGTCAAAAGTGCCCCTCCTCTCTCAATAGCCCCCCTCTCACATACATTTCATTTGTTTCAAAGTGCTGATAAAGGCTTACTTTGCTGTTCCATTCAGCTATACACATAACATACAGATCTGTTCTGTACAGCAGGCTGATTAACCCTCTGCACTACTTTGTGGCTAGTCAAAATTGCCACTAGACAAAACTCGACCACTCTCTCTAGCAGGAAGATTAATTATGAGACCTATTATGAAATTTTATTGCTGCCTGAAAGCTGGGTGCACATGGAACTCAGCAGCAGATGCGTTTAAATCTTACATTATTGCTAATCACAGCCCCCTCCCCCCTACACATCAGCGCCCAGTGCGGCCACACAGTCACACTGCCCTAAAGCTGGCCCTGAGGGGGCATGGGGGGGGGTGGCAATAAGCTTGGACCATCCGTACTGGGCACCACTCACACCTCTCCTATAAGATTACATTTGGATGTCCTTGAATGACTGAAGAATTGATGCCCACGTCCTATACTTTTAAATGGTCCAGTGGAATTGGAGGTCCACTGTCCCCAGCTCACCCCACTAACATGACACATGCGTCGGGGAAGATGGGGTAACAATGAAGGACTGGTCGGTGAGAAAAAAGTAGATTGTCAGTCCCACACTGTGGGCTCTTCCCCACCCACCTCAATGCAAACACCTGAAAGCACCATTAACGCAGCAACCTTTTTTCTTTATATTTAATTTATTGTTCCATGATGGCAGGCACGAATCTTTAAATAAAATGCCTAAAAAAGCATACAAGTGAAAGAGGCGGCGCAGAAGTAAATTGTTGCTACCGAGCCTATGGAAATGAAAACAAAATATTATTTTTTTAAAGCGTCAGGGAGGAGTAAGGAAGCAACCTCCACCTTTGAGCAATAGGAAGGCCGGGGAAGGAGCTGAAAGTAAGAGTTTTAAGAATGTAATAGGGAAAATAAGCAGAAGAAGGCCAGGCGAAGTAAGTGATAAACTTTTGAGGAGTGGGAGGAAGAGTGCTAAAAAACATGCTGAAAGAATAAGAAAAACGTCGTTTACTGTACGTGAGCAGTGTAAGAATAGAAGTCATCCAATCAAGGTATGTTAAAGAAGCTATTCTCCTTGGGAGAGACAAACACAAGAAGAAGCAAAGGGAAGAAAGGCATTGAATAAGAATATAGCAAAATAGATGGAAGACAAGCATTGGTTAGCAGTGTGCTGGTTTAAAGTCCCCTCTAAATATTGGCATTGTCTACAATATGTTGTCGAGAACAGAGGTCTAAAAAGTTGTCTCTAGCCGAGACCTAGTTAACTTCTCTTCGCAATTAAAGGTGGATTATCAAAAGGAGAAAGAAAGCCGTTTCCTGACAGTACTGTTCCATTGAAAAGCCTGTCATGCATTCACAGTAAGACATTGTCATTTAACTGTAGTTCAACACAGTGATGCAAAAACATGGGAATAGCGTTGTCCTGGAAACCCCACAGGGCTGTGCTCAAATGAAGAAAGGAAATTACAGGGTGGAGGAAGGATGCATGTCTATGTTGGAGCAAGGCTCTTTTTGTAACCTGCTTTGCCTAATTTATGGGCAGCTTTTGAGTGGATGAACATGGACTTCCTAAAAGCAGTGGCGGTTCCTCTGCTAAGGCAGAGGAACGTCGCCCCACTGCTTTTCAGCAATACAAAAAAGGAAAAATAATGTGATAATAACACAATGTCATTACCATTTTATTTTTCTGTGCTGAAGCCAGTTTTGGAGCGAGGTTTGGCCGTCGTCTCAGCCAGTAGGGGGAGGAGTGGTTGGTGCACTTAAGCGCACATGACAGTTTGGCCGGCCGTCTTGGGCCACCAAACAGTCATTCACACTTAGGGTCTCATTTATGAAAAGTGACGCATCGCTGCACGAAAACAGAAATGCGTCACTTTTCATTGCGCCCTCCTTGCGACATCATGGATGCGTCTTATTTACAGTATGATCCATCATGTCGCAAGGAGTTACAGATACGTCAGTATTTCTGATGTATCTGTAGGAGCAAAAATGACGCATTGCTGGAATGTGTCATAAAAGTCACACAACTCCATCAATGGGTCATTTCACTTGGGCAAGTCCAATTTCAATTGTGCCTGACTCAGTCTTACGCCTGCTGTGAGGTAGGATAAAGATATTGACGCATTTGCATCCTAGAAGTGACGCAGTGTAATCTCATTGATTTCACTGCTTCACTTCTACGATGCTTACTTGCATCAAAACGCCCACCCTGCATGCATTATACCTGCCCAGGTATAATGCGGCACAGGAATTTACAAAGTGACGCATCGACATTGATGCGTCACTTTGTAAATATGACGCAACATGGCGCATTTTTTTACTCTGCTGGTGCGTCACAAAAAGTGACGCACCGGCTGCGCAATAGTCATGCAAGGGCTCATAAATAAGCCCCGTAGTATTTTCTCCACCCGGCTGTATTGCAAAGCCTGGGTGGAGAACATGCACAGGCTCCCACTCCCTGTTCGAGTGCCGAACCAGACCACTCAGACCAATCACAACGCTGCTGATAGCAGCATTGTGATTGGCTAGGAGAGTCTGGGAGCCTGTGTGCTTCCATTGAGAGAAGATGACGGATGAGAGGTGGCCAGCCGGCAGGTAATTATATATTTTTCTCTTTTTTTATCCCCCCCTCTCCCTGCCTTACCACTACTGCCCCACAGCAGCCGCCACTGCCTAAAAGCATATTCTTGCACCACAGTTTTTTGCACCACAGGCTTTTCTGGTTTCTTTCTCTCTGTCCTTTATTTGTTTTTCTTGTTATGTTATTAGATTGGTGTGCAATTCAAAGCGTCGGGACACTCTTTTGAGTAGCCGTACGCTATATAAAATCCAGTATAACATAACATAACATAACAGTTGTGGCTTTATATGTGGCTATAAACTGTTACGATTGCCTGTGGGACATCATCATCACATTCAAATGGTCCATTCTCATGATATTCACTGGCAACTAGCATAAACTTTTTCCCTATTCGTGGGCCCTGTAGTAGTGCTTTTCCACTTATACTCCCATGGACTGGTAATCTAAGCATCAGGCATACACCTGATCCATGTATCTGCTTGTGTCTAAAGAAATCTGTAAATCACAATCGCGAGGCGTGCAGGGGGTGAAAAAAGTTTTTTTTTTTCCCATTTTGGCTGCTAGAGGACATTTTGCTCATGCCTATGGCAAAAGCGGCTGAACAGATTTACACCAAACTTGGTATGAAGCAGGACTCTCCTCAGAAACGTATGTTTTTTTCTCCATCTTCAAAACTGTGATTAAAAAAAATCTTGATTTTCACGTTGTGGAAAAACGTGTACCGCCTGATTGGGGTGATGGCATGCCATCACGAGAGTTGCCCAACTCCCAAAATAAGTACTGGCGAGCACCCAGGTACTTGGAAAAGGCACTGAAACCCCAGCAAACACAGGTGGTAAAAGTGAGATTTTAATGAAAATCACGATTCCAATGCCATCATTTTGTGCGCAGTAAAAAGGCACTGTTTTGCGCAGGAAATTGTGATTTTCATTTAAACTGGATTTTCACCAAAAATGCACAAACAATGGGAAAGATGGGAACATTATTTCTCCATTTATAAATAAAAGGGGGTAAAAGCTGCTACACCAACGACGGCTAAGTACAGAGGGGGTTGGGTCGGCTACCTTTGGCGATCTGGGTCAAAGCTCTAGCCACAGGTCACGCCCTTCAGCCATCTCCCAGTGTGCATGTCTAAAAGTCGTACACAGCCTGGTTGGCCACCCTTGGTGGACTTAGAACAAGACCTGGCCCCAGGCCAATCCAAGCTGTAAAAGGCTGTACAGCTACAGTGGTGTCGGCCACCCACAGTAGGTTTGGCCAGGTCATGGCAGAAGGCCAGGCTTGATTTCGAGCCCCTGATGCAGTATAGGCAAAAGCCATGCGTAGTTGGGTTCCCACGGGTGGCGGGATGATTGAAGGGCCTGGCCTCAGCCCAGGTGCTAAAGCCAACCCCTGCTGCACATGGCCGAAAGTATATCATAAAACAACCTAAGAAATTCACTGAATTATACACACTTCCAGACTGATTTATAGTACTAGCTCAAGCACCTAAAACCACAGAAATGTGCCAGTTTTCCTCAACAACACAGACCATAGCATGTGCTGTCCACCATGCTCAAAACAATAATTTGACAACCATGCAGAAATGAGAAAATAGTTGAAAAGACACCAATATGGCAGACAGCACTAGATATGGCATGTGTTGTGTAACAATAACTGCTGAATTTCAGTGGTTTGGGATGTTTGAACCACAGTTTTTAACTGTGTTGCCTTCACTAATTAGCTATCTAATTCAATAAATAAATATTTTATACATATATATATATATCTATATATATATATATATATATATATATATATATATATATATATATATATATATATATATATATATATATATATATATATATATATATACACACACACACATACATATATATGTATACTAGCAGCCCGTCCCGACGTTGTCCGGGGATGAATTGCTGCCGGCCAGTAGTATATTGTTTTGTAGGATTTCGTTTTGATAGCATTTCTTATCTGTGACAGGCCTGTGAAACGCTCCGATTCACAGTGCACTGCTGATGCACTTAAGAGTGCGCGTTCAGTAGTGCGTGAACTAGAGTTTCCCTACTTTATTTTTCCTTGCAATATTATATAGCGCTAACTCGACAACATGGCATGAGCACAATGTACATTACAGAAGAACACATTCATTTGTGGTAGGCACAGGAAGACAAAGCGATTCTCCTGGAATCACAGGATGTTGAGCTGATGCCGAGATTCAAACGTAGCTCCCCATCTCTAATGTTCGCAATTCTAGAACTTGTGGCAGGAGGTGTGTCTAAAAGTGTATGTCGGTGCTGGCCATCAGTGAGAGAGATCTGTGCATTTTTCAAATCGGTGGTGAAAAAATATGAGTATGTTGCTGGATATGTGGCCCGCCGTGCCACCAATGTACTTACCGGGGGAGGGTAAACACCCATTATTCCGCAACTATCTTTCCGCATACCATCACTCCGGATACTTTCATTACGAAAGTACCATGACTCCGCAATGCCATTATAACGCATGGCATTACATTTTATATGCTTTTACCACGCATACATTTACAATGAAATTCGTTGTAATTGCATGAATGGTAAAAGCATGTTTTTTTTTTAATGTTTGGATAAGGTAAGTATGGGTATAGGGGTATATGTTTTGGGGTACTGAGGTATATGTTTTTGGGTGTTTGGTTATTTTAAGGGTTCAGATATAGTTTTGGGTTATGGGGTACAGGGGTAGTTTTAGGGTTTGGGGATAGGTATGGGTTTTGGGGTACAGGGGTATTTTTAGGGTTCAGGGCAAGGTTTGGGTTTTGGGGTATAGGAGTATTTTTAGGGTTCAGGGGTAAGTTTGAGTTTTGGGGTACAGGGGTATTTTAAGGGTTCAGGGCTAGGTTTGGGTTTTGGGGTACAGGGGTATTTATAGGGTTAGGGGTAGGTTTGGGTTTTGGGGTACAGGGGTATTTTAGGTTTCAGGAGTAGGTTTGGGTTTTGGGTTACAGGGTTATTTTTATGGTTCCGGGCTAGGTTTGGGTTTTGGGGTACAGGGGTATTTTTAGGGTTCGGGTAGGTTTGGGTTTTGGGGTACAGGGGTATTTTAAGGGTTCAGGGCTAGGTTTGGGTTTTGGGGTACAGGGGTATTTTAGGGTTCAGGGGTAGGTTTGGGTTTTGGGGTACAGGGGTATTTTTATGGTTCAGGGCAAGGTTTGGGTTTTGGTGTACAGGGGTATTTTTAGGGTTCAGGGGTAGGTTTTGGTTTTGTGGTACAGGGGTATTTATAGGGTTCAGGGCTAGGTTTGGGTTTTGGGGTACAGGAGGATTTTTAGGGTTTAGCGGTAGGTTTGGGTTTTGGGGTACAGGGTATATTTATAGGGTTAAGATGGGTTAGTGTTTAAGGGTGTTGGGGTATTTTAAGGAGTAAGGGTGGGTTATGATGATGGGGTGCAGGGGTATTTAAAGGGAGCAGGGTGGACACCCGGAGCTGGAATGTACTGAACCTGGGAAGACAAAACAATGAAATATTGGGCACAACGCACACTTTTTTTCCCGTAATCTCGTGCCCCGCACATGCCCACGCCCCCAGCACACGCCCACAGCACACGATATGAGACATGGCATGAAGGGCGGAACGTACCACATGCCCCCAGTGTTTGTCACGTCACCAGCACACACCCACAGCACAACGCAGACACGCCCACAAGGGACTACTTCCAACGCTGTATTGGGTGTTGTGATTGGTGCTGTGGTTCCTGAGATTACCCGCCTCAAAGGTTTGGGCTCTCTCTTTATTATATTAGTATGGATTGGTGAATTCTTTGTCAAATAAAAAAAAATTGTGAGAGAGAGAGAGCAGTGACTGACCATATTCCTGTTCTCTGAGCTTTACGTAATGCTCTTTCCTTTCCTTAGAAGAGAGCAGTGAATGTCATTGCTCATTTTTAGCCTGCAAAGCAACTGTTTGTAAACCCTGCCTGAAGGAGGCAGTCCGGGTCAGTTTTCCTCCTGGACACTGAACTCGCCTGACGACTTCAGTTCTCTGTTGTGGCAGTGGCTGCTGATGAAAATGAAATTCGTTTTATCAAGTGATAATTTTAAAAGTTACGTGGTGGGTGGGAAAGAAATTTTATTTTATTTTTCTTTGTTAGCCACTGGTCGCTCTGACTCCATATTTAGTTTGTCCTTAATTTTGAAGTGGTGCCTATGACTGTCGAAGGTTTTCTAGTTGAGTTACTTCTAGGCCTGATGCAGCAACACCTGTGGGCCCATACATGAAGCTTTAACCTTGTTTCTGTCCTCCAGCTACTTGTTCATAAGTGCAGAAACCTAACCATAATTTTAGTGTTCTGACAAAAAGACTGTGTGTGGCTCAAGTCTTACACTTTTCTCCCTGGGGGTAACTGGTTCGGTTTCATGGATTAGGCCTGCCCTCTCCTCCACTCCAGTCATAATAGCGCAGGCCTCCGTGCACACACAACAGACAGGAGGTTTAAAGACGCATGCCGTTTATTTTCTGCTGCTTCTTCAGCGCTGTAGATGCTGAAATAGAAAGTGAGCCAGATCAGCTTTAAATTGCTATCGTGCCAGGTCACTGCTTGGTCTCCCTTCATTTAAGTAATGTTAGCCTCTCTGCTTGTTGCTTAGGAGGGACCCCTGTCTTAGCGCTATCTCACCCCACCTCCATGCCAGAGATTGTAGCATGCCCCGTTCACACTCAACACACTTGTCAATGAGGAAGGGACTGACATCGCGAGCCGGCGGAACTACAAAAATGGCCGCTGTGATGTCATTTTGTAGTCCCGCGGAGAGATTTCCTCAGCGTTTTGCCGTTTTTTCACCGATGGTCAGTGTTGCCAGCTCAAAGGGCAGTGAGCTATAAAATACAAATAAACAGACTCTCGCTAGTAAGAGCGATAGTTTCCTTGCAGGCATCAGCCATTACCTTATAAAAACGGGGCAGATATAAAACGAAGAAAAAGTAGTCCCCTTTGCTGAAACAATACTAAAACGCCCAGGTTCTTTCCCGATGTCATCACGCAGACGTCGCGGCCGGCGCTACTTGCAAGGGACTACTTTATTTTTATTCCTAATTTTTTAAACAACATATATTTTTTATTTTTTTATAGCCTATGTCCTTCTGCTTGCCCTGAGGTTTTCAAAGATGTCTTGGGTGTTTGGATTGGTGGTGTACTTTTCGAGTTTACCTGGCTCAAAGGACACAGTTCTCTCTTTATAATAGTAGTATAGATATATATATATATATATATATATATATATATATATATATATATATATATATATATATATATGTTCTGAATCTAGTAGGCTATCACGACTACATCCTGTGTCAGTATTCGTAGGCCATGTATACTAACAAAGGGTATTAGAAAACATGTAATCCTCCATAATAGGGGTTCCAACATGCTTTACCCCCTTGCTTCCCTTGCTGTTATGAATCTATTAAATCATTTAACTGATAAAATGATAGATATATTTTCCTTTTTAAGTTCACAAGGAATTTTGTACTTTGCACGTTTTTTACACTTTATAAATTGTTTGCACTAGCACTTTCTTATCCAGATTGAATTGTTAGTACATCGATTGTCAACATTATGTATATAGACTATTTTAAACAGACTTACTTTAATTTTAATACACCATCCGAGGTGATTAGCCATGGTAGGACACTTATATTGAATTTAGACATGTTGTCCATTAATTTTATCAATATGAAATTTTCTATTGTACCAGGTCTTACACGAATAGTTTTATCCTCGGATTGTGATTTTAAAGTATGTTTTCTATGTCTATTTATTGTTGACGCCCTTTCAATCTGATAGTGCACAGTATTTAAATCACAGTTATTGGTTCCTACTGTCATGTGATCAAGGCTACCGTGACGTAGCCGAAACGGGTCATGCTGGCGACAAGGGAGCAATAAACTACCTTTGAAAGCATCTTCAGCGCTGTTGTGTGGTCTGTACCTGCGTTTTGCTGTGTCGGAATCCAGAGCCGATTTGCAGGAGTTTGGAACGGATATATATATATATATATATATATATATATATATATATATATATATATATATATATATATATATATATATATATATATATATATATATATATATATATATATATATATATATATATATATTATTATTATTATTATTATTATTATTATTATAGAATTTTGTACCGCGCACGGTTACCCTTGGGCATCCCAGCGCTTATAGAAACCCAGAGCAGGCTATTAATAGAGAGCAGAGGAGCTACAGTTATTCTGGAAAAAGATGCGTTTTCAGATGTTTCCGGAATCTGAGGAGGTTTGGTTCGGAGCGCAACGAGAATGGGAGGGAGTTCCAGGCGCGCGCTGTATGGATAGAGAAACTCCTGCCCCCTGAACGGGCTCTCCTGATTCTCCTTATCTGAAGGAAATATTTGTTGTCAGAGCGCAAGGCTCTAGTGGGCTTGTAGGGGCGAATCATGTCCTTCAGAATAGCTGGTCCTTTCCCCTGTATGCTCTTGTGGGCGGTGCACAGGGCCTTAAAGGTAACTCTCTCTTTGACAGGGAGCCAATGGAGTGCTTTTAAAGCAGGCCTGGCCGACTGCCTGGCCGGAACGTTCCGCAGCAGCCTTGCTGCAGCGTTCTGCACTTGTTGCAGGATCTTGAACGTAGACTCTGGCGCTCCGAGAAAGAGCGCGTTACTATAGTCCAGGCGTGAGATGATTAAGCCTTGGACTAGCAACTTCCGGGAGAGTTCTGGTAGCAGGGGGAGAACCTTACGGGCCGACCGGAGCATTCCATAGCACACGCCCGCAGTCTTCTTGGCGTGTGTCCTAAAGGACAAATCCGGCTCCAGCCAGACCCCCAGGCTCTTAATCTCCTTTTTTGGGTCGGGCGGGGTGCCCATGCAGTTGGGCCAGCTGCTTGGCGAGAGGGCAAAACTTGACTGGCCCAAGATCATCAGCTCAGTTTTTGATCCGTTCAATTTGAGCGATGACCTGGACATCCAATCGAACACCTCTCAAGCATGCATGGAGCATCTCGGGCTGTTTCTCCAGCTGTGTGAGACTCACCACTAGCTGGGTGTCATCCGCATAGCTTATGGTTTTAAAGCCAAACGGAGACACCACACCCTCCAGGGGTGCCATATACACGTTAAATAACGTGGGGCTCAGGGATGAGCCCTGTGGCACCCCACATTGAAGTGGGAGGGGAGGAGATTTTGTGTTTCCTTCCCAGACCTCGAAGGTACGCCCCTCCAAAAAGGAGGCCAACCATTCCAGGGCCACTCCTGAGACACCCGACTCAGCTAGACGTTGTATAAGCACCCCATGGTTGACGGTATCGAAGGCCGCACTGAGGTCCAGGAGGATCACTGCCACTGATCCCCCTGCGTCCAAAGTGCTTCTGGCCTCCTCTACCACTGCTAGCAGAGCCGTGTCCGTTCCATGGCCCGGTCGAAATCCCGTCTGGGAGTCCCTCAACCGGCCATTCTCCTCAAGAAAGTTTGATAGCCGATGGTTCACCAACCTCTCGGCAATCTTACTGACTCCTGGTAATAAGGAGATGGGCCTGAAATTGGCCAGGTTCTGCGGGTCCATGCCCGGCTTCTTCAGAAGCGCTTTAACGACCGCACTTTTCCAGTCAGGCGGCACCTTCCCCTGAGTGAACGAGAGATTGATCAAATCGGTCAAGGGCTCTCCTATCGCCGGGGCGGCCTGCTTTAGATACCGCATCGGGACTGGGTCCCGAGGTGAGCCACTTTTCAGGCTCCCGAGGACCTTCAGTACTTCGCCTGTAGCAACAGGACCAAATGACGTCAGTCGATTTTCCGACAGGTTGAAGTCCTCAGAAGGGGGCGATGTTCCCAACACCGAGGGGAGAGAACTAATAATAATATCAATTTTGTTTTTGAAGTAGGTGGCTAATTCCAGACATTTTTCCTGTGGTCTCTCGTAGACAGGAGTAGGCTCAGGCGGTTTAAGAAGCTCCTTCATCACTAGGAAGGCTTCCCTGGATGAGGACGCCGCGTGATTTACTCTCTCTCCATAGAAGGAGGCCTTAGCAGTACGTATAGTACGTTTGTATATTCTTAGTGCCATGCGATATTTATCCCTGCTATCTGTCTCAGGAATCCTCCTCCATAATCTCTCCGCACGTTTGCAGTTCTGTCTCAGAGTTCTGAGCTCTGGGGTATACCAAGGGGCAGAGCCCATTCTCTTGTCCCTAATAAGCATCTTCTTGAGTGGAAGCACATGGTCCACTGCATTGGTCAACCAGTTCCTCACTGTGGCATCTGCAGTTACCGGATCACAGCCCTTCTCAGGCTGAGTGTCCTCCAGACGGGCATTCCAAGTCTCCACAGGAAGCCTTGACCATGCCCTGTCTATTCTAAATTTCCTGAGTGGGAGCGTGTCATCACACTTGATCTCCCAGTTAGCCATGATCAGTGAGTGGTCAGACCAGGGAAGAGCTAGGGGAGGCATAGCGGATATACCCGTCATGTTCGAAAAAATGGGGTCTAGAAGATGCCCTTTGACATGTGTGGCCCCAGTGTTTATTAATTTCATCTGGAGGGCGCTCAGCTCGCTCATCACATTAGTTGCCATAGAATCAGTTTCATCATCAAAATGGCAATTGAGATCGCCCAGCAAGATGAAGTTGGATGCGGCCGCAGCCAACAGAGTGGTGGTTTCCATTAGTGACGATGTAAAGTCACCCATGTTTCCTGGGGGCCTGTAGACTAGGAGGCCTGTCAGCGTGTAGGTAGGGGAGAATTGCAGCGAGAATTGGCAGCTCTCACAGTCTTTGACCCCTGCCTCACATGCCTTACAACCCAGTGACTCCCTGTATATAATGGCCAGACCCCCCCCCTCTCCCTGTGCCTCTGTCAAGATGGTAGATCAGATATCCCGGTGCCAGCGCTGTCACCACATCCGGACCCGAGGTGTCAGATAGCCAATTCTCAGTGAGAAGCAGGGCATCAACCTTGTGGTCCAGTAGTAGGGAGTTAATCTCTGTTGCGTGGCAGGGGAGAGATCTGCAATTAAGCAGGGCAAGCCGACACAAGGTAGTGGGGGTGGCTTCTTCTACATCTGGTTGGCAAACTCTACAACCCCTAAAGCGCTTTCCTTCTTTGGCAATATAGCAGCATCTGTCGTTTTTCGGTATTCTGTAGGATAGGAGCTCGTCCTTCGTGTACCTGATCGTGATAGGCTGTTGGGGACTCGTATCGGGCATAGCCACTGGCCCCGGACCCGGTTGGGCCCGGACGGGCACAGACGGGCTTAACTCTGGCGAAACTCCGGCGCCAGTCCGGCGCGTCCGCTACTCGCGTCCGCTGCGCGGAGCCATAAGGGACTATTTATATAGGGCGACTAGACCACTCGGCGAATGTGCCCCCACCTAAAATGGCCGCCAAAACGGGATCGAGCCCGGGACCGGTCTAAACCCAGCACCCAGGGATCGGGGACCGAGGGAAATGATTTCTCTGCCTAACGAGGGTAGGAGCGTTCAGAAAAACAAATTTAAAAACGATTTTAAAACTCCGTTTTTTTCGTCCTAAAATGGCATTCTAAATGCAGGGGGGATCGGACACAAGGGATAAATCAAGTACAATTCTTTATCAGGTAGAAGCAGCAACTGAGCGCTCGACTAGCAGCCTCTCAGTAATTCTTAATCTCCTGTCTGGTCGCTAAGCCCTCCTTTTATAGGGCGACTAGACCGCTCGGCGAATGTGCCCCCACCTAAGATGGCCGCCAAAACGGGATCGAGCCCGGGACCGGTCTAAACCCAGCACCCAGGGATCGGGGACCGAGGGAAATGATTTCTCTGCCTAACGAGGGTAGGAGCGTTCAGAAAAACAAATTTAAAAATGATTTTAAAACTCCGTTTTTTTCGTCCTAAAATGTCATTCTAAATGCAGGGGGGATCGGACACAAGGGATAAATCAAGTACAATTCTTTATCAGGTAAAAGCAGCAACTGAGCGCTCGACTAGCAGCCTCTCAGTAATTCTTAATTCTTAATATATATATATATATATATATATATATATATATATATATATATCCAAATCCAATGCTCACCTCTTTGACAAGTGAGCGGGACACATGCTCCGGGTTAGACAAGGGGATTTAATCGACGTGGCAAGCACAATTGGTTTATCCTACAAGTCTGTAAAACGCTGTGAATTGCAGGCAGACGCGTTTCTGGCCTCAGTGGGCCGTCTTCAGTGCCGGTCTCACAGACCGCCGTGCATCCCTGGATTTGGATCGGTCACCGCTTCCATGAAGTAGTTCCGTAACTCCTCCTCCCGGCTGCAGGTGTGTGCTAATTGCTGATTCCTGTAGGTGAACTGCATGATGGTCGGCGTAGTCCCGCGTGGTGCCTAGTACAGTGACTGGTTACCAAGCACCTCTAGGATGCCCCCTTTGTTGGCGTTGAACAACTCTACCACCACACAGCACCTCGGTAAGTTGATTCCGTCGTACCCCTTGTCGTCCCCTTAGTCAGGCAGCACAATGCCGCCTCCTCTCTCCCCTTGCGATATTCCTCGCCAGCTGGCAATATATATATATTGTATACTCACGCTTGTACCAACGATTGGGCGGAACTCGACCAGGGACACGGGCCTCAAGCAGCAGCCCAATCTTCGATCTGGAAACTACGAGTTCGCGGAGTCTAATGAGCAGTCC
Source organism: Lissotriton vulgaris (assembly GCF_964263255.1). Lineage (NCBI taxonomy): Eukaryota > Metazoa > Chordata > Amphibia > Caudata > Salamandridae > Lissotriton > Lissotriton vulgaris. Next base: position 132,393,403 of record NC_141700.1, on the reverse strand, counting down.
CCTGTATCACTGACTGACGCATTTCAAATCATCTTCATCAGAGGATTTAGGCGAGGAAAGATCACGCTTGTGCCGGACGAATGGTGAAAGCTTGCTTTATAGTCACGCGCCGTGAATCAGCTGCTTCTTATGAGACTGCGCATAGCCTTATGGTTCATGTAGTCCGGAGGAATTGTATATCCCCTTCCCTTATTTATGTAGCGTGCCTAATTTTCTGCTGACGTTCAAGGCCCCCCATGGGCCCAGCTCACAGGTAAGTTTGCAGTATTCAGTGTCCAAGATTCACACCAGGAGGTGCGCTGGATGTACATCTCCGTGGCCCCCAGGTTCTCGGGGTGGTTCCTTCCCAGCGGCATGGCTCACGCTTGTACCAACGATCGAGTTCCGCCCAATCGTTGGTACAAGCATGAGCATATTATATATATATATTTTTTTTTTCACTGGATGTTATAATTAGACATTAGCATTTAACAAATCTTAGAACTTCATGGAAAAAAACAAAGGTTACGGGGATGTTATAGTTAGGCTGACATTTCACTTCTACAAAACCAGAGAAATTCAGCCATTAACTCGCGGCCCGCAATGCATTGCTTTGACCATGTCACTCATGACATGGTCAGTGACATCACTGATGACATCTGAAATGACATCACTGAAGACATCAGTGATGACATCATCCAGTGACTGTGAGTTTTTTTAAAAAGTTCTTGAGTGTTAAACATATATATATATATATATATATATATATATATATATATATATATATATATAAATACCAAGGTGTATTTGCGAATCAGTGGGTGTATGAGTGACTGTATGGATGACTCAGAGGGTGCGTGACTGAATGTATAAGTGAGTGATTAGGTGTCTCAATGAATGTATGGGTGAGTGACTGGTTGTGTGAATGTATGTATCTGTCAGTTGATGTCTAAGTGGATTTATGAGTGGGTTAGTGGGTACGTGAATGGCTATATAGGTGATTGATTGGTTGTCTGACCTGTCTATGGTTGTCTGGGTGTCTGTGTTTGTGGGTGGGGAGGTGTGTGACTGTCTGTATGGATCATTGAGTGGGCAAGTCAGTGGCTGTATGGGGTTCTGTTGCTTGTTTGAGAAGTTGTATGGATGAGTGAGTGTCTGTATGGCTGTGTTGGTGATTGAGTGCATGTGTCACTATGGGTGAGTAACTGTAAGTATGTGAAAGGCAGTATACGTGAGTGACGGAGTACATGAGCAACTGTATGTGCGAGTGAGTGATTGTGAGAGTGGCTATATAAATGAGTGCATGCTTCTATCAGTGACTGTATAGCTGAGTGAGTATGTGTTACTATTTGTATGAGTAAGTGGGTGGGTGTTCAACTGTTTGGGTGAGTAAGTGGCTGTGTGCGTGACTGTATGGGTGAGTGTCTAGGTGTGTGAGTAGTTCTATGGGTGACTCACTCAGTGTGTGAGCGCCTGTATGGCTGCCACAGCCCCCGTCACCAGGCTGATTTCGGCCCCGGGGACCCCATCTCCCGGAGCCGGAGCATTTTTCAAATTTAAATAAAAAAAAAGAGGGGGCCACGCCACCCCCGGGCCATTTTCAGCCCCGTGGACCCCATCCTCCAGGACTTGACCAACTTGTTGGGGACCACGAGGGGAGCCTCAAGACCCCATGGTCCCTGCCGTCGCCCCGCATCCTGCGGGAGGCGGCATTGCTTTTGGGCAGAGGGAGCTGCACACATGCACCTCCCTCTGCCCAAAAGCAATTCTGCTTCGCTTCATGGACGCAAGAGCATTTTCAGTGCTCTTGCTTCCATGAAGAGAAGCAGTGTTTGTTGGCAGGAGCAGTGCTCCCGCAATGCCATAACAAACTGCAATGTCCCTGGGGTGGGCACCCCGGGTCATTGCTGGAGTTGGCCCTGGGTGGTGGCGGTCCCAAGGACCATTTACGGCTCCAGGAGGGGGGCTGCGCGGCTTACCTCCCTTCTGCAGAGTCCCGGGGAGGTGGCGGTCCTCAGGGCTTCGTGGGGGTGCTTGATCCCCCCATGCACTCTAATTAAATATAGCCTCAGGGAGGTGGCGGTCCCCAGTGCTGCGGGGGGCCACATGGCCCCCTTGCATTTAAACAAGCTAGCCACAGGGGTGGTAGTCGCCGGGGCTGCATGGGGGGGTTTGAGCACCCCCACGCTCTCTAATTAAATATAGCCCTGGGGAGGTGGAGGTCCCTGGGGCTGCGGGGGGCCACATGACCCCCGCGGTTCCAAAAATTAGCCCCGGGGAGGTGGCAGTCCCCGGGGCTGTGCGAGGGGGGGGGGCGCGTGTCCCCAGCATTTCCAAAACTTTGCCCCTGCGAGGTGGCGGTCCCTCCATCATTATTTTTGATTGCCCCCGGGAACTGGCCCAATCAAGGGCTTAAAGTAAATGAAGCGCGGGAGCCTGCGCTTTGTTCTTTAAAAAAAATTCTGCTGGATTAGCAGGTCCAATGCGAATCCTACCAAAAATAAAAAAAAGAATGCTTTTTTGGCCCTGGGGGTCCCTCTGGGACCCTATGACCAGGCCTAGGGGGTCAGGGTGTTTCTACCCTGCCCCTTTTCTTGTTTTTTCACCTTTTTTCTTGTGACTCGGCAATAAAAGGAGAGAGATTTCATATTTAATTCTTGGAGGTGGTTGCGACGTCACCAACCTTGTTTCATTGTTGTCAGTCGTATTTCAATTACATTTTGCCCAGCAAAAAAGTATTGGTGCACTGTACTGAAGTACAGATTTTACCGCCATAATAACCCAATTCCGCCTAGTCAAATCCCTTTACATGATTTGAATAATATCACTGACAATTTCAGATACCAAAATTGCTTTTAAAAGAGCTGAAAAAATTTACTGAAAAAAATGTGAAAGCTGGTCTCGGAGCAGTCTGCATCAACTGATTCCGACATTGTGAAACCGAGGGAGTTTCTTTTACGCGCTTTTGACTTCCAAATTGTAAATCAATTCATTTTTACAAACCAAGGGCCTTCATTACTAGACACACCCCTCTCATCCCGAAAGGTAGCACCTGCCTCACCCAGGGTGAGGCTCATATCTGCCTTGACTTGTGTACGAACAGGTAACCAAGCAATAGACACATTAGTCACTTTCCGCCAATCAGGTGCTCGCGCTGGGCCTCGCCTGACTTAAGGGCAGGGCATGGAAACCCTGTGGAGAATTCAAAATGAATGAACAGAAAGGGATGAGCCTAGATGGAAACTGTGATAGGAAAAGATGCTTGTCAGGTTCTCAGTTTAAACACTGACTATTTAAGTCATTTCTATTCAGAATCGCTAAAAATACATGTAACTTATTTAGTTATCATAAAATATTGCAGGGATCTGGGCCTCATGCTTCTCCATTTGACATCCCCAGATCCAGGTACAGTAGGTCAGGCGGTGTCTTGTGGCTAATCCGAAGCTTTATTTTGCAACATCGCTGCATTCTGGGACCTGCGGTCTTTAGTGAGATGGAACCTATTGGACTAAAGCACATGGTAGTACTTAATTGGACAGAAAACTTCTGGACTGTTAAGGTTTTTCCTCCTGTCATGGACTCCTTTATTACCTCTAATACAAGAGGAAGTTGAACTGATGCTTTCAGTTGTTAAAAGTAGATGGTTTTTGTTTACTCTCCCCTTACTCTGGGAGTAGATGGTTTTTGGTTACTCTTCAGTTTGTTAGCTACGAGAACTACAGGAGTTGTATGCAGAAGACAACACAGTTTGGCAAAGAGGGAAATCCAGGATGTTAAGTATCTTCAGTGAGAAGCTTTGAGAGCCGTAAAAGAGATAAAAAGGAGAGTTTATGGTCTATAAGAGACAAAAGTGTTGAGTAGGTTCCTGAGCAGGTTCCCGAGAAGGTAAGTGGTGGCACAAATCGCCGACTGACAGTCAAAGGCGATGACAATCTACGAAGAGGAGGGACATGCAATTGAATGTCCATGTGGAAGATATAAAGGGTATTAGAGCTATCCGGATGCAAGTGAGGGTTAATGAAACACAATGATTAGAAGAAAGTTGAGTAGATGTTGTGAGTGGCTGGAGAAATGGACACTGTTGATGCATTTCATCCCCCATTGTGCTTCATGCCCCACTGTGGTGGGGTTCTCCAGACTGGAGAACGGTCATAGTTCAGACCCTTGCCAGATTATTACCCTGCACATGTGAGGGTGAGAGATGAAACGATTGGTAGCAGGGTTGGATTGGGATTGGAAATCGGCCCGGGGACGCTAAAAAAAGGGGCCCACATTTGCATATTGCCTTTCCTCAAACCCCTCCTTCTGTGAAGTTTTATAAACACCTGAAAACAAATGAGGCCACTTCTGTTCAGGCCCCTTGCCCCCGCTCAGTATGCACACATTATTTGGCCGGCCCAGCGAGAGAAAGGGAGTGACACCTCTGCCCGTTGATAAAAGGGAGGTAATGGATGCCCATCTACCTCCAGAAAGGCTTCTCAGGGCCCACTGAGCCGCTGGCGACATCTGAACACATCAGACACAGCTTAATCGGCCCCCACAGACTGCCAAAAAAGCAGCCCACAGCTGGAACTTCGAGACCGGTCCCTCAGCCATTTCCTTAGTGCCGCCGTACCATTCCAACCTTGATTGGTAGGTTGCAATACTACTGCACAAAAACTGATTTTCCCACACAGTATTACCCTTCCGTGGGAGCCTAGTGCTTCTCTTAGCTCCCAGAGACACGTGCCCTTTCACGTTTGTATTAGGAGGCATCCATCTGCTCTTCTAAGGTTTCCTCATGGACAATGTATACTGTCAATATTAGCAGTGACTAACATTTACAGTAAAAGGATATACTGTGGTGGAAAGCAACTTACACTATTTCCATCGTTTCAGTTAGGACTGCAGCATGCCGCAGATTAGATAGCACTCATTTTGTCCAATCTTGGCCCTTCAGCTGAGAGGGGCCCTGGCTCCATGGGGGCCCATGATAAAGAGTCTACAAACAGGCTGGCAACATTCAGAATATGCTTCACCCTCCAGCTGGGTGCTCTATACTTGCTTGCAATTACATTTAGCTAGGCCACGGGTTGGTAAAAGTAGGTCAAGAAGACAGGGTGAGATAAAGTTGCAATCTGTGGGCGAGTGTGCAGGAACTGAGGTCCCAGTGGGTGAGCATGAGTTACTGGAGGGGTCCCTCGTAATGAGGGCAGTGGTGAAAGCCACTGAAAGAAACAGGACCTTGTGAGACAGTGGCAAAAGGCGGAAAAGAGCACCAGGCTAGCTGGTAAGAAACCCTGTTGGACTGAGCAGCTGTTTCAGTACTCTGTTTAACCATCAATGTACAGGTTTGGCTACTTTTGGCACCAATCGTTTCCCTTCACTCTCCCAAGGTTGCTAAAACAAGTGCCATTCAACTAGATACCTATAAACCCATAGTTTAATCACCAGGTAGCGATAACTCACTTTGTGGTGTGTACTTTATATATGATCTGTAAATTGAGAACAAAAACGTGTTGGGAATACCAATGTATGTGTCATTGAGAAAAGAGACTAACCATAAGGAGCTCAACTAGCCTCGACTTTCTTGGGAGGGGGGCTAAGAATGCGAATGGAGGCGACCATCTTAAGAGTTTGAGATAAAATTCATATTGGGTGAGTTAACCTGGCTGGGTGCGGAACTGTGGCTTCTATACTCTGAGCCATTCCCAGCAACTGGTGTACTTTGAAACATAGAAGACAAATTACAGTGTTCTCAGCCTAATTATTTGAGCACCTTCTCCTACACCCGCCAAAGGAAAGTTTTAGAAACATGTTGTATAATGGTACTTTAAAGGCATGTTTCTTACTTTTTGCTCTATTCATGCTGCTTTTTCCAGACCATAATCCTATTGCATTATAAAACATGCTTTGTCAGCTGCGTTAATCTCCAACCAATAGGGCTGCTTGAGCACTCTCTACACCTACAAAGTTGTGTGGGAACATTGAAAAGTATTGAAAAAAGGTGCAGTGTGAACATATTTCTTTATCTAGTATTGGAAGAGTATTGAAAAATGGTGCAGCTTAAGCATCTTTATTTATCTAGTCTTTTATTCCTACTGTTAACTGGTAGGCTATAGTGGAATTTAACACCTCTGCTTCCAGCCGACCTGTTGCTCACCCTCCTTTTACTGGCTCAGAGGCAGCCCTAAACCAGTAAAAGGCGGATCGGCCTCATGTTTAATTAAATGTGGATTTGCCAGGCTACAATACTTTTATGATCCATATACAGGCTAGGATGATAGCATAGGATATCATTAGAATGATGCCAGGCTGCTGAATATCGCATATCCAGGCTCTAGGATACATAGACTGCTGTTGAAGCTGTATTCCATTGTACTAAATAATAACCATGAGTTGCAGCGCCCATGCAATAGTCTTGCTTCTGAAAGGATTGTTCCTACCCTTTGATTGAAAGCAACCCACACTTGGAAAAAATGCTTGATGGAGAAACACAAATGAAGCAAAGAAACCAAGCACAAAATGTGAGTTTGCATGGCGGATGGTGAGCATATTCCACTAGGATCTTGTGCCATGTGGAAGGATCTTGAAATAGATTTGGGGGGGGGGTGTTTAGTCTTAGCATAACAAAACAAAACAAAAACAGAGCAAAGTTGTAGCAGAAGGCTAAAATAGAACTGGAATACCTTTTCTTCTGACAAGAGCAATGTTTGTGCGGCTTAAATACTAGGGTCTATTGTTGCAAGCCTACTAGGCTCCATTGTATTTTGAAATACAGGAAAGAGGGAAACATAGTTAGGGCTTGCAGTCGTGATCCCAACCTCATTTAGTTTCAAAGACCAAGTAATGTCTCTACCAAGAGGGCACCAGGTGCTACCAGACAGTAAATGCTTGGCTTTAGTATTTTACCTTTCAAGTATAGGCAGACTGCTAACCTGTCTCTTTGCCTTCCACACTTCAGAACATGTTTAAAGATATGACTTCTCTACGCCAGCAATCATTTTCCTCCCAGAATCCCAGTATTTTCTCCGTCGGATAAATATTCTTATTGGTATGGACTACTGCCTCCCAATGGCTCTATGGCCTGCATTTGAATGTCCTGAACAATGCACAGTGATTTCTAGCTCTCTGTCATTCATTGATTTCTTTAAATAAAACCTATTTCCCACACCTGTTTTCTCATGATGTGCCTTGCTTCCAGTTATTTCTCTTTCTACTCCCTCCCTTTGTGTTGCTCCGGTACCTAAAGGCCACTACCAGAAAGCACTGTGCCTGTGACTAGATACCTGTGTTTTGAGAAAGACCTCTCCTTCCACAAAGGTATTTCCTCAATCCGGTTGTCTTGTCTCATTTCCTTTCTCCTGGTCCCTCTTTTCTATCTTTCCTCACCAGTCATCTAATCCACACCGCTTTGAGGTAAGCTTATAGTAGTTTAAAGTGCTACATAAAGAAGCCACCCAATATCGAAGTTAACATTTTTTGTGCCTCAAAATACTGCTAGGATTCTCCTGCTTTCTCTCTGGGTCGCTCTCTCTCTCTTTCTCTCTCTCTCTCTCTCTCTCTCTCTCTCTCTCTCTCTCTCTTGATATTGCAATGCTTCTTTTGATGAAATAATCTAAGAGCCATAGTATATGTTTTCAAAAAGTTGTGGCAAACCTTTGAAAATAAAGGATTTTTAGTCTCTGAATGTTAAGAACTTTAACCAAAAAAAAGTGCAAAATAGCACACACATGTTATGTTGAATAAACTGAATAAAATAAGTCACTTATTCTCTTCCACTGCATTTTCATTGGCTCCAAAAGAATACATGGATTCATATGCAACTGAATGTTCCCTTTGTCTAGTGCCGTTTGGTATCTCTATTTCCAAGATGAAAAGTAGGTATTCCAAGTAGGGAAGGCTCTTGAGTTTCTTCTTGGCGAGGGAAAGGGCCGGGAGTACCTTTGTGTACATATCTGAGCTTTAACTTTCTATAATGGAAGAAGTACCTTTAAGGAAGACTGTGCTACAAGGAATTCTTGCAATCCTTTCTAGTTGACAAAACAGTGCACAATCATAGCTTTTCTTGTATATGTATGCTACACATAAAATCTATGGGTCAGGTGTATCAAGACTTTTCACTGCTGTAAAGTCACGTACAATGACTCAACGTAGCACAAAGTTTTAAAGTGGTATTTCATTTCCACCAAAAAACCTTTTACTTGAAAAGAGCCTTTTGCAGCACAAATAGTGCATTGCACTCGCTTCTATTAAGAGGGCGTTCCATGGGTGGCGCTTGGGTATCCCAGCACTACTACCCATAGTTTTTAATGCTAAGTCCTCTCTACTGAAATTGTTAGGGCTTTGCATCCAAAAAATTACTCTTCCTTGAGGCAGGTGCGAAGAAGGAGAACTGTTTTTATTTCTCCTAACATTTCACACATTGCATGTATGCTGCACTGTATAGCACACATCCCACGTGGGAAATGTTTTAAAGTCTGTCCAGCACTAGTATTTTGTACTAGCATGGTCTACGTGTAATGAAAATAAACTACACTAGACAGCATGCACAGATCTTTGCACGACGGTGCAGCGTTTTGTGTCTGGTGCTACGGGGCCTTAAAGAGCTGCAGTGCAGGGTAAAACAGCAGCGGTAGGCCTTATTTAGTAAACATGGCTTTGCTCTGCCTTCTCCCTACTGAACAGGAAAGGCCACCGTCTTGTTTCTGCACCATGTTGCACAATATTTGTGTGAATCTGCCCTGACGTGTACAAGATGAGCCTTTTTCAAAATGTCTCTGGCAGGATAATGGTGAGCCTATGTTCACAATTAGCCAATGGCAATCCTCTGGTAGTAGTACATGATGAATACATTTGTTATTCTCAATCTAGACTAATTGGGGCACCAGCTGAGTAAATGATTTCATCTAACAAATATAGTCAGATGCATGTAAAAAGTAGGGCAGTGCATAATTTGTACTGGTGTTTTCCAGTGCTTGCCATCGGCACTTATTTGTAAACACCAGAACCAACTGAGAATTCACCACATGGTGGCACTGTGTGTGCAATTTATAAACAAAGTTCATTAGTGGAGCATTTAACTGTTTAATTTATCTTAAAAAATTATAAAACTTGGACTTATACCTGAAGTTTAACGTGGCATGGGGGTGCACCAACTGCATTGCCTATGTGAAATACCTTGGGCCTTGGCACTTAATTTTTTGCACACTTGGGGGCCGATTCCGATCCTGGAAAAAAAACATCTGTACGATTTTCATCCGGAGCCATCGCCGTACGATTAGTACCCGTCCGTCCGATTTGCGTAGTACGATCCGTATTCCGTCAATCCGTCCGAATCGTCGCGATCCGTACGTATTGCAAGGCTGAAAGAGTGAACCGTACGACTCGTACACATGCCGTACGACCCGATGAGTATGATCCGGACCGGGGTATAAGGACGCGATTCGTATGGTCCAGGTCAGGTAAGAGCGATTCGTACGGAAAAGCACACAATCACTTACACACCGTACGGTGCGTACACCCCATGATAGCAGGGGTACGGTGCGTACCCCTGCGATCTTGGGGTGTACGCACCATAATCCCGCGATCGCAGGGTGTACGCACCGTACACCCAGCGAACATGGGGTACGGTGCGTACACCCCGAGATCGCGTGGTACTGTGCGTGCACCCCATGATCGCAGGGGTACGCACCGTACCCCTGCGATCATGGGGTATACGCACCGTACCCGGGGGGGGCGATCCGTATCTGTTTCGGGGCGAACTCTGCATTTACGGCTGTTTTCAGCTCTCGTAGAAAAAGGGTTGTACGGTGCGTACCCGACACAGATCGTACTTGCCGGGTCGGAAAAAGCAGCTGCAAACCGTACAGATGTTGTGTACAGCGGGTTCTGAGGGAGATTTGTGCGGAGATTCGAGTCGTACGGTCTTTGTACGATTCGTACGGAGTCCTGCTCCTGGTACGGATCGTTCTTCGTCGTACGTACGGGGGACGTTGCAGGGTACGATTCGTATGGGAAAAACACTCCGAACGGCTATTCGGAGCGGTTTTTCCCGAATCGGAATCAACCCCTAAGTACTGAAGTAATGTGTGAAATTCGCATAATTTGCTTTTGTGTAATTTCATTAAATTTCGCAAATTAAAGCGAAAATGCAAAACAAGCATTTGGTGCTATATTGTAGGGCACAATGCAATGCTCGTATTCTGGGCATTCATGTTGACTGTGTGCTTGTGCTATATTTTCCCAGGAAGCTGTGTGTCTTTTCACGAGATTAGGTAATTTGGGGAATTTCGAAGAATAAGCATAATGCGAAATTACACATTACACTGGCGTAACACAAATTTCTCCTGGGGCCTAGTAAAAAACTTTGCAAAAGTATGGAGGAAAACAAAGGCGTAATTTTGGGAGAAGCGTCTTAGAGAGTGTTCTTGCACAAAGCAACAGGAAATGTTATTCACTGTTAATATAATTAGATTGGTAGCCCTTTCAAGAGATTTGTGAAACTTTAAAAAAAAAGAATAGATAAACAAATGCAGCGCCAGGAAGGCAACTCAGTTAAAATGTTGCTGCCAAAGGTAATGAATGTTAATGTGACAATAGCAGAGTTAATAGCTGCCGTCTTGGGACCCCCAAGCAGCCAGGACCACAAAATGATCCCAGAAAATCTGTGAACCAATTAGGCAGACAGAGCTTGGCGGTTGGGGTCTCACCCAAGAAGGCGAAGCAATAAGTAAAACAAGCATTTGCAATGCAATAGGTCTCCCATTTACGTGACTTTAAGCTTTTGGGATTGTAAATGACAATGCCGTTTATTTATGCCTTAAAAACCAAAACATAAATAAAAGGAATTTTCATTTACAATGACAATAGCTCAAACTCGCGTAAATGCAAGACCTATTGCATTGCAAAGGCTTCTTTGCACTTGCTAAGATTGCCCATAAGCGCCGCCCTCTCATGCGAGGGAAGGAGGGTGCCAAGAAAGGAGGTGCGCGCGGACTGGCTGAGTGGAAGGAGTAGGCAGCAGAGAAGCCAAAGCTGCTCGTGGGTCAGCGTGATGTCCCTGAAACGAGTGCCGCGCTTATTTTAAACGTTTTTTAAAAAGAGAGTGCGCGGCGCCCCCTTAAGCGGTCGCTGCGCTCCGTTTTAAAGTTAAATAGTGTTCCTGAAGCAGGGGCCACGCTCAGCATGCAGCTACAGAAAAAAGCAGCAGCCATTGTCCCCAGTGTCAATAAATAAAATAGTGCTCACCCACTTATAAGGCAGACCGTGTAACAAGCCAAGTAAAAGGTCCAGTCGTTATAGGCGGTAACTAAAGGAGACAAGGCGGTACCAAGGAGGAACTAACAAGCCTTTTGACGAATCAGAAGCCAGCATCTAGGAAGTACAATGACACAACCAAATGACAAATATGGGCGGAGAGAGGGCGGGGCTTCCACTACATCCTCTATCCCAGTATGCCTCGCAGAGCAAGCAGCGCATGCGCAATGCCGCTAGGCTCAACCTAAAAACAGAAAAAGAAAAGGCCCGGCTATCCGGCTGCAAATGGGTTCAGAAACATGAGCAGCATGCTTCGACTGAGGTTGATCTTCCAGGCGGCAGGCCCAACTCAGCCAACCCAGACTACGCCAGCTGATAGGGAGTATGCTGAAACCCTTTCGGTACAATGGGCGTTTCCCACTGCTAACCATGTACAAGGTGCTCTGTCACTGCACCATAAGGACTTGTCCAGGTTTACCTTAGGCCCGCCTCCCCTTCATGAGATTATATGCAACCCATAGCTGCCAACTTGAAAAACAATCTCACCGTGTGAGATGGGGTGGGGCCTAGTAGGGGGCGGTGCCTCATGCTGAGAAATTTCTACGATACAGAAAATCAGACCCTGTGATCTTATCAGAATTGATTCAGACTGCTGACTTTAAGGAAATGTGTGGGGGAAAGGACCTAAAGAGGGTCCCTGAAATCAGCTAGTCTATCTAGACAGGATAATATTGTGGAGTTGTGTCACTATATATACCAAACATTAAGTAGTAGGCATATACAACAAAGAATTAAAAAAAATGTTTCAAAATTTATTAGATACCTCCCTTCAGGGTTACACTCTAAAAATTATAAAAATCATCATTGTATGATGTACATAATCAATATTAAACATAGTCAAAAATACAGTCGACGCGGTGTTATGAAATGGTGTCACCTTCATCAGGAAATTGACATTATTGACTTGCAATCTAAAAATTAGAAAACAGTATTTTAGATACCTATTCTTCATACAGTGACACATACATAGCATTATTTTTTATTTTTTACTTTTTATTTTTTACGAGACACTTTTGAACCCCACTCCCTAACCCTCTACTCCACCCCCCCCACCAAAAAAAATCTTGCTGAGTCTGGTGCCAATGTCCTGGGGTGTTTTCACTCCCCTTAATGGACGTCAGCTGTTCAAAGCCTCGGAATACGAGCTGGAAAACAATTTTTACAGTGCCTTTCAGCTCGTTTTCCCTGCCACCGTGTGATATCGGCTCCTCACCGGTAAACCATGTGATGGGAACTGATATCATGTGTCACACGTTCGCACAGTGTGAGTTGGCAGGTATGGTAACCACAGTCATGTTTCGGCCACATAGCTTCATTAGGAATGTTTAGTCTGAGTCAGGTAGGTGTTCATGTCAGAATGAGTCAACCAACAACATAAAAAGCAATGGAAATACACGAGGCCACACTTTTTAATCACTGAGCTACTACTATAATGTTCTTGGTGAAGCAATCTCTCTCTTTCACCAGTCTGCATCCTTACAAAAATAAATCTCATACTTGCCAAGGTTACTTGTGTGCCTCATTTTAGAAGCAAGCCAAGCACACCCCTGTACACACCCCTTCCCAAAATAGAACAATGTTCCTCCTTTGTACACTGTAATCTGCTTTTATAGCAATCCCTGAAAATTTTAACTAATGTTCTTAGGATGGAGGTGATGCTGCAAAAAAAAAATCCACGAGAAAAGATAACCCAGAAATGTTGGCTACATGTTCTTCTCTTGGGACTGTTGCTGTGACGGTAATCATTATTTTATTCAGTCTTATGACAAATACCATTCCTTGTGCGGAGAAGACAATTCTAAAGGTATGTGGTTTGGGGCCGCGTTCTTTCTTTCCTCCTCCGCCTGCACTGCTGCCCATCATTTAAGAGCGCTGCAGCTGAAAGTGGCGAAATGCCTGTCCACAGGTTGGCAGGGGGATCAGTGGTACAATGTGGGCACCCACGGTCAGTGCTTGAAATGGAAGTATAGACGCGCAGGAACTCACTCCTTGGTTTGCTCCTGAGAAGCGTCCGTACTATTCCGTTAAAAGCATTGGAGCAGTGTTGAGAAGTGCAGGTACTCTCCCGTTAGAAGCACCGGAGCGGTGTGTAGAAGTGCAGGTACTCTCCCATTAGAAGCACCGGAGCGGTGTGTAGAAGTGCAGGTACTCTCCCATCAGAAGCACCGGAGCGTTGTGGAGAAGTGCGGGTACTCTCCCATTAGAAGCACCGGAGCAGTGTGTAGAAATACAGGTACTCTCCCGTTAGAAGCACCGGAGCGGTGTGGAGAAGTGCGGGTACTCTTCCATTAGAAGCACCGGAGCGGTGTGGAGAAGTGCGGGTACTCTCCCATTAGAAGCACCGGAGCAGTGTGTAGAAGTGCAGGTCTCTTCCATTAGAAGCACCGGAGCGGTATGGAGAAGTACAGGTACTCTCCCATTAGATGCACCGGAGCGGTGTGTAGAAGTGCAGGTACTCTCCCATCAGAAGCACCGGAGCGTTGTGGAGAAGTGCGGGTACTCTCCCATTAGAAGCACCGGAGCAGTGTGTAGAAATACAGGTACTCTCCCGTTAGAAGCACCGGAGCGGTGTGGAGAAGTGCGGGTACTCTTCCATTAGAAGCACCGGAGCGGTGTGGAGAAGTACAGGTACTCTCCCATTAGAAGCACCGGAGCGGTGTGGAGAAGTACAGGTACTCTCCCATCAGAAGCACCGGAGCGTTGTGGAGAAGTACAGGTACTCTCCCATCAGAAGCACCGGAGCGTTGTGGAGAAGTGCGGGTACTCTCCCATTAGAAGCACCGGAGCAGTGTGTAGAAATACAGGTACTCTCCCGTTAGAAGCACCGGAGCGGTGTGGAGAAGTGCGGGTACTCTTCCATTAGAAGCACCGGAGCGGTGTGGAGAAGTACAGGTACTCTCCCATTAGAAGCACCGGAGCGGTGTGGAGAAGTGCGGGTACTCTCCCATTAGAAGCACCGGAGCGGTGTGGAGAAGTACAGGTACTCTCCCATTAGAACCACCGGAGCGGTGTGGAGAAGTGCAGGTACTCTTCCATTAGAAGCACCGGAGCGGTGTGGAGAAATACAGGTACTCTCCCATTAAAAGCACCGGAGCGGTGTGGAGAAGTACAGGTACTCTCCCATTAGAAGCACCGGAGGGGTGTGGAGAAGTACAGATACTCTCCCATTAGAAGCACCGGAGCGGTGTGGAGAAATACAGGTACTCTCCCATTAGAAGCACCGGAGCGGTGTGGAGAAGTACAGGTACTCTCCCATTAGAACCACCGGAGCGGTGTGGAGAAGTGCAGGTACTCTCCCATTAGAAGCACCGGAGGGGTGTGGAGAAGTACAGATACTCTCCCATTAGAAGCACCGGAGCGGTGTGGAGAAATACAGGTACTCTCCCATTAGAAGCACCGGAGCGGTGTGGAGAAGTACAGGTACTCTCCCATTAGAACCACCGGAGCGGTGTGTAGAAGTACAGGTACTCTCCCATTAGAAGCACCGGAGCGGTGTGGAGAAATACAGGTACTCTCCCATTAGAGTACCGGAGCGGTATGGAGAAGTACAGGTACTCTCCCATTAGATGCACCGGAGCGGTGTGGAGAAGTGCAGGTACTCTTCCATTAGAAGCACCGGAGCGGTGTGTAGAAGTGCAGGTACTCTCCCATCAGATGCACCGGAGCGGTGTGTAGAAGTGCAGGTACTCTTCCATTAGAAGCACCGGAGCGGTGTGTAGAAGTGCAGGTACTCTTCCATTAGAAGCACCGGAGTGGTGTGTAGAAGTACAGGCACTCTCTTATTAGAAGCACCGGAGCGGTGTGTAGAAGTGCAGGTACTCTCCCATTAGGAGCACCGGAGCGGTGTGGAGAAGTGCAGGTACTCTTCCATTAGAAGCACCGGAGTGGTGTGTAGAAGTACAGGCACTCTCTTATTAGAAGCACCGGAGCGGTGTGTAGAAGTGCAGGTACTCTCCCATTAGGAGCACCAGAGCGGTGTGTAGAAGTGCAGGTACTCTTCCATTAGAAGCACCGGAGTGGTGTGTAGAAGTACAGGCACTCTCTTATTAGAAGCACCGGAGCGGTGTGTAGAAGTGCAGGTACTCTCCCATTAGGAGCACCGGAGTGGTGTGTAGAAGTACAGGCACTCTCTTATTAGAAGCACCGGAGCGGTGTGTAGAAGTGCAGGTACTCTCCCATTAGATTCACCGGAGCGGTGTGTAGAAGTGCAGGTACTCTCCCATTAGAAGCACCGGAGTGGTGTGTAGAAGTACAGGCACTCTCTTATTAGAAGCACCGGAGCGGTGTGTAGAAGTGCAGGTACTCTCCCATTAGAAGCACCGGAGCGGTGTGGAGAAGTGCAGGTACTTTCCCATTAAACGCATTGGAGCAGTGTTGAGAAGTGCAGGTACTCTTTCTTTCAGATTAAAGAAGTGCAGGTACTCAGTACCGGGCAGTACATGCCCCTTTCAAGCACTGCCCCCATTAAAATAAATAAAAGAAAGAGGTAATCACCGCGGGGCAAGCACTGGTGTTGAGAGAGAGTCCCTGTTTGCAAGGCAGTGAAACATCCGCAAATCAAGTCTAAAGGCTATTAGTCAATCGAAGACACCTACACTGCAAACGTTGTTCTAGGTAAGTAACATTTTTAATTATTAAGAACACGATATGTATTAGATCCCTACATTCTAGCAATGTAGTCCTTGATTTTTTTTATAGTGCACTAGCACCACCAGTGGTAGCGGAGCACCTCCTCCTGCGTTACATGCTTTGAAAATTACATTGAATCTAAATATGAAACTTGGATCAAACATTCAGCAAATTCTCCAGTGTGTAAAGGAAGAGGAGAGAGCGGATCACATCAGGTATTGGTCGAATAGGTGTTTTTTTATCATGCTTCTCGAAAGTGATCAGAGCAGAGGAGTTGTGGTGTCATGGGGTAGAGCATAGAGCACCCTGGAAGGCAGGGATGACACGTCTAAAGGTTATCATCTCAGGAAGCGCCCTCACTTTAAAGCTTATGTTATGGAAGTCGCTTTTTATTTTAAAAATTATATTTATATAGCCCGTAGCTACCCTGAGGCCTCGTAGCGCTTATGGACCACACAGAGACGCAGACAATTTAGGGCACATTACTGAACAGGTGAGTTTTAAGAAGCTTGCGAAAGGCCAGTATGTTTGGTTCGCCGCGCAGAATGGAGGGGAGAGAGTTCCAGAGGTTTGAGGCATTCAGGGAGAAAGAGCGTCCACCCCACTTGGAGCGACGGACTTTCCTGGACGTGGCGAGGAAGGCTGAGCTGGAAGGAAGATTTCTGGAGGGATGGTAGGGGGTGACCAGGGAATGTAAGATGGCCGGATCCGATTTCCACATGGCTCTGTGAGCCAGGCACATGGCCTTGAACTGAATCCTGGCCCGGATGTAAATGTAAATGTAAATGTACAGGAATTTATATAGCGCAAATCACCGAGCGGTTTCTAAGCGCTTGCTTAGGGAACCCGTCCAGGTATTCCCCTGTGAGATAACCCCGGCAGGGTATCCGCAAGGTGAAAGCCAGGCATCCCGCCGCGAGGGGCCGTTGTGGAGATTAAGCAAGCTATTGCCCAGAGTTGCAGAGTGTGAACCCGTGAATCGAGTAGGCACCGGAGCGAGAATTGTTGAGTCCATGGACATTTTAGGACTCAAGACCACACCAAGCCGGGAATTGAACCCTGGTCCCAGGCTGACCTCTGCTTCCAGGTCTGCCTCCTCTAACCAGTGAGCCAATGCAGAGTTCTCAGAGCGGATTTTGCTGATTGTCTCCGGGGAATTTGGAGCAGTAGGCGGGTCGCGCAGTTCTGGATTACTTGAAGTTTTTGCAAGGTTGCCTGCGGGGCACCTAGGTACAGCGCATTCCCGTAGTCAAGGCGGGAGAGTATGAGAGCTTGAACCATAATCCTTCTCGCCTTGAAGGGAAGCAGGGGAAGAACCTTTCTTAACATCCTCAGCAAACCAGAGCAAGCAGCGGCAAGCTTGACAGCCTGAAAGCTAAAGCAGAGAGAGCTACCCTGCCACATGCCGAGGCTCTTAATCTGCTGCTTTGGTGCAGGCATAGGGCTGAGGCAGGTTGGCCATAGATTGGCCGATAGGGGCGATGGCGGTTTTCCCAAAAACATCAGTTTAGTCTTGTCGCTGTTTAGTTTAAGATGAGATAGATTCATCCACTCAGCTACTGCTTCCAGACAACTGCCTAGAGAGCTGGATGAACCCTCTGGATGGTTCAAAGATACCACCAGTTGGATGTCAAATGCATATGTTATAATCTGTATACGGAAGGGGATGACCACCTCTGCTAAAGGTGCCATATAGGTGTTAAAAAGTGTGGGGCTCAGGGAAGAACCCTGAGGAACCAACAGTTGGCTTATTGATTATCTTTAAGGATCCTTCTTACGTACATAGTATGTAATTCAATACGTACCTAAGATGCCATGCCTGATGACAGAGAACCTATTTATAAGGGTTATCAATATAAGTAAGGTCACATGACGGTGTAACTGGTGACGAGTATCTTTTGCTTATGTGAAAATTAGAGCTACGCAAAACCTTCTATATCCGCCTCAAAAGAAGTGATACTGTCATGAGTGACTTTACTTGTTGAATAAGAATCATGCCCCAGTCATGGTCAGGTGTTGAGTGCCCCATGAACTCCACTTTTTGAAAAGTCTCCTGCTCCCACTCCATCTTTAGTCTAAATAACATGCAGCTCGTTAATGTTTCGGTATATCTCAAGCAAAAGTGTGCTCTTTGGAGAATGTTGGAACTTCTCTTATCATATAACTTGTGCGGATCCACTGTTTGATATTCATCCCTTGTTGCTCGCTTCTGCGTAAATAGTTTTGCTGTACATTCTGCTGATTTGTATTTATCTTTTTTGGATCCTTGCTTTGGTTTGTATGTGTTGTTTTCGGTTGTAGTGTATCCCACATTACGGTGTCCTAAGCGTTATCTTATTGTACTCCTTGCAGTCTTTTACAAATTGCTCTTTAAAGTGCTTTGACACTAAGATTGCCTAGCTTGCACTGCATAAAACCACACAAATAAATACATTCTTTTTTCACTTTGCTGCTGTTAGATCCGAAGGAACGATGACTTCACAACTGGAGGATGCCATGCAGGCAATGATCACCGTCTTCCACAAGTACTCCGGCCGTGAAGGCGACAAGTACAAGTTGAGCAAGAAAGAGCTGAAGGACCTGATTCACCATGAGCTGGGAGGGTTCCTTGAGGTATGCCATGCCCTTGGAGTTCATTGGTGCTAAGCCATTGTGTACCTAGCCCATGTTATTGTTACTGTGAAATACCATTTGTATAACGGCCATTATGCTAAGGCGCTGGGTCCATCGCGGAGATTGAGTGAGCCATTGCCCAGAGTCACATGATGCTGAGCTGAGCTGGCAATCGAACTATGAGCCCCGCGCTCACGAGCCGGCCACTCTGGCCGCTGCACGACACCTCTCCCAGATGGTTGTGCCTTTCAGTAGCCTGGTACAGAACTTACCACACCTTTCCATCATATACCGGAGTCTGATTCAGTTTTGTGGGTATGATACGACAAAATTGTTAGAATACCATCTGGCATAAACATTGTGTTCTAAATATCGACAATTTAATAATATTTTTGTAAATTATATTTAGGACATGATATTAATGTCAGTTCATTTTTTCTGTTTTCAATATTCTGACATACAACCATTTCAGTGGCTGCTTTAAAAAAAAAAAGGAATGTTAATGGAGTACCCGGTCTCTAGGTCTGTTCATCTGTTCATCAAAATGTAATATGGTGGCCAAATTATTGCCTTTGGAGCAAATAGTACGGCACCTTCCTACTTTAACAAACTGTTAGCAGTGGGCAAATTGTACTCTCTCCGCGCCTCTGTTCACTAATCTGTAACTATGTGAGCTGTAGACAGATGTGTCAAGGAAGAGGTGCAGAGTCTGCAGAAAGATAGGGCAGTGAGGAGATGCTAAGAATGTGGATAAATGGGACAGTCAGCAGATGTTGGGGCTGTGGAGAGATGGGAAATTGCAGAGATGCACGGACTGTAGAGAGATGTGACAGAGTTAAGATGAGGGGGCTCTGGAGAAATTATGGGAACCTGGAGCAATACAGGGGCTGTGGAAAGAAAGGTCAATGAAGGGAAGTAGGGGATCTGCAGATATATGGCAGTGTATGGTTGTACACGATATAGCGAGATGTGACAGTGAAGAGATACATGGGACGGAAGAAGTAAAGTGATGGTGAAATGATGAAATGTAGGGACGCATGCGCGGGCTTCAGAATTAAAAATACTGTTGCCTCTGCACTTCGCAGGTGCTGCTGGTTTTTTTAAAATTAGGATTTGGATCTTTTTAATGTTTTCATGTTTGACCTCAAGGCTTCAAGTTCTGTCTACGTCACTTCCCCATAC
The DNA here is from genome assembly GCF_964263255.1 of Lissotriton vulgaris. Lineage (NCBI taxonomy): Eukaryota > Metazoa > Chordata > Amphibia > Caudata > Salamandridae > Lissotriton > Lissotriton vulgaris. The sequence goes on along the minus strand of NC_141700.1, from coordinate 132,373,702 downwards.
CAACTTTAGTTAATTCATAATATAATTATTTAGGAGCCCATGTCCCAAAAGACACAATGGTCCAGCCCTAAGATTTTCTTTCACAACCACTTGCAGTCAGGTGGTATACTCCAGTTGTGGTTGTTCACGAGATTAAGACCACAACATCCGCAGTGTATTATGTTGTGATATAAAAGCCCAGGACTGGAGCATTGTGGTCTTGGAGTTATGTGGCCTCCCATTAATAATGATGGGCATGCCCGTGTCATGTGGATAATTAAAAATCATTTGCATGTTAAGAATGCTCAGGACTTCCCCATTTTAGGTGGCCCCACCAGACGTATCGTTGGCCCAATATTTGCCCCCTTTTAAATCATGGCTAGAGATGCTCTGCTCCAGGGCCAGCAAAGTTGGTGGGATTCAGAGGCGGCCACCACAAACAAAATGTGGTGGGCCGGGTGGAGGTGGCGCGGAGGGAGGGTGGGAGGGGGAGCGCAGAGGGGGAAGTTTAATCATTTTTAAAAAGGAGACCTACCTTAAGCTGACGGCTACCTCGGGTCCCAGCAGACGCTGGGACAGCATCACAGACACCCTCTGCAATCCCCGCGCTGCTCTCATGCTATGAGAGCAGCGCGGGGATTAGCCTAAGCAGGCTGGTTTACCGCTTGCTCAGGCATAGGGAGCCTGTGCTGTTTCTCTAAACAGGCTGTGCAGGACAGCCGGGTTGGAGAAACCTAAGTGCGCATGTGTGTTTTTTGCCACCTTAAGGCGGTCGGCCAAACACACATTCTCACTTGGAAGTGCCACAACCAGGCGTCCCCCTCCCTCCCATGGCCCAGGCGGGCTCCTCCCTATTAGGCATGGGCGGAAAATCCGTTCCGCTCGCGGATTTTGCGGATTTTCGGGAAATCCGCAATCCGCGAGATTCGCGAATCTCCCGCAAAATCCGCAAATCCGCGAGCAGCGGATTTTGCTCGCACTGCTCGCACTGTTCGCGTGAGTTCGCGTGAGTTCGCGCCCCGCGAATAAGTGCAAAATTGCAGAAATACGATCTTAGCAAAACTGAAAGTAACTACTTACCAGGTTCAAAAGTTCAGGCTCATCATTAGTAGCCATTTCCTGTAGTGCTTCCTGAGGGGCCCCTCCAGAGTTCAGTTGCCAGTTGAAACTATTATGTGACCCTGCTCTGAACCTCAGAATAGTTACACATATGCCACAAAGGTCCTGAATTACAGCTAAGGGAGACAAGCAGGAGCCAGGCTGGAAGTTAAAATCCATTAATCAGCCCCTAATTCATTATTGTCAGTTGGGGCAGGGCAGGTGTTGTAACTAATTTTGCAACAATGAAAGCACTTAGCAAGTGCAAAAGATCACTAATCAGGGCGCACTAAGGAAGCAGGTGCCAGCTAAAAAAATATTCTGTGACACATTAATCAGCCCCAAATTAATTCAGGTCACTTGAGGCAGGGAAGGTGTGCTTTGCTTTGCCGAAAATAATGTACACTGGACAACCAGAGGGTGTGGTGATGAAACAGAGGGTGGCATGGGTGGGCCAGAGGGTGGCATGAGTAGTCAGAGAGTGGCAGTGGTGACAGAGAGTGGCAGTGATGAAGAAGAGTGTCCCAAACAGGCTGGACACGTAGAAACAACAAGTTCGCGAAACTTGCGACCCGACAGGTAAGTTCGCAATTTGCGAAAGTGTACAAAACCCTCGCGAACTGGCAGAAACACGGGCGAACACAAAAAAAAAAAATCTGCAAATTCGCGGGAATTCGCGGATTTTGCGGATTGCGAATCCGCAAATCCGCAAAATTCGCGAACGCGAGATCCGCAAAATTCGCTCATGCTTACTCCCTATACACGCTGGCTGAGCCTGCAGCTGAAACATAAAACAATGATGAAATATTGTTTTATTTTCAGCTGCTGGCTCTGAGCCAGTGGGACGACGCTCCTCCGCCATTACGGAGGAGCCGCCCCCGATGGGTTTGGACGAACGGCCCTGGGGATACTATAGTATAGGTGGTACAGGTTCTCTCCTCCTTTCAAGAAACACAGCTTGGCTCAACCCCTGAACATTATTATGGGCCTAATTTGGATCTTGGCGGGTGGGTTACTCCGTCACAACGGTGACAGATGTCCTGTCCGCCAAAATATAAATCCTATAGGATATAATGGGATTTATATTTCGGCGGACGGGATATCCATCACCGTTGTGACCGAGTAAGCCGTCCACCAAGATCTAAATCAGGCCCTGTGTTGGTGGCTAGCTAAGAGTAATTTTAGGTGGTCTTCACCGCGTTTTGTAGGACATTATTCGAGTTAATGCACTGCAATGGGTGTGCCTTTGCGGCTGGAAAACATGGCTGCCTTTTCTAGTAATTTCTAGCTGTTTACCTGAGGGGTTGACGGGCAGGAAATACTGTCTGCATTCCTCTTTCATCCTGGAACAGCCCGGCGAGCTGGTTTCATAAAGCCTACGGGCGAGTGGGCAGGTGAGATGCTTTGGTATTTTAAAATTACACATTTGTACCTTTACATAACTTCGAGACATATTTTGCTGTACGCCCTTCTTCTTACCAGGGAAGACACGGAGGCCAAACTTGTACATATAATTGCTCACTTTTTCTTTATCAGCCCTCAATAAAACCACCACCGGGGGCCCTTTTATGAAGCAGAAAGGTTGCAGTCCAGTTGTTGTGCTGGCGGCAAAGCCCTGAGCGCTCCAACCACAAGGAGTAGTCACTTCATTTCAATGCACCATGGATACCATGTTTCAGTGGTGGGCTTATGTGTGGTGACCTAATGCATCCTGGGTGATGTCAGCTTGGTTTGCTTCCATTGAACAAATTAGACATCATCTCCAACAACCCTGGTGGGTCACACAGTCGGTTGTTTGACGCAGAAACTATCAGTAAGTGAATGGTGGAACCTTAATCCAAGTAAAAAAGAGTTCAAATTAAGCATCAACAAGCCTATCAACTGTGCTCCTGTGCATCTGACAGGGCTATCCTTGTCAAACGTAAGCACGCATGGGCAGTAATCAACTCTCACCAGCTGGCCTCTCCATTGCCATACCTTGCTTGCACATATTCCCTGCACCTAAAACAGAGATTCTTAGCACTTAGACTGGGCGAGTGGCACCTTTTAAAACATCTACCCCCTTGGTGGCGCGCATCAGATGAGCTCGTGTGTATGGGTTGGTGGGAACCATTCAAATCTTTAGAGCACGTTGTATGCATCTGCCCAGCACTGATGAACCGGTGTAGATCAAAACTGAGGCCTGAGTGGAACAAACTGGGAGTCCGGTCCTGCAGGCAGGGCATCATTGCAGCGCTGAACCCGGAGACATGTCCCTAAATATCAGTTTCACGATTTTTTGTTCATCTTGAATATTGTAAGTTCAAGCAGCCACCGGTCACTCAGAAAATTCAGGTTCTGTTGCCAAAATGAGGAAACAGTCACTGGTGGACACAACAACGGTACATTATTGAAGTAGCCTTTGCCGCACTCTAGTCCTTTGATCGGGTGACTTGGCGACTCCTATCTCAATTTCACAACATAGAATTACCTCCCAAAGTCAACAGCACACCTCGGGGCTTCCCCCTTACTAGTGTTACTCCATGTGCAACACAGAATACTTGTTTCATGCTTCTTTAATAATAGTGGGACCCTGCTTAATGAATACAGAACACCAAGCTGTGGAGCTGAGGAAAAGATGGAACATGAACATCCTGTTATCGATCACTGTAACTCTGAACCCCACTCTAAAATTGCGGCAGTACTGCACGGAACAAGCTAATTCGATCTAGAGCTTCTAATCAACCACTCTCCAATTTATGGACGAACTGTTAGACAATACAGTCCCAAGATCCTCAGCAACTTAACATTTTTCATTTTGCACTGGCCTGGAACATGTATGCGCCTTAGCGTTACTTTTTACTCGTTCATATTTGGTGACTACCTCATTTTTAGAAGGGATCTTTTATTAAAAAATGTAATACAAGGCCACTTTGCACTTGTTCATACACAATGGCTACCTTGTTCCAGAAAGGAACTTTTATTTAAATATTAATACTTAACTGTTATACTTTTATTGATTGCGATGGGAGCAGCGCAGTGCAAAATGTCTAAATAATGTTTTAATACACATTGTAATGATTTATTTAATAAAATGTATACACCAGGCGTGATGACACGTACTGACGTGGCCGTCATAACTTCTTTTCCTATTTACCCAGGGCCAGACTGGACTCCGTAGCTCATTTCCCCGGGCCGGAGGGCTAAATTTTGAAGATCCAGGGACGCTGCTCGCACCTGGACCACTTTTTAGGTCTTGCCTAGCATTGCAGCGCATGCGCTGCTCGCTCGTGAAACTTATAGTTAGAGAGGAGTTTTAAGAAAGGGGCTTGAACCACCGCCCCTCATTTCCATTGGCTAGCATCACCGTTTATGCTAAACGGTGGCCTGCCATTGCAAATGGGGTTTTGTAGCCGCTGCCCTTTCCCTTTTTCAGATGGCCCAACCAGACAGGCTTGTCTGCTTCACGGCTGTCGTGAAGCATTTTCTTATCTTTATGGAGCCATGTGTTTCTAATTAGCGTGGAGGAGCGCACTACCCCCAGATTCTCAAAGGAAAAAAATCTTGGTTTCCTCAAGATTTTTTCCTTTGAGAGGTCGGGGTCAGTGTGCGCCTCCACGCTAATTAGAAACACATGGCCCCATAAAGATAAGAGATCGAAGGGCTGAGAGGAACTAAGTTTAGCTGTCCAGTCGATTGTTCATCGGATCTTAAAGCTGCTGCACAGCACTAGAAATGGAAGGGCACTATCGGGGCATCCAGTAACTCACAGCGATCCCCATAAATAGTTTTGCGACTTTCATAGTAGAGTGGCGTTCTTGGCAGAAGGGATATTAACCCTCTGCGATAGAACAAGCTGAGTGAACTGCCAGTAGACAAATCTCCGACTTTCGAACAAGAACATTTAATTAAAGCAGCCTTTAGTTGTTTACTTACATATGTCTGAGTTACAACAATTCTACTGCTGCTGATGTATTTTTTACTGATTGTCTCTGTGAGTCACTGTCACACTCACTTGCTGCAGACAGAGCTGTTGTAGTGTAGATGAGCTTGAAGTCTGTTTCACATGAGGGACCGTGAGAAGAGATGCTTGTGGAGGGAGTCGAATCAGTGATGACACTCCTGTTTTGAGAGCTGTGCCATGTGCCTTTAAAATACACTCTGACAGCACCTGCTCTCGGACTCACTGTGACCGGACAGAACTGGAACCCATGACCGGGCAGCAGCACTGGTTGAGGTCAGATAAGTGTTGTAACTTAAGTGACACTGGGGTTAATACCTGAGTCGCTGGAAAAACACTCGGCAACAGGGACGGAGCCATCCGGGATTAATTTAGTTTACTGATGCAAGGGACTCCAGGCCACATTACAGACGGCACCTGTGGCGCTGCAGGGTCAACTCAGCTGATAATCATTACAGTGTCGAATCAGCCCAGCCCGCAGCAGCACCAAGCTCGCGGTGAGCAGGTGACCTCTACTTGCAGGCTCAGGCTGCTAAATTAAATAACGTATTAATACATAAATCAAGAATAACATGTCAGCCATGAATAATGCTCACAGACAGAGAGCAGCCAACAAGTCTTGTAGCATGACAGAGTGAGGCACTGAACTGGCAGCACAAACAGCGGCGCGCTAAGAAACAACTGCCGCTCGCCGCCTCACTCAGACAGTGAGTGCTTCCTGTACGCACATCATATGGACCCCACTGTGATTATTGTTGTGGCCGTCACGTGATCCCAACGCAACACAGGCCTGGGCTGAATCTCACAGTAGTAACTGTGATAGGATAATGCACCCACAGTCAGGACCCAGGGGCCGACCTGTGAGAGCCTCAGGGCGCCAAAGGTAGGAGAGCTCACTGACTAGGGGTATCCCCTGAGGCTGCTAGTTAAGCTTCTCAGCCATGTTCATGTGTAGGCCTGGCGTTAGCCAATTATATATAAAAATCATAACACAATTACTGCTGGATCCCATAAAATGGGGGCCAAGGTGTGACAGCTGAAAGGGTCTGGCGTCACGAGGGTCAGAGTCCTGAAAAGAAGAGCCTGACAGTCCACTTACATATAACCCAGGGGTAGTGTGCCTGCACAAAAGCGCAATCTTAGCATATCACAGATCTGTGTTTTTTGTTGCTAGTTTAGTTGATTACTGCTTTTTAGGTCCCTGATGAGCTTTGTGGGGGTCGAAAGGGGGTAAAAGACATTGTCATTTACAACACCATTACTTGATTAATGCTTCACGAAGGGAAAAAAACCAATAACATTTTCGATGCCAATAGCTCAAAATGAATGTATGACGTTACAACGCATACATTTACAACGCATGCACTTACAACGCAGTTTTTACATTACAACATCCACTACAAAGCATTCCATTACATCGCATTACACTATATTGCATACTAAAAAACTACCTTTACAACACATTCCATTACATCACATACTAACTTTACAACGCATACCATTACAACGCATACCATTACATTGCATTTAAGGTAAGTATTGGATAGTGTAGGGGTAAAAATGACTGTTCTAACTCCAGGAGATGCAACAGTTAGATAAGTGTTGGATAGTGCAGGGGTAAAAATTACTATTCTAACTCCAGGGGGTGCAACAGTAGGGTAAGTGTTGGATAGTGTAGGGGTAAAAATTACTATTCTAACTCCAGGGGGTGCAACAGTAGGGTAAGTGTTGGATAGTGTAGGGGTAAAAATTACTATTCTAACTCCAGGGGGTGCAACAGTAGGGTAAGTGTTGGATAGTGTAGGGGTACTATGCGTTGTAATGGTATGCATTGTAATGCCTGGGATGTAGTGTCATGCATTGTAATGGTATGAGTTGTAATGTCTGCGTTGTAGTTACATGCGTTGTAAGGGATGTTGTGATGTAATGACTGCGTTGTACGTGTAGTGCGATGTACTGACTGCGTTGTAAAGGTTGTTTCCCAGTCAAAACAATGTCATTGCGAGGCCTATTGCATTGTAAATGCTTGTTCTAGCACCATCAAGGTGGAAGAACATTTTCTCATCGTACATAGCCACGTAAAGAGAGACATAGGTGGAGGGGATGGAGCGAGAGATAGAGTAGTGAGAGACAGACACAATGCGGGTGTATTTATCAATCGTGCAGCAGGTGCAGTGGCAGTTCTGTCTCTCTTTCACTTCCAAAACTCATCTCCTCTCTTGTAATAGGGCCTGTGGCTCCCGTGCTACGCATCTGAAAGATGGGGCAGAGAGGTAGGCAGCAGAGCTGGATTAAAAAAAAAATTCCAGCGCTGCTTTTGGTTGGTTCCTGTTCCAGCCAGGAATTTGCTTACCAGCTGTCAAACAGCTTCTCGGCATCAGAGCCTTCTGCCCAAAGCACAGCTGCCCTCATTCCTTTAGAACTATATCCCCCATCCTTGGTGCTTAATTTGTGCCGGTGGCTGAGGGGGATGGCACTGGCACTCATTTTGGTGACCAGGATTTAGTTTTCATCATCAGCCTTTAATCCTGAGAGAAAGGCAGAAATGACAAAACAGGGTCAAAGGTGGAGAACAAGGGGGGAACAAACGCAGTAGCTGCGTCTTTCCCTCCCCCTCCAGCGCCTTGAGACCCACACGGGTGAGTAGCGCGCTTTACAAATGATTGATTGATTGAACCCTGCAAGAGGGAGAGGAAGATACAGGGTGTTTAGACTGATGGAAGAAAGAAGAATGAGGTGGCGTTAATACCAGGGAGCTTTGCTATTCATCATCACTCCCCTTCGACACACCTGGCTGTGGAACAGTAAGAAAAAAGTCGAACACTTGCAATATTTTTGCAAACAAATGAAGTACTGCCACCAGGCCAAGCACCCCTCTGTCTGCGCACACTCTCGCCTCAGTTCCTGTTAGTTAGTTAGTTATTACAACGAAGAGACCCCTCATCTCACAATATTAACAAGAAACCCATAGCAGAGAAAGGCGGAGATTTAAATGACCCACGCAGCACTGAAGTCCTCCAGTACAATTTTCTCAGAGACCAGTAAACAGTTCGCAAAACTAATTTGCATGGGGTAACCCTAACTCTAATTCGAAAGTTCTGAAAAGGACCCTTTAATAGTTGGGATGCAAAGCACAGGAGCTATACAATGTTGGATTTCTAAGTACAGCATTCATTAGGTGTTGTTGCAATGTTTGCTCGACTCTGACCCCTAGCGGCAGTTTTCAAATCAAAAGATAATATTTATGTTAGTATACAAAGCAAACATACACCAAGGCATACTTTATATAAATAAATAGATATTATGATGGCAAGTTCTACATTTGGCAGATGAACGAAAAATGTGAAGTGAGAGGGATCCGAGAAGAACTAAAGTAACTGGGACTGAAGTCTTGGATTGCTTCTGTTCTGGTTCATAAAAGGCCTGGTTTAGCGGCTGAGGCTGGACCCTTCCTATTGGAGGAGGACCATGGCAGGTTTCCATAAGATTACGTCTCATTGGAGGTGGCTTGGTGAGCAAAACAAATGATGCGCCGGGATGCAGCCGAGTAACTGACAGTGGGCGAGATTAATTCACGGATTCCAACCATCACTTTTTTGTATGCTTCTTTGCTGTAGCAATGGTGGACGTAAATGGGCAGGCAGTCAGGGTATTTTGTGTAAATCTCATGATACGTGGTAATGAGGGTGTATGCCAGGCCTATAGTTTGAAGAGCACAATTTATTTCTAATGTGGAAAACAGCAATGCAAAGGAATTTAGTTCCATATGAACAAGCGTTTGGTACATAAACATCTATTTCTACACATCTGTATAGGGATTATTTTGGCCTGTCATGCCTTATAGCCATGAATAAGAACTAGCCAATTTAATAATGTACCCAGATTATTGTAAATATCTACTGACATTGGCATTTCAGATTTACCATCCATCACTAACGCATTTAGCTTCCAGTGAGTACACCTAAGGAAAGAATCCCCACTATAGCATTGCTAGATATACCCATACCTTATCCATTTGCTTGAAACAAGGGTGGCCATGTTGAATTTTCAGGATAACCACTAGCCATGCAAAGAATCTATATTTGGATTTATTCTGGTTATTTTTAACAAATTAACATGGTCCTAACCATTGCTGACAAACGTGATTTAACATAATCCTCATGAAAGCGGCTCGATCTCATTACCCATGCCCCTGGTTCTGTTGCTTTCCCAATTTGTGCACAGCATTTTTTCTTTATGCTGGTGTATATTGTATTATTCTCCCAGCTTCAAATTTAAAGAGCCTCCATCCGATACGACATTTTAAGTCTGGTCCAAAGTTAGGCTTACTAGCCTCATGTAATACAAAAAAATCATAAATAAAAAATACATACATATATTACATACCAGTGCTGGTGATGAACCCTCTTCAGCCTTTGGTCTGCAGAGCTGCCTGTCACATTTTGCTTCTGCTCGCAACAGCTATGGCAACGAGAAGTGGGTCAGCCCACATGAGCCACTGACTGTATTGTGGTTTTTACTGTGAGTTGAAGTATTTTGTCTGACCATAAGTGGCATTCGCCTAAAAAAAAGCACTCTTCTTTTCACTGCCAGGGCTGGTTGGCTAATACTTTACTTTGGCAGTGTTTTCTTGCCCTTTCTTTATACTTTTTATTTTTTTGGAAGCATCCATGTGTGTTTAACTAGGTTGTATTCAATTCAAAACCAACAATAATAATCACATTTTCCTGTGATGTGCATTAAAGTTCAAAAGAATTTCTATGCCCGTTCCAAGTACACCTGCCTTGAGGGAGCACCCATCCTGTTGTATTAAAACATATACGATGATTTCAGATAAGTCTATGGAATAAGCAGAAAGAAGCTGTGCTGCAAAGAGAGGGCTAGAGAATGTATCCCTGTTATGTTGTCCGGTAGGCCCATCTTCGTTCTTCTAGGTAGATTCAGCAAGGACTGTGGTGCAACCAATCTTTGAGCAGCCTGTGACAGCTGCTCAGCACTCCTTCTCTGTTCAGGCACCAATAATTGTAATTGCATTTGTATAGAGTCTACTACCCCTGACGAGGCGTTGAATTGCTTTTTCAGTGAGTTGCACACTACTCTGGAAACCAAAAAGAATTAGTGGTGAATTAGTATTGGGAAATTTGAAATCAATTTGAGCAGTGGAGATGTTGGTCTGTTATTTGGATTGAAAAGGATAGTGGAGGGACAGAAGAGGGAAGGGTTTGCATTTATAGAGCGCATACTACCCCTGGTGAGGTGGTGAAGCGCTTTTGGGCAGGTAGCATGCTACTCCGGAACCCAAACAGGATAAGTGGGGAATTAGTATAAGGGAATTTGAAACTAATTTGAGTGATGGACATGTGAATTTGTTATTTGTATTGAAAAAGGATAGTAGAGGGATAGAAGAGGTAAGGGTTTGCATTTATATAGCACTTAGTACCCCTGATGAAGTGTTGAAGTGCTTTTCGGTGGGTAGCATGCTACTCCAGAACCAAAACAGGATTAATGGGGAATTAGTATAGCGAAATATGAAACTATTTTGAGCGGTGGACATGGTCTGTTATTTGAATTGAAAAGGATAGTGTAGGGAGAGAATAGGGAAGGGTCTAGAAAGGTTTTTTTGTAGTTTATAGCAGTAGGAGGGGGTTTTGGATGAGTAAAGGGGAGGTGGAGGGGTAAGAGTCAGAGGGAAGGGTTTAGAAAGGCTTGTTTGGGAGATCTGAATAGTAAAAGAGGTATGAGATGATGTTAGGGGGGTAGAGTAGGGAAGGGTCTAGAAAGGGTTATTTTGGGGATCATAGTAGTAGAATGGGGTTTGGGATGAGTGAGAGAGTACCAGTAATAGGGGAAAGTATCTCAGAATGTCTTTCCTCTGCCATCATTGATATTGCACCAGATGCGGGCGAAGCTGCTGTGTGTTCCCAAGAAATGTTCAGAGGGGTCTCCCCCAAAAGCATTTACTTGTCCACTCCTGGAAAAAGAGCTGTCACTCAAACTACAAGAGGGCACACGTGGGCCCAGGAGGGAGGTGGAAACTCTGGCTTTGCAGCCGAGCTAAATCGAGGTTTAGGTGACAGGGGTTATAAAGGGCACATCACAGGCATGCAAAAAATGAATAGTTAGGCATTGAAATAAAACATGGAAACCAGAAAAAGTGCCCCATAGCTACGTTAGACGAACTTGTAAATAGTTAACCATTTAAACGTGTGCGAAAGTCGAAGTTGTGCGAGGAACGAATACAATTCCAGAAAAGGTTAGTTGATAATTGAGAAAAGGCAGAGCTATCAAATCATTTGTCATGGACCACACATAGCTAAATAGTCGTTTTTTTCTACTGGGCTTAGAACAGCGATTTGCAACCTTATGACTTCTGTTGAAACCCACTGAATCATTACTGGAATCCAGGTCACACAACTGAGTTATTAATGAAAGCCTGGGACCCCAGCCAAAGCAATTTCTATGACTTTAACCTCAAAACAAGACACAAAAATAAAAACATGTGTACACCAAACAAATTTGCAAATATTGCAACATTTAGTTTAATATACAAATACATTTGGAAAAGGTTTTCACATTTCAAAGTTTAATTTGTTTTTTTTTACTATTATATTCTTTATTGGAAAGTGGAGATCTTCAGCAATTGCTATGATTTGAACCGAAGAATAATACACAAAAACATGTATGCACCATACAAATGCCCTAATATTGAAATCTTTTGTTCAATTCACAATCAAATCTGGAAAAGTTTTCACGTTTTAAATTTTGCATCTTTATTCGATTATACTTTATTAATTGTAATTCGTTAATTTTAACATTTTATATTTTTACGGACCCCCTGATGACACCTCGCGACACCTAGGGGTCCGTGGTCCACAGTTTAAAAACCCCTGGCCTGGAAAATTGGCAAAGTGAGTCTGTGTAACCTACAGAGGAACCTCTTTCTAACTCTTTCTGGCCATCTCTTTCAGACGCAGAAAGACATGTCCTCCGTAGAGACCGTCCTCAAGGAGCTGGATGAGAATGGCGATGGCGAGGTGGACTTCCAGGAGTTTGTCATTATGGTGGCAACACTGACCGTGGCCTGCAACAACTTCTTCAACGAAGAAGACGAGGATGACTGAGCGGGCAACACACGGGTTGTCCAGGATCACTGTGGCCTTGCATTCACGCCCAGCGAGCCCCACAGAGGTCCAGTGACTCAGGTGGCTGGCCTGGTGGGAAATCTGGAGATTTGTTTTTGAAAGGACAAGATGGCCGGGTGAGAGTCAGGTACATGTCAGACTATGGCCGACATGCGACTGACTCCTCCCAACCACTTCCTTCCCTTTTTTGTCACTAGCCCATTGATAAATCTCTGAATTTACCTTCAGGCCATTCAGTCTCTGGCCATGAGGGCTCCTTCGAGTCCTCTCATAATTTTTTGCACTGAATTAATAGTGAATAAGAACAAAGGCAAAATACATAGTGCCCAGTACTCATCTGTGCACATGTGATCATCATTGTGCAAATTGTAAACTTGTATTTCAAATAAACAATTGATAATGTAGTCCTTTGTGCTAGTACTTTAACTTTCTGAGCTAACTAGTAATAGCCCTGGGAACCGGGTGTGTCTCACGTCAGTCAGTTCTGGAGATCTGGGACAGGTAAGTTCATACAGATGCTTTTTTAGGTCAGCAATAGCCCTTAATATATTCTAAGGTTAGTTACATGGGCAGTAGTAGTGCATGCTTCCAAAGAGAGCATGTACGTGTCAGGAGGAGCAGCAGCGAAGAGCTGCTCTAATATACCTAGTATATGCAGTACGGGTAGCACCAATGCAGGGCATATATTTGTTGTTTTTATCTATGGTGTCTCACATTGAATATTGAGGTGATAATCCACTATGTGTGATATACGTGTTGCTTTGGAATGTCTGAAGAAGTGTGTTTTACATTGACATTCGAATCTCATGGTGAAAAGTCTGTTTCATGCAACATTATAGCCGACTTGATGGTGTATCTGTGCTCTTTTGAATGTAGTTTCCTCTAAATTGTTCTGATGGATGATTGCTTTTGACCCATCTTGGTCACTTCTGCTGTTAGAGGCAGTATGACACTCAAACAAATAGCATGACTGTTGTGCTTCCATGTGTAATAACCCCCTCAGCCCTGCGCAAAGTAACCCTTCCCCCAGCCAGTGAGTGCCAAAATGAACATGTTCGGTTTCAAGCACAGGGAGAAGGCACCCAGCTATCTGCTGTCACAGTTCAGAAAATGAGAGCTTCAGTCAGGCTGGGCCTGCAGACTCTGCTTCAAGTGAAGAAGAGCATCTCCTCTTGTTTCCTCATTGGCTAAGCCTTCCCCATCATTTAATGTACAGTGTCTACTATTTTCCCTGTCAATTTCTGGAAGCAATGGGCCGGCTGCCATATACAGAGAAACAGACCAGTACAGACTGGGGGGGCCCGCCACTCACTTGCACTTACTCGGGGTCTGACCAGTTCATAATTTGTAATAGAAAAATAAAACAAGCATTTACAATGCAATGGTCTCGGCTTTGTTAAAGTTAGAGCTATTGGCATTGCTCATGACATTATTTTTATTTATGTTTTTGTTTTTAAAACATATAAATAAATGGCATTGTCATTCAAAATGCCAATAGCTTAATCTCTCGCAAATGCGAGACCTATTGCATTTGCACCCATACACAGAGCCACACACACAAAGCCACCCACACACACATACAGAGCCACCCACACAGTCACCCACACAGAGCCACCCACACAGAGCCACCCACACACACAGTCACCCACACAGAGCCACCCACACACACACAGAGCCACCCACACAGAACCACCTACACAGAGCCACCTACACAGACACAGAGCCACCTACACACACACAGAGCCACCCCACACACACAGAGCCACCCACACACACAGATTCACCCACACACAGAGCCACCCACACACAGAGCCACCTACAAATAAAAGCTACCCACACAGAGCCACACACACACACAGAGCCACACACACACACAGAGCCACACACAGAACCACACACACACACACACACACACACACACAGAGCCACACACACACAGAGCCACATACACACAGTGCCACACATACACAGAGCCACACACACACAGAGCCACACACACACACAGACACAGCCACACACACACACAGACACAGCCAGACACACACACAGACACAGCCAGACACACACACAGACACAGCCAGACACACACACACACACAGCCAGACACACACACACAAAGCCAGACACACAGCCACACGAAAAAGTTTTTAGGAGGCCCCCTCTTAGTAGTTGTCTGGGACTAGGGGGAATATGTGTAGGAATTATGGGATGTCCCACTCTCACAGGCCCACAAGACCTGTTGTCCAATGGAAGAATTCTGTATGCATCTGAGAGATAGGGTATCTAGTAGGGATCTAGCAGCAATATGCAACAAATATCTAATATGCACCTAATACATGGAAAATCAGAAAATACTTCAGATATAGGGTGACATTAATATAAACTAATACAAATACAAATAAATTCTGGTAAAAAAAAGTGCGAGTTTATTCTTTTGAATAAATAATAAACTGAAGGACATACTTGGCAGGACATACTTGGCACCAGCCACTTTTTAAAGGTATGGGGGTCCACAAGAGAAATAAGTTCAGTGCTCAGAGATAACTGCAAATTGTAGACATTTTCATTTATTTAACACTGACAGATAGCCTTCCCTTCTTCCTCCTAAGCAAATAAATACTGCAGGGCAGCGGTACGATTAAAGTTGACACCTAACCTGTGACCATGATCATGGCAAGTAAGTATGATGGATGCCTTGTCATCCCTCTCTCTTCACTGTGATGGATAGCAAAGGCATTGTTATTCCCGCGGAATTGTTACCAACACCAGGAATGTCATTATTCAAACAAGCACAACCAACTAAGGGGGAGGGTCAGGAGAGCAACACAAAAACCGGATCACAAGCAGGGCACAGAGGCACAAGCAAGGTACAGAGGCACAAGCAAGGCACAGAGGCACAAGCAGGGAGCAGAAGCACAAGCAGGGAACAGAAGCACAAGCAGGGGACAGAGGCACAAAAACCGGATCACAAGCAAGCACAACCAACGAGGGGGGGGGGGCAGGACAGCAAGCACAACCAACGAGGGGGGGGGGGGGGGGGCAGGAAAACAAGCACAACCAACAAGGGTGGAGGGGTCAGGAGAGCAACACAAAAACTAGATCACAAGCAGGGCACAGAGGCACAAGCAGGGAACAGAGGCACAAGCAGGGAACAGAGGCACAAGCAGGGAGCAGAGGCACAAGCAGTGCGCAGAGGCAGAAACACCAGGTCACAAGCAAGCACAACCAACGAGGGAGGAGGGGCAGGACAGCAAGCACAACCAACGAGGGGGGGGTGGCAGGACAGCAAGCACAACCAATGAGGGGGGGGGGTGGCAGGACAGCAAGCACAACCAATGAGACCACACTAACAGGCTTCATACTGCACTCCCAAAGGTCCTAATCATCAAGTGCTGAACTTCAGCAGCTGCGACCACATCACTACTTGCGTTCCTTGGACTGACTTCCCGTGGCTAGAAGAATCTCATTTATAGTCCTGCGTCGTCTACCGGGTGATCCATGGAACAGTAGCCATCTTTCTACAATCAAAACTCAGGCTCTACTACCAAATGAAAAACCTCAGATATAGACAGGCTACGCTCCTGGTCACTCCTGATAAAAAAAAAACTCAGTTCTTTTATATAATAAATAAAACTCAATCTTGGCGATGATTATTCTACGTTTATCATACATGTAAGTTCAGGTTGACAATTAGCAAAGGTGGTATTTTCACGAATCATAAAGACCAGGCTTTTTCCTGAACAAAACAGCAACTGTGGGGGAACTCATCAGGACACACTAGTCTGAAAGCTGCGATTCTATACCTCATGCTTCTTCTCGATATGCAACACGCATCTCTGCGCTAAAACATTTCTTCCACCACACCATTGGTGTGTACTTACAAGCAACCCTCATGCATGGCATCAAAGCATCCCTTAAGAAGCAATACCACAAACAGCACGTTTGCTACCATGCACGACAAAAGGAATAGATAATTCCTTGTCCAAGTGGAAAATACTTCGGGCCTTGCAGAGGAAGAAAACTCTATGCGAACGCCAATACAATGCACTGCAATGTTATCAATAAAAACTACTATGCAAATGCATTACTGGTCAAAAAGTCTACCATGTCAAGCATACCTGAAAAAACAACTGTGTATATCAAGTCACCCAAATACACTCTCCAGCACCGTCTAACCGGGCCCATTTGCCATGGGCGACTTTATAAAACAATTAGCTAGGAATCGGTGACAGCTGGTGGAAGAACGAGTGACAGCGACCACTGACTATAGGGACAGATGACAACATCTGGAAGCAATACATGGGTAAGAAAGAGCAGGCTGCACTCACCTCTCCTGGGCAGCAGTACATGTTTAGCCCCACGCCCGCACCGCTTTCTCCCCCCACGGTCAAATCTGCTTGCTGGGCATGGGCTAGCAGCAGCAGCCAGTGGCGTACTGATCGCCCAGACTACCTGCAAGCAATACACGGGTAAGAAAGAGCAGGCTGCACTCACCTCTCCTGGGCAGCAGTACATGGTCAGCCCCGCGCCCGCACCGCTTTCTCCCCCCACGGACAAATCTGCTTGCTGGGCATGGGCTAGCAGCAGCAGCCAGTGGCGTACCAATCACCCATACTACCTGGAAGCAATACACGGGTAAGAAAGAGCAGGCTGCACTCACCTCTCCTGGGCAGCAGTACATGTTCAGCCTCGCGCCCGCACCGCTTTCTCCCCCCACGGACAAATCTGCTTGCTGGGCTTGGGCTAGCAGCAGCAGCCAGCGGCGTACTGATCGCCCGGACTACGCTTTCATTTTCCGTCGCGGTTTTCGTGCGTCACTTCCGCGTAGCAGCCTTTTGGTGCGGCCATATTGGTGGTGGTTCGGTGTCAGCAGCAGATTCATAAGGGGCGGAACTTAAAAAAAAGACAGAAACGCCCACGAATCTGCTCCCGCTAAGATTGACATATCTCTCTTCCAATGGCTAGCCTCCATTTATGGAGCTAGCCAATGGAAGAGAGAGACGGGATAAAGCCCAGTACTGTAAAACAAAATTTCTCAGCTGCGCGACACTGCTTGCGCAGTGTACGCTAGGCCGAGACCTAAAAAGGGTGCAGGAACTCAAACCTTCTCTTACGAGACTGGCACTGCCTATACAAAGGGTTGTTGAGTACTAATGTTGGCTAACTCTGATTCCACCGTAAGCCTCTTTCTTCCACTACTCTACACTTACTGTCCATTTTTCATACACATGCAAAAAAAATGTCATTCCTGTTTTCCAAATTTGTCATGTTTTCCTACATTTCTCTTCTGCTTTCATTGTACTTTTCTCCATTTCTCTTTCTTGGTCTAGGTTAAAGTCTGATAATGTAAAAAAGTGTTGGGCTTAAAAATTAGTGCTGCTGCCCACCAGTGCCACAAATTAAGCACTTGGCCCAAAGACTTGGAACAATTACTGGGCATCTGCTTGGCTAGCCCATGCTCCTGTAATTTGTGGAAGTGGACTCATAAACACACCCTCTCCCTGATTTGTGCCTAACATTCCCCAGCATGTTATTTATTGTATTTATTTATAAAGTTTTGTATAGCACGAACATGACCCTAGAGGGCATCGGAGCGCTTTTACATCAGAGGGAGGCAGGATATAGTTGTGAGAACAAAAACTCTTCACATATATGAACCTAGAATAGTAAGTTTGACATCTATGGAGGATCATCAATGTAGCAGTCATACATCATACCAGAGTAGTAGTCAGGTATGTAGTCAATAAAACATTAAGGGCCAGATGTAGGAAGCCAAATAGCGACCGCAAACGCATAAATTCGCAGAATTTCAGCCTTTGCGATCGCAATTTGGCTTTGAACAATGTAGGTAAGATTAAACCTACTCAAAAAATAAAGAATCGCAAAAATTGCGGTTCCTTATTTGCGCTTGCATTTAAGGAATTGCAAATTGCGATTCCTTAAATGCAATGTAAGTAGCACAAAAGAAAGTGCACTTTAGCCTTAAGGAATCGCTAATTACCACCAACTTCAAGTTGGTGGTAATTAGCGATTTCCTTTAGAAAATCACTTTTTTGCTTTTTTTAACGTGCCATGTGGCACACATTCATGCCCTTAGGGCATGTATGTGCGCCACATGTGCACACATGCACATTTCTGGGGTGCAACATGGTGTCCTTTTGGAACCCTTGCACCCTTGAAATTGCGCCCGGAATTTGTGAGTGTCTCTTGGTTACTCGCAAATTGCAGGCGCAAATCCTATTCATTCCTATGGGCCTTTTGGTCCATAGGAATGAATGGGGTGGTATTCCTTGATTGCGAATCTCAATTTGCGACTTGCAATCAAGGAATATTAGGGAATCGCAAATATTTTTGCAATTCCTACCTACATTCAATTTTGCAAGTCCTTAATAGCGATTAGATAAAAATTGCTATTAAGGACTCGCAAAATTGAATTTACCTACATCTGGCCCAAAGTGTAATCAATAGCACATAGGGTGATTGTCTTAGGGCAAAGTCTTATTCATCAGAAGAGTTTTCACTTCTTTTTTGAAGGAGGAAGTAGATGAGATTAGGTGGACATCCGGCAGCAGAGAGTTCCATATCTTCAGGGTAATACCCGAAAAGGCTCTGTAGCACGTTTTCTTTTTGTGGAAAATGATGTCTACCTTGTCTACCTGTCCTACCAATTGTTCCCTCCAAGGCTCAACCACAGAAGCAGTATCATCAGTGCAGCGCTGACTGACATCGGGACAAGGTCTCTCTATGCACACTGTCGGTGTACTCATAGCTATGAGCCTATTTGTTTAGACCTACCTTTAACCCCTTGAGGGCAGTCATCGAATAGTTGCTGACGGCTCGGCTACCTTTATAGTGTGGAGACCAGCAACGGGCAGACAAGAAAAGAACACGCTTTGGATGAAAACACAAGAAATATTTTCTATTGAATAATCAAAGTTGGGACACAAGGGAATCGCTTCCCGGGCCATAACTCTGCCCACTGAGTACCAATCTGCAGAAGAGGCAACCCAGGAAAGGGGATCATGCCCCTTTTCCAGCACTGCCTCTCCCTAGTGGATCCCTGCTTGGGGAATACCCTCAAAGCGGATCTCCAAGCAGGGATCCACCCTAATAGACACCAGGGAGTAGGAGGAGCAACAACTGTGGGTAAAAATTGCAGATTAAAACGTTGACAACAAATTCTATTTTCCCCACTATTTTAATATTATTGACTAGTTTCTTTGGTGAAACCATGTACTGTCTACAAAAATCACCCCTTGCTTTATTCGGAATTTTAACTAGTTTTAAAAAATGTTCGGTTTTCCAGCTTCATCCATAGACTTCATATCTCTTTCCAACACAAACTGAAAGTTGGTTGAAACCACAAAACACAGGAAAACGGACAACCACTCAGAAAAATGCAAACTGGTAAACAACTGATTTTTGTACAACTCTACTTGTTCCTGAAAGCTGGGAAGGTAGTGATCTGAGCACTGCAAAACTTTCCTTGGTGCCATTTCTAGGAGGAAAAAAACCCACGTTCTTGCTAAGCAAGCTTTTTCCAATTTGTTTTCTAAAAATAACAACAATTACCTACATTTTGTTTTTTTCTCTGTTACCTCCCTTGAAATCCACAAACCCTGGGTATCTTAGAAATCTCAGGATGTTGCAAAAAAGGATGCAAATTTGGTATGGATATCTTTCATAGAAAAAAAGGTTTTGAGGGCTTAAATGAGAACTACACTAAATATCATAAAAGGGCTTACAACTGGGGGGGTGGAAGCACCTCAGCAGCTAAGAGATTAACCGCATCGCTGCTGCGGTTATTTTTGCGCTGTGCGGCTGTTTTCAAATAACCGCGTTACATGACGAGCTCAGCTCGTCATCCGCACACGTCACCCGTGGCTGATGACGAGCTGAGCTCGTCATCAGCATCGAAGGGGTTAAAATGTTTTCCATTATTTCTAACGGTTATTAGTAAATTGTGTGTGGAAATGCAGCATTTGGAGTACATTTCTCCAAAGGTGCCTTGTGGCTGAACACCTAACTCCAAACATGAGAGCATTTACGTTCTGTTAAATTTCATAAATTTTATTTGCTAGGTCTGTTTTCATAACACAGTTTGAAACACATTTTCTGAGAGTTCTCAATGTCGTTGGTTCAATATAGTTTTAAAGGCCCCATTTTCACAAATAGCTATAAAGGTTGAATAAATTGTATGTTTCAAAAACACCACCAAATATGTAGTGTTGATAAAACTCTCACCGTAATAGGCCACTGTTTGAAAATATTGATTGGGGTGAGAAATCACACCCCTGTGCAACCCAAGAACCCACGTTATGCTGTATTATTTTATTGGGACTATGGCACCCACGAAATCTAGCCCTGGCTACAAGCCTGTCTCCCTCTAGTATTTGACTTGAGATGAACAGGCTCACTGTCTCCTATGCA
Organism: Lissotriton vulgaris; assembly: GCF_964263255.1. Lineage (NCBI taxonomy): Eukaryota > Metazoa > Chordata > Amphibia > Caudata > Salamandridae > Lissotriton > Lissotriton vulgaris. Next base: position 132,353,113 of record NC_141700.1, on the reverse strand, counting down.
GGTCACAATGCACAGTCAGAGCAGGAGGGAGCGGAAAGACTCGGGCCATATGTATCAATGTTAGGTTTTGAGATTCTCAAATAGTGAATTTTTGAGAATCGCTATTTGAGAATCGCAAAACGCTATGTATGTAGGATTTGCAATACATTTTGCGAGTCCTACATATTCCTTAATTGTGAATCGCAAATTGCGATTCACAATTAAGGAATACCTCCCCATTCATTCCAATGGACGTAGAGGCCCATATAAATGAATGGGAAGACATCTCAATTTGCGATTCCCAATTAGAGAATCGCAAATTGAGAATGCAATTTCAAGTGTGCCAGGGTGTCAAAATGACACCCTGTTGCACCCCTGAAATGAGCATGGGTGTACATTTGGCGCACATACATGCCCTAAGGGCATGTGTGTGCGCCACATGCCACTTTGAAAAATGCAAAAATGTGCATCTTTGAAAGAAATTGCAAATTACCAACAACCTGTAGTTGGTTGTAATTTGCGATTCCTTATGCCATATTCGCACAACTTGGATGCTTCATACATTGCATTTAAGGAATCGCAATTTGCGATTCCTTAACTGCAATCACAAAATAAGGAATCGCAAATTTTGGGATTCCTTATTTTGCGAGGCAGTTTTTCCTTCATAAATACCATTAAGCCTAATTGCGATCGCAAACGCTGAAATTCTGCGAATTTCGGCATTTGCGATTGCAATTTTGAATGATACATATGGCCCGAAGTCTTATCTCTGTCACCAATGCACTCCAGTACCTTCCTTGAGAACCATCCAGGAGAGCACACCCTTTCCACCCACATGAAAAACAGAATTGCCACCCACCTCCTAGCCTGGTGGTGGTTTCATGATGGCGCTTCAGCTCTTCGGCCCCTCTCTGAAGTCGCCTTGGGGACTCCTGGTGAACAGCTCACATAGGCTGAGAAGCACCAAGGATCAGAAGCAGAGAGCGCAGAGCTTCAGAGACAGTAGCAGGATGAACTATCCTCTGACACTAACTAGGTACAGCATGGACAGTAGCAACAGGGCAATCTTACAAGCTGAAAGAAGACCAGAGTAAAGCACATTACAGTCCCCACAGTGGGTCCACAGTCTATAAAATCCGACCATAATAAAAAATAGATCAAGCAAGGGTAGCACCAGGAAGCATTTCATTTTTATTTATTTATTTGGAGTCTTATATAGCTCGAACAAGACTCTATCCGGGAGACAGAGCACTTACAGTAGTGTACAAAGAAAAGATACAACATAAGGAAATGTAACATTAAGTAAAAATACAATAAATATATAGCTAAATGCAAATGAACCAATGGAAACAAAGAAGTAGGAGCATATGTTATAACAAAAGTCCAGGCCTAGAGCATAATACGACGAGAAAGAGGTAGCGGGTGAGTAGGATGGAGGGAGCGATCTGAGGGAGATGGGGGCAAGTTCACAGTATGAGAGGAGCTTTTTGAATAGAAAGAGTTTTGCTTCTTTCTTGAAGGTGGGTGTGGAAGGGTTACATCTGATTTCAGTAGGGAAAGAGTTTCAAATTTTAGGGGTAAGTCCAGAGGAGGATCAGTGATAGTTTTTTTTTAGGTTTAAGAAGTAAGGAGCTAGTGCTTCTGGAGAGCCTGTTACCACCCCATAGGGTCCGATTCTGAGCCAGATAGGCTGGGGTATTGTGCTGTAATGCTTTGTGGGTCATACAGGCAATTTGTGGATGGATCCTGGCCTCGTAGGGTAGCCATTTCAGACACTGAAGGTTGGGCGGGGGTGATATGATCATATGTTTTTTGAACCTGTGATGAGCCTAGCTGTATCATTTATTGTAGCCTTCAGAGGTGCAAGTGAGGTTTTCCGGAGGATAACCAGCACAGTTCTACAGTAATCCAATTTTGATAGCACAAGTGCATGTGCATCAGTTGAGAGGTCTGCGGGGAGGAAAGGATTAAGTTTCCAAAAGAACTTTTTTGGAAAGATGGATTCTTTTGAGAAGGTTTACCCTTAGGTCCAACACTAACTTTAGCCACTTCCTCATGACATTCAGTGAATTCATCTTCTTCTAGCATATGTACAGAGTCAGGAGTTTTCTTTTTATTATCGCTAACAGTTTGACTCTCATCTTCTTTATTCTTTCTTATTTCTTTGACCTGTGTAGAGGTGTTCTCCATACCCTCTACAATAGCTAATGCCTCTTTCAACGAAGGATTTTTTGACAATAATTTTTCTTGCACCCTAGAACTGTTCGTGCATCGAACAAGTTGATCTCTAACAAGAGATTCAGAAAGATCACCAAAATCACATGTGCGTGAGAGAGTTTTCAAAGCAGCGACATATGTTCCAACACGTTCACGAGAGCCTTGAACACGAGTAAAAAATCTATGTCGTTCTAAAACAACATTTATCCTTGGACCAAAATACTGTTCTAACATAGTCATAGACATTTCGAAAATATCTGCAGGTTCACCATCAGCTCCACCCACAGGTATAGTGTCCATACTATCATACATATGTCTGCCCTCCACACCCAAATTGTGTAACAAAATAGCTTGTTTTCTGACTGCTGAAAATTTCTCTCCCCCAATAGCAACCAAATACGAATCAAACAAGTTCCTCCATCTCTTCCAAGGAAGAATGGGTTCACCCTCCTCTGAAAGAAAAGGAGGTGGCTGTGACATGCTAGAAGTAGTAGCCATTATGAAAATAGACCAAAATACAGGAAGTCTTTGTAAAATAACAGTGAAAAATATTATGGCTTAGATGAGGAAAGAAAAAGAAAAATAATGAACTATGATGAAATATGTAAGATCAAATATCAAAGTTATGAAAACTGAATACAATACCTAAGTGCAGAACGATGAGTAGTTCAAACTTAACACTTCACAGCTGCTAACTGAATAATAATGCAAAGAATGTGCTGTTGTGCCATCAATAATGAAAATAGGCAAAACGAAGTTTACTACGGTGTATCAGGCTGCTGTGCGCATCAGCGTGGTAATTTGATGATTAATAGTTAAAATGCGCTGCCGTGCGCATCGGCGTCGTCAAATCTGTTGTGAATGTAAACAATATGCGCTGCCGTGCGCATCGGCGTGGTTGCCAAGGAAATCCAAAATGGCCGCTGCGTGATGACGTCACGCGTAGGACGTCAGTCGTCAGACGTCAGGAAGTCAAGGTCCAAACGAAGCTGCCGGAGCGTAGAAGAGAGGCGGCACTCGCGCAATGGCACACGCTCACTTCAAGGTGCCTGAGCGAGGAAGAAAACGAGGCACACGCTCACCTGAGGCTGCTGGAGCTGGGAAGAGAACGAGGCACTCGCGCAATGACAGACGCGAAGCTGGCACACGCGATGACACACGCGATGGCAATTCAAACAACAACAGGTAACGGTAAGCCTCAAGAAAAAGGAATTACTAGTGACAGTACCTGTTTTGAGAAATTCAGTACGTTTTCCGTTGACCAAAATCAGCAAGAAGGCACTGCAAAGCCTGTCAATGTAGAATAAAGGCAGTATGGTTTCAAGTGTAGTCCAAAAAAACGAAAAAATAGATAGTCAACCAGTTCAGTGTACAGGGTCTCTGAAAATGGAAAATCCAATCCAAGAAAGGCAATAAAGTCTGTAGATTAATGATCCAGACGATAGAAACCAAGTCCAAAACAAGTATATTGTGTCCAATGTAATCCAAGAGGCAGAAAAACGAAAATTTGAAAAAATCCAAGTTCAAAACGAAATTCCAAAGGTTGGGGAGTTGATGGTTGTAGCTGCTTGTCCCCAATCAAGCCTTGACCCTCTTCTCCAGTGATAAAAGCTCTGAAGCAGGATTAGTTGTAGAAGGAGCTTTATTGGTACAACCATCAACAAGAGATCACAGCACCTGACTCTTCAGGAGAAAACATAACATTCTCATAATGATGTCAAGAAGGCAGAGCTGGTAAAGTTCCATTAAAGGGACAGTAACCACAACAGATTACCAGCATAGTTCTACAGTAATCCAATTTTGATAGCACAAGTGCATGTGCATCAGTTGAGAGGTCTGCGGGGAGGAAAGGATTAAGTTTCCTAAGAATATTCAACTGATGGTTAGCTCCTCAAGTGATGGTGCTGATGTGTTTTTGCATATAAAGGCCTTTGTCCAGGGTTATACCTAGGGATTTGGCAGAGTCAATGATGTGTGGGGTGCAGTTCGGGGTAGTAAGTAGAGGGAGCCATTCCTTGGCGTAAGGGGTGGCAGTGGGCAGTGTGATCAATATAAATTCAGTCTTAAGGGGATTGAGTTTGAGGTGGTTGAGGGTCAGCCACTGTTGCGTCTTTGTCAGGGTGTTGTTGAGGGTGTGGATCATCAGGGGAGGTGATTTTCATGTAGAGTTGGGTGTCGTCTGCATACATGTGGTACTGGGCTCCATATACAAGTTAAATAGTGTTGGGGAGAGAACAGAGCCTTGGGGAATGTCCAGTGACAATGGGGAAGGATCAGAAAGAGTGTGATTTATTAGAAGACGCTGGGATGTGTTGTGAAGAAAGGAGGAGAACCAGTTCAATATGCTGCCAGAGAGTCCCTTCCTGTGTTCTAGAAGGGTAGCGTGGTTGATGGTATCAAAGGCCGCTGACAGGTCCATAAGGATAGGGAGTCAAGATTTTTTCTGTCCAAGAGAGCATAGGGCATCGTTGTTAATGTAGACCATGGCCATTTCGGTGCTATGACCTGAACGGAAGCCAGACTAACAATGGTCAAGGCGTTGGAATTGCTCGACATGATTGTGAAGCTGTGAGTGCATATTTTCTGTCTAAGAGTTTGGCTAAAGTGGGGATGTTGGAGTTGGGGCGGTAATTGTTGGGTATGATTGGTCAAAGTTCGGTTTCTTTAAAATAGGGGTGACCTGGACAATTTTAAGGCAGTCACGGAAGGAGCGTTGGGTGAGTGGAGCATTGATTATCCTAGTCCATGGGGGTTAGTATGAGATGGATGGTCTCCTGCAAGAGTTTGGACGGGAGGGGATCGTAGAAGTGGTTGGAGAATTTCAAGGAGCAAAAAGATTAAAGAGGCCGTTTTCATCAAGGGTTTTGAAGCTTGACCAAGTGGCATTCATTTTGGATGAAGTGGGGAGATGTTTCAGGCTCAAGTGGCGGGTGAAGTGGGGTGGGTAAATGAGGGAGTAGTTTGATAGCGATCTAGATCTCATTAGAGATTTGCGTGGTTTTCTAAGTTAAAAGGAGGCAACGTTTTCACAGTTAGATAGTCATTTGTTGCTGGCAAAGAAGGGATAATTTTTGCGGGAGTCTACCCACAGAGGTGCAATTGATTTTTGATCATTTCTAACAGTGTTTGTGCTCGGTTGGTAGCAGAGGCCTGTAGATTTTGGAAGAAGACTGCTTTGGAGTTCCTTATGTGCCTATTGTAGCAATAGTTTGAGGTTGGCCAGCGAGGAGGAGTGTCTCCATGATATTTCTACTAGTGTGAGGAGACAACGTTCTTCATTAAGGTCATGTTTGAACCAGAGGTTAGATTTTTTTGAGGTGATTCTTTTTAGTTGTTTGGGTGCAAAGGTGTCCATGACTTCAGACATGGAGTTGAAGTAGTGATCAGTGAGATCCTGGGCATCGTTCAAGGAGGAGGGCGAGAGTAGGATGTAGTTACAAGTAGTCGGTAAGGTGCGTAAGTTAAAGTTAAGGGTGTCATCGAGACAGTATTAGGCTTTCATTGGTTGCCCCTTAAAGGTGTTTGCCTTTTCGTTTAGGGAGAAAGTGATGCAGCGGTGATCAGTCCAGTCGCAAGAGAGAATAGAGTCAATTTGTAAGGTGTTTTCTTTTGTAATAATTAGATCTAGGGTGGCTCCTTTAATATGAGTTGGGCTGTTGCAGGCTTGATTAAGGTTGAGGTCCTGGAGGAAGGAGTTGAAACTGTACACAAGCGGGTCATTGGTATTGTTCCAGTAAATGTTGAAGTCCCCACGGAAAATATGGTGAGATTTCTTTTTTCTCTTTCTAATATCCAAATCCGGTATGGGCATAGAGTGAAGCTGTAGGGGACACCGGTCTGTAGTGGAACCGGATCCGGGACGCTGCTACGAGCCAGATCACGGAGATTGAGCACCCGACTACAGGTGCTCGGTGGTTATTACCACGAACACCGCGTTCCACTACAGACCGGTGTCCCCTACAGCTTCACTCTATGCCCATACCGGATTTGGATATTAGAAAGAGAAAAAAGAAATCTCACCTGGGAACCATTAGACTCCCCGGCGAACGTTTGCTCGACCTTGAACAATTATTGTACCAAGTCCTTGAATTTCTGCAAGACTCTGAAAACTGCTGGATTTAACATTGGGATATCTACTGGGCTGACTTATTTGTATCTAGTGTGAACACCATCTCTTAATATACGAAGGTTATATGCCTTTGAAGAGCTATTGCCATTTGCTGTCTGATCCACAACGGTGGGACCGAATAGGTTGACAACTTCAAATTGAACCAATTCGCCCTGACGAAGTTCCACAAGGCAAATGGAACGAAACGCGTTGGCTGTGCCTGTATTTGACAAAAACTGTTAAATAAAGAAGAAGATATACAATATACTATTCCTCCTTTGGACTCTAATTGTGTGCACCTTCCATCTTATGTTTTTGAACGTGCCATAAAGTGAACCCTGAATGCATAGCTAGAAAAGTAAAAGCTGGGCGCACTTGCGTAAAATTTGCTTGTTTTAAGACAGGGATTAAAAAGTTTTTCCTCTGCACCTCTTAATTACTAAAAAACATTAAAAAGTGAGTCATATCCTATGGGGATTTGCCATCACAACCACATGGCAACAGCGTTTCGCCTTTTCTGCTCCCCCGTGGGTGGGTGGGTGAGGAGGAGATGGAATAAATCAAAACGGAATCTTGTTAATAAAAAACAATTGTACATTTTGAGAAGCCCTAAGAGGAACGGTTCTGTTGTATGTATGGTTTTAAGGGTGATATATTTACTTACACTGGCCTTCATTAACTCACTCTCTTCCCTGTTCACCAGCCTCTGTCTAAAGAAAGTTTCCTGGGCCCAGGAAAGATCTTTTCTTTCGATTGAATCCAGGTTACTATAGAGATCTGCCCTACCAAGAGTCCTATATCTATCCCGGATATATTTTAACCACGGAATGCAGTGGGCATGGTCCAAAGCCATACAATCCCTTAGGATCTATTTGTTTAGGGCAGTGCCCTTGTTCAAACTGAATTTGAGCCAATAGGAGAGGGGGTGAAACGACAGCAAGTCACTTAGGTAGGGCATCCCCAGTTCCTCATGTACGGAGAATGAGGGGGTTCCCTGTGGAACACATAGGAGACGTCTCAGGAACCCGTTTTCAGCTCTTTGTGACTCCTCATGTGATGTGTAGCCCCAAATTTCATTCCCAAAAGATACCCGTGTTGAACATTTTGCCCTATAGAACTCCAAAAGTGCACCTATGGGTTTGCTGCCTAACCGTGAGGTAAAATTTAAAATTGCTGCATTACTCCTTAAGAAATACCCTTTCTTTTTACTTCTCAATGGGCCCCAGTTGAGTTTAGCATCCAACATAACACCCAGGTACGAAAAGGCGCTAGTCTTAGGGTCTGGGCCCCGACCCTAAAATTAAAATTCTTTTTTTAACTTGGCCCTACCTGTATCACATTTGACTTGGAGTTGTTGACCAACATGTCCCGGTTCTCCATAAAATTTACAAAGGAGTTAAGTCAAATGTGCAAACCTCGCGCAGTCCGGGCCATAAGTAGCGCGCCGTCTGCATATAGTAATACGGGCAAACCCCGCCATCCCACCTGGGGGAAGTCTGCCGGTGTGTCAAATAAAACTTTCCCCAAGCTGTTGGTATATAAATTAAATAAAAAGGAGGCCAAAATGCATCCCTGTGGCACCCCACTCTGAATTGGAAATTGACGAGTTACATTGCAGTCTCTCGTATACCGTACTTCCCCTTTGGTGTCCCTATGAAGCTCTCGTAAGAATAATACAATGTCTTTATCTACACCCATGCACAATAGGGTCTCCTATAGCTTATTTGTATTCACACAATCAAAGGCAGAGGACAAGTCCATGAAGGCCAGGTATATCCTGCCTGATCGAGCAATGGAATATTTATTGACAATCATGTGTAAATTCAAACATTGGTCGACTGTCGACCTCCCTGGACAAAAATATATTGGATATCAGTTAAAATGTTGTTATCGTTTGCCCAACTAGATAACCTATGTAACAGGATGTGTCCCACCACTTTAACAGAAGAGTTGAGTAGAGATATGGGCCTGTAACAAAAGGTACTGTCCATCTTTCCCTTTTTAGGTTTCGCCTCGCCGAAGGCTGCGCTCTGCGCAGCTTTTCGGCGCAGGCGAAATCTAATGTTAGAAAGAGTTGGCTTGGAATCCGCCCCTCTGTTCCATTGGCTAGCTCCATAAATGGAGGCTAGCCATTGGAACAGAGATCTGTCCGTTATGGCCGGACCAGATTCGTGGGCGTTCCCGCGATTTCTTCCCTCTCCGCCCCTCTGTGCGCGTCATCTCGGCGGTGGGTGGGTGTTATTTTTTTTTTTTTCGTGTCGGCCTCTTTTGTTCTTTTTCGAAGTGTCTGTGTTGGAGTTGGCTGCAAGATTTAAGTTTCCACGAAGCAATCAGGTAAGGAGCATTTTCTTTATAAATGTTTTTTCCCTTTGTATGTTTACGTATTTTGACGTTTTCGCTCTTAATGTCTTTTTTCTGTTTCCTTTTGTTTTTATCCCGTTCCCGGCCCCCCCCTCCCGCTGTCCGTTCCCGCCCCCCCTCCCGCTGTCCGTGAGCCCGTATATACTTGTTTCTATTACTGTTAATGCCACTGTTAATTGTTTTCCAGGGTTTTTTTGCGTTAGTCTCTCAAGTTATGTTCGTTTATCAGTTCAGGGTCTTGGCGATCTATAAGTATCCTTTATTTTTTTTATAGACTGTTGCTTCGATAGACCGCTCTGTTCCTGGAATTCTTTTTTTAAATCTGTGCTGTGGGTCTTTAGAGCGGGCAGAGAGGGCATACTGTGTTTTAAGTGGTCCTCCTCATTTACAATTGTGCTCTCAATGTAAGCCATACATATAATGTCAACAGAATAGTAATATTTTTTCATTTGTGCTTTTAACAATAGCATCGAAAATGCTATGCGGTAGACAAACGCTGAAAAGTTTTTATTTCATCCCAACGTGTAATTGTAATCCTGGTTTCCATGAGCATTTCTAGGTTTCTACAGAAAATGCCCTATAGCGATGTCTCTTAATCTGCTTGTTTGTTAGTGCAGAAACTGCGAAGATGTGACTTTAGCAGCATGTTTTTGTAGCACCAGCTATAGCGACTGCGCTTTTGGTCTCTCGCCTACTTCCACGCAAATTTAATCACATTGCTAATGTAGGACCTGCATTCAAAAATAAATGCTGAAGTTCATTTTAAGTAGGGGCCTATCTGAATCTAACTCCCCCCACAATCTCCCCCTAATGTTGTTTGTGCGGACATGTCCTCTGTAGACTTAGTGTGAATCATCTAATTTTTGACATTTTACGTAGTATTCAATGGTACACCCTGCATCTCAGAATCATTAATTTAAGGAATGTCAAGATTCCTCTTCTTTACGTAAAGAATGGCAACGCCTTTAGGTTTGATTTGCAGTTTGAGTCCTGACTACATTATAAAAAAAACTTGCAGTAATAACATCAAAAGAATGGTTGCTTTCTTTAAAGTGTGTAAGTGTTCTTTTGAAGTGTAAAATAGTCATTCCTGCATTGCAATACAAGCAACTGCCAGGAGGTTGAATGACACCCCAAACAGCCAGTAGTGAGGTGAGAGAAATACTCCTCTGAATGTAGCTAAAGCACATTTAGTGTATCTTTCATAGAATTGCTAATTGGTAATGCAGGCAGATGTGCTGTCAAGCCAGAGTTGGCAAGCATTGGCTAAGCCAGTGGGTCTCGCCTAAGCGGGATCTATTGACTTTATCAATGTTTTTTTTGTTTTTTTAGCAGCACAGTTGAATTGGGGCACTGGGAATTGGTTGTATCTCTTCTTTTACCCATGAACAGTTACACTCAATTTACTTATTATATTCTGAGTTTTTGTATTGAACACAAGATGTATGGCCTCATAGCTCTTACGGCAATCCAATGACTAATACAAATGATACTGTGGTTACCATTGTAATCTAGAGATGTGTTGCGTTAATTGTTTCTAGTCATAGTGTCGATTAGGTGGGTGTGCCTTATTTAATAAGCTCTGCTTATGATTTTGGTGTTAAATGATTAATGATGGTCAGTAAACATTTCCTTTGATCTGCTATTTAGGGTTGTGGGGCACTTCCTGCCCCAACTGCTGGATACTGTAATAGCAGACGTTATTGCGTATCTGAGCCATGTTGGTTGTATGTTGGGAGTTCTGCCTAATGCATAATGTTGAATGTTTTTTTTAGGATGGCGACTACCACATATATGGCATTTTTGAGCCCCATATGGGTCCTTTGACCTCAATATTTATTTCAATAAGTAACCTTATCTAACGATTTAACAGCAAAAATAATACTGTTCATGGTGATTTCATCGATAATGTAAGTTGTCAGAGGATACCTGGTGTCAAAAGTGATGTAATTTGTGAAGGCATTTGTCACATGAGGTCATCAGCACTCCATTTACAGAACAGGTTTGAGTTTTATAGTGGGGTGCAAATTACAGATATCCATTAGTGGCTGCTTTCAGCATTTTACTTTTGGTTTGTAATGATACTGTACTGTAACTGGTTAAGTTCACCTGTTTTCTAGGTGCATTTCTTAAGGTTTATTTTATTTATTTAGAGTGGAAGAACCCATAACTCACCGTAAAGGACTTTTTTTGTCAATTCTGTTTTTGATAATATATGGCATCCTTCTCCTTTACAACAGTCTCTAGCATGTGGCCAACCTCTTGCGGGGTTAATCCCCACTGCTTACAACCTATGGTTGTGCCTAGCAGGAGTTTACCTACCAACTTGACCCTGTGTCTAGTCTCACTGCACATGGCGTCACCATGGCACATCACTTTGCCTGACCTACAGTAGCCCATATGCCACTGAAGCAGCAGTGTATCTTAGGAAATGTATACTGGCCTCTCTGAGCAAGCCTTACTAAATGGCTGGTCTCTAGGCAGTCTCTGGTTTCACAGCGCCGGCTGTGCATTAGTTTTTGTCTGGATAGCTTCACCATGATATTTTGCTATTTTCAGTAGGTTTTTTTCTAGGAACTGCAAAAGAAATAAAAAGAATGTGTGGATCCATGTGAGCATTCACAGGCCCGAGTTTGCGATCACGAGTCCTGCAAGATAAATGGGGCCTTTTTTAGGTCGACACCTACCATACCACGCAGCTGTCTGGCTATGGGAACAATATCATGGGGACTTTCAGAAGGTTGACCTAGGAACGCATTCCGCTTGTTGCTTGCTATTGACTTTGTGGTTTGTAACTCACACTTTCTGCATTTCCATTTGCTGGCTTCATTTGCTTTAGGCTGTGCAGCTTGAGCTCGTATCTACCCATGCTAAAGCAGAGTTTACTGTATTTCGCGAATTTGTTTTCTGTAATATCTTGTCACATTTACTGGGCATTCAAAGACCGAGGTCAAATGTCAAGTTGTGTTTTCGTGGGAACCTCGTGCTTGTTTTGCTTTTGTCTGACTTCAAAGTGACTGCATTTAAAGCTAAGAAGAATGCAGCATGCTTTCTCCATAGAGCCTGCTGTGCCCTTTATTTTAGACACCGCTATCTCAAAAGGTAACCCTTTCTTCACCTGCTGAAAACATTTTGAAAGCTTTTGTGTTTACTTTTAGCTATGTGTAGGAAGGTGACTACCTGACTATGGTTACCCCAGATTTTTTGCCTTGTGTTTAGCTGGTTTTCGACTTAGTTGGCCTGGTTCCCTGCTAATCAGGGCCCCAGGCTATCTGCTCTCTCTGTAAAATGGATTCCATGTACCCTAGGTGCATAACTATATTGGCTTGGGTCACCTTATCAGCCCCTGTACAGAGCACTATAGGTGCCCAGGGCATAGGTGCATCCAAGGCCTACCAGGGGCTGCAGCATATCTTTTGCCACCCCTGGCTGGCTATCTAAAATTGACACAGCTGGCTGATCACTCAGCTGGGGCAAGGTGGTGTAATCACCCCTTGCTTAGATATAGTATGCCTATATCTAAACCTATCTGAACACATATATACCTATCAGTCACTCCTATGGCAGGCCTTAACAATCCTGGAGGCAGAGTGCTTGGTTTTATGTGAGATGGTGCTCTAGCATGAGCTGAGCCTGTCTGCAGCTGTCGGGACCAATTCCCTAAGCTGTTCCGGGATAATGCCATACCATATACTATTAAGTGCATTATGATCCTCGCGGTTATATAGCAACTTTGGTTTGGCTTTATCAAAACATGTCGTGTAAGGTGTCATACGATTTGGAATACTATCCCCTCGACAGTTCTGTCAACAGGGATAGCATTCCACCCCTCTAGAGGGAGAAGACATGTTACTTTACTGAAACGCGGTTGATTTTTAAAAGAGGCTCAGATCCACACAATGAATGCTTCTGCCACAGACACGAGTCTGACCTCCTGCTGCTGACCGAAACTCAGCAGAGGAGGCCTGGACAAAGGCTTTCCTGTTGCAGGGCGGTGTTACACCACCCCAGACAGGAGATAGTGGATTGTAGCAGGGAGGTTTGAAAGAAACCAGACACTGCCTGGGGCGCACAAGGCTGCCCCTTGCATAATCCGGCCAAACAGGTTCTGGGGCACACCAGCCCCGTCCCAGCGCGGCCTGGATCAAAGGAAAGGGGTGTATCCACCCCCTTCCTGGGTCCCACCCATAGGAGGGGACCTAGCAGGTAATCCATCCCCCTAGATTGGTATAAGAATGGGAGCAGTGCCAACGCACTCAGATTATCCTGATGAAACATTTGAAACAAAACTCTGGACCCTTCGACATCCTACTCAACGTAGAAGACTGAAGAATCTCCCTTGTGGTCAAGGAGTGACCACCCTGTGCAAACAGGCACCATCCAGCACCTCGACGTCTGCTTTGTTGCAGTTCCCGCTGGAACTCAAGCAACAGAGATCGACGAGATCAAGCTTGCCTGCCTTCTTATAGCCGGATCCACAGTCCATGCAGAGCTAAGACCCGTGCGACCGGAAGCGTGGGGCAAGCCATCTTGAAAAGACCATGAGACGCTGACCGTGCAGCCCACAAGTGACCCTTGAAGCTGTACACCGGGGTTTGAGAAGCCCCAACCCTGAGCCACTCTTGCACCAAAGCTCACCCCTCTACACTCGACGAGTGCTGTGTGGGGCCCTTCTGCTTTCTTTGGCTCGACGCGTTGGCCCGGTCACTTGCCAGCTGTCTTGTCGCCCCTGTGCCAGCAAAAACCTAAAACCAACTTATGATTCTGGTTGCTCCAGACTTGCCCCAGCTCCTCTGAAAAGAAGCACCCGCTTTAACCCTCCTGGTCCTAGTGAGAAGCAATCTTCCAGTCCTGCGTGGATTGCTCTTGCCAAGTGTTGTTTGCTCCGATCTTGAAGCCGATAGCGCCAACGGTGAGAGCCTGCGTGGGACAGCTCGTGACCCGCTCCTGGACGTCTCAGATGCCCTGGAGCCCACGTGGCAGCGGAGAGAAGCTCCTCAACAACCACCTGATTGTGCCCGACATTGCCTGGTTCCGTCCTGGTTCCACCCTGGTCACTGCTGAGTGACCCAGACTCTGTCCCCTCTGCTTTCAGGTACTTTTCTACTCTGATCCACCCTTGGATCACACCGGACACTTCTCCTTCACATCGCCTGCAGCATCTTCAGCTTCAAGCACCAAGAACCTGCGTGACGAAACCCGACGCCACTTCGACCCTATGCACCCGCTTCCTGTGGGTGAGGTAACATTGCAACGCCGGTGTTCCCACACTGGTGCATACCTCTAGGGCCTGTGTCTAAAGTTTTGTCCATCTAGGTTCAGCGGAAGTATCCTTAAACTCTATTTGTGTAACTTTTACGCACCATTGATTTTGCATTGGTGCATGCGTGTGCTTTAAGCGCTGCACCCGAATCCCGCGGGCTTTTCCCGACTTCAGCATTGCTTGTCCCGACTGCTCCCAGCGATTGCCTAGGCCCTAGGCCTAACCACTCTTCGATTGGTATCTCTTATACCACTTTCTTAATATATGGTTTGAGTGGCCACCCGCCCTCATCCATAATTGTGCAACTTTGTATGTTATACTGTACTTTTGATTTAACGCTTGTGCCCCTTTGCTCATAAAGAGTACTGGGGATTATTTTTGAAATAAACACATATATTTTTATAATATATACTTGTGTGGTGTCCATTCATTTGATATTACAGGATTGTGATTGGTAAAACAGCTCGCTTAACACGCCCTCTTGAGTTTAGCCTTTAAGGCTGCTTAGTCCATGCTACCCCTAGGCTAGCTTGTCTATAAGGTTGACGTACAACCAGACACCATAAGGGATTGTTTGGACTGATACAAGGTGGTTCCAGAATTGGAAACATCATATATCAGGCCAACTTCTCACATTGGTGTGCAGCGGTGCGGTTTTGAGCTTGCTGTTGTTTTACCATTGCAATCTTTTTAACAAATTGAAAGATCACATCAAGTACCTTAGGTACATATAAATCAAAAGCTTAGCATATTTAAGTTCTACTTATTTAAGTAGTTGTAGATTAAAGGGATTAGCACACCCTGACTACAACTCACTAGTAAGGTACAGTAGGAAAACACTTAGTGTAGGTAAGTGCACCACTTACACCTAACTAGCAGTCATGTCTGACACAGGAAGAGCTTCAGGCTCTGCCCCTGTGACAGTTGACCTTACCAAGGCAACTTCCAGCTATGACAAACTTAGCCACAAAGACTTGGGTGCCTTGTGCATTGCAAGGGGGCTAAAAAGGGGTAGAAACCCCACCATTGCTTCCCTGATAGCCATCCTGGAAAAGGATGACTTAGATAAGGCGAGTGCAGCTCCCTTAGATTTAGGAGATGGAGTGAACACCCCTGAGAATGAGAAAACTCCAGAAGAGGAAGAAGAAGAGGAGGAAGAGGAGGAAGAGGGCTCAGAAGTAGATGAGCCTGAGGATCAGGATCAGAGGGGTAACCAGGTACCAGTGGGGAGGCTTAGCCAAACCAACTTGGACCTACTTGGAAATGGAGAGGGCCAGCACCTCCCCAGAGTACAAAGCAGAACTGTTCCAGGCAATAGAAGGGTGAGATCTCCCTCAGTGAATTCTCACATTTCTAGTGTCTCCAGAAACTCTCAAAGGGGAATGACTTCCCCCCAGAGAAGAGAGCATAAGGCCAGGATGAGAGCTGTAGAACTCCAGATAGAGAGGGAAGAGTTAGCCCTGGCCCAAGCTAAACTTGCTTTAGCAAGGGAACAGAACGTGTGTGGCTTAGATGCCACTGGTGGCAGCAACAATAATCCTAGAGAGAAAGACAGGTCCTATAATACTAGAAACCTGACAAAGATTGTGCCCCCCTACACAGAAGGGGATGACATCCACAAGTGGATAACTGCTCTTGAGAGAGCCTGCATGGTACAGCAGGTTCCTGAGGAACAGTGGGCAGCAATCTTATGGTACTCCTTTTCAGAGAAAGGGAGAGATAAGCTCCTCACTGTCACCAAATGATCTTGTTTATGAGACTGGCATGGGGTTTGCCAACTTCTCTGATTGCCCAAATACCTTGAGCAAAAATAGACAAGAACCCATCATCAATGGTTTGAAAGTTGAAGCCTTTAGAGACACAGGGGCTAGCATCACCATGGTGGCTGACTGTATAGTCCCCTCTAAGCAACATTTACCTGGTGCCACATACCAGGTGACAAACATTGATGGAATTCAAACAAATCATCCCATGGCAGTAGTAAGTCTCAGCTGGGGAGGTGCCACCGGCCCAAAGAGAGTGGCAGTGTCACCAAACTTGCCTGTAGACTGTCTACTAGGTAATGATTTGGAAATCTCAGCCTGGGCTGAGGTTTAACAGGAAATCCATTCTAGAATGGTAAATGCCAATGGAAAGGTTAGTGGGGCTGTAATGGCTACAGCCCCAACCCAAGATATCCTTCCTGAAAAGGTTGGTAGGGCTGAGCAACTCTCTGCCCCATCTTCAGTAGAAGCTCTTCCTAAACAGAATAGCAAAGCTGTTATGATAACAGCAGAAACCCAAACTGAGTCTCCTCCTGAAAAGGTTGGTAGAGCTGTGATGGCCACAGCCCAAACTCAAACAGATATGTGTGTTGTGAAGCCTGAAATGATGGATCACTCCACCCAAACTGAGAGCATGGAGGAGGAAGAGAAATCTCCCCCTCACCAGACATTAGGACAGGATCAGCCTCCTCAGGGAACTGATCTTACCCCTGATGAAGGAACTGCCCCAGAGGTTGTTAGGCCTGGCCTGACAGAGCCTCTGATGGAAGTGGACCCTTCTCAGGTGGGACCCAGTCTGGAGCAGGTAACCTGCCCCTCTCTACCTTGCCTTAGTCAGCCCAGGGCTGCAGAGGACAAGAAAGACAGTGAGACCCAGAGGGCCCCCTGTCAAATAAAGCACCCCCATCAACAGATTATGGGCACCAAAACTAGTAGCCCTAGTAAGGTGAAAACTTTAAAAACTCCCGAGGGTGCCCCCTTAAAAGTAGTTAGGGACCTCCCACAGATGGAGTCTGTTGGGCACAGCCAAACCTGGGACCCAAAGGGCCCAAACCTGAACTGTCCCTCCAGCAAGCCAAACAGAGGGACCCAGCCTCCAGCTTTAGGTAGCCAGAGGTTGACCCTGAGTGCTCAATGCAACTCAGTTGAAAAAAGAAAGGCACACATGGTGGAAGATAACTGGAGGAAGTTGAGCCCTAAATAAGTGGAGCCTCACTTCAATACTCCATATCAAAACCAGCCTTTAACTTTGCATAAACACACCCAAGCTAGTGATTCCCTATGGTGGAGACCCTCTAATACCCCAAGGGTGAGGGACTGCTTAGTGGACCATGAGACAGGGGGTACCCATGCTAGTGCAGGTACTTCCTTATATGGCCACTCAGGCAATATGGGCTTACCTGGACAAGGATAGCCTTATCTCCTTTCGTTTGGGGGGGGGGGTTGTGTAGGAAGGTGACTACCTGACTATGGTTACCCCAGATTTTTTGCCTTGTGTTTAGCTGGTTTTCGACTTAGTTGGCCTAGTTCCCTGCTAATCAGGGGCCCAGGCTATCTGCTCTCTCTGTAAAATGTATTCCATGTACCCTAGGTGCATAACTAGATTGGCTTGGGTCACCTTATCAGCCCCTGTACAGAGCACTATAGGTGCCCAGGGCATAGGTGCATCCAAGGCCTACCAGGGGCTGCAGCATATATTTTGCCACCCCTGGCTGGCTATCTAAAATTGACACAACTGGCTGATCACTCAGCTGGGGCAAGGGGGTATAATCACCCCTTGTTTAGATATAGTATGCCTATATCTAAACCTATCTGGACACATATATACCTATCAGTCACTCCTTTGGCAGGCCTTAACAATTCTGGAGGCAGAGTGCTTGGTTTTATGTGAGATGGTGCTCTAGCATGAGCTGAGCCTGTCTGCAGCTGTCGGGACCAATTCCCTAAGCTGTTCCGGGATAATGCCATACCATATACTATTAAGTGCATTATAATCCTCGCGGTTATATAGCAACTTTGGTTTGGCTTTATCAAAACATGTCGTGTAAGGTGTCATACGATTTGGAATACTATCCCTCAACAGTTCTGTTGACGGGGATAGCATTCCACCCCTCTAGAGGGAGAAGACATGTTACTTTACTGAAACGTGGTTGGTTTTTAAAAGAGCCTCAGATCCACAAAATGGATGCTTCTGCCACAGACACGAGTCTGACCTCCTGCTGATGACCGAAACTCAGCAGAGGAGGCCTGGACGAAGGCTTTCCTGTCGCAGGGCGGTGTTACACCACACCAGACAGGAGATAGTGGATTGTAGCAGGGAGGTTTGAAAGAAACCAGACACTGCCTGGGGCGCACAAGGCTGCTCCTTGCATAATCCGGCCAAACCGGTTCTGGGGCACACCAGCCCCTGTCCTAGCGCGGCCTGGATCAAAGGAAAGGGGTGTATCCACCTCCTTCCTGGGTCCCACCCATAGGATGGGACCTAGCAGGTAATCCAGCCCCCTAGATTGGTATAAGAATGGGAGCAGTGCCAACGCACTCAGATTATCCTGATGAAACATTTGAAATGAAACTCTGGACCCTTCGACATCCTACTCAATGTTGAAGACTGAAGAATCTCCCTTGTGGTCAAGGAGTGACCACCCTGTGCAAACAGGCACCATCCAGCACCTCGACATCTGCTTTGTTGCAGTTCCCGCCGGAACTCGAGCGACAGAGATCAACGAGATCAAGCTTGCCTGCCTTCTTATAGCCCAATCCACAGTCCCTGCAGAGCTGAGACCCGTGGAGGCGACCGGAAGCGTGGGGCACGCCATCTTGAAAAGAGCACGAGACGCTGACCGTGCAGCCCACGAGTAACCCTCGAAGCTGTACACCGGGGTTTGAGAAGCTCCAACCCTGAGCCACTCTTGCACCGAAGCTCACCCCTCTACACTCGACGAGTGCTGCGTGGGGCCCTTCTGCTTTCTTTGGCTCAACACATTGGCCCGGTCACTTGCCAGCTGGCTTGTGGCCCCTGTGCCGGAGAAAACCTAAAACCGACTTGTGATTCTGGTTGCTCCAGACTTGCACCAGCTCCTCTGAAAAGGAGCACCCGCTCTGACCCTCCTGGTCCGAGTGAGAAGCAATCTTCCAGTCCTGCGTGGATTGCTCTTGCCAAGTGTTGTTTGCTCTGATCTTGAAGCCGACAGCGCCGACGGTGAGAGCCTGCGTGGGACAGCTCGTGACCTGCTTCTGGACGTCGCAGATGCCCCGGAGCCCATGTGGCAGCGGAGAGAAGCTCCTCGACAACCACCTGACTGCGCCCGACATTGCCTGGTTCCGTCCTGGTTCCACCCTGGTCACTGCTGAGTGACCCAGACTCTGTCCCCTCTGCTTTCAGGTACTTTTCTACTCTGATCCACCCTTGGATCACACCGGACACTTCTCCTTTACATCGCCTGCAGCATCTTCAGCTTCAAGCATCAAGAACCTGCGTGACGAAACCCGACGCCACTTCGACCCTATGCGCCCGCTTCCTGTGGGTGAGGTAACATTGCAACGCCGGTGTTCCCACACTGGTACACACCTCTAGGGCCTGTGTCTAAAGTTTTGTCCATCTAGGTTCAGCGGAAGTATCCTTAAACTCTATTTTGTAACTTTTACGCACCATTGACTTTGCATTGGTGCATGCGTGTGCTTTAAGCGCTGCACCCGAATCCCGCTGGCTTTTCCCGACTTCAGCATTGCTTGTCCCGACTGCTCCCAGCGATTGCCTAGGCCCTAGGTCTAACCACTGTTCGATTGGTATCTCTTATACCACTTTCTTAATATATGGTTTGAGTGGCCACCCGCCCTCATCCATAATTGTGCAACTTTGTATGTTATACTGTGCTTTTGATTTAACGCTCTTGCCCCTTTGCTCATAAAGAGTACTGGGGATTATTTTAGAAATAAACACATATATTTTTATAATATATACTTGTGTGGTGTCCTTTCATTTGATATTACAGGATTGTGATTGGTAAAACAGCTCGCTTACACGACCTCTTGAGTTTAGCCTTTAAGGCTGCTTAGTCTATGCTACCATTAAGATAGCTTGTCTATAAGGTTGACTTACAACCAGACACCATAAGGGATTGTTTGGACTGATACAAGGTGGTTCCAGAATTGGAAACATCATATATCAGGCCAACTTCTCACACTATGCAGTAATTATTTATTCTGTCTGCAACTGTGCTTTTTTCGGAGCACATTACAGGATATAAGTAGTTTCCTCATTTGTCCTGGCAGGCACTAGGGTTATGATTTAAATGGTCCAGGTGGACAGGGGCCAAAAGCTCTAGGGAACCCACTGAACACAGATTATTGCTGTATTTTACTAATGAACAAGCAGTCACAAGTGCGGTTTCCTTGTATGGCACTAGGGTCATGATTAAAATGTTGCAGCAAATGCAGTGGCGCAATGACCTCCAACAAATCCAAGAAAATGCTGCTTAACATCTCCCATATCAGATTTTGTCCAACTATGTCGGTGTGGGAAATGGAAAGTACACCAGCCCCTGCAGCTAAGGGCTCGATGTCTCCATTCCTGTGCATTACGCAAACAGGGGATGTGTGCTGTTTCACTGTAGGCCTTGAGTACGAACTCCTGCCAGTCTGGAATACTGAAGAGTGCATGTGGAATACTGGACACCTTGTTGCGGTCAAACAACTCAATGTACTCCCTCTAGATGGGATGACAATAGTCAGCAAGTTTCTCCATCCAGCTTCTGCCATTGCATTTACTGCCCAGGAAATCTTGGCTGCTTCAGCTGCTGTGCGTGGAAAGGTCATCCAGGCTCAAATGGATTCGCAGACCGCAGAGACTCTCAAAAGTGTTGTATTTGTCCCAGGGCCTTGTACGGAGAGATGCCACTCTTTCTGAATGTTGTGCTGCCTTGTCTTTGCCATTAGCATTCTGCCAGAATCCTAACGCAGCCCTCTCTTTCTGACTTGTTGCATCCTCAATCCTGCTTTTCTCTACTACCACCACGGTATGCCATCTCTCACTGGGCTGTGTCAGAATCTCCAGCAACCCTCTGTGTAGGCTGTTCTATCTAGGTATTACCAGTATCTGGGTCTCTCCTTCCAAGACACCATCTCTTTCGAAGTGGTCCCACCAGTATACCACCAGGCCTGGGTACTCCAGCAGGAATACACTGTATGGTGGGCATGAGTACACTGGATCTTTTGTGACTGCTACAAGGTATTTCATCAGCATAGTAAAGAAAATGGTGTTTGTTTATAACTGGTAGTTAATAGTGCTTCTGTTGTTCTAAGCGGATAGTTTGGGATGTATTGTATATTGGGCTGTTAGTATTGCTCCCAGCTCTCACATGCAAGTGCCCACCTCAGTCCATGTTCTTTCCTATTAATCGACCCAAGTTCTGAGCCTGAAGTTGAGGAACACTCCCTACACTCATCCAGCACCTGGGTGGGGAAACCCTGTACCAACTTCTTTAGAGGTACTTGTGTATTTTCAGTTTACACCTACCTGCTGACTCTGGTCATTATCTACCTTCCTTTGTTAGTCACTGCCCTGAGGTCTGTGGGCAGGACTGACAGTCGATGCACCTTCTTTCCCACCAGTATTCAAAGCCTTGCTACATAGCTACATAGCTAGGTGTCCAGTGCTTAATTTGTAAAATAAGTGCCAGGGCCCTCGTCAGTATAAGTTCTATTGGTGCAGCACGCAGGGACAGTTCCTCTGTTGTTGTAGAGGAGTGTTGCCACACTTAAATTATCCCCAAATCCCCAGAGATGAAAAATAACATGGTAATTCATTATCATTTTATTGATCATCCCCGTCCTGAACAGATCATCAGGACGGGACAGGGCCTGCTCAAATCATTTGCTCAAACAAAATTAAGGCCCACCTGCACCCTAAGCCAATGAAGACTTTTACACTGAAGGGCATCCTGAGGTTCTTTACTCCTCCCTTCGGTACATAGGTGATGATTATGTTTTTACAGTCATTAACCAGTGACTGGGTGATGGTAACTTTAATTGCGACATGGAATATTTTATTTTTAGTATTTTACTTTTAGTTCCCTGCCCCCTCGCTGTGCTTGCTCTCCTGAGTGTGTGTGTGGCTCTGGGTGTGTGTGTGTGTGGTTCTGGGTGGGTGTTTGCAGCTCTGGGTGGGTGTTTGTGGCTCTGGGTGGGTGTGTGTGGCTCTGGGTGTGTGTGTGTGTGGGTGTGGCTCTGGGTGTGTGTGTGTGGCTCTGGGTGTGTGTGGCTCTGGGTGTGTGTGGCTCTTGGTGTGTGTGTGTGTGTGGCTCTGGGTGTGTGTGTGTGTGTGTGTGGGTGGGTGTGTGTGTGTGTGGCTGGCTCTGGGTGTGTGTGGCTGGCTCTCTGTGTGTGTGTGTGTGTGTGGCTCTGGGTGTGTGTGTGTGGTAGTAATTGCTGTCTGCTGTCATCCGTAGGGTACAATAGGTCTCGGATTTGCGAGAGTTTAAGCTAATGGCAATGTAAATGACAATGCCATTTATTTATCTGTTTTCAAAACCAACACATAAATACAAATTTTGTCATTTACAATGCCAATAGCTCTAACTTTTCCAAAGGCGAAAACATTGCATTGTAAATGCTTGTTAAAATCTGGGACAATGGTAGATATGGGCCATGTACTAGGTGGACCCTCCCTAATTGCTGCATTTATAACTGTGGTAAGAAAAGGGTTAGCTATATAAAGGTCCGGGGGGATACCATCAGGTCCTGGTGCCTTGTTCCTAGATAATCTTGCAATACCCTTGCTAACTTCATCTGCTGTGATAACAAGGGCCGACTTCTCTCCATCACTGGAGATACTGGAGTCCGGTGGGCTTCTAAACAATTCCTGAAAATGATTCACCCATTCCTCTTCCGTGATGGGTGCGTCAAGAGCCTGTGCATGTCTTCCAGACAAAAAAGGACAGTTGACAATGCTCCAAAACTGGGTGCTTTTTTTTAAGGTACAGACAGCGGTGAGCTTATTCCATGCCTCATCCTTGAGCTCTGCCTTTCGCCTTGCTAGTTCTGCTTTATATATCCTTCTGCACTCTTTTACCAGGGCACAGTCCTTGGGTTTGGTCCCCAGTGCCTCCCTCAAATTCCTAGCCGCCCGGGAGCAGTTATGGTCAAATCATCTCATGACTTGATCTTTCGAGTTCAGGGTCGGCGCCTTCAGCAAATCTCCAATAGAAAGCGAGATAGCCGAGAAAACTTCTAACACAGCCCCGCCTCTTCCCGCCCAGTGGTACAAATGATAAAATCCAAAATTAGTTGATAGAAGGGAATTGAGAGAAAAATTAAATCTATGAATGTTGCACTACCCCTTCCTATAAATGTCGGGTTAAGTGGGTTCCTACCTTTAATCATACTACTCATAGACAAGGTTAGATTGAACTTGTCTACTAAGGAGTTAAGCATATCTACCTGCAAAGTATGTCCGACATGCATACCCAAAATACGTGGGCATCCTGTTTTGGTTAAAATTACTTCTGTTGGCTCCCCACACAAATGGATATTGAAATCTCCTGCAATCATTAGATAACCATTTTGAGGGGCCTTACAGTCACTTTCCTTAAAACAAGCATTGGAAATGCAATAGGTCTCGCATTAGAAAAGTTGGAGCTATTGTTCTTGTAAATGACAAATATTTTATTTATTTGTTGGTTTTTAAAATAGCTAAATTGATATCTTTGTCATTTACAATGCCAATAGTTATAACTTTCGCGAATGTGACACCTATAGCATTTGGAATGCAACATGTTTTGTATTTACGTGACTTAGATGGAAGCTCTGGTCGTTAGGCCACATCTCTAGAGAGCAGGAGAGTGCAGCAGGGGAGAGAAGCACAGCAAGGGGTGTCGGAGGATAGGAGGGGGCAGCTGGGGTTCTTGGTGCTGGCTTCACTGGCCCGGGACCATGGGGGTCGATCCTGGGCTAGCTTGGGGGTTGGTGATGGGCGGAGTAGGGGCAAGGGGTCTTGTGCTGCACGCAGGCAAGGACATCGTGGGGTGGCAAGTAATTGTGAAAATTATCGTGACGAAGGGGTGGGGGGGCAGGACAGGCGGTGATACGGAAGGAATGGAGGAAAGAGGGGATATTGCATGCAGAGCCCATCATGTCGTGTGGATGGCACTAGACAGTGAATAAGCACTAAAGGCATGATGGAATTAAGGATGGATTGTGGATGAACTGGTTGGCTATGAAGGGCGCACAGCAGAGGGTAAGAGGGAAAGTTCACGTTGCAGATACTTGAAGACAGTAATTGAGCAGGGATGCATAAAACGTCATTAGGCGCTGTCTCGGGGAAGTTGACTGGGGTTTAGGCTCTGGTGGGATGGCGGGATGCAGAAGCTAATAAGGGGTGAGGAACAGAAATGGCGCCAAAGGAAGTGGGGATGGGTCACTAACGCAGGCGGTCAAGTAAGACTCGGCGTAAGGGGTGGATCAAGAAAAAGGGGGGTCATCAGAGGATAGGGAGTGGTAAGAGTAGGAGGAGAGCAGGGAGGGCCGCCAATGGTACGGGCTGGGAAGTGGGTTGGTGGGGGAGGGGGGCGGAGGCTGCTCCAAAAGGCAGGGCAGGGAGTGTCGAATATGGCGGGGGCAGTGGGGGTTGCGAGACGAAGTGAGGAGGGAACACGGAGAAGGAGGCATCACTCCCTCACATCGGTCGCTAGTCCGTGGCTCTCCCCTTGGTATTCCTGTTAGGTGCAGCGTCGGTTGAACACTCCCTCTTTATTTAAGGCAATGCTATATAGCGCGAACTTTACCCGAAGGTGTCAGAGCGCTTTATTAAGAACTAGTTGCAAAGCAGAAGGATTTAGGATTACATGAGTTACATAAAAGATACACAGAGAAGAGACTGCTGATTATCGGTATTTCTATATACATAGGGAAGGGACATGCCCTATCACATTTCGCAGAGAGCCCCCATAATTTTGTGTTACGCCACTGGCCAAACTTCCGCTTTTTCCAGGACCTGACTAGACAGTACAGGTGTTAGGTTTAGGCGGTGTAACGGTTTTCAAATACCAACTGCTAAAGGACAGAAGGCCAATTTGGCATGAGCAGGCCTCGACCGGGCAGAGCACAGCAGTGGGTGCGATAGATGGAGGGGTTTCGTGGATCAGTGGAGGTGAAAGGGTGCATGGGGGCCACAGGACGGACATTTGGCGGCGCCGCGAGCGGGGTGAGATAGGGGGTCAAGGAGAAAAGGGGGAAGTGAGCTAAGGTATGCGTCATTGGGTAATAAATACATTGAATACATTTTGAAAAGAAACGTTAAGTGGCATGAGACGAAAGTGTCAATGAAGAACGAACAGAATACAAGAGGCAGCGAACGGTACACTACGGGAGGGGAGGTGGCATGTGTGCAAGTTGCAAAGGAGCAAAGAGTACAAGTGGAGGTATAATAATGCAATAAAAGGCAGACACTCAGACACAATAGCAAAGGTTCACACGGGGAGGGGGAGTCACATGGGGGGGTTAGGGGCGCAAGAGGGTGGTGCTCAAGGGGAGGCATTTAAAGGGGACTCTTCAAAGAACGCGGGAGGAGCACTGGAGGCATGTTAGATGGCTCAGGGTCACGCGAAAGCTGCCGTTAAATGGAACAGTGAAGAGAATGGTAAGGGGCCAGAAAAGAGAGCGGAGCTAGCACCGTCAGTAATGGCTGAGCCCCTTTTAAACTGTGCATTTATCGGGTGGGGGAAGAGTGAGAGTGAACGCGCGAGACCAAGGGCCTGCCTAGGTGATCGGTGCTGCGTGTGCGCCTGTCAGTGGAATGTAAGGGTGACTGGAGTGCTCCAGAAGCTGTCACTCAACAAGACGGAGGGCATTGCTGTGGGGAGGAGAGAGGAGAAATGCGACACGGCCGCAGCAGGGGGCGGAGCGGGGAGAGTGGCGATGAGGGAGAGACATGGCCTGGCGGCCATGAATAGTGTGAAGCAGCAGGGGCCTTTGAAGTGAAGCTAAGCTTCACTTTAAAGGTGTGGGAGGAGTGCGGCTGAAGCAGAGCGCACGCTGAGGGAAGCTTGTGGGGCGGAGTGGGAAGAGCTGCTGGGGAACAGATGGCTGGCGATTTGATGCTGTGCACGCGCATTTTAACTCATTGCGCTTGCGCATTAAGCTAAAAGCGCACATGCACTTCATCAAATCGCTAGTGTGGTTAAACTCTGTTTAAGCCCCTATAGTCTCGCTCCGCTCAATGTGCATGCGCATTGACAGGTGAGACCTAAAAAGAGCCCATTCTAGAAATATTACAAACATCTGGGGGGAGCAGACAAGTCATTATAAAAGTTCAACAGCAACAAGTTGGCAGACCCCTGAGAAAAGTGTAAGGCCTGCAAACAAGGATTGTCAGTAGCTGACACTCTGAAACGACAAGATACGTCCAGGAATATATAGATTACCAGCCCACCCTTAGATCTTCTCGCTCGTGGAGGAGTGGCTGGAACACTAAATTACTTAAAGCCCTCCAAAAAAAGGGTAATGGTATTAGTCCATGTCTCCTGCAGGCAAATCACATTAAATCCCTTTATTTAGGCGATCCATCTGGGGTCAGCAAACTTGCTTGCCAATCCAGCTACATTCCATGAGATAAATTTGCAAGCCTTGCCATCCCCATGAACTGTAGGTAGAGGACCTGGTAGCAGATGATGCACGGGTGCAGACTCTATGGGTTCTATACCAGAAAGTCAATCACAATAGTCCGTTGATTCCAAAGGTGTAAAAAAGTTATAAATGGGTAATTCATGAGATAACTTCTGTTGGTCCAGCACGGGTCGACCACAATTAACCGGAAGCCTCCAAGAACCCACACTATTGGTCCTCAATGTACTGCTGAAAGATCTGGAGAAGTACCCTAGCGGCAAAGGAAGCCACGATGGCGGAGCCAACCCCTCCTAAGTTGATTTGTGAAGCTGCATGTAAAATTCTCTCCACCAAGTGGGGTCTCTTAAAATTAAGGATCACGCAGTCTCCGCTCAAGGCTTTTGCAGAACTCCCGACCCAAGAGACTCTGCGCACCATATTTAGAAATTTCTCCAACCTCAGGCCAAGAGGTGTGTTACGATTCAGCCAATGCAGAACCTTGCTCTTCCATTGTTCAAAATCTTCACCAGCACCCCTGTTACTGAATTGTACCTTAGATGAAGCTCCCGTGCAGTAAGTGCAAATCTCACAAGGAGTAGCACACATCAACCAGAGAACAGACAGCATCATCAAGACAGTAGCAGCCTTGGAGAGCAGTCGCAGAGCCCTACCACGGGAGGTCGTCTCCCAGGGTTTGCAGACAGTGTGAGGGCCGCAGGCTGGCGTTTTTCGGCCCCTGGGTTAATTTCCCAGCAGTAACCTGGCGTGATGAAATCACAGGGGCACAGGAAGCACACTCCCTATATAGGGAGTGTTTGTCTTTTGTTCAGTCTCCAGACTTGTTCTCGTGGGCGTTGCTGCTTGGTCCTGATCTTTCTTGCTGAGTTCCCAGATTTCTGACGTTGCCTGCTCCTGGCTGGCTACGGCTTGTTCACCCTCTCTCCGAGTTTGTGGTCATGACATCTCACTGGTACCTGACTCGCCTGCTCTCTCGAGGTTTGGAACTTGCCAGAATGCAGCCTTATGCCATCATCCACCACCACATTTTTGGATTACATCTTTATCTGCTAGGAATTACTTCCTCGTGAATTGTATCTTCATCTGCTCGAGGATTCCTCCTAATCAGCATTCTTCTCTCTGTTCGTTGCTGCATCCCTCATCATCCTCTTTGCTCGTTGCTGCATCCCTCATCATCATCTTTGCTCATTGCTGCATCCCTCATCATCCCCTTTGCTCGTTGCTGCATCCCTCATCATCATCTTTGCTCATTGCTGCATCCCTCATCATCATCTTTGCACATTGCTGCATTCCTCATGCTCATTGCTGCATCCCTCATCATCATCTTTGCTCATTGCTGCATCCCTCATCATCCCCTTTGCTCGTTGCTGCATCCCTCATCATCATCTTTGCACATTGCTGCATTCCTCATGCTCATTGCTGCATCCCTCATCATCATATTTGCTCATTGCTGCATCCCTCATCATCCCCTTTGCTCGTTGCTGCATCCCTCATCATCATCTTTGCTCATTGCTGCATCCCTCATCATCATCTTTGCACATTGCTGCATCCATCATCATCCTCTTTGCTCATTGCTGCATCCCTCATCATCATCTTTGCACATTGCTGCATTCCTCATCATCCTCTTTCCTCATTGCTGCATCCCTCATCATCATCTTTGCTCATTGCTGCATCCCTCATGCTGCATCCCTCATCATCATCTTTGCTCGTTGCTGCATCCCTCATCATCATCTTTGCTCATTGCTGCATCCCTCATCAACATCCTGCTCTCTGGGCTGGTCGGGCAATTTTGAACCTTCCCTGTTGCCTTGTGACTTTCTGAGCTGTGCGTCCTCTCCCCAGAAACACTATCGACCTAGGTCTCTGTACCCGCGCCTCTGGAATTTGCTGCCTGTTTGTTTCCTCCCTATCTACTCGTAATAATCTACCTTTTATTAGTCCCTTGAAGCCTCGAGGTAGTCTGGGTTGTGGCTTCATCAAAGGTTTTGCTTTCCGTACTTTGTGGTCCCTTCAGTCACATGACAAGTAAGGCTCAGTAGGGTAGCAAGGGTGCCATGTACCCTGGTGCAAGCCAGGATAATTGCCCCGTAGACTGCTGTTGAGGTGGTAAAAACAGCAGTTATCAGGGTTCAATGGACCCCTCAGGGCTCTGGGCCCTGGTGACGCTGCACCTGCTGCACCAGCTGGAGCTACACACAGACCAGTTATTGTATTGTAATGTAATTGCATTTATATAGCGCTTATTACCCCTGACGAGGCGTTGAAGTGCTTTTTCGGCAGTAGCACGCTACTCCGGAACCCACAAAAGAATTAGTGTTGAATTAGTATAGTGAAATATGAAAGCAATTTGAGTGGTGGATAGGTTAGTCAGTTATTTGGATTAAGAAGGATGGTGGAGGGATAGAAGACTGCATGGGAACCTGAAGCGCAAACTTTCAACACACAGAAAAGGTCCAAAAAAACACAGCCGCAGAGCAAATCTGTACAACACAGACCAGGTAACCTCGTGACCGCAGTGGTTCCCTCATGCTCAACAACTATAGTAATCTCCGCTGCAGTAAAGCTGACTTCTGAAAACTCAGATATAGCACAACAAGATGCAGTGCAAGCTTCTTGCTTGCATAACAGGTTCAGCAGGGATAGCAGCTGTGCAAGCTTCCCAGAAAGAGAGCAGTCATAGTATGTACAGCAACAGAGAGGCTGGAGGAACAGTATGGGCACGCAGAGAACATCTGAACCAGCCAAGCTTGAGACACACATTCTGAGAGAAAGCACACCATCAATGATCACGATAAATCCTAATCGTCTTTCCAGAGGGCTGCGAGGGATCGTCTCCAGAATCATTCATGGATCAATGGCTACGCTCGATTATGCTGATTGACAAATTATCCTCCTGCTTTGATGTGGAGCAGGAGCATTGGGTCCTTGTCCCGCGGCTGCCCTGGGTCCCAAGCGAGGCCTTTGGTTAACCGCGTCCTCAACTATCATGATAGAGATGTCATCATATGTCACTCTCTCACCCAGGATGCCCTGTTGTACCAGTCTCACAAAATAATGCTCTTTCCGGACTACACAAAGATGGTGCAGCAGCAACGCAAATCCTTCATATGAGCTAAGATGACATTACGAGACTTTAACATCTGCTATATGCTAATCTACCGAGCTACGGTCATATACCAAGTCCAGTTTTTTCTTTTCACTCCCCCAAGGCATCTTTCGGTGGAGAGATGAGAGGACTCCCTTGCGGCCAGGTACACTGCCCCCGCTGCTTGCAGACCAGCACGTGGGGAGGAGAACCCGGGCCTCTTCACAGTGTTTCCGTAGCCGTAGCCAACCTAGGAGCCGCTCACTCTCTGGGGCGTAGGAAGGGGGGTGCAGTGGGTGTGGGCTGCCCCGGATGTCTTCACTGAGGAGGGTGACAAAATGGCAAAAATATGTGTTTTAAACACATTTATTTATTTATTATTATTTAAGAGTTTTATATAGCGCTGGCCATACCCGAAGGTATCGGAGCGCTTTACAACATTTATCATGATGCAATCGAACACAAAGAATATCAATAAACAGCATTATCTCGTTTTGAATCCTTTTCAGGGTTGGGAGGCAAGGAGCGAGTCAAAAGGCGGGTGATGTAGATGCCTTCTCATCAAAGCTTCTATATTCTGTGCTGGGCAAGATTCCTGTGACAGAGGGATTCTGTCTCTTTAGGTGACAGCTATCTACTCGAATGGGTTCGGTTGAGGAAGAGGTCTTTGAGCTGACTTTTGAAG
Source organism: Lissotriton vulgaris (assembly GCF_964263255.1). Classification (NCBI taxonomy): domain Eukaryota; kingdom Metazoa; phylum Chordata; class Amphibia; order Caudata; family Salamandridae; genus Lissotriton; species Lissotriton vulgaris. Next base: position 132,323,035 of record NC_141700.1, on the reverse strand, counting down.
TTTATGAAGGAGGGGTTAGTCTTGATGTAGACTGGGATGGAGTTCCAAATTTTTGGCGCATTTCCAGAGAAGGAGCGTGATAAAGTTTTTTGTTTGCGAGTTTTCGGGGGAATGAGTGATAGTACTCCTGAGATTCCTTGTATGGCCTGCATATTTATGCCGTTTTGTCAAGCCGGGGATGACAAGAAAATTTCCGCACCGGGTACCGCCGGACCTTCCTACGCCACTGCTCACTCTCCTCGTGAGGAAATGGACGGGACAACCCGGATGAGTGGCATGAGAACGGGCACCATGCAGCTGCAGTCGCATACCCGTCGATGGATGAGATTGACAATAACCCTGCAGCATTGGATTTACCGCAGACTTCAGCAACTTGATTCTCCTACGGGAAGAGTGCATGGGGAAATGGAATCTCTCTCTCCCGACTCCAAACGGAGGTCTACTCTGCAGCGATATTTTTTGTGGCGGATGGTGACGGAGCCTTGAGTGGACCACTTGGACCCTCCCCCCAGGTGGGTATGGCAATTTTTGGAGTGTGAGCGCTGGAGGTCAAGCGCTGGTCTTGACTAGATGGAATGGGCTTCAGTTAGGGTGAGTTGGCGCCTTCACCCGGTTGGCGACGGGCGTGACCCTTCCCTGCGACAGATGCTTCCAGTTGCCGAAGTATAGAGTGGAAGTGCATGAGAACTTTGTGTTCTTGTTTCTTGTTTATAGTAGGCATGAGCGGATTTTGCGGATTGGCAATCCGCGAATTTGCGGATTTGCGAACTCGCAATCCGCAAAATCCGCGAATTCCCGCGAATTTGCGGATTTTTTTTTTTTTTTGTGTTCGCCCGTGTTTCTGCCAGTTCGCGAGGGTTTTTACAATTTCGCAATTTGCGAACTTACCTGTCGGGTCGCAAGTTTTGCGAACTTGTTGTTTCTACGTGTCCAACCTGTTTGGGACACTCTTCTTCATCACTGCCACTCTCTGTCACCACTGCCACTCTCTGACTACTCATGCCACCCTCTGGCCCACCCATGCCACCCTCTGTTTCATCACCACACCCTCTGGTTGTCCAGTGTACATTATTTTCGGCAAAGCAAAGCACACCTTCCCTGCCTCAAGTGACCTGAATTAATTTGGGGCTGATTAATGTGTCACAGAATATTTTTTTAGCTGGCACCTGCTTCCTTAGTGCGCCCTGATTAGTGATCTTTTGCACTTGCTAAGTGCTTTCATTGTTGCAAAATTAGTTACAACACCTGCCCTGCCCCAACTGACAATAATGAATTAGGGGCTGATTAATGGATTTTAACTTCCAGCCTGGCTCCTGCTTGTCTCCCTTAGCTGTAATTCATGACCTTTGTGGCATATGTGTAACTATTCTGAGGTTCAGAGCAGGGTCACATAATAGTTTCAACTGGCAACTGAACTCTGGAGGGGCCCCTCAGGAAGCACTACAGGAAATGGCTACTAATGATGTGCCTGAACTTTTGAACCTGGTAAGTAGTTACTTTCAGTTTTGCTTAGATCATATTTCTGCAATTTCGCACTTATTCGCGGGGCGCGAACTCACGCGAACAGTGCGAGCAGTGCGAGCAAAATCCGCTGCTCGCGGATTTGCGGATTTTGCAGGAAATTCGCAAATCTCGCGGATTGCGGATTTCCCGAAAATCCGCAAAATCCGCGAGCGGAACGGATTTTCCGCCCATGCCTAGTTTATAGTTGCCGGTCACGTAACCTTCTCTGACAGGCCAAGACGGGGGAGAATTATTGAGGATGCAGACATCACCCAATGTTTTGAAGGTTATTAAGGTAAGTAATATCGAAGTTAGTAATATCGATATCAAATATATCGATGTACCTAATATCGAAATTTGGTTTAGTGTTATGTATTTTTATATGTATTTTATATGTTTGTTAAACATGTTTTTTAATGTATGTTTAGAAATGAGTAATTTTGTTTACATTTTGCGTTTTAGTATCAGAGCGGGTTGTGGGTTTATAGTGGAATAGAGTGGGAAGTAATTTAAATTTAATTAATTACATTTTTTGTAATATTATTGATTAATATTTAATTGTTAATTACTAATTAATTGGTAATTAATAATCATTAATTAGTTAATTAAATTAATTCGATTTAATGTATTATTATTTTTAATTTTTTGTTATTGTTAATCAATAATTAATTGGTAATTACTTAATATTAAGTGATTAAATGATAATTAAATTTTTTATATGATTTATTTATGTGTAGTGGGTTGTGTGTTTATAGAGCAATAGGGTGTGAAATAATTAAATTAAATTAATAAAAGAGATTGTATTTATTTATTGATATTTATTATTAATTCATTGTTAATTAATTGGTAATTAGTATTTTTTAATTTATTTTATTATAATAACTATAAATAATGTATTAATAATATTGTTTATTCTTATTGTAATTTTCTTGTTAATTAATTATTATTTGGTCATTAATTATTAATTGGTAATTAATATTTTTTATTTACTAAATGTATAATGACATCAATTTAATAATATTGTTATTAATTGATTAATTGATATTTTGATTAATTGTGTTTGTTTGTATGTGTAGTGTGTTGTGTCTTAAAGGGGGAGTAGCGTGGGAAGTAATATTTTGTTATTTAAGTAAATATTATTGATAAATATTTGGTATTTAGTAATATATTTTTGTAAATAAAATATTACAATTTTTTTATTTTTTTTAAATATGTAATTGATAAGTATGTTAATAAAATGCCTATGCTATCCTGTGCTTTCCCTACTGTTGCACCCTCTGGAGTGGGAATAGTAATTTTTACCCCCACGCTATCCAACGCTTTCCCTACTGTTGCACCCTCTGGAGTGGGAATAGTCATTTTACCCCTACGCTATCCAACGCTTTCCCTACTGTTGCACCCTCTGGAGTGGGAATAGTAATTTTTACCCCTACGCTATCCAGAGCTTTCCCTACTGTTGCACCCTCTGGAGTGGGAATAGTCATTTTTACCCCTACGCCATCCAACGCTTTCCCTACTGTTGCACCCTCTGGAGTGGGAATAGTCATTTTTACCCCTACGCTATCCAGCGCTTTCCCTACTGTTGCACCCTCTGGAGTGGGAATAGTAATTTTTACCCCTACGCTATCCAGCGCTTTCCTTACTGTTGCACCCTCAGGAGTGGGAATAGTAATTTTTACCCCTACGCTATCCAGCGCTTTCCCTACTGTTGCACCCTCTGGAGTGGGAATAGTAATTTTTACCCCTACGCTATCCAACGCTTTCCCTACTGTTGCACCCTCTGGAGTGGGAATAGTAATTTTTACCCCTACGCTATCCAACGCTTTCCCTACTGTTGCACCCTCTGGAGTGGGAATAGTAATTTTTACCCCTACGCTATCCAGAGCTTTCCCTACTGTTGCACCCTCTGGAGTGGGAATAGTCATTTTTACCCCTATGCAATCCAACGCTTTCCCTACTGTTGCAACCTCTGGAGTGTGAATAGTAATTTTTACCCCTACGCCATCCAGCGCTTTCCCTACTGTTGCACCCTCTGAAGTGGGAATAGTAATTTTTACCCCTACGCTATCCAATGCTTTCCCTACTGTTGCACCCTCTGGAGTGGGAATAGTCATTTTTACCCCTACGCTATCCAGCGCTTTCCCTACTGATGCAATTTGTGGAGTAAGTATGTATAATAATTTATATGAAGAGTTTTTAATTTATTGTAAATGTATTTGTATTAGTTATTATTTTTTAAATATGTTTTAATGTTTATATGTATAATTTTTTTAATTATATGTATTTTTTAATTATTTTTACTTCGATATTTTTTACTTCGATATTTTTGTACTACAAATTTTTTTTCTCGCTATTTTTGTACTTACCTTTATGTAGATACAACTTCGATATTTTTGATATCGATATTTTTGTATGTCTATATTATGTCTATCGATATTATGTCATACAACTGTCCAGCAGTATGTTGTGCTCACTTGGTGGACTTTCCGGTGGTGGCAGCTCCTGAGGTTCACTAGGGGATTCTGTGACAGCGTGGGCAGCTACACCTTTGGGGTTCGCAAACTACTGTTAAAAGCTTGTTCAGACTTCGCTGATAGCGCGGGCATGATTTAGATGCTGGCGCCGAATTAATTTTAAAAACTGTCACTCACCACTTTTGAGCACTGTTTTTACTACCAAGAGCATAACTGAAGCATTCTCGTTCTCCTTGTGACCTTCCTCGCCCCGTTCCACCGCGGCTGATTGTGCCGTTTGTGTGGAGGGCGAGGCGCCATCTTGGGTTGGGTTTTTCCCGGAGCTAGGTTGGGCCGGAGTAGCTCATCTGGGGAGGCAGGAAATAAATCGACAGGCAGCCCAGGGCTCTTGGTGGACTTTCAAGTGGTGGCAGCTCCTGAGGTTCGCTGGGGGATTCTGTGACAGTGTGGGCAGCTACACCTTTGGGGCTCGCAAACTACTGTTAAAAGCTTGTTCAGACTTCGCTGATAGCGCGGCATGATTTAGATGCTGGCGTCAAATTAATTTTAACAAGCACTGGCGTTGCCAATAGGTCTCGCATTAGGAAAGTGTGAGCTATTGGTATTGAAAATGACAATTATTTTTTTTAATATGTGTTGGCATTGAAAATATATAAATTAATAGCATTGTTATTTACAAAGCCAATAGCTTACACTTTCCTAATGCGAGTCCTATTGGCTATGGGAATGCTTGTTGTTAGCCAGCAAGGACAGTGCTGTTGTGGTGCTGAGTGATGCTGTTATGGTGCTGAATGATGTGGTGGTGTATTAGAGTGATGTGGTGGAGTCCCAGAGTGATGTAGTGGTGTCCCAGAGTGATGTGGTGGAGTCCCTGAGTGGTGTGGTGGTGTGCCCGAGTAATATGGTGGTGTCCGTGAGTGATGTGGTGGTGTTCTCGAGTGATGTGGTGGTGTCCCCGAGTGATGTGGCAGTGTCCCTGAGTGATGTGGTGGTGTCCCAGAGTGATGTGGTGATGTCCCTGAGTGATGTGGTGGTGTCCCTGAGTGATGTGGTGGTGTCCCTGAGTGATGTGGTGGTGTCCCTGATTGATTTTGTGGTGTACATCAGTGGTGTGGTGGTGTCTCTGAGTGCTGTGTTGGTGTCCCTAAGGGCGAGACCTATTGGCTATGCCAATGCTTGTTTTAGGACTTGTGCCCTATCAGCACATTCCTTTTAGAACTGAAGTCTGCCGGTGCCGGTCACCGGCAGGAGCCAGCCCACTGCTTGTATTTATGCTCTTCGACCTACCACGCACATGGCCTTGCACATAGTATACACCATCACGATCCACTAACAAAACACATTAAAACTTGAGCATCAGAGCTCTGATCAATAGGAAATCCCATAACCTTGCGGACAGGGTAGATTCAGAAAGCCATAAGAGACCATACACGTGGCAGGAAGGCGCCATGCCGATGTTGCTACAGTGATAATAGTAAACGGGTGGAAATTACTACATGTACTCTATATTCCTATTAATATTGTTATCAAGTCTGTTCGGAAAGCTAAACTACACAGCATTTAAATGAGCCGCCGATTATGAATGCGTTACTGTTGTATTTGATCATCACTTGCTCTCCATGATTATATACTGAGCCAGATGTGGAGCCCTTGGACAGGTTCTTCATAGCACGACAGAAGTATTTACAACACTATCCGTCATTCTCATTGTAATCTTGCATTTTCGTGCTTTGAATTCATCATAGTTGGTTTTGCAGTACATTTCCATTGCATGTTGGACAGCCTGTAAAATATGTCCTGATCTTGGCACTACAACAAAAGCATTAGCTCACAGCAGTCGTGACACATTTCCATTTTCTTAGTACATCTTATGCTATGAAAGAGGATTCAGGAAGTATATAGACAAGTTAACTTAAAAATATCTTGGGAAACTGTGTTTAAAAGTTACCAATACTAATAGATAAGCGTGTTTAGTTCAAACACAACAATCCGAGAACACAACCAAGGCAAATAAAACAAGCATTTGAAAGAAAGCACTGCGGTGAGTTCTGTTCAGTTAGTAACCTGATCCACGACGAGGAATGCAGCTGCCATTCTGCGCGCCGCATTGTCACAGGTTCCAATGAAGGCGGATCCACTGAGCCTTTCATCCTTATGAGGTCGATAAAATCAGTAAAACTAAGTTGGCTCGCAATAAATGTTTGTCTTATCAGCACCAAGACACCTTGGGGTGAGGGCAAAGGTGCGCTTTGCAAATACACACTATGCTATTATATTATTCGCCATTTTAGCTATGGCTTGTACTTCCTCCGGCAGCAGCAGGCACACCCTGGTCAGAAACTGTTAGATCAACCCAAGTAAAAGTTCACTTCAGCGCACACACACATAGCCCGAAAAGCGGGCGTGCAAGCTTCAGCCTGTAAGGGCTCCGGAAGAAATGCACGGCTGCCTGCGTGAGGTGCAGGTTCAGCTGCAAAAACAGGCCCCTTCTGTAACCCATGTTAAGGTAAAAACAGATTGGTGTCCACGCTGGTCTGAAACAGGAATCATCTCTCTGGCAACTCCGCCCATCCAAGAAATCTGTGCGATTCTAAACCAGTCACCCTGACCACACCTTTCATCCTTCCAAGGCAGACAATCGTGTGAATGGCCAAATCACTTATTCTCCGGTGCCTAACAAAATGAATGAGTCTGCGTGGGACGCAACTCAGCGCTCAGATAGCCTTTAGGTCGAGTTTGCGCTATATTTACATGTTAACTTAAAAATATCTTGGCAAACTGTGTTTAAACGTTTAAAATACCATAGGATATGCGTGTTTGCCTAAGGCACAATAGAGTGTACAGAGGGGATCCGTAGAAAGAGACTGCACAGAAGGAAGAGACTGCACCTAAGGCATAATAGAGTGTACAGAGGGGATCCGTAGATAGAGAATGCACAGAAGGAAGAGACTGCACCTAAGGCATAATAGAGTGTACAGAGGGGATCCGTAGATAGAGAATGCACAGAAGGAAGAGACTGCACCAAAGGCATGGCAGAGGGGATCAGTATAAAGAGACTGCACATAAGGAAGAGACTGCATCGAAGGCATAATAGTGTACAGAGGGGATCAGTAGGAAGAGACTGCACCGAAGGCATGGTAGAGGGTACAGAGAGGATCAGTACGAAGAGACTGCACACAAGGAAGAGACTGCAGCGAAGGCATGGTAGAGGGTACAGAGAGGATCAGTACGAAGAGACTGCACACAAGGAAGAGACTGCACCGAAGGCATGGCAGAGGATATAGAAGGGATCAGTAGGAAGAGACTGCACAAGGAAGAGATTAAACGCTGGACTCCCTCGTACCTAGAAAAACATATTAATATTGTCTTGTGCAATGAAAGCTACTGCTGATGGGCCGCACTCCAGGGCCCTCGGGTCAAGCTCGTGCTTTATAAATCTGCCAACGTAAACAAACGGAAATAATCACATACCGGCCTTGTAATTAGGAAGTGGTCTGGCTGCCGTGCGAGGGAGGGGTGTGTAACACGAGCCCGTGCTTAGGGCAGGCTCGAGCTGGCAAGAGACGCCAAGAACAAGTCGGGTTGGGGCGGGAGAGTGAGAGAGTGGGAGGGAAGAGCTGGAAAAGCCCAGGCTGCGTGGAGAGAGAGGGGAGGTGCTGGTGTGGGAGGGGGGAGGTGCTGGTGTGGGAGGGGGAGGCTGTGATTGCGTGGAAAGAGAGGGGAGGTGCTGGTGTGGGAGGGGGGAGGTGCTGGTGTGGGAGGGGGAGGCTGTGATTGCGTGGAGAGAGAGGGGAGGTGCTGGTGTGGGAGGGGGGCGTTGCTGGTGTGGGAGGAGTGCTGCTAGGGGAGGAGAAGCCTGATGCCGGATGGGGGCGGGAGAGGCTGGGCTTGCATGCGATGCGCGTGCATGTTCACGTGAACTTCATGAAAACCGCTGGGCTGAAAGCCCTTTGGTTTGAAGATGTTTTCGCCACATGAATTCTCGCTCCGCTCGATGCGCTTGCGCACATCGATAGGTCGCGAGACCTAAAAACTGTCACTCACCACTTTTGAGCACTGTTTTTACTACCAAGAGCATAACTGAAGCTTTCTCGTTCTCCTTGTGACCTTACTCGCCACGTTCCACCACGGCTGATTGTGCCGTTTGTGTGGAGGGCGAGGCGCCATCTTGGGTTGGGTTTTCCTGGAGCTAGGTTGGGCCGGAGTTAGCGGTCTAGCTCATCTGGGGAGGCAGGACATAAATCGCACATGTGTCCCCGGCAGCGCAGCGGGCGCGACGATGGCGCGCCGAAGGTGCGCCTATGGTAAGCCCGTCTGCGCCCGTCCGCGCATCGACAGCGCATAGGGCTAGAGTCGCTGGTTCTGCTGAGCTCGAGTCAGGGGGTGCAGCTATAGGCTATAGTCGTGAAACACTACACCTACTTAACAATAATCCATGCTGTAACACCAAGCATTGGGAGGTATTAGACTCTATGACACGAATCTGTCCCGCCTGCCACTTCCAGTTCAAGAGTCATACATCGACCTAACCCTCTCCTACTGACATTGATCATTATATCAACATTCGCGCTGCGCTCATTAATGCTCGCTCGCTGGTCAAACACGCGGAGGAGGTTCATGAACTGATTATGGATGAGACGCTCGACCTCTTATTCATCACGGAGACATGGCTACATAATTTCTGTGCTCCGGTGATTGAGCTAGCTACTCCACGAGGGTACAAGATAGCCAGACTTGACCGCATCTCTGGTAGAGGAGGTGGCATAGCCGTGATTTTTAGGGACAAATGGACTCTAATAAAGGAATGTACAGGGGACATTTTAGAAGGAGAAGCAATGGAATTCTCTTTAGCCCTTTCCCCACATTTTACCTTGGGAGGGTTGTTGATCTACCGCCCCCCGGAGCCCCAAGCACCTTTATTAAAACACTAGAGGAGGTTGTCACTCAAAGTGCATTGAGATTCTCTAGATTCTTGCTGCTTGGAGATTTTAACATACATGTGGATGTTCCATCAGCTCCTGGGGCGAGAGATTTAATGGATCTCTGCGACCTAACTCTTCTTGCCCAGCAGGTGCACGTTACTACCCACTCAGGGGGCCACTGTCTTGATCTAATCTACTCCAATTTTAATTTGGTACTAGAAGCCCCCCGCCCGGTGACATGGTCCGACAACTACTTGGTCTGCTTCTCATGGGATATTGGCAGCCCCCGTACATCGGTCAATGGGAACCATGGCCCTCCCTCTGTAAAAATTAATATACCCGCCCTGGCCTCTGCACTGGCTCAGTCTCTCCCCTCCGATGCCAGTAATTTAGAGGGGGCAGTTGAAAATTTCTCGAAATGGATTAGCACTACCATCAAAACACTCCCCCAAACATCAGGAAACAGGCGCCCACGTGTTTCTCCATCATCTCCCTGGTACACGAACCATCTAAAAACCTTGAAGCTAGGATGCAAAGAACGGGAACGGGCCTGGCGACGGGAGTATTGCCCCTTAGCCAAGGCGGAACTCCGCGCAGCTCAAAGAGAATACTATGCCGCTATTAAGTCAGCCAAAGGCGACTTCTTCACTGAGAGAATTTCTAGAGCAAAGAACAATAGCAGAGAAATCTTTGCCATCGTACGGAGTTTCACGTCTCCAGTGGCTGAACTCTCTTCTGCACCCTCTTCCCCCAGCTGGTGCGAGAAGCTGTCTACCGTCTTCATTGATAAAATCCAAAAAATCCAGGCTAGCCTTAAGCTACCTGCCCTGGCTTACCCGCCGCCCACTCTGATGTTACAGGGCAGTACTGAACTGTCCCAGCTCCTTACATGCTTTGAGCGAGTAGAGGTGAAGGATGTGATGGTCATCTTAAAATCACTAAAATCAGGGTCACCGGCTGATCCCTGTCCAGCGAGGGTTTTAAGCAGGGTGGCTGATATAATCGCTCCCATTGTGGGGACCTTGGTCAACGAATCTCTGCAGTCAGACATGATGCCCCCCAATGGAAACATGCAAAACTCCTTCCTCTGATCAAGAAACCTACGGCAGATCCTCTGCTTCCATCCAATTACCGTCCCATTTCCCTTCTCCCAGCATTAGCCAAGGTCTGTGAGAAGGTGGCTTTTAGACAGCTGGAAAAATTTGTGGAGGCCTCGGGTGCTTTGCACCCTGCACAGTCTGGCTTCAGAACATCCTTCAGGACCGAGACGGCGCTCGTGGAGGTCACCGAGGCCATCAGAGAGTGCCTGGATGGGGGCGGCAGGGAGGCACTGATTTTATTGGACCTCTCTGCCGCGTTTGACACGGTACCCCATCTCCAGCTCCTCTCTAGGCTGTCGGACATTGGCATCACGGGCACTGCTCTAAGTTGGGTCGAATCATTCCTTAAAGATCGCTTCCAGCAAGTGTGGATGCCTCCCTTCCACTCATCAGATAACAAAGTAGAAACAGGGGTCCCGCAGGGGTCGACTCTGAGCCCCTTGCTATTCAATGTTTACCTGACCCCCCTTATCTACCTGGCGGAGAGGTTGGGCACCAAAATCATGGCATACGCCGATGACACCCAACTTCTCTTCACCTGGAAAGGCAGTGATCTAAAGACTGATGAAGCCCAACATTGTTTATCATCAGTATTTGCCTGGCTTGCCCGGGCCAGCCTGAAATATAATGATGATAAATCCGAAATACTCCTCTACGGCCAATTCCCGGTGGCCTTTAAAGAATCACTGTGGCCCAAAGGATCACCCTGTCCAAAGGGTGACTGTGGGGTAGCTAAGAACCTAAGGATCTGGTTTGGGGCTGACTTGTGCTTCCGTGAACAAATCACGAGACTGGCGGGAACATGTTTCGGTACCCTAACAACCCTAAGGAAGTTTTTCCCCCTCCTGCCCCAAGCAGCCAAGAAGACTGTAGCCAGGGCCCTCATACTCTCGCGTTTGGACTACGCTAATGCCCTCTACATCGGCTCCCCTGGCTTTCTCTTAGGTAAACTTCAAGTGGTACAAAACGCGGCTGTTAGGCTCCTCTTTGACATCCCCAGGAGACTAAGTGTCCGCAAACAGCTTTGTGATCTTCACTGGCTCCCGGTGGCTTAAAGAGTGTGCTTCAAGGCTCTGATGCTGACTCGCAAAGCTCTACACGGCCCTTGTCTATCTTACCTGAGGGCCAGATTTACGTTCTACCAGCCGACGCGCCAACTTCGCTCGGCTGCTCATAGACATCTGGTTGTCCCTAGGTTTAGGAAATCTCGTCTAGGCGGTCAGTCTCTGGCGGTTAGAGCTGCCAACATGTGGAACGCCTTGCCAGACTCACTGAGAAATACGACCGATCTGGCCATCTTCAAAAAACTCCTGAAATCTCATCTGTTTTAACAGGTGCTTTAGACCTCGGACTTACGCGCCAGGACAGTCTTGACTAACAGTGCGCGCTACAAATCCAGTTATAACATATAACATATAACTTCACTGATAGATGACTTTGTGTAGTATCTTCCACTTCGGACGCTTATTAAGCGAGAGAGGCAGTTGCTTGAGGGTGACCTATTAGCTGAAGGATTCTCAGCAGCCTTGGGCCAATTGAATTCTGGGAAGACACCCGGCCTCAACAGCTTCCGAGCTGAATTTTTTTATTGTATTTGCACAAACTGAGTACACTCCTGGAGGCGGTGCTAAAAGATGCATGAGAAATGAAGAGTTGTCCGGACTGACATAATAGTTATCCAAAAACCAAATAGTCTCCCAGATATTTCTTAATCATACCGCCTCATCCCTCTCCTCAATACGGAGGTCAAAATCATGGCTAGGCCTCTACCAAACCATTTGGTCACTGCGATCTCCTCCTTGGTCCACTCAGACCAGGCGGGATTCATGCCCGGGCGCACACTAGACACAACATCGAATGGCTTTATTATGCCCTGGTTCTCTCTGGTCATCTAGGGAGACCGGCGGCGGTACTACTAGCAGATATGGAGAAGGACTTTAATTCAGTGGGCTGGTCATTATTCATCATTCTTCACTGTCTTCATTTCGTCCCGCTCCATTGCTTATGTAAGACTGCTGTACATGAACCTCACAGCCTGTGTTGGGTGGGATCTGCGACGTTGGGGCCGTTTGTCATTCAGAGAGGCACATGGCAGGGATGCCCACTGTCCCCGCTTCTCTTTGCTATCGCTATGAAGTCGTTGTTTCTTTGGGTCGTATTGATGTGCAGATACAGCGATTTGGGTGGGGCCCGGGGCTTCGGATAGGATAGTATCCAGCTGTTGATGGACTCGTTGCACGTAGATTTTGAAATACGGTCGGCACTCCCTCTGTCCCTCATGGGCAACTCAAAACATTTTAAGATGGGGACTCCTCCCCGATTCGTTTACCAGCTCCAAAATGACCACTATGACCTGCCCTGTCCCTTCATTTGTAAACTACATTGCATGCTCCACAGCTTCCTGTGGAATGATGGACTCCCACATGTCGCTCTCGCAAATGTTTTAAATCTGCTTCTGATGGTGGTATGGCAGCAGAGGACATAGAATTTTATTACATGACCTCACACCTCATGATTATTAATGAGTGGGGCTATGGTATACAGGAAGATCCTGCATACACCACAGAGAAATGGGCACTCCAGGGGACCCCCATTCATCACTTCATATGGAGTAAGAAAAGGGGTGTCGCTCCCCCGCGTCTAAAGCAGTGATTCCTTTATGGATCACCTCCTTGAGGCGTATGAGGTGGGGAGGCAAACTAAAGGAGCAGACACCACTGTGGGAGGGTTCAATTTTGCCTCAGGTAACAGCGTTGGAGGGTTTCCATGAATGGGACGTGATAGGTTTTTCTGCTCTTGGGAACCTGATGGACGGAATGACCCTTAAATCGTACCAAACATTACAGAAGAAGACAATGTTATCGATATCTCCAGGTTTGACACGTGTTTGGGCCCAATAGCAGGGATTTAGAAGACCAACCGTAGTATAATCCCCTAGAGGCAAAATAACTTATGGGGGACCATAAGGCCTCACAGGTATACCGATCATCATACACCACATGTCCGACCCGTTCTCTGAGCTACGACATACATGGGAGCATGACTTCGAAGACCCAACAGATAATGAATGGGCAGATGCTCTGGCTTCTCCGTGACACTCAGCGATTGCGACCCGATTCCGCCTCATCCGATTGAAATATCTTCATAGAACGTACCATAAACTTTGGCAGATGCTGGTGGTGACTTCTCCTACTTGCCTTCGATGTGGGACTCAGGGGGGAGACCTTCTACACTCTACATGGTTGTGTGGGAGGGTGGAGCTGTTCTGGAGGAGAGTACTCTTCTGTCTAGGGTGGGGGGTTCTGGGAGGGACTTTCTCCCCTGATCCGCAGTGAGTCCTACTACACATCACCATGGACTTTGATGATGATCACTATAGACCATCCTTGCTACATCGAGGCCTTACTGTGGCCCAGCGAGACATTGCCAGCCAGCGACCCTCCTTTACGGAGGCTGGCGCAAGAGCCTGGACCGGAGTATGAATAGAGAACTCTCCATATACGAGGCTGGGGGAGGCCCCCAGAAACACACTAGGATCTGGAGGAAATGGTCAGATTATAGAGTGGTTTCCATCAGGGCCGCCTTAACAGCATCATAGGCCCCCGGGCAAAGCAGTGCACCGGGCCCTGCCTACACAACCACTCACAGGAATAAAAATGTTTAATGGAAAATTTGTCTTAAATTGTGGTCTGCGTGGGGTCCCTATGCTTGACGGGCCCCCGGGCAACTGCCCAGCGTGCCCATGAGTTAAGACAGCACTGATCTCCATTAACCCCAGGACTTTATCCACCACCACCATTGAATGGGAAGTAGGAACATTCAGGGGTTGACCAATGCAAACTCCTGCTGTGAGTGCTTTGGAGAGGGGGGGCCTGGGGAAGGGTCAACAGGGAGAATGTGGGGGACAAATGCGCCATTGTTTTTGTTACTATTATTTCTATGTTTTACTGTAGCAATATATGTACTTTAAAATCCATAAATGTGACGGAAGAAATAAGTTATCAGGAGAAATGAGACTTTTAACCCTATAACGCGGTATTTGTAAAGCGTAAACGGATCACCCAAAGGGTCTCAAGGCGCTAGGGTAGGGTGACCAGAATTTTAAAGCCAAAAACTGGGACATTTCACAAAAATAGAAGAAGGACAACATTTTTACTTCAAGCGATGAGAGCGCTCCTCAGCAGAGAATTACAGAACAGGCAGTAAGAACATACATAAAATGCAATTTTTAAGCCCAGTAGCTTGTTTGTTAATTAAATTGCTTTCTTGAAACAACTGCTAACTATCCCTGCTTTGTAAAACATAAAAAACACCTTCCACCGTTTTCAGTCGACCCTCTCCAAAAACTGGGACATGAGCTAAATTTCTTGAAATTTGCTGGGACAGCTGGTTAAAAACAGGGACCGTCCTGGCAAAACGGGGACGCCTGGTCACCCTACGCTAGGGGCCGTCAGGAAGATTAAGCAAGCTATTGCCCAGGGTCACATGGTGCTGGGTTGAGTTGCCGACGGGGCCAGCATTTAACCGTGAACCCCTGTTCTGAAGTCAGCCACCTTGCCGCTGCGCCACACCTCTTCACCTTTTAGCAATCTGAATAATTCCCTCGATTGTTATTCACAATTTCAAGTGTTTAAAGAGTAGCTTCAAAGAACTTTATTTCATTTGGACCAGGCATCCTAACTAGGGTGGAGCTTAATCATGGAAAATACTTAGGAGCTGATGAGCTAGAAGACCGAGCTAGAGAGCATGTTACGGATGTTGCCCGTTATGTACTTATTATATTACATGATTATTTTGGCGGTGGACCCAGGGAAAGGGTGCTTTTTGTAAACACTTTAATGCTAATGGAAATTTCTAATGGTAATTAACATGGCATTTGCTTGACTGCAGTAAAAAAAAAAATTAAGTATGTCTCTAGGAATTTGTGATGTTAGTAAAAACATGTTTTGTTGTGTCATTCAGAAGACAATGAGTGTTGAAGCTGCTTTCTGCAAACTCAGCTAACAATGAGGCTTGATTGCAGCTACATTGCTCAGGCTTTGTTTACTTTTAAATAAGAAAGTGCTAATTAAACTAAGAGCAGGAGTAAAACTAACCTAGTGGGGGTGGGGCTCTTTGTTATCTAGTGCACTGTTATACTTCGAAACTAACCTGGAGGAAGGGATTGGCCTCTTCTCAGGCGACATGTACCACAATCATCACAAATGTACATAACTCGTGACGTATTCTCCGGTCTTATAATGTCATCTTGGGGTTCTGGTGATATGTATAAGCCACTCACCGTGTTAGGGTTTTCATTATAAAATTAATTAGCTGTTTATGCCAATTAGTTGGTCATTTGGTATATTTGCGGGACGATCACTCACACCCGTTGATTTAAAAAAAAAAGTGTCCTTCCTGAAGGATTGCAGTTTTCCTTTGAAATCCTACGCAACAAAATAAACACGGAGGGGCTTATTTACAAGGCCCTTGCGCCGCCGGTGCGTCACTTCAAATATGCAAAAAGTACTAAAAAAAGAGCCTAAATTAAATCATTTAATATATGAGGTTCCAAATCGATTATTATAATTTTAGAACAACTTTTTAATTCACTCCAACTGGTTGCTATACTTACTTTTGTCGTCCTCTGTGCGTTATTAAAGCTTTTAGTGCCATCTAGTGGCCAAAAGCATGATTTGCTGGCAATACCCATAAATAACATATTTACTATCAAGTCTATCATAAATGTCCGGTTGATATTACATTTAGTTCATTTGTGAAAACACAAATGCTACTATTGACATACAAGGTACTCAATTCCAGTATGATGTTTTTTCAGCAAACTCCCTTAACTGGGGGAAGAATAAATAGTTATAATTATTATAAATCAGTCTTCCTTTACTTGACATACAAACTTGGTCGAAAAGAATTGTTCATACAAAAGGAGTCATTTTGATAGTAAATACACTTTTTTCTTGATCCAATAATTTGTATATATGCTCCTGGGAAGAGGTGCAGATCTTCACATTGAGTATGATTTAATGTGAACGTGCTATCCAAAAGAAGTGTGCGTTTTAGTTATGTTTGCCTTAGTATAACTTCAGATTTATCTCTCTTTTGCATATTCCAAAACGTTTGATATCACTGTGTTGTGTAGCAGGTCTTTGCTGGTGCAGCGGGTTTGTATCAAAATGTGGAGCAAGTGCATAGTCTCCGATGACCCCAATTTCCAAAAATTAATTAATTCAACTCGTTTTCTTTCTGTGAATCCAACATATATATATGGTCATGTGACCATTCTTTTATACAATACCACTTATGTATTACAATTAATGAAAGGCATCATTAACCATTTTTGTCTTTTCATGAGCTATTTTATTGTGGTGTGTCTGGTTAGGATTAATGAAACGCATCATTAACCCTTTTTTTCGGTTTTGTGGGCTTTTTTGTGGTTTGCCTGGTTACAATTAATGAAATGTATCAATAACCATTTTTTAGGTCTCGGACTAGCCTTGCACTGCGCAGTAGTGCTTGCGCAGCCGAGAATTAATGTCTCTTAGAAGGGGGCTTGAACCCGCCCCTCTTCTCCATTGGCTGGCTTCCTAAACGGAGGCCAGCCATTGGAGGAGAGGGGCATCACTCGGTTCAAGCCCCGTCTTTTCCAGATTCGGGGGCGCGTTTTTTCTCTTCTTTCTTGTTTTCGTTCTCTCCTCTTCCCATTGGCTGGAATTTTACCTTCCAGTCAATGGGAAGAGGAGAGAAGGAAAACCACGCCCCCTAATCCCAAAATGACGATGCTTTCTCCGAGGCATTTCTGCCTCGCCTCAGAGAAAGATGGTGGTGTTGGATCCTGTGTCCCAGAACGAAAACATGTTTCTGGTGTGTTCCTGTGCTGCACCTAATGATCAGCAGGTAACTTATGTTCTTTGTCCTCGTGTTGTTGCCCCCAGTCTTACCCTGCTGTACTTCGACTCTTTCTGGAGCTGCTCGGCTCCGCTCGCCTCCCCCCCTTCCCTCTTCCCGCAGCCCTCCTCCGTTCCGCTCTCGCCTCCCTCCTTCCCACAGGTAGGTGCAGAAATGACTCCCTCGGTGTGTCGGGGGGTGACTGCCGAGTCTCGAGTCTGGGTAGTGTTGAGAGGCCTAGATGTCACCAGGGATGCATTCGGGCTGAAACTGGTGTGTCTGTGCTCCAGGCCGGGGGGCCGTAGTCAGGTCCCAAAGCACTGTGTGGCATGTAGTCACGCGTGTATGAGAACCGGCCCCCTGCACTGCACCTCTGGGCGCTACGATGCTTCCAGCCCTATGTGAGCCTCAAGCAGGCCGCTCCGCGGCTACCCCCAGGCACTGTCAGTGTCGGCCCTGGCCAAAACGTAGGTAAGTGTGTCCCAGGTGCAGGCCGCCGCCCCTCACTGCGCTCCCCCAGGGGCGAACGCCGCTGTCTTTCCCGATCTGGATCGTGGCGAGGGGGGCAGTCAGCGAGTCTGCCGGTCCACTGGCGTGTTTCAGAAACTTCTTACCCCTGCAGGGCTGTACCGTTAAGGAAGGGTTCCTCGATGCCTCAGTACTGGCTGCACCACCGCTAGGCCTGCTTGTATTCCGTATGTTGCGTTGGGCCGCCGCCGCGTCTCCCACACTGAAGGCCAGCGTAGGCTCGGGCTTAGGTGCGCTGTGTTGTCCGGGGCTCCCGGGGACAAACCACTGCCCCTCTCGTGCCTTCTGTTGCTGTGTGAGTACCACGATTGCGGTCTCCTATGTATTCACTTGCCTGAGCCGCAACTCCGATGTCTGCCGTTCCGGTGGCCAATTTAAAGCGAGATACCGCTGCTGGGCCCCGTCCTAAAACAGTGTCTCTCACCTTGTGGTAGTGCCGGCTCAGGGGTATGCTGGTCCACTATCTTGAACGGGGTGTCCACTGCTCCCAGGACTTCAACCGGCAAGCGGCTCCAGCCCCTTCCTATCAGCCGCATTGCTGGTGAATGTTAAGTTGCTTGCTGGCTGCGATGGAGCAGAGCCGCTCCCGGACTGAGCTGTACCGCGTCAGGGCAGCGTCCGGCCCCGCTGTTGATTCTGCTGCCACGGGCGGTGGACTCGACCATCACCCGTCCCCGTGGCCGTGTCCGCAATGTCCTCGACGTGTGGACTCACTGCAATGAGTCTGCCTGCTGTAGACAGCAGAACACTGGTGTTTTACTGGGTCGCCGACGGGAGCAGAGGAGCCGCACGTCCGATCAAGTCGCCTCCCCCCTTCCCTCTGCCCGCAGCCCTCCTCCGTACTGTTTTCTGGAACACACGTAATCGGGGCATAGTAACACCCTTCTTCCAAACCAGCCGGAGACACTCCGTCTCATGCGACGGTGCTCCTAGGCTTCCGCTGCGCGACCTACAGGACCGCGAGGATGAGTACTGCGCAGAGTTGTTAGAGCCTTCAGCAATGAACATTGGTGTAGCTCTTAGGTGCGTGGTATGTATCACAGCTCACCCTGACTACAGAAATACATCGCAGCTGAACGCCGCCCTATCTGCTGAGAAGCATATCACTTCGTTTTGGGAGCTAACCGAGGGGCAGGCACACACGATTCTGGAATCCACGCGTGGCTCCAGATGCAGCCGCCTCGTGTCCTTTTGATACACCATATGGTGGGCGGCTGCCATCTTGAAACCGGGTGGACCGGGCCCTCTGGCAAACTGGGCTGTGTCATTGGTTCTGGTTGATGCGGTGAAGCAGGACCAAAAAAAGGTTCAACACAATTGCAGCTCTGCTGGATTAGAGGAATGTGCATCACAAGAAGTCGATAAGCTGCCGAGTCCTCCGGTGATTGCTTGCTGTCCTGCCCCCTCGTTGCTCGTGCTTGCTGTCCTGCCCCCCCTCGTTGCTCGTGCTTGCTGTCCTGCCCCCCCTTGTTGCTCGTGCTTGCTGTCCTGCCCCTCCTCGTTGCTTGTGCTTGCTGTCTTGCCCCCTCGTTCGTTGTGCTTGCTGACCTGCCCCCTCATTGCTCGTGCTTGCTGTCCTGCCCCCCGTTGCTTGTGCTTGCTGTCCTGCCCCCTCGTTGCTTGTGCTTGCTGTCCTGCCCCCTCGTTGCACGTGCTTGCTGTCCTGCCCCCCCTCGTTGCTTGTGCTTGCTGTCCTGCCCCCCCTCGTTGCTTGTGCTTGCTGTCCTGCCCCCCTTGTTGCTTGTGCTTGCTGTCCTGCCCCCTCGTTGCTTGTGCTTGCTGTCTTGCCCCCTCGTTGCTTGTGCTTGCTGTCCTGCCCCCTCGTTGCTTGTGCTTGCTGTTCTGCCCCCCTCGTTGCTTGTGCTTGCTGTCCTGCCCCCCCCTCGTTGCTTGTGCTTGCTATCCTGCCACCCTTGTTGCTTGTGCTTGCTGTCCTGCCCCCTCGTTGCTTGTGCTTGCTGTCCTGCCCCCCTTGTTGCTTGTGCTTGCTGTCCTGCCCCCTCGTTGCTTGTGCTTGCTGTCCTGCCCCCTCGTTGCTTGTGCTTGCTGTCTTGCCCCCTCGTTGCTTGTGCTTGGTTTTTTCCCATTCTTCTGCCCTGTTAGCTAATCTGGTGTTCTCCAGTTACTGGTGAATATTTAGCAATCCCACTCCCACCTATTCGAACTTGCTGTCCTCATTCACCCAGCTTGAATGGGCCATTACCCTCCTTACACACTCAAACCCCTCTCCGGTCCTTCCACTTTCCCCAGCCAACTTGAACTAACTCTCTCCATCGTGGTCTGGCAACCACCCTCCTCACCTGAACCCACTCCTGTGCATGGTGGCCGGTGTGGATCGTCTCTTTTCCTTTTTTTTCGAGTCACAACCTGCTGTGAGACTGGTGGCCTTCCTTCCAACCAATGGGAATGGAGTGCTTTCATTGCCCAATGGCATTGTGTTGTGCTGTGATTAGCTAAAGACATGCCTGAAACAGGTGGCAAAGGGGTAAGACCAGTTTAGATAACTGCAGATCTTTTTGTTTTGAAAACATCACGCAATGACATTTTTAAATGTGCACAGCCAAATCTACCAGCACTTGCAGTAAAATATTTCGAAACGTTTTAGTAACACAATGAATTTGCTGTGCTCCTTGAGTGCACTCATTAAATGTGGTGTAATTCAGTTACTCTGTGAATTGTGTACTGTGCAGTGATGATGTTGCATTACATTTTCAAATTATTTCTGGAAGTGCTTCGAATTTAAATCTACCACTTGTGCTAATGCGATAGCGCTGATACAAGTAATGGATTGGTAGGATTTCTTTGCACCGCCAACGGATACCTATTGATTTACATGATAATTTTTCTGACTGCAGTAATTATGTGCCTTGAGGGTAATACTATCCTATTGTACTGATAAAGACCCTGCTTGCAAATAACAACTGGGTTCGAAACGTTGGCGCAATTTGTTGGCTGGATATTTAACGTACAATCTGTGGCTCTGTCTGTGTGTGTGTGGCTCTGCCTGTGTGTGTGTGGCTCTGCCTGTGTGTGTGTGGCTCTGTCTGTGTGTGTGTGGCTCTGTCTTCGTGTGTGTGGCTCTGTCTGTGTGTGTGGCTCTGTCTGTGTGTGTGGCTCTGTCTGTGTGTGGCTCTGTCTGTGTGTGTGTGTGTGGCTGTGTGGCTCTGTGTCCGCTAATACTCTCTACTACTCTATAATGTTCACCTATTGCCATTGTAAATGACAATACCATTTAATTATGTTTTTTTTAAAAAGAAAAAATGAAAGAAATGCCATTTGCAATGCCAATAGCTCCAACTTTAATAAAGCCGAGACCATTGCATTGTAAATGCTTGTGTGTTTTTGTGGGCGTTTTTGTGGGCATTTTTGCGGTTTGTCTGGTTACAACTAATGAAGCCCGTCATTAACCCTTTTTGTGTTTTTGTGGGCTGTTTTTTTGTGGTTTGTCTAGTTACATTTAATGAAACGCATCATTTACCCTTTTTGTGGGCTGATTTTTGCGGTTTGTCTGGTTCCACTGTGCTGCACCCTTGCTGTGATAGATCTTCATTTGCCAAGAAGCCCATCCGTGAGTCAGCCAGTGTAAAGCAGTGACTGGTAGTCAGGGCTTTAAGTGGGATGAAAAAACTGGGGGGCCTCTCAAAGGGGCGTGGCCAGTGTACTTAGGGGCGTGGCTTTAAAACACTTACTCTAAAAATCTGTGCTTAGCATAGTGTGACACCCGACTTGTATTTTGCGGTTCCTGTCATTGCATCCAGATATGTGATTCAACAAGTAACATCATACCTACAATAAGTCAGGACTATTGGCTTTGTCAATGGTTATTAGTTGCATAGGATAAATAAGCTGTAACGATGGCTTGTTACATATAATATTGAAAAAGTTTCCAATTAAAGCATTGGTGACCCTACCACAATGTTGCTGCTCTTGCGTTTCAGAAAGAGAAGGGAAATCCAGAAAGAAAATGACTCTTTAAAGGATTTCCCTTCCCCCACAACGCTCACCTGACATGACGTCATGGCGTAACTTCTCCACTAGTGAGAAGTGAGCAGTGTGGGCAGCGCACAACCATGTGCTTACTGTCTCCAAACGGGTCTTTATCGGGCTGTTTTGCGCCCTGGCACTTTTTTCCAGACTGCAGTGACAGCAAACTGCTGTCACTGCAGTCCGGAAAAAACGGACCGCCTGTACCAGGGCTCAAAACAGAGCCCGATAAAGACCAGTTTCGAGGTCCCCTGAAAAAAACTGCCGGTGCTCAGACCCCTTGAGACCCGGCCCACTTAAAGCCCTGCTGGTAGTGGCAATGGAAATGATGTATTCTGGAAACCCATAATTTGGGGATCAATGTGTGGCAGCAGAAAGGGGGTGGAGTTACAAGTGGAGGAATCATGAAAAGTGGAGTCTGACAGTCAACATATACATTTCTTTTTTTAACACTTTGCTGCAAAGAAATTTTAAATAAGGAGAAATGTGGCAATATATCTGATCTGGCATACTTCATTGCTCACAAAAAGGCTGCATTTCAAAATATCTTACAGGGTTAAGGCATCTGCTGCAGAGGTCTTTCTGACCAAGAACTTGGTGGATATGTCTGAATGCATTCTAGTCACATTTATGATTCATGGGTAGCCTAGAGGATTACTGTGCTAGCTGCTAAGCAGATTTCAAATTTGTATCTATGGAGATAGGTAAGTGTGTTAAGGCTTTTGACACAGAGATCCTTTTAGTGCTTGCAGTTCATACGTTTGAATAATTGTAACATAGCATAGTGAGCCATATTCAAATTTTGGTCGGCGGTAAAATTGGTAATGACGCAGTGCATCTTAGCGCATGGGCACGATGGGCAGTTGCCCGGGGGACCCACGAGCATAAAGGCCCCATGCAGTCCAGAATTTAACACAAATTTTCCATTAAACATTTTTATTCCTGTGAGTGGTTGTGTGGGCAGGGAACAGTGCACTGCTTTGTCAGGGGGCCTATAAAGCTGTTAAGATGGCCTGGGATGATGTCCGGAACATCCTAGCCAAATGCAGCTGTATCTAACCATATACCCACCTCTGACCCCAAGGGCCATGTCCATAAGAGTCAGTGTTCTACACCTGTTTAAGAATGAAACCAAGACTGATGCCCCTCGATCCCAACTGCCTCCTTAGAACAGCACACTGATAAACTGATCCATATTAAATAGTCAATTTGTTGTCTGCATTATGGCTTGCAAATGCTATTTAGATCACAAGGTGCCTCCTGTTGGGCCTTGCAAAAAATCAAAAAGAAGAAAGGCTTAGAAGCAACAGAACTTAGGAGGTAGGCACATGCTCATGTAGTCACTGCAACCAAGCTGTGCCTGGCTGTTGGACACATAACTAGGGCAACTCCTGGGCTGCTTGTGGTCTGGTTCATTGAGGACCTGGCCTGGCAGTTCAGGCTGGACTGTTCCCACGATAAGCAGGGTCAAGACTGATCTGCATATGGTTCGGTCCAAATTGAGGTGGCATGGTGAGCAAAAGAACGATGGGTTGGGATGCTGCCCCAAGCAATTGCCGGCGGTTATACAAAGTGCAAGCATTCCCTCCATCACCATTTGTGTGTTTTGTGTATTGCCCTAAGTGGGACTGGTATGCCCAGACATTCGTCCCATGCACACTATGTCAACGGAACCAAGCTGTACCTTGCTGATGAGCCCAGAAGTAGGGCAAAAACGGTCATGTGTTGCTTGTGGCAGGGAGCATCTGGGCTGGACTGTTCCTATGAGGAGCATATGGCTGGGTCCAAACTGAGATGGCATGGTGAACATGATGAACAAAAGAACGTTGGGTTGGCATGCTACCCCATGCGATTGCCAGTGGTTAGACAAATTGCATGCATTACTCCCATCACCTTTTGTGTGTTTCAAGTCCAAAATCACCCAAACATGTGGAGAAACATCAAAAATCACTGAAGAATGTGCACCCTCTACCCAACGAAAGGAGTTATTTGATGACTTATTGATAATCCTCAATAAAGTGTCCTTCAGTATGTGGGAATGACTCATCACTGAGACAGGTGTGACCACTTGAAAATGAAAAACACTCCTCCCCTTAAGAGGGGGAATAAATGTGCCACACCTCCTACCATTGTCTTGTAGATACCAAGCATGAAGAGGAAGGAAGCATTACCACCGCCTCCCTCTTTCTCATCCCATTCATTATCTATGAGGAGGTAGCCAGCAGTGAAGAGGACACGGATATCAGACACCTACCTACAAAGATAATGCAGCATGGTGGAAACTTTAATCGAGCGAACCATCATACACAGGTGTAGCACTGAGTACAGCCTTGCCAAAAGGAGCTCGCGGAGGAGGCATCTGAAGTTCATCATGATAAACAAAGGTTTCGGAGGAAGCCAGTGTGGTAGCTCGCTCACATCCAGGATGACCCTGACTCCAAGTTTCACCTTTGGAAGCCTGGTGAAACCGCCCTGAATCGAAGCAGGTAAAGGGATCCATAAACTGAGTATAGTCCGAGGAGATCACAGAGTGCAACCACTGGATCATGGTTGCCGCAGGAGAATTATGACACAAAGGTGACAAGGGTATCAGGAACATGAAAAGGAGAAGAATCCATATATAAATGTGCACTGTCTAGAAGAACATAGTTGTTGCTCAAGTAATTAAAAGTCATAAATCTGCTGTTGTAAAGGAGGTGATGATGTTCTGCGGTGATGTCCATCCGAAAGGTGGAGGAACACACAAAAAATCAATTGCATCCTTTACATCAATGACAGGCACCATGTAATCTGGGCTCCAATAATAAAAATTGAGTGAACATCCTGCCCCGGTGTGGCTGCGGGAATAGAACCACTGCTTGTTATGCAATGAGGGTATGAACCCCAAGATGGAGAGCTTTCAGTTTCACAGAATCCAGATCCCATGGAGTGACAGGAGCTTTGGAGGAGGAGAAAGAGGAGAACATTTGATGAAGTGGCATGATGAACAATGCCCAGTGCTCACTGATTCCAGAAGTTTTGACACCGGCAGCTGAGGAAATACTTAAGCCAGCCTCCCACTGGAGTTGCTGGAGGTGACACTATAAGGCCGATGTAGTCTGGAACAATGATGTTCTAAGGAGGGACAGGAATGAAATTCAAGGTTATTATTATTCTTATCTTAAAAAGAACCAAGTCCTCAACCTTTGCCCGTTAAGAAGGTGTCCCACACCAGCACAGGCTACAAAGGATGGCATTTAGATTAAGGCTGAGAATAAAAAGAAGTAGCCAATTTCTGATCCTAAGCTCCCTGTTTGGCCAATTCCCCCAGACGGGGTCCAAAAAAGCATTGACCTCGAAAAAGAAAGCTGATGGAGAAGGGACTTTTGGGATCAGTTACAACTTCCAGGTTTGAAGCCTAAATGGGCCACAGCTGACACTGTAACCAAGAAGGTAGCCTTCAGGGTATGTAAGGCGATGGTAGAAACAAACTGAAACTGTTTCTCTATACAGCTGATCTAAAATGCACAGTCTGACTCTTCCTCTATGATCAAAAGAGTGACTAAAATGATTCCATGAGAGATTTCTTTTATAACAGAGTTTTATATAGCACAAACTTGACCCTATGTTATCGAGTATCAGAGCGCTGTACACGAGCACCAGTTGCGTTACACAAGGACACATTCATTTTTGTTAGGCACGGGGAGATTAAGTGATATGCCCAGAACCACAGGATGTTGAGCGTCCCTGCGGAGACTCAAACCCGGCTCCCCAGATTTGAGGTTGAACGCCCTAGCCGGTAGGCCAACTCCTCTCCAGCATAAATGGCGTAGGGTAAGATCCTAAGAGCCAAAAAGACAGCTAAGTGATCCTGTTTAAAAAATGTTTCCATCTTCTTATCAGTGAGAGTCCCTGAAGCAATTACTAAGGATCCATCAAAATAAGAAAGATGGCAGCTCCCCTTCCAAAACATCAGGGACGTTCAGATGAAAGTTCTGAAGAGGATTCAGCGCAGACCATCACCATACGCGAGGTGCTGAAGACTTCTTTGATTCCTTCCATGATCGTGGTAGGGACTGGTATCGAGCGAATCCCTGGAAGGCTGGAAGGGTGGGGACCAGTTTTGTAGTTTAGTGAAATGGGAGGCTAGTAGTGGCAGTGGGAGGTTCTGATCAAAGATGGTGAAAAGACCCTCATCAGAGGTAGAGGGTAAGGATGGGGTGTATGCATGGTATTTAACTAGATTTATTACTGTCTGATGTCAGGTTTTGTCCATTTACTAAATATTGTCCCTAATTACCTGTTTTTTCAAACTTATCTGTATATCCCGAATTAGGAACTCTAGTCAGGGGTACCCCCTCCTTTTTGTGCATACACTTTCTCCACAGCCTGTCTTTGCGGGGGTTTAGTTAGTTTTAGTTTCTGTCTGTTTTGTCTTTTATATACTCACTTCTTAAACTTTTCTGTAGTCTATGTTCTAGCAGTGCCCTGCATTTCACCTGTCCACCTCCACTGCATCCTTTTTGCTCCCCTGCCATGGACAAACTACTCACCTTCGGGTTTTCCGATGAGGACTTTGTCTCCATGGTAGGTGAACTAGCCACCACAGAAAATCCAGTTAGTAAAAATTTGCAAAATACTGAATATCAACAATTGTTAGCTCTAAAGAAAAAAACAAAAAGAATAGAGCTGCATGGCCACTTCATGCTCCAATATTTAAAAGCAGGAGTTATTCCCCAGGGCTTACGAGTTAAGAACATCCCTGGATTGTTCGTACAAATACGTAGATTCTTAGAAAGATGGTCCCTCATAGCGAACAGATGCTCGAGGGATCTAATGATGCTAATAGTGGAAACTGCTAAGCATTTAGTTGAATCTCTCCTACAAGAAATAGCTGATCTTGAGCTCAAACTTAAAAATAGTACAGCGGTAGATGACGCTGTCAAAAAACTGGAGGACATGGAAAAAGAACTACAGTCCTATAATGACTATCTACTCAAAAGAAAAATGGACAAACTAAAAAAAGATGTCCAATATTTCAGTAATGAAAAAGTTTACCCCTATCTCGCGGATAATTATTATCAACCAGAACCACTAGGTGATGCATCCCACATGTCTAACCAACAATCTATTCCCAAGAAAGTAACCACCTTCTCAAACACGTCATGGTCGGACAATGAAAGCATCAATAGTGACACCGAAATAGGAGTACAACAAAGAGGAGGATATAATAGAGGCAACAGGCCTTTTTTATCCAGGCGAGGGAACACACAGGGACGCTGGAAACCGAGATATCAGTCCCGATTCAGAGGCAACTACCAACAGCCCAATCAACACTACCCTCCACCGCCCAACCCACAGTATCCTGGGCCATTGATGCATGCCTACCCTCCACCTCAGAACTATCAGGAGGCTCCTGCAATGTACTCCAACCCGAATCAATATCTAGTGACCCGCCATGCACAATACTGGCGCGACTAGAGGAAATACCCATTTTCAACCTAAGTAGCAAGCCACTAAATTCAGCTACTGAATCATTACTAACCAAAGGACTCTCCTTTGTCCCCCATTGCAACATCAATAAGTTTGAACTCTTTAAAGACCTCATGAATTTCTTTAGAAAAATCAGACTTCAAAACTTTTTTGAATCTACGACCCCAGATGCAGAAGAAAGTACCAATCTATCAGGTCGTAAACCGGCATCAACTTTTCTACCCACCTTGGAGCAAGTTTCTCCAGAAATAGCTACATTCGAACATGTTGTATTCAACAAGCTTACAGCTGCTACTAAATTCATACCTACTCCCAGCTTTAACATCACCTATGATGAGCACCAAGCTCTAGCAGCACTTAAAAACAACAAAGAAATTACGATCAAATGTTGCGATAAAGGTGGAGGCATAGTGGGTTTAGACACTGACCAATATATACTAAATATGGAGAAACTACTGCACAATACGAACCATTACATACCAATCAAAAAAGACCCCACAAAAAGAGTCCAGTCTGCTATCCGGACCTTGACCACTAAAGCACTTGATGACAACATCATCTGTGAAAAAGAATGTCTATTCTTGAATGTCCACCAACCCAAAATGGCAGCCATATATGGGGTTCCTAAAATCCATAAAAACAGCAAGGATCCACCCTATAGACCCATAGTTACAACCATTGGGTCAATTACTGAGCCGCTATCCAAATATATTGATACCATCTTAAGGCCATATATCCCTGGTACTCCTTCCCACATCAAGGACACCAGGGATATTATCAATCTAGTGGAATCGCTGTCATTTAACCCAGAGAACCAATGGCTGGTCACTATGGATATAGAGGCCCTCTATTCCAACATTCCCCAACCAGGCGCAATCTCAGCTGTTTCCTGGTTTATAGACACACACGAAATAGACTGTCCTAAAACTTTCGTACTTGATTGTCTTAGAATAGTCCTATCAGAAAATACCTTCGAGTTTAATGGCTCCCTCTACCAACAGACGAAGGGCGTAAGCATGGGGGCTTCGTGTGCACCCACAGTAGCCAATATATATATGGCGGAGTATGAATCAAAATTCATCTACAATGATGTTGCTCCTTTTAGCGAGTCCGTTACACACTGGGCCCGCTACATAGATGATGTTTTCTTTATTTGGACTTCAGAAACAGAACCACTCTCCACCTTTGTGTCTTGGCTAAATCTATGCGATGACAATATACATTTCACTGCCACATCCAGCCAAACGCAGGTAGAATTTTTGGATATTAACATCATCAGCAATAACAACCATGTTCATGTAGATCTGTATGTGAAGCCAACTGCTCGCAATACACTTTTACACTACACCAGTTACCACCCCAAGACCCAAAAACCAAGTATTCCGTTTGGCCAGTTCCTTCGAGTCCGAAGGAACTGCTCCTCTGTGACAGACTTTGACAAAAGGGCGGCCGAGATGAAAAATAAATTTATATCTCGAGGGTACCCCAAGCGATTAGTCCGTGACTCTTACAAAAGAGTAAGGTTCTTTGATAGACAACACCTACTAACATCTCGCACCAAAGAACCTAACTCCAAAATGGTCTTTGTAACAAGACATTCTGATGGAGCGGTAATTTCTTCTGGTAATTTCTCAATGCAAAACCCTCATGCTACCTCTAATTTACCGCTCAAAAGGTGTTGGGCCCTTCACACCATGTAATACCTTCAGGAGACTTTAAATAAAGATGAACAGTCAAAAATGCAATTATTATTT
Organism: Lissotriton vulgaris; assembly: GCF_964263255.1. NCBI lineage: Eukaryota > Metazoa > Chordata > Amphibia > Caudata > Salamandridae > Lissotriton > Lissotriton vulgaris. The sequence goes on along the minus strand of NC_141700.1, from coordinate 132,294,416 downwards.
TAAGCCAATAAAGAGAGTTGTTGAGTATTTAAAGGGTTTTATTTTCTAGTCGAAAGTTAAGTTTTCTCTGACCCTTTATTCATTAGTAAAATATCAATCAGGTTACAGAATTTGGAAAACAGAAAAAATATCATTAATACAGAACATATTACAGTCTGCAAATCACCATTACATATAGGAATGTGGCGCAAAATGCATTCAAGATTCTTAAAGAGTTTCTAAGAAAAAATAGTCTTGCAAAAATCTCCCATTAAGAAAAATAAATGCATAAGTCAAATAAATCTTTTCAGACCTAATTAATTTGTCTAAGCATAACTTGAAGTTTAGCATCTAATTCTATTTAATCAGCTGTTCTTCTGCATCTGTCTGTGTCTAAAGAGCAAGCAGGGAGGGAGACAGCCCGCCCTTCACGAGACCTCAAAGGAATGTGGCCAAGATATGACGTGGAAGCAAGAAACCTCCCCTTGATACTCCTCGGACGCAAACCCTCAGCAATCTCCCGGGACGTTTCTCGTACCTAACCCATAGAAGCCTAAGCCAAAATGAGCAAGAAGCCAGCTGAGCTGAAAAAGCCCGCCCCTGTCAGTTTTTATATACAAAATTTTGGCAGACTACACAAAATGTTGCATTTCAGGAAAACCTGTACGTTGATTGGTCAATCATGATGGCATGAGTTTGCACTTTCCTGACGCATTAAAAAAAAAAAACTGTTTTAACAAAAGAAGCATACATGAATAATACATTTATAAACATTTGCAACATTTACTAGGGAAAATGTTTCATTTTAATTCTTCCTTCCTTTTCTCAGCGCAGTAGGACGGATACTTTAGTTAGCTGGCACATTGGCACAATCAGAAGAATGTACAGTTCAAGCTGTCCTTCACTTCTTGGCATGAGGAAAGCTGCCACAGTCTGCGCATGCTCCCTTCTCATTCAAAGCAAGCCATAGCTTTTGATGGTTTCACAGGCAGCCATTTAATGGTAGGCCCCAAAAATAAAATAAACAAAAAGATAATATTAATGTCATGTATAAATGTTTACCTAGCCAAGCTACTAGTGTAAAGCAGCTTTTCTATTATTTATGACAACATGCAAAATAAATGTGCAATGTACAACAAAGAAAAAGAGGTGTTATTACTGAAAATATTTATCAAAATATGCAACAAGTCAAAGTCTTTTAAGACAGGAATAGTGGATTTAGATTACATGGGATGCGCTGGGAAGAGAGAAACATATTCTATTAATCTTCAAAGCTAAAAAGGCCACTTTTCTCTACATTGCAAAAACACATGTTAATTCAGCAGAAGCATTTCAGACTAAATAGGCCTCACTCATGTTTTTTTTATGTGCCATGTTTTTAACTTGCACCAAAATGTGCGTGGCAATTTAAATGCAGTCTGTCTGAAGCACAAAAATAAAACAATGCCTGACTGCAGAGGAAATCTGCTCCATCAATCCACCCTTCTGATAATTCAAATCATAATAAAATGATTTATAATTAATCACACAATTCATTTTCAAAAGTGACATTTTTTTAAATTGCAAAAGCTGAGCATATAACAATTTTAAATCTATTTCTAAGGCAAACACAAGTCTATCTGTAATCAGATCATATATAGCCAAGCTCAAATGTTTTAGTGCAGAGTTCTGTAAGTAGCTTCTTGAAACAGTTAGTCTTCTTTAAAATAAATAACTAAAATAATAAAAAAGGAATTCAACAGGACAGTTTCAGCATTTCTTTTCTCTTTGTCATCAGCTTGCCATCAGAATGGCTCATTGGCATTCTGTACCTTTTTCAATGCAAATTAGACTACTTAGGTGCTGAGAAACGCGGACAGAGCACCATCAATCCTTGGCACTTTTTCAATCAATGCCTTTCACTCTTATTTTCACTTTGATCAGATTCAGATGATTCACCACTTCATCTCTCAGACCAAAGCCGTTGCACCATCCATTATGCAGATCTTGTGTAGCAGCTGCAATCTGGTGAGAAACTGCACACTGTACATCAACCAGACCTACACAGCCATGGCTAGTGTTCTCCTCAGTGTTTTCCACAAGTGCATTTGCATATGCATTTTCAAGCCACTTTGGTGTTGGTGAGACACCGTCTTTGGCAAAAGGTAACTCAGTGCTGCCATTGTGTTGCTTTATTATGCTTGACACTTCAGGCAGATAGCTGCAATCCATTCCTTGTCCAATCTGTTGTTCTGCACTCATTATCTTTGTGACCACATTATGATCTGATTTCAGAGAAACTGGCAATCTATACCTGGGCATCAGTCTTTGCAATAACACTTTTGCCACTATGCAGTTGTCACTTTTCTCAAAAACAGTTCTGATACAACCCTGTAGTGCTGCTTCAAAAACATTTTCTTGAGCCTCTTTTAATTCACCTGTGAAGATTCCATAGAATGTACATGCTAACAGAACACGAATTTGTGCAACTGAATAAGCATTTCTCTCTCCCATGACAACAGTGACTCTCATTTGAGCAGATATACTGCATGTTATGGTAAGGGCAATCAATTTCAAATTTTGGACTGGGGCAACTACTGAGAGCCATGAAGCTTTGACAACATAATGTATAAGGAGCACAGCATGTGCTGCTTTTAATGTGTCACCTTTCAAACATGGGCCATCTACAAAGTGGACATTGTTGGGCTGACTCAGACATTCATCATTAAAGTCTGATTTTGGCTTTATGCATATTTTCATGATATTTAGACACTCATATTCATTCTTATCACAAACCAATTCATTTGCTGACATTTCTGTGAAGTTAGGGTCAAAGGTCATTGGGCAATACATCACAGACCTTTGAACACAGTCATCTTTTTGAATAGGCAATGAGAGAGTGCAGCCCTCCCTCTCACTGCAAATTGGTGTATTTTCTTTTAAATAAACTTTCATTCCTAGTGCTGGGGCGCAACATTCTTTCTCTTTGAACTCTAGGAATGCTTTTGTGCAATTGTTGTCCAATGGAAGCGGATCAGACACATCCTCATGTGTCAGCCTCAGTAAAGGCTTAGCCACTAGGGAAAGGTTTAGTAACCACTCTCTACAGCAGCTAACCATTCCCAAAAATGTCCTGACTTCTTTCTGAATTTGAGGTGGATTTTTCTGGTGAATTATTTCCACCCTCTCTGGTGACACCTTTCTACCACCCTTTCCAATTTTGTGTCCCAGGTATTCATCTTCTTTTTGACAGTACTCCTGATTATTCTCATGCATTGGCACTGTGACAAGGACTTTGCAAAAATCAATAAAAGTAAGCCATTCTTCAGCACATGGAATGTGAAAAAATATATTGGCTGGATTCGGTACCACAGGACAACATGGAAAAAATATGCTTTTAATCTCCTGCACTATTCTGTTCTTTTCATTTATTTTCTGTGAGCCTGTGATCAGAAAGTTACACAAACTTCCAATCAATTCCATCAAAAATCCTTTTATTGGTAAAATTCCTGCAACTGATGGTGTTCCTGAATACATGTCATTTGGTTCTAATTTTAATAAGACATGTTCTGCACATTTTATTAATCTGGCATCCTTCTCTGTTAACTCTCTTATTTCTGTGTTTATTCTTTTTTCAAAATCAGAAGGTAATTTTTCAACTGTCTTTTCTGAAAATAATGCTACAGCTGTTTCTTGTTGGGCCATTTTAAAACGTACATTCTCATCAGGAATCTGAAAAATAACATTATCTGATGTACAGTATTCTGTGCTGTTTAATTTGCAAAACAATTGTTTTCCTGCTAGGCCTGAGTCACAGACAACAGTTTTGTCATTTTCCTCAAATGGGCCTAATTTTGGTGCAAATTTTTCTAAAACTGGGTTTGTAATTTCTTTGTTTAAAACTCCTGCATTTAAATCTGGACTTTCCACTGCCTTCACAATGGACTTGGTAAATTCAGAATTGTGAGGGTTAAAACTCTCATTTTCAAACACAGCAACCTGTTGGACTGGGTTTTGATTTTGTCTCTGGAAAAAATTCACATTTGCTCTGGACACCTTATTTAAATTAATTTGAGCTTTTTCCATATTTTGTGGGACCATCTTTGCTTGGAAAATTCCTGCCATAGGTACCTGTTTCTGATTTGACATTTGCATGTGCTTAGCTTGCATATTTTGCATCTGCATTTCTCCATGTTTTTGGGCATCATGTTTAAATTTATATTTCTTCTTCCAATGCTCAAATATGCTATAAAGATGGCAAAAGGACACATTTTCCAGCAGTACAACATCCATACCTGAATTTGCACAAACCAAACCAACTTTACTTCCATCCTGTGTTCTTTTAATCTGTACCCAATCAACAACCTTTGCTTGCACTCCACCCTTCAGGAAAATAATCACTGCTATGTTTTCCTCCATATCAACAGAAAATGATAGTGCATTCATGCAAACCCTTTTCATTGTCTCTTCATCTGGCCTTTGCAAAACTTTAGATTCAAACCACAATTCAGTCTGCATGACAATGTAAAAGAACATTTCCAAATTAATGCACAGCTCTTTTAAAATCTCAACAAATCCCTCAACATTTGGGTACCACAGCATAATTCTGTCTCTCAATTGTGGGATTGTGTTCAGAAATGCTGCAAGTTCACTTTTATTCTGTGGCATATGAAAATGCACTTCTCCCACCATTTCTCTCAATGAGTAAGCAAAAGCTTCTCCCTCATTCTGCTTATTATTTTTCTCAACTAAATCTGGTGGCTTCTTTTCCTTATCCAGTTTCCTAGCCAGGTCTGGTGGTTTCCTTTTCTTCTCATGTTTTCTTGCCCATTTGTCTCCTAATTTCTCAAACCCATTGCATTTAAAAATATACTTTATTTCTGCAATGTGCAGTTGCATTTCTGAAGAACACATTTTCTCATTTGCTTCATCATCCATATGTACCCTAAAACTTTTCTGAAATGGGAAACTTCCTGAAACATCAATTTCATATTTTTGAGACAAATCTGTCAGGTCATTATGGGTAGTTAATGCACATGCAACTGTTTCCTTACTCAGGGAAATTAATTCTTTTTCCTGACACTTGTTCACATTTTCATTATTTAAACAGCATGGACTGTTATTTTCTCCATGTTCAAGTGCTGAGTTTAAAACACTAAGCTGTTTCTCTTTTTCAGGGCCTGTGCTAATATGTTCTCCCATGTTTTCAATCTTTTTAATCACTGCTGCATCCTCTAAGCAGGTTTGAAAAATCAAATTTTCAATTACATTTATTTTATTTGGGGCTGCAGATGTTGTAAATACCATGTTTCCCTCACCTTTCAGTGCTTGGGGTAATTTCTGTTCAATAATCTGTGTATTCTGAGTTTCTGAAATAAACTCTGCCATAATCACTCCTTCTGCAGTTCTTTGAACCTTTTCAGTAGGGACCATATTAATTGGGACAGTCATAATTTTTCTATGCATTATCTGTGCATCTGCAGTTAGCAATTCTTGGACTGAATCAGGCACATTTGAAGCAGTAACACCTGGAGGTATCACTGTCAGTGCTAAATCAACAGGTAATGGGTCAATATAAAAGGTCTGCACAGTTTTCTCAATCTGTGTTTTTCTCTGCTCAACAGAAGCAGTAGCCACTGTAGTGCTTACTGGTACACTATTTTTAGTATTTTTAATGGGAACCACATAAAGTGGTGGACACTCAGTTAACAATGCATCCATTATTTTATCCCCTGAATCATTATTTATTTGAAGCTCTTTATCATCATTAATTCTCTTCTCCTGTATTTGGTTCTTTACCTTTTTATCCTCACTGGCTTTCTCTCTTGCTATCTTTTCCCACATGCTTAAAGCCTCAAATTGTGCAGCTTTAGATGGTGTCTTTATTTCACATAACACTTCCCTTAATTTGTCAATAATTTGCAATTCAAAAGTACCATCTTTTGGAAACCTCAAAACACCCTCTTTTTCAGTAATCTTGCACCATTGGTGAACCCACATACATGTATTTTGTCCCAAATTGGTAGACATAAAATGCACAGGTGTTCCTTCAGGAGCATCACCAATAAAAAACTAATTTTTCACTTTACCTCCTAACAGCTTCTTTAAACCTTCAAACATTTTCATTTTTGCAATAGTTCAATGCAATTTCTCTTTTACAAAGCTGTCAGTCTCAATTTCAGTCAGTTTTACTCCTACTACTGACCCTCCACAAAATCTTACTGCAATATTTCTCTTAATCAATAACTCTATTAGTAACAACATAAATACATTCGCTACTCTGTCTGTTGTGCTAAATAAAGGATAGACTTATATTCACTGCGAGTAACACATTCCGCTTACCCTTCACAAAGTAAGACCTTCCGTTTACTCTTCAAACACTACAGGTAAATTCCTTCCGCTTACCTGTCACACAAGCTCAGAAGAACCTGCTACTCCTTTGGATTTATCCTTCAGGATATATCTTAGTCCAAAGTTTCACCAGCGAACCCTTTTGCTGTCACTCAAGCTCAGAAGAACCTGCTACTCCTTTAGTGTGACCCTTTCTAGGTGATATCAGACCAAAGTTTCACCAGCGAACTCTTTGCTACAATCACTCACACAGAAAATAGTCCCTAATTTAACACTGCCAGCCCTACCTAGCTTCTCAGTGCTATTCCAACAGACGAGTAACCTCAGTGCAGTGTGGCTTCCATTTACCACCCGCTATTCCTTCCCGGAATTCCACAGGTGTGCATACCTGCGTGTTCAGACAACATAGAACAAGACACTAACTTAACATAAAGAGTTAAAACATGTAATCAATAACCAAAAATTATGTCCTATGAAATTACCAATATAATCAATAACACCATCAATGCAAAATGAGCAAAATGTCACCAACAGTAAAAATCCTTACTATTTTCAACACTTCAAAAATACATATACTAGCATATTAACAACATTTCACAACCCTATTAATACTCACACCACTTCTTGCATCACCTGCCAGTACTGCTTTGCCAGTCTTCAGGTTCTGAGCATTGGAGTCAGGAATCAGGACTTGGACATTTATCTAACTTGGGCAATTATTTTATTTCCCTCTTAAGGTCAATGATCCATTAGTTGAGTAGTTGATGGTGAAATCAATAATCATTAATCACCAAACTAATCAATAATAACCATCCTCTGCTACCAAAAACTGATGGAGCGGTAATTTCTTCTGGTAATTTCTCAATGCAAAACCCTCATGCTACCTCTAATTTACCGCTCAAAAGGTGTTGGGCCCTTCACACCATGTAATACCTTCAGGAGACTTTAAATAAAGATGAACAGTCAAAAATGCAATTATTATTTTAAGCCAATAAAGAGAGTTGTTGAGTATTTAAAGGGTTTTATTTTCTAGTCGAAAGTTAAGTTTTCTCTGACCCTTTATTCATTAGTAAAATATCAATCAGGTTACAGAATTTGGAAAACAGAAAAAATATCATTAATACAGAACATATTACAGTCTGCAAATCAGCATTACATATAGGAATGTGGCGCAAAATGCATTCAAGATTCTTAAAGAGTTTCTAAGAAAAAATAGTCTTGCAAAAATCTCCCATTAAGAAAAATAAATGCATAAGTCAAATAAATCTTTTCAGACCTAATTAATTTGTCTAAGCATAACTTGAAGTTTAGCATCTAATTCTATTTAATCAGCTGTTCTTCTGCATCTGTCTGTGTCTAAAGAGCAAGTAGGGAGGGAGACAGCCCGCCCTTCACGAGACCTCAAAGGAATGTGGCCAAGATATGACGTGGAAGCAAGAAACCTCCCCTTGATACTCCTCGGACGCAAACCCTCAGCAATCTCCCGGGAAGTTTCTCGTACCTAACCCATAGAAGCCTAAGCCAAAATGAGCAAGAAGCCAGCTGAGCTGAAAAAGCCCGCCCCTGTCAGTTTTTATACACAAAATTTTGGCAGACTACACAAAATGTTGCATTTCAGGAAAACCTGTACGTTGATTGGTCAATCATGATGGCATGAGTTTGCACTTTCCTGACGCATTAAAAAAAAAACTGTTTTAACAAAAGAAGCATACATGAATAATACATTTATAAACATTTGCAACATTTACTAGGGAAAATGTTTCATTTTAATTCTTCCTTCCTTTTCTCAGCGCAGTAGGACGGATACTTTAGTTAGCTGGCACATTGGCACAATCAGAAGAATGTACAGTTCAAGCTGTCCTTCACTTCTTGGCATGAGGAAAGCTGCCACAGTCTGCGCATGCTCCCTTCTCATTCAAAGCAAGCCATAGCTTTTGATGGTTTCACAGGCAGCCATTTAATGGTAGGCCCCAAAAATAAAATAAACAAAAAGATAATATTAATGTCATGTATAAATGTTTACCTAGCCAAGCTACTAGTGTAAAGCAGCTTTTCTATTATTTATGACAACATGCAAAATAAATGTGCAATGTACAACAAAGAAAAAGAGGTGTTATTAACTGAAAATATTTATCAAAATATGCAACAAGTCAAAGTCTTTTAAGACAGGAATAGTGGATTTAGATTACATGGGATGCGCTGGGAAGAGAGAAACATATTCTATTAATCTTCAAAGCTAAAAAGGCCACTTTTCTCTACATTGCAAAAACACATGTTAATTCAGCAGAAGCATTTCAGACTAAATAGGCCTCACCCATGTTTTTTTTTATGTGCCATGTTTTTAACTTGCACCAAAATGTGCGTGGCAATTTAAATGCAGTCTGTCTGAAGCACAAAAATAAAACAATGCCTGACTGCAGAGGAAATCTGCTCCATCAATTCTACCATGAATGCAAAACTTCAGCAAATAGTCTTTTCAAATTGGCACATCCTGAACGCCACCAAACCCAAAGAACACCAGCTCCCCAAACCTGTTTTTGCATACAGGAAAAACAAAAACTTAAAAGATTTGGTGGTACGATCAAGGATGGAGCCTAAGCAAACTTCTGCCACACAAAGAGCCCTCACTGGCATGGTGCCTGTTGTAGGCAATTACAAATGCCTTACATGCACTGCCTGTGATTTTGCTATAGAGACAAAGGAATGGACCTTCAATAACAGACCACTCATATCTCAAACTCTGACCAACTGCAAAACCACAAATATGGTCTACCTTCTAGTATGCCCTTGCGGTTTGGGATATGTTGGTGAAACCGCCCGCATGATGTCGACCCGTCTCTCAGAACACAGATCCGCCATCCGAACTGGAAAGATGCAGGCCCCCCTAGTAAAACACTATTTGGAAGCCAAACACAACCCTAATGACATTCGCTGGTACATACTTGAAAAAATACGTAAATCAGCAGGTACACAAAGTACACAAGTGCGCAAATGCAGAGAGGTGTACTGGATTTTTAGTCTGGACACATATACCAAAGGCATGAACAATGAAATACCCTGGGATCAGGTCCTTAAATATAATTATGGCTAAACGACTGTTATGCCATTAATACTAGTATCCCTGCCCCAGCATCCTCCCTTCTCTCATTCTCGTTCTGTTTTCTAGGTACACCACTCGCCCCCTGCATCCTGCAGCCCGCCTCCCTTTTTTCACCCACGTACTCCGGTCCAACATGTCTGCCATAGTTTAGGTACATAGCATCCACATCACGCATAGCCCTTCCTTTATTTCCATTAAGCAATTCGTGTCACTCCACCTCTGTCCACTCATTGGCTCAATCACGTAAGCTTCATGGGTTCATAAACATCGGCACTTCCCTGGCAATTCCTGATCGGGTCCGACCGACTGACACTGGAAGACTCCACTATTGGAAGGCAGGCGGGACTCTAACTTAAGGTAATTTCTCTCGTGTCAGCTCTGACACACCATAGTCCCCTAGCTCCTCGACTGCCATGCTATGCAGCCCATTTCGATACCTCGCTCTATTAATGCCCTGTCCATCACCCCTTCGGTTTTAGATTATTTTTATTTGGACACCGCTTTGGATGTACCGAATCGAAAGAAGTACCCGACCTCCAGATCCCCACCATTAACATCCTGGACGGACTGCCGCCTCAGGTATCACGCGCCTACGCCCCTCCCCCCGCCCTCCCCCCCCTTTGCTACCGTTCCTTCTCCTGCCCCCTTCCCTTCCCCTTCCCTTCCCCTCCGTTTCTCTCTCTCTCTCCCCCCGCGCTTTTCCTTTTCCCCCCCCCTCCCCTCCCCTCCTTCCCCGTTTCCCTACCCTGTCCGTGCTATTCGTACATCCCGCCTAAAATGCGCTTGTCTTCATTCACAGGCACTCCAGTTCACCTCGTTACAATCTCTCTTCCACCCTGGGCAACTCCCGAGAACGCTAATTATGTAGTACGGGTCATTGCGACAGACCACCATTCCAGGTATCTATTTTAGATACTATTTTCTCCTGCTAATTATACCAGTCAGGACTCCACGTTCTAGTGCAATATTTTCATATTTACCCTTCTCCTTTTTGCATTAGAATTTCGATTAATTCTATCAGTCCTTTTTGGACCGCCGTGACCAGAGGTCTCTTCAACTTTTGAATCTGATCAAATAAAGGTACATGAATAGTCTTGAGACCCTGTTTGCTTGTTTGTTTTTCACTTAACATGTTTATTAACAGTAGGTCCCCTCATTGGGCATTTTCCCCTGCCATCCATTTGTGTTACACACATTCCTCATTCATATCTTAGTGCCTGGAAAGTACACATTCCCATAGGATTTTCTAGTCTCTGTTCCCACTTCCAATCTGTTTCAATAATCTCCCAGGCTGCTGATAATGTTGTATTCGTTAATGGAAAGACAGCCAGGATGTGCACCATTTTCTGCATATATTTACTGTACATACTTGGATGCCACACGTTTTACGTGTAAATAATCCATCAGGTCGCTCAATATGTATGCCCACATTTATGTAAAAACAGCTAGGACGTACATATTGTTACATATATCCAGCATGGATAGAAAGATTGTGCAGTATGATGTATATACTTATGTAGATATTCACATGTAGATATTCACATGTATAACCGGTTAGGATGTTCATCCATATGTACATATTTATGCACAACTAGTTAGGATGTATGTGGATTTGTATATAGCAGGACAAGCTTGAGCAATTTCAGGACATTTTCGTTAGTGATTTTAACCACAAATTTGTAATAAATTACACTGCATGTTTTTTTGAGCACTTGTATGAATAGGACAACACTGACACTGACATGTAATGTATTTTTCTGTTTGCATAGGTTCACTTGGGAATTTCATGGCTTCCTGATGAAGGCTCTCAGCCGAAACGCGCGTAGTTGTTGTAACATCTAGCCATGTTTTTAGATTGCAAATGATCAGCACCACCACTACAATCTCCAAATTGTGAAATGTCATAAACTGTATTGAAAATTAGAAATGAACCAAACAGTTTAGCACATGATATATGTAGATTAAATATCACATATATAGAGGAGACATCAAACTGTGTGCCTTTTAACTATAAAGAAATCTTTAAACAAAATAAAAAATATATATTTTTGTACCATGCATGGTATTTAACTAGATTTATTACTGTCTGATGTCAGGTTTTGTCAATTTACTAAATATTGTTTCTAATTACCTGTTTTTTCAAACTTAGAGGGTAAGGATGGTTCATGGAAGCCCAAGGTAAAGCGGAGGGTCTCCACAACCTTCGACAATGCCTCAAGCTTAACATACCTCCTCTTAGCTTCCATGCTAGACGTTTTACCAGTATTTTCAGACAGGAGAAGGAGTCACCTGCATCACCACAGTCTTCAGAAGGGACATCAAGGAGCTTCATACCAAGCAAAGGGGAATTTGAGGAGTCAGAGGTGTCAGAGCAGAATTTGTCACTGGATTTTCTTTTTTTCCAAATATAGCACTGACCTACCACCCAATAATGACTGTATGGTCAAAGGATCAAGAGTAACTGGTTAGGAAGGGTAGGCTCAGATACAGTAAAAAGAACAGGAGCCAGCCAGAGTGGAGAGCGAGACCCATCATTTATGTCTAATTTCGCCACAATCAGGAAAAGGACTGCAGTTCCATAGAGACAAATGGCGTAGTTTTGAGAAACATTTCCTTGAACTCTGCAACATGATAACATAGGTGACCCTCAGAAAAAATGCACTGGCGGGAAAGACAAATAGTCCAAGCAATTCCCACAGGGCAAAGCATTAGGGGAGCAAGGGAAGGAGAGACACTCACTTGCTTTGAAGCCCATTTAAGAATGGCTCCACAAAGTTGTCACAGGACATGGAGCTCTATTGGCCTCTGTACTTCCAGACCCAGTGCACGGTTCCCAATACCCCCAAGATCCAGAGCAAAAGTAAGTGAAGGAGGGCACCCTCGCCACCGCAGCCGACCTGCAATACTTAGAAGCATCATAGAGGACAGCCATCTCACTTCTAAATCTCAGGTGGACCTGTTGAGTGCCAACTCCTTTTGACCTGAATTTGAGGTACGTGACCAAAACACTAATTGCGGAATGGCCTAAATCTGTAGCCACAGACCCCAGTTGAACCAAAGAAATAGGTAGCTATGAGGTGAGGAACTCACTGAGCCCAGGAGTCCTTGAGGGACACTGTGTCATTGTAATTCTGATACACATCTTAATCCATTAGATCAAAGCAGCCATGTTGGCTCTAACCACCTCTCTGTCTCAATACCATGTATAACCTCAATGTAGTCAACCAATATCCAATATGGAAACTGTTATTGCTGTTTTATACTTAAAACAAATCTACCAATGACATGGTAGAGGTGGATTTCCAACTCACTATAAAGCAACCAAAATATTAAGATAACATTTCATTGAAGTACATGTATACAGCTCTTGCGCAAAATCACCAAACAAGTTTTAAGTTAAAAAAGTAGCTCAGGAGAGTAATATTAGTAGAAACAATAATGACTAGGATGAGACACAGGTGAATAGAAGTGATTCTTTAGGAGAGGAGTAAAGGAGGGAAGGTTTGATGTAGACTGGATTGAGACGGTAAATGATTTGTAAAATTTGGAGGCTAGGAAAGAAAGAATAACAGATGGCAGATAGGACACAAAGAGCAGAAGGCAAAAGGAAGGCAATAGTTGAATCATATAAGGAGGCAAGGGATGAGAAACAGGGAGGGGTAAAACCATGAGTACATTTAAAGGCAATAGTATGGAAGTGACAGGGAATGTTAAATTTGAAAGAGAGCCAGTGGAGATAGGCCAAATATGCCGAAATGGAGAGTTGTGATAAGGACATTGATAACAAATTATGTAGCTTGTGTGACAGAGATTTTTCAATTCTGTTAAGGACACGGAGGTGAGGATTATACTGTCTTTCTTCACTTTATTTCAAATAGCAGCCATATAAAAGTTTCATAAACATTCAACAAACTACCTTTTCCATAACTCCAGGGAAAGTTGAAATAGAAAAACCATTAACCATGTCCCACCCCTTGGAAGTATAAGTACTAGCATGTACTCCTTCCTCTCTATTTCCTTTCCCTCTTTCTTCATGCAATGAAAATCCTCTCAACCTTCTCTGTTACTCCGGTTTGGAAGATTAGTTACCAAGGAAGGCAAAAGATGTATTAACTAAGGAAATAAGTATCCATTAAATTTTCCTTTTCCGCACAACAGGAACCATAAATATGTACCATTTTGTTAAACCTTTGAACAATGCAGAACTATCACAACATCTTCCTTTTAAATGTGAAAATAAGAATATCAGTAGTACTTACTCTGAACGAAGAACCTCCTACTAAGGGAATGAATACTTGATCATTGGGTGGGAGAAGCAGATTTCCGATCCTTGGGTGGGATAATCCTCACCTCCATTTCCTTAATATGATTGAAAATTCTCTGTCACGAAAGATTGGGAATTTTTTATTCTTTGCCAGGACCGGTGGCGAGGATTACACTGGTACAAAGCTTACTCACCACCTATGAGGCAATGTTAGTTACTGGTTTAAGTAAAACCTCTTGAAAGTGGAATCGGAATCTGCTGCATTAACTATATCTTCAGGGGTGCACCCAGCATAAATGCTTTTGATGTCATGGCATCTCTCACTGAATGTGCACCAAACATACGAGTAACTGTGCTCCCTTCTTGCATCACCCCCCTGACCCAACGGGCAGTGGGGGGGGGGGGGAGGAAACCACTTAAATGGTTTTCTTTAAAGAGATAAGAAGTTGCCTCTCTCCTGGAGGTCCGAGTTCTTCCGTCATAGCCTCATACACTTTAATAACCCACACATAATTTGTGATTATCATTATAAGATGGGTAAAATGCCACCTTAGTATTAGTCTTCGCCTGTCTGGATTTGTGGAATGTGACCCCTTCTGGGGTAAAAACGCTGCCTGTGATGTCAAGAGCTCTAACATCTGAGACTCTTCTGCAGGACACCAAGCAGAGTAGCACTGCCAACTTACCTGCCAACTCCTTTCTTGAAAGGTACTTATTGCCTTGTCAGGATAGGAATAGATTTAGGACTCTATCTAAGTCCCACAGGGACAAACACTGTAGCTCTGGTGGAACCAACAGTCTGATACATCTCATTAATCTTCGTACAAGAGGATGCTCCCCCACTTGGAGACCTTCTGTGGTGTCATGGCCAGCCAATATGGCTGACCTGAAGGAATTTTCCAACCTGTAATACATCCCTATTAGTGACAACTCATATAGGAAGTTTAACACATGGACAATATCTGACCCCACGGGATCCAAGTCCCTCTGCATACACCACCCCAAATATCTTGTCTAAGTGGATTTGTAGTGTCTAGCTGTGGAAAATGCCCATGACTTTTCAAGGTGTCTGAGCCTGTTCCAAAAGTCTTGGGACCTGCCATAGTCTCCTGAAATCCTCCACACTATAAGTTGTAAGCTGCCTTTTAGTACAAGTTGGTGAGGATTTCCTGACGGATCATGAAGGAGATTCTGAAATAGGGGCAGAGGGATTAAAGAATCCCAAGAAAGTTTCATCAGAACTGAGTTCCAGATTTGAGATCCCCAGGCAGGTGTCACCAGAACCAGATCGGCCAGTTGCCTTCACACTTGCACCGAGATTCGGGTTATCATTGAAAAAAGGGAAAACACATATCCCTTCTGTATGTTAACATCCTGAAGGAATGCATCCATTGCTGCGGGCTCTGGTCTGGCCTCCAACTGAAGAACCTATCTAAATGATGGTCCATTTGGGAGGCAAACAGATCTGCCATGAATGGGCCCCAGATATGGGTCAGTGCTAGGAAGATCATGTGGTTGAGTTTAAACATGCTTGTGTTCTGCAAATATCTGGTATTCCACTCTGCTACGGTGTTGGAGGAGCCTGTGAGGTGTTCCGCCGTCACAGGGACCTTGTGAGAAAGGCAGAACTCACAGAGGTCTTGAGAGAGAGCCAACAGTGTCTTGGGATTTGTTCCTCCTAGGCAATGATTGACGTATCGCGCTGCCAAGACATTGTCCATTTTCTGCAACACTCAGCCATGTGCCTTGTCTTTGGTCCAAAAAATTATTGCATAGGATTGCACTAGGAGCTCCAGCCAGATATTGTGAATGTTTTGCTCTCGAGAGGATGAGCTTCCTCTTGTAGATAACTCCCCACAGCGGGGACCCCGACCCGACCTGCTTGCATCTGATTCTATGATGAGGTCCAGGCCAGATTCAAAGATGGCTCTCCCGTTCCGAACCTACAAACACTATATATTCCCAAAACTAGAAGAGTCTAGCGGACATAATGGCATATTGTTTATGTCAATCGTCCATCATGACAAAAAGTTAGATTAAAACGTTATCACAAATGGCTGTTTTTCTTACTCATTTTCAATATGTATTTATTTCAAAAGGTAGTTCCTTTGGGCAAACCTTTAGGGCTCTATACATAGGTCCCCTTCCTAAATTATGAATTGTGTCTACTTTTCAGACATCCATAGCTTCCCTGAATCACACATGAGTTTCACACTGGTTTCCACCACAAAATGGAGGTTGAGAGCACAAAAAACAGGAAGAATTGGCAACCTCTGCCAAAACAGTGGCAAAACAAATAGTGTTTTTATTCAGCTCTGCATGTTCCTGAAAGCTGGAGCAATGGTGACTTTATCACAGCAAATCGTTCATTGATGCCATTTTTAAGAAAATTAACATACACTTTTATACTTTTTTATTCTTTTTCACCAAAAACCCAAATTTAGCTACATTTTGCCTATTTTCCCGGTTCCCTCCTGGAGAATCCACAAACCCTCGGTACCTTTAGAATTCCCAGGATGTTGGGAAAAAAGGATGCAAATTTGGCATGGATGCCTTATGTGAAAAGAAACTTATGAAGCCTGAAGCACAATCTACCCCAAATAGACCAAAAAGGGCTCAGCAGTTAAGGGGTAAAGGCTCCAGTTCAACTGAAGCATTGGCATTACATGGGCGAAAGCATCCTTTCAATGTCTGCATCTAGAAATTCCACAATCCACTTAGCGAATGCCACAATTTCCAAATTGTCAAGAGTCTGAACAGGCTATGAAGAATAGTGGCACATGCTGTGAACAATTATTTTCTTGGTAAAGCACAACTTCACTTCTAACTTTTACTGAATCAATCCAAAATCTAAAGTTGAGCAAGCTTGAAAGACATCCTTAGATGTAAAGACTGAGATCCACCATACTCCTTAGTACCAAAACACATTTGTAATCAGGCTTAGGGTGAGTCAAGGTCCAAGATTGAAGTGACCAGGGACGTGGAAACTGAAAGAACAACACTAGACCGCTTTAGAGTCTTTATTGACTTATACTCACTTGACAGATGTTAGGCAGTACCAATACATCAAGGGGTAAGGCCACTATTTAAGGGTTAGTCAGACAGGCAGTTGCTGCCCGGCAATGTGCATTTAGTTGTTTTGGCTCTGTGCTTCATACCAGTAAGCAACAGTTTATGCATCTCTCACATTTATTGATTTGTGCTCCTTAGATGCCATCCTTTTTAGGAATTCCCTTACCTTTCTCTTTGCCTATTTGTTGTTCTTCTTGATGCTATTGGATGTTCCCTTTCTCGCTTATTTCCTCAGCTCCTGACTAGTCTGGTTTGTGGTGGTGTCCGCTTTGTTCCAAAGTCTGTTGGGGGCTTGTCACTGCAACATCTGCTCCAGAAACCCAAAAGACTCAGTCTCTGTTGTGCTACACCTATTTCCAACAGGGCTACAGTGTGTACTCCTCTGTTGTACTCAACTTGCCTTACAGCCGGTTCAATGGCTTACCAAATTTCTGCCAACAAGGTCTCGTGGAATTACAAAGCCCAATTATATTCTAAGCGATACCAAAGGGGATGATGTACCGAGCGTTAGAGCAAATCAAACACTCAACCCCACAGTCAAATGATCTGGGTTTAATCCATAATCATTCTTAAGCTCACTCCGTCACCCCAGTTCAGACATGGCTATATTCAAATCAGTCTGACCCTGTGCTGCATGGGAACAGTCCAGCCCTAACTGCCAAGTCATGTCTTCCCTGGACTGGAAACAAGCATCCTGGGACCGGTTTCGGGTTAATAATCCTCATCAACCAGGCTATCTTGAATCCAGTGGCAAAGTGAGCAAGAGACCCACGTCTGGGCATACCCTGCCAACTTAGGGCGAACAAAGCGATACCAAAGGGGATGATGGACGGGGTGGCGGAGTGAGCTAAAGAATGATGATGGATTAAACCCAGATCAGTTGACTGGGGGTGAGTGCTTGCAATGTTCACGGCTCCGTCCATCATCCCCTTTGGTTTTGCTAAGTTCGCCCTAAGTTGGCAGGGTATGTCCAGACGTGGGTCCCTTGCTCACTATGCCACTGGATTCAAGATAGCCTAGCTGATGAGGATTATGAACCCGACACTGGTCCCAGGATGCTTGTTTCCGGTCCAGGGAAGACATGGCTTTGCAGTTCAGGCTGAACTGTTCCCATGAGGCACAGGGTCAGACTGATTTGCATATGGTCATGTCTGAACTGGGGTGGCGGAGTGAGCTAAAGAATGTTGATGGATTAAACCCAGATCAGTTGAATGGGGGTGAGTGCTGGCAATGTTCAACCCTCTGTCCATCATCCCCTTTGGTTTTGCCAATTATATTCTAATGCACTTAATATATCAGGAAATGCTAGGTCAATATACTTTGACCACTTACACAGGGCCAATGTCGTAACCAAAAGAATTAATAAATTTGACTAGAACATACAGGCGACTGGATCTAAATGCAATGGAATAGGTGCAGATTTCATTCACATTACATGGACATATGGTAACCTGATAACATAATGGGAAAGAATTATACATTTAGTTAACAATGCAACTCATAGAAACATTTATTGTAGCTTAGAAGCATACCTAATAGATGCCTACCTGCAGAAACAGGAAAACCTTTTTTTATGCAGAATATTAACCGTGACCCGTTCTACCCCTTCCTATATCGTCGTCAAAGAACTAGCAGTCTTTATCAGAGGGTGGCCTGAAGACAAGAACCATCATACTCTGGCATAACATATGGAGCAAGGACAATACTAAACTAACTAAAGAGATGATAACAGACTGTCTCACCTTGGAACATAAAGCTAGAATTACTTGGTTGGCTTATATTAACAGTCTTCTAAAGGAGGTGGATGGGAAATTGAGCATTGATAAGCCAGAGGGTGTGTTACAACTCAGTAAGAAAGATTTCAAGTTGGTTTTAATGGAGAAAAGGATGATTGATAGAGAAAAGATAAAGTGTGCTAATCCTACTGTGTAAATGCACCTCTCAGGCCCTGTACAATAAAATGCTCAGAGTGCCCTCATTTTAGTAACAAATATTCAACATAGGTTTTATTTAATAAGATTGCAAATGGGAACATTGCACTATTTGTTGACCTTTCCCAAGATAGGCTTTTACTCCCAAAATCTACTCGAATGTCCATATGATGGTAAGTCCAATCAGACCACACTATATTTTTAACTTTTTTGTAACTTCTATAGAGATTTGAGGGAACAAATATTACGGCCATTGTTTTTAAATAGTAAATCGTTTATTATAAAGAATAAAGATCCTTTTAACTTTATTCGTAATCTGAATAATGTGAATTCATGCCACTGCGTTTCTGTCTATGTCTCATATCAAAGAAGGAAACAGCTGCTATATCTGGACATTTGAAGATATAAAAATGAATAGCCCTTTAATTATCCATCATCTGATGTTTTATAATGCCTTATAACCTGATGATCATTGAGTTAATGCCTGCTTGGTATCTGGCGGCTGCTTGAGTGTCCCGCCTTTCACTCTGTTGATTTTGAAACGTTGTGAGACATAGGAGAGCACGAATTTCGAGCTCTGGTAAAAATTAATGATTGCACACGATTTTAAAGTGTTGATATTGTGTTTTTAAAACTTGTAATTGCACTCACCCATTTACATGTAAAGCGCACCTGATCCCCGGTCCACCACCAAAAGTTTGGTTTGAGTGGAGGGACGACGCCACGCCCACCACAGAGGAAGTGATTGCAACTTCCAGGGCACAACCAATCAGCGACCTGCAGCTGACTCCCCACAGGCTCTTAAGCCGCGCCCGCCTTTCACTCTGTTGATTTGAAATGTTGTGAGACATAGGAGAGCACGAATTTCGAGCGCTGGTAAAAATTAATGATTGCACACGATTTTAAAGTGTTGATATTCTGTTTTTAAAACTTGTAATTGCACTCACCCATTTACATGTAAAGCGCACCTGATCCCCGGTCCACCGCCAAAAGTTTGGTTTGAGTGGAGGGACGGCGCCACGCCCACCACAGAGGAAGTGATTGCAACTTCCAGGGCACAACCAATCAGCGACCTGCAGCTGACTTCCCACAGGATCTTAAGCCGCGCCCGCCTTTCACTCCGTTGATTTGAAACGTTGTGAGACATAGGAGAGCACGAATTTCGAGCGCTGGTAAAATGTAATGATTGCACACGATTTTAAAGTGTTGATATTGTGTTTTTAAAACTTGTAATTGCACTCACCCATTTACATGTAAAGCGCACCTGATCCCCGGTCCACCGCCAAAAGTTTGGTTTGAGTGGAGGGGCGGCGCCACGCCCACACAGAGGAAGTGATTGCAACTTCCAGGGCACAACCAATCAGCGACCTGCAGCTGACTCCGCCCCTGCCTATATAAATCATGTGTCCTCGGCCGCGCAGCGGGCACGCCGCTGTCGCGCCGAAGTCAAGCCAAAGTCCTGCCCGTCCGCGACCAGACGTGGCCAGTGGCCATAACTCTTGGCTCCTCTAATTATCCCCATCATACCTACTCTAAAGAGGCTCTTTTGGCATGTATTCCACCTACATGCTCCAAAGGTAAACTCATAAATTGTATACATACCCCTCTCACATGCTCGGAATGCAATCTCTGTCTTCTTTCCCTACCCTCTGAAATTGACGTAGAAACTGGCGACGTCCCACCGATGCGGCACTTACCAACTCCTACTCAATCCTTAATCGACCACTCTTTTATCAGTCTAAATTGTAGGTCACTACCTAAACATAAAAGGGACATTTTTGACCTACTCACAACATCGCAACCCACTGCACTTTTCCTTACTGAGACCTGGCTGACTAATAGCTCTGGTCCAGACATAGCAACTGCACTACCAGCTAACTATAGTTATATTAGCAAAAACAGAGCACATAAAGAGGGAGGCGGTATCGCCATTATTTTCCAAAACTCCTATACATGTCAATGGACAGATCTTGACATCCCTAATTGTGAATCTGGACTCTTTAAGCTCAGGCTATCTTCAAAATTCACGCTTTCTGGTGCTTTAATATACCGTGCCCCTGGCACTGCCATCGCCTGGGCCACCACTTTTCCTGAACTTATTGCACCATTTATATTAGAGGCAACACATTTTTTGATAGTCGGTGACCTAAACATTCATTTAAATGACACCTCTAATCACACCAGCACCAATTTCATATCAGATCTATCTGCCCTAAGTCTCACCCTTCATAATGAAGGCCCAACCCACAAGGCAGGCAATCTCCTTGATCCTATCTTTTTCAATCAAGACAATATCATCTGTAAACCATCGAAACCTATTCCCTGGTCTGACCACTATCTAGTGGAATTTATAATAGCAATACCACAACAAACCCTTTCTTGTAAAGCTCCATATGGTCCCAGGGTAACAAGGAACTGGAAAAAGTTGGATACTACTAAACTAAATACTAATTTAAATGATACCAGACCATTCAACACTATAACAAACATAGGAGACGCTACAGCTATCCAAAACTGGCTTAGTTCGGCCATCAACATATGCCTTCCACAGAAAAATAAAAAACAAATTCCATTTCATTCCCCAGCTCCCTGGTTTACAGATGCACTTAGACTGGAAAAAACGGCCTGTAAAAATCTAGAGCGCAGATGGCGCGCCCACTATGATCCTGCACAAAAATCATTATACAAAGCAGCCCTTTTGAAATATCATGCCAACTGTGCATCAGCTAGAGCTGAATTTACTAAAACAAAAATTGAAAACGCTCAAAATAGGCCTAAAGCACTTTTTAAAATAGTTCAGGAACTTTCTGGGTCATCCTGCCAACCCAAAGCTCCATCCCTGAACACTGCACAGTGTAACGCTCTGGCGGAATTCTTTAGGAATAAAATTGATAATATCTATGAGGAATTCAAAATTCCAACCAATTCTCCATCAGTTTTAAACCCCACAGTAAGCCTGTCCAAATCTGAAGAACCACACTCTTCTCTAGATGCTCACCCCCAGCACCTAGTAAATTGGGTCCCCCTTACCCTACTTTCACTACAAGAAATTATAACAACTATTAAATCAGGTTCACCCCTCGACCCTTTCCCCCCTCAAATCCTCCGTTCACTCAACACTCATTCCCTTACGCTCATCTTAGAACTTCTTAACACTTCCTTGAGAGAGGCTGAAGTCCCTAAAGCATGGAAACATGCTATGGTCTCACCTCTTCTTAAAAAAGCCAATGCTGATCCAAACGACCCTTCCAACTTCCGCCCAATCTCGCTGTTACCTTTATTTTCCAAAATCCTTGAGAAACATATTGTTTCCCAACTCACCCATTTCACAGAATCCAATCACCTCCTTCACACATCCCAATCCGGTTTTAGGGCAGGCTTTTCAACTGAATCTACCCTACTCGGGGTCTCTGAAGCCATACGCCGGCAAGTTGATGATGGGGAGACCGTGGCACTTATATTACTCGACCTTAGTGCCGCGTTTGACACGGTCTCCCACACCATCCTCCTCAACACCTTGCGGACCTATGGCATCACGGGACCGGCCCTGGCATGGCTTAAAAGTTTTCTCTCGGAGAGAACCTTTCAAGTCTTCTCTGCTACATCCTCCTTCAAACCCCACCACCAACCTTATGGAGTTCCCCAGGGCTCAATACTCAGCCCCTACTATTCAATCTATATGTCAGTCCCCTTGCCAGCTTAGCCGAACAATCTGGGTTGTCGATCTACTCTTATGCTGACGACACCCAGATTGTTTATTCACTCTCGGCAAATGCAAATTACAACCCGTCCTCCCTCCACTCTGGCCTTAACAACATTGCCAACTGGATGTTTGAGAATAAGTTAAAACTCAACGGAGGAAAAACGGAACTACTGCTGTTTGGAAAACAAACCTCCTTGTGGGGCCCACAACATTGGCCATCCCAGATGGGACCCACACCCACCCCTTCTAAATCCGCTCGCAATCTGGGCATAATTTTTGATGAAAACCTGTCCATGAAACAACAAGCTGTTAGAGTGGCCGCCACGTGTTTTACCATACTCAAGTGGCTTAAGAAAATCAGGTGGATGCTCCCACAAAACACACTAAAAACCGTAGTCTAAGCCCTAATTACATCTAGGCTGGACTACGGCAACATATTATACCTGGGAGCATGCAAGGATGTTACAAAGAAACTGCAAACAGTACAAAATGAAGCTGCGAGACTGATATGTATGTTACCAAAAAGATCCCCTACGTCATCTTGTCTCCGGAGTCTCCATTGGCTCCGTATTGAACAACGAGCAAAATTTAAAGCTCTATGCTTTATGCATAGAATCAAGGCTGGTAAGGCTCCTGCCTATTTGAGCTCTATGGTCCAGCAATACACCCCCCCTAAAACCCTACGTTCCTCGACCCAACATAAGTTCCAGGTACCTAGGATAAATCGAGTCAGACAGGGAGGTCGCTCCTTCTCCTATCTGGCCCCCACATTGTGGAACTCCCTTCCAATTCATCTTCGCACAAATGAATGCTATTTGCAATTCCGTAAGAATCTGAAAACATGGTTGTTCAACCAATAACTCGATTTTCAATAACTCACTATCCCTCCTTATTACTTGTTTCAGTTTCACTTTAGCGCCGGGAAACCTTAGGTTAGCTGTTGCGCTCTACAAAAATAAATATAATAATAATAATAATAATAATAATAATAACTGTTCACATTACGTGATCACTTTTATAGATTTTATATAGAATTTTAAGATCTTTTGTCATTTTATTTGTGCGATTATTTTATGGATATTTTATCCAAATAAAGACTGATTTGATAGATGTCACAAAGAAAAAAGAGTCACTTACACTTTCATATGCCTAGCATTTGTCTTAGCAAAAAGGCAGATTGCAGATGGGAATCAAACATTATGGTTTTGTATTTATTTTATTTACATATTCAATTATGACCATGGCATTGGTGACTTGAAGAAATGTGACCTAAATACAAGCAGAATTGTAAGTGCCATGTTAATTGTAAGACCTATAAAAATATGCTTAAAAATATGGATTGCAATGTATTGGAAACGCAGAGTTGCACCACGTGTCCTTATATGACAGTAGGAAGTACTGCAATTAGCATCCTGTAAAACAACCCCCCTCCACATAGAAATGAGAAGGGGTCTGAGAAAGCCTCGCACAAGCCTCGGATAGGATAATAGCTGAGTTTAGAGGCAACAACAGTATAGGTGAATAAACGGCTTATTGCTTCAAAAGCACAAGGGAAGGGGTTAGGTGGAAGAAGGGGGAACACAGTTTGAAGAACCCCATCAGGAACTAAAACTGTTGTTCTAAGATTTATGTCGCACCGCAGAGTTGCGTTTGATCCCAAGTTGGACACGATGCTCAAATGTCATAGAAGCATTTAGGATAATAATAAGAAGAGACTAGGGACCAAATAGAATTGTTAATGGATCTGTTTAACCCCTTCCATGCGGCCGCGATTCTGCGCCTGTGCGGCAGAATCGCGAGTGGGCGGGTTTTTGACGGCCCCCAGCCGTCATCAGCACACGAGCACCGTAGTGCATGACGGCTGGGCGCCGTCATCAGCATGCAAGGGGTTAACATTTTGATTGTTTTTGTTTTGGAGATACAAGCCTCTAGGGGAGAAGAACCAAGACAGCCTCATCGTAGTGGAACATTATGGGAAAAGGGCATTGATGTAGGAATAGAGATGTTTTAATTGTAACAACCATGTGTCCTGCCTTTGTAGGATGTTCTTAAAGCAATCTGAAAAATAGGAAAAACATTATTTTAAAAAATGTATCACAAAAGCTCGAAGGACCCACAGTGTAATACAATCTGTTTACAGTTTATCGCTGTATCACATTCTCTTCTTAGCTCCTAAACTACTGCTTTACTATGTTCAGTTCACCATTCACCACATCATATGCTCCCAACTTGAGGTTTTGGTTGAAGAAACTCTACTCACCAACTAAAAAAACAACCCCACAAACTCGAACAAATAGACACTAGCAGGGAGAAAGTTCTCTGTTCGCCAGAGCCTTTTTCTCTTTTTTTAACTCCAAAATAATAGACTAGCAGCTCCAACATGGTACCCATTCATCAAGGTCTTCTGCCTTCAGAGCAACCATTGCACTTATGGATACTTGGAAAGCACTAAGACTCCTGCCCGGCAGGCAGGGAACAGACTGTTTATTTCCTTCTGGCTCAGAACTTATTATTGAGTGGTGATAATGATAAATGTTCTTTGAATAGCAGGAGTACACGTTCCAGATGATGCAGTTGAATTATACGTGGTATAAAATACCTGCTGCCGAACATTATAAGGATACTGAAAATCACTGAGTAGTTCCTTTATAAGGTCATGGAACTTCAAGGTGGCTTGCAATATCATTTAAACAGGGGTACTTTATTCTTTATAATACATGGTGATAAAGGGTCATTCTTCCCGCAAACCACATAAATCCTTGGTGTCATCCTCCATCATATGATAGAGTATTGCTGCAGACATGAAGAATAAACTTAAATCTGTTTTGTAAAACTGAACAGACTGAAAAGCAGTTAGCAATTTGTTTAAAAATCATATTCAAATCGGTTTAATGTAAGTCAGGTTAAAATATCCTGTAGAAATCTATTTCCTATTATGGCTAGTAGTGCAAAAAAAGTATTTGCATAAATAATCGCCTTTCTGCTGATAACTGATCATATTATAAAAATGGAACAGAAGAATAAAAAGCCAGTTCATATTTGTTGTTCTTTAAAATGCATCTGCAATGATGTTCTGTGGCCTGCCTTTCATCTTGGCTGCGGTTTGCCAGCAAGCATTGTGATGTCAGAATTTAATTGTAATAAATTATTATAGTTGAGAAGCTACATAATTTCTTTATTACAGATCACTAGAGATATCACAACTCAACGGTAACACATAAATTACGAACACACTTTTATACACGGATTGCAGGCACCCATGTACTACTACTATCATTTTCATTAGGTAGACACACAAATTGGTAAGGTTGGCAAACAAATGTTTCCACAAAATGTGTTCAAAACAAGGGTGAGGACGTTTTTCATGGTGGTGTCCCATTGAAGTTTGTGGCAAGCCTTTCCATTTAGGGAAACAATGAGTCCAAATATAGTGACACCCTCAAAATGAGGGTCAAATGTATGTGCTATTTGTCTACAGCCAGTTAATTAAGTACCAGCTAGTGGTGGTTTTCTTTCTACAGGCAATGCTTGGCCAGCCAACACTCCAGGTTATAGTTTAAAAAATTATAACCCACTACTTCCACCAGACAGGTGTAATCCCAGTATCTGTTGAGTAGTAATGCAGCATTGAATTGCTAAATTAGAAAAAAAAACATACCAGACATTTGTTTACATTTTGCTGTTCTGGATTACCGAAGAGGTGGTATCTGAAATTGAAAAGGAGACGGGATGCCCGATAAGTGAGTTGAATAGTTTATTTTTTTAATCACCATGAACAGCCATCGTGAAAAATGACCACCAGCTCACCTGCCGGTTGCTGTAACTGCCTCAGTGCCCTTGAGCCTACCGTGGAATCACTCCATTCAGGAATTCTATAGAAGCTCTGACACAACATATCCCACCCGTTTATAATGAACAGCAGTAAAAAGCATTACACTCCAGTAATAACAAAAATGGTTAATAAATCCACATGACTTATTATATTGTATTGTTTTGTAATTGCATTTATATAGCGCTTACTACCCCTGACGAGGCGTCAAAGCGCTTTTCGGTGAGTAGCACGCTACTCTGGAACCCATAGAGGATTAGTGTTGAATTAGTATAGTGAAACATGCAAGTAAATTTTAAGTGGTGGATATGTTAGTCAGTTATTTGGATTCGGAAAGATAGCAGAAGGATAGAAGAGGAAAATAGGTTTGTATTTATATAGCGCTTCTTACCCCTGATCGGGTGTTGAAGCGCTTTTTTTGAAGAGTAGCATGCTATTCCGGAAACCCATAAAGGATTAGTGATGAATTAGTATGGTGAAATATGAAAGTAATTAGAGTGGTTGATATTAGTCAGTTATTTGGAGTGAGAAGGATAGCGTGAAAGTACTAATGAAATAAACAACCCAAACAAAAAGTTTAGCTACTCTACCTGACGAGGGGGAAGTGGGCATATCACTAGGAATCGCAACCTATAGGTGTATGTTTTCATATATTAGGAATTGAGATTTCCTAATTGCAATTCGGTAAGAATAGTAATTAGGAATTTGAATTTCCTACTTTTTGCACATCTGGCCTACAGTTTCCTGACTGAATTTTGTGTCACAGTGTTCTCCACTGAGGGGGCTGGCTATTACTAGGCCAGAAGGGGTAGTGGTGTAGGGGCCCAGGCAGTGCCTTAAATGGGCGGGTACTTTCTGGTACAGAGTACCCGTGCTCCTTTAATTTTTAAGAAAGAGTACCTGCACTTCACAGCACTGCTGCATTACAATTAATGGGAGAGTATCTATACTTCTCAGGAGCAAACAGGCACTTTGCTACCATCACTTCTCTATTTCCCTTTAAAACAGTGGGCCCGTGGATCCGAGGGGTCGCGTTCAGCCCAATTACAGCTGAATATTAACAATCCAAATAGTTAGGAAGGATATTTTCTTTGTTTACATAATATTAGAAGACAGGGCACCCTTGTTATGCTATTGCAAGCTAAATTTCCTGGTTTTATAAGGAACTCACTGCCCTGCTTGTCTTCGTCACAAAGCCGTTTTTGAGTACCACTCTCTGATTGGATGACCGTTTCTTGATTGTGACTTGACTGGTTCTCTGAGGTGTATGTCACAAGGTCTCCCCGGCAACAGCCACGCGCTTCTCTTGCAGCAAGCACGCGGCCGCCATCCTCAGACAAACTTTGAAGCCTCTCACGCGCTACGCACTTCACTTGCATATCCTTCGCTTGTCTGGACCCCGCGGTGACTGCTGAGCTCCCGGCGTCAGAGCGTCCTCACTCTGTACGTAACTACTCCTTCCTCGACGAGTGCCTGGCGTGCCAGTTCACAAACCTGGCGGCTCCTTAGGCATCTACCACGGACACGAGGCCAGTTCGCCTGTCTTTTCAGGGACGCCTGCGCTGGTCTCATCCCGAACGGTAAGTGTTTCTTTGTCCTGAACCTTTCAAGTAGGCAGTGGCGTAGCACGGCTGTGTTGCTCCCTGGTTCAAGGCTGGCCTCCCGCCCACCGGTTGGATATTTAAAATGCGGCAAGAATTTCGGTGCAGTGGGCCCCCGAGGTCACAGAGCCCCAGTACCCACTGATACTATCCATAGCTTGCTGCAAGCAGGCCATGTCAATGTTTTTATTCACCCAGGTTGTACTGTGCAAGCCGCTCTGCTTTTCTATGAACGTCATTAGTGGGGGTCTTCAAACGAACCCTGTTGCTTTAGAAAATTACAATGAAGGGCTAATTATTTAGTTAACTTACTAACACGTGGTTTAGCTGAGTCGCAGTTTAGCATGCCCATTGTCACCTTCAAACCTTCATCTCCTGTTTTCCTGCAGAAGAAATTCAATGTAGGCGTGTGCGAAAACCGCATAATTTCTTTTCCAGTAATGGCACAAATTTCCCGCCCAAATTATTTTTAATGTTGATCCAGTATTTTCGATATTCCGTATTGCGAAATGCGTTCGCATGCATTTGTCTCGAAAAAAAGGGCAACATCTGGAAAGACACAAAGGGCAGCCACTTGAGTTATGTTCCTACAAGTTGATCCTTTGCAATGAAGATACGATTTTTAACCGGTAGAAATGTCAAGCATGGACATGATGTAATCTTAGGTGTTTCGCATAACAAGCGTAACACGAAATGCTGGGAATAATACAAGACTACCATGACGTAAATAAAATTTCACCTGGACCGAATTTCCATGCATACTCACATCCCGTTATGCTTCAAAATCCCAACCATACTCCAGCTTATGCACAGGCATTTAACGAATCCAACCTCATAGAAAAGTATTTATAATTGTGCCACACCGGCAGTCAAAATGCCAAGTCCCGAAACAAGACAACTGTGTCCCCCCCACTCCCTATTTTTGTGACCTTGGGTTTGGACAGTTGCATATTGATCGTTTTCAAATTCAAGACGGCAACTGTTGCTGGATGGTATGTAATTTTGAAACTGTATTACCCCTTTAATCTTATCTCAAACCAACGGTACCACCTCAAAGTCAGGAAGAAGAATTTCTTATTTGCAATAGAAAAAAAAACGACACAAGCTTTTGAATTACTGTTAAAAATGACTTCAATCAAAAAGAATGCATCAATTATTTTTGGGCTGGAGAGTAGACAAATACATTATTTCTCCCCCCAATATGAACCGTTGTATTGTGTTAAATTCTCAGGTGTACAAACTCCAAATATGAAAATAACATTCTTCAGACATATATTTTCAGTCTTAATTTTGCTCGAATATATCTTAAAATCAATGAAGTCAAAAAGCAAACTAACTGATAAAATGCCAGTGGACAGGGGGGTTCGTCAGGGTTGTGCGATGGCTCCCACTCTGTTCTCCCTCTTTATAAATGGGGTGGCAGACCATTTGAGGGAGGACCCTGCGGATGCTCCAACCCTGGCAGGTGAAAAAATACCGACCCTCCTTTTTGCAGACGACACCCTCCTCCTGTCCAAAACCCCCTCTGGTCTCCAAAAACTTTTGACCAAGTTTGACACCTTCTGCGAGGAACGTGGGTTAACAATTAACACCGCAAAAACTAAACTAATGGTTCTGTCCCAAACTAAGAGACCAAGGAAGATCAATGTTGCGCTTAATGGATGTACACTGGAGGAGGTTGATGCATTTGACTATTTGGGAGTAAGGGTGAACCGGAGAATGAAGTGGGACTCCCATCTAGCAAAAATGCACTTGAATTTGAAAAGGGCTACGGGAGCCATTGCTAGAGAACACCGAGCCTCTGCAAGCAGGCCCATTGCCCCTGTCCTTGCCATCTATGAGGGGAAAGCATTGGCTGCAACAATATATGGGTCAGAACTATGGGGCTTTGATAACATCACAGAACTAACGAAAACTGAAAACAAATTCTTGAGAGACCTGGTGGGCCTCCCAGTTTCTACCCCCTTGAAACCACTGCTTCAAGACATGGGCCGCCGTGCAATTAAAGACATTGTAATCCTTCGACCGTTATTATATTGGGTACGACTAAGAAGGACACCGGAATTGGTTCACTATGCTGCAGCTCTGGATGAACTTATTATGCTGAATAAGATGACCAAGATTGCATGGTTGGATAACCTAAGGGACATGATCGCCAAATTGGGGCTAAGCGATACATGGTTGACCCAATCACCACCCCCGAAAGAAACAATTAAAAAAATATACTGGGAATGGGTCCTAGCCAAGGAGCTTGAAAAATCAAACTGGGGGGTTTTAACTGATCAATTCCTAGAACACAAGCCGGTGAAGAAGTTCGAACCCTTCCTCGATGTCATTAAAGCACCTAGAGACAGAACCTTGTTTTTAAAGTTTAGATATGGAACACTTCCCTTGAACACTTTTACCAGGCGCTGGAACACATCTATGTCCAATCATTCTAGCTGTCCTGGATGTCCAAACCCTAATGAGTCTCTAGCACACTTTCTATTTGCTTGTAGAGCATACAGTGGACCCAGGAGAAGGTGGTTAAAGCCAGTATGCAGAGAACTGGGAGTTAGGCACCATGTGATGGCACTCCGCATACTGGTAACGGACACAACATCCTTGATGATTTTTTGCAGAGTTGCCAAATTCCTGGGAAAGGCCTGGCAGATACGTTCTAGACTGATAACATCGAGAATGGGGTAGGAAACTGTATATAACAATGCACCAGGCCATCCCCCGGTTGTTTGTTTCAGGACTTTTTCCTAATCTAGCTCTTAACCTCCTGTGCCTCCACTTGTTTCTGAAAAGATTTTACCTTTTTAAAGTTTTTATTCTTTTTTTTTTAAATAATGAATTTCATGTACTTTTATGATAAAGTTTGTTTTTATCGAAATAAAGTATTAAAAAAATAAAATAAAATAAAAAGCAAAGTAGGCATGTCAAAAAAGTCTATCATTGCAGATAGACAATTACATAACTTGTAGCAAGTAGCTTTTGAGTTGATGTACTATCCTCCTCCCACAAGGTGCAGGAAATAATGAGCAATTATGCTTTACATAGTAACAGAAGTGGGAGTTTCACCTAAATGAATGAGAGGTATGGCGTGAACCAACTGTATGGGCTAACCCCAGGGGGAATAGCCGGTGAGCTTCGTAATCAACAAGCATTTACAATGCAATGGTCTCGGCATTGTTAAAGTTAGAGCTATTGGCATTGCTAATGACATTATTTTTATTTATGTTTTTGTTTTTAAAACATATAAATAAATGGCATTGTCATTTACAATGCCAATAGCTTAATCTCTTGCAAATGCGAGACCTATTGCATTTGCACCCACACACAAAGCCACCCACACCCACATACAGAGCCACCCACACAGAGCCACCCACACAGAGCCATTCACATAGAGCCACCCACACACAGAGCCACCCACACAGAGCCAACTACACACACACAGAGCCACCCTCACACAGACCCACCTACACACACACAGAGCCACCCTCACACAGACCCACCTACAAAAAAGCTACCCACACAGAGCCCAACACACACACACGGAGCCCAACACACACATATAGCCCAACACACACACAGAGCCCAACACACACAGACAGACAGACAGAGCCACACACAGAGAGCCACACACACAGAGCCACACAGATGTGATGGAGGTGGTGGATCTGGTGGTGGCTGTGGTGTTGGTGGATGTGGTGGTGGAGGTGGATGTAGTGGTGGTGGATGCAGAGCAGTGGCGCCGCCTTTCTGTTTGCAGTCAGGAAGCGCCATCGATTTCTGATCGCACATTCAACACAGCTCAGATATTCCTTGTAGGTGGTCATCGCCAAGCTCACCACAGCACTAACCCTAACAAAGAAATAACCAATCACAGTCCCGACAGAACACATTTTTCAGAACTATGCACACACATCCTACACAGCCCAGAGTTACCATATAGTTGGACTTCACTGACGGCATAAATGCACCCCACTTTTTTTCAGGGTAACATACTTACTCCTCCAAGAAAACTCGTAAAACACTACAAAAACATCACCCACCACTCTACAGTTAGTTTTGTTTAAAGATAGATGCTGGGAATGGACAAGGAAACCATATTTCCAACTATAACATACACATACATAAAGTCAGCAGTGCACATCCCAGTCCCCCGGAGGGCAAGTACCCAAATTGTTACAGATCCCTGCCTACACGCACCACCAGCACTACATTTACAACACACATTGAACCAGCAGTATGCAAAAGCAACATAATACCAAAATCTGCTCTACGGATGTTCCCACTCAAATACTCAAATAATCAGAAATAAAAAATCAGGTTTGTCACGCTCACCCCTGCTATTAACAAATACCCCCCCAGATCACTTACAGCACACACCACTTTACAAACTGGCCCTGCTCTGCCACCCAGAGAAAAACAATAGCAAATACCCGTACATTTATGGTTTAACAAGACTGCAGACATTTGCGTAAAGACCTGCATTTACGATCTAACTTGGCTGTTTTTGCAGATTGTTGCACTTGTACTGTCACAACATCTGGATACTCTCTCAGACCTTTGTTTGCATAGTCATGCCACATGCTATTGTGCCCTTAGGTCTTATACTAAATACAGTTTACATCTATTTATGAACTGTCTGTGTCAGCCATGAAGGGATGTATGTCGTTACAACGCATACTTTTACTCCGCGTACCATTACAACGCGGTATTTACAACGCATACCGCTACAACGCATAGCGCTTTGGGGTGCTGGATAGTGGTAAGTATAATTTACTATTCTAACTCCAGTCCCCGTGGACCCTAGGGAAGGTGTTGGATAGTAAATTAAACTTACCTCTTATCCTAGAGCGCCCCCCAGCGCAATGCGTTGTAACGGTATGCGTTGTAATGCCCGCGTTGTAGTGGTAGTGCGGAGTAAAAAATGCGTTGTAACAGGTGAATACCGCCATGAAGTCTTCCATGTCCTTTTTGCATGCTGTCAATACAGCTGGGTATTTCGTTATATAACTATTTGCATTTACCATATCACCGCCCCAACCGGCCTGACGTAAATCAGTTTATTAATTGTGCCACCTATGGAGCTTTCATGCCTTTTTATTCATTGTATTCATTTTAACTACAGTTGCATTACACTGTTTTCGCGTTGATGAACTGGAGTGTTTAAATAAAGTATGATTAACCTTGAAGCCTAATTCAATACATTAATTTGCTGTGGGAAACAGGCAAATCATAAGTACACCAAAATGTGTAAACGAATAGGTAGACAGGAAACCTGGTACCCCAGTTAACAGAAACAATGCCACCGTGGTAGGGTGGTGCGGTGGTAGGATGGCGCAGTGGTAGGATGGCGCAGTGGTGCTGTGGAAGGATGGCGCGGTGGTGCTGTGGAAGGATGGCGCGGTGGTGCTGTGGAAGGATGGCACGGTGTTGCTGTGGAAGGATGGCACGCACGGTGGTGCTGTGGAAGGATGGAGAGGTGGTGCTGTGGAAGGATGGAGAGGT
Source organism: Lissotriton vulgaris (assembly GCF_964263255.1). NCBI lineage: Eukaryota > Metazoa > Chordata > Amphibia > Caudata > Salamandridae > Lissotriton > Lissotriton vulgaris. Next base: position 132,261,105 of record NC_141700.1, on the reverse strand, counting down.
GGTGCTGTGGAAGGATGGAGAGGTGGTGCTGTGGAAGAATGGAGAGGTGGTGCTGTGGAAGGATGGAGTGGTGGTGCTGTGGAAGGATGGAGAGGTGGTGCTGTGGAAGCATGGGGGAGTGGGGCTGTGGAAGCATGGGGGAGGGGGGCTGTGGAAGGATGGCTCGGTGGTGCTGTGGAACGATGGTGCTGTGGAAGGATAGAGTGGTGGTGCTGTGGAAGCATTGAGTGATGGTGCTGTGGAATCATGGGGGAGTGGTGCTGTGGAAGCATGGGGGAGTGGTGCTGTGGAAGGATGGCGCAGTGGTGCTGTAGAAAAATGGCGCAATGGTGCTGTAGAAGGATGGCGCGGTGGTGCTGTAGAAGGATGGCGCGGTGGTGCTGTATGAAGGATGGCGCGGTGGTGCTGTAGAAGGATGGCGCGGTGGCGCTGTGGAAGGATGGAGTGGTGGTGCTGTGGAAGGATGGAGTGGTGGCGCTGTGGAAGGATGGAGTGGTGGTGCTGTGGAAGGATGGAGTGGTGGTGCTTTGGAAGCATGGGGGACTGGTGCTGTGGAAGGATGGACTGGGCTGTAAAAGAAAGGATGATTGGAGCTGTGAAAGGGTGGACGGGTGATGCTGTGGAAGGATGGACTACTGATGAATGGATGAAATGTGCGGCGGAGGGAGAGATGGATAGGTGTTGAGGTAGAGGTATGGATGGTTTGTCCTGGGACCAATAGATTTAGGGGCTTTGATGGCATCGGTATGGTAGCACTCTAAATAAGAGGCGCAGTTGAGAAATGATAGATGGGTGCTGTACAGGGGGTAATATAGACATGTCTTACCTCATATTGGATGTATTGTTTCCTCCACTCGGGGGTGATGTGGGCCGAAAGATGCTCGCGAACTTCATGCTGCCCCCGGAACCGCTGCCGTCAGCGGGTCATAGAAGGTTGCACGGACCTGGGACCCGCTCCCTCCCGTGTGTGTCCCTTTCACGGTTCCTCTGCCCTTCTCTCCTGTTCCCTTTCACTGTAACCCTCCTTTACTTTCCCTCCCTCTACACCCTCTTTCCTCCTCTCTCTGCTTCTCAGCCCCTCTCCTTGTTTTCCCTCCCTCTCCCCTCTGTCTGCGGACCCGCAGCCATCTTCAGAGCGCTCACTACGCCTGCGCATTTCACCCGGCGTGACGTCATGGTAACCACCTCCTCCTTCCCAGTGATCAGAGGCAACCTACACCTTAGGGGAGGAGCGTAAAATATCAACAGCCAATCCGAAGGTGCAGAGGAGGAGTTAAAATCGAGGGTCATGCATAAGTCTTCGCCTTACAAAAAAACCCACCTATTAGTAACAGGGGTGTGGAATTTATTAAAATATCTACTTGTCCATGGGGCAGGTTGCTTCATAAATCTACTTGACCTGTAACAAAATCCACTTGTCCCTTTGGTGCATTGTAGTTCTCCCACAAATTATGGCAGCAGTCTCATTATATAAGAGCTCTTATAGCCTCTCTGATTATGCCAGGGTATATCCTATAGTAGTGTTTGAATACTAGTAATCATTTTATGTTGCCACATTTCCGCAGCTCCACATACTGGTACTGAAGATGGTGGTGGTAAGCAGTAGTTCCAGGCTTGGAATGCCCTATTAAGTCTGTGCAAACCTACTAACTTGCATGTTTTAGGGTTTTCAACAAATCTTCTCTAATCTTTCCCATACTGAGAAATGTTGGAAATTTACTCCTGAGAGTGGCATACGTAAACCTTCTTTCAGAGTTGGGGAAAAAAGTAGTTGGAGGGAAAATGAACTTTCAAACATCCAGGTTTTCACATGAGCAAATCTACACATGCATATTTGCTCATGCTAAAATGGAGTTCACAAATATTTTGTAGAAGTACAATTTCTTGCCCTACTAATGTAAATTCTTGTGAATTCAGGAAAGCCATATACCAAAAGGTGCACTTTTGAGACTTTCTTTAATAAATGGGCCCCATATTTGGTCTGGCTGTAGCATGACCTTTTGTGTTTATTAAAATTCTCTCTCTCGCTTTCTGAATCGGCTGGCTTCACTGTGAGTGACAGCATGCTGCTCTTTCACAAGGAGCAGTACCAGTAACTAATGTGGCTGTGTGTGCTCTTTGAGACCAAAAACTATTTTTGCGTTTGCCAATGTTTGTTATAATGGTGAGAGCCCGGCAGCACTCACATCAATAAGGTTTTACAAAAGCCATGCCAAAACAAGTCATGTATTACCAAAACTAAAATGCTGACCACCAATGTCTGACCTACTGGCTTTGCCAAGGCTTGTTTATTGTTGTTTCCCATAATTATATTGAAACTGGTTACACAAATTTTCCAATATGAATATTTTTGGGAAATACTAGCATGCATCAACACATTTTACTAAATGATGCTGCAAAGAAATGGTACCTGAAATTTTACAGTAGTTTAGCAAAATGTTATTTCCCTACTTTCATTTTTTAGAAATATTTTATATTGAAAGCAAAGAAACATTAATCTTGCTTTCAAGCTTCTGAAAATATTTGCATCTAATCAGAGAGCATTCTGTGAGCATCATGCATAGCCTCATGTTGCTAAACTTTGAAACAGTGTGTACACATTTTCATACTGGAACCACTGTCAGTAGTGCAGTCAGAACGTACATTTATTTACAGCACTCTCCCTAATAATAAAGGCTTACAATTAATGAATCATAAATACAAGTTTTAACAGCATTAACACATGCACACAAATATTAACTAAACTACAGGCAGTACCCTTCCCTGATCCTTAATGTGGTACTGCAAACTGGCAGCCAAAGGGTTTGTGCGGCAGGGGGTTGGGCCTACTTGCCTCAAGGACAAAATACACATTAAAACTTGTTGCCCTTGACCCCAAACAATATGTCCTGGGCGTCGGGCTATAGGAATTCCACATCCCTATAGTAAACAGAAAACCGGGGAGGGTGATGGTGGGTGGGGACAGAAGGGGGCGGAGCGGCACAGATGGTAAAGACTGCAAAGCATGTCGGCCGAGAACTTTTTTGCAGCGCTAACAACTAACAAGAACTAAACCATTTTCAGTATTATTTTGTTTACATTCTCTGCCTAGCTGTACCGTGGCCGCTATGTTCAAAAGGGTCAGCGTAACATGTATCGAACGGAAGGGCTTTACGGTGTAAGGTTCCAGACAGGAGTACAGCCTCTGTTGACTTCGGAGCCTGATAGAAATATACAACACTTCAGTCGGAAATTGGCCTTCTAAGTTGAAAACACGAGATGCAACAACTGTGCATTCATGAGACAAGCAATGTTAAAAAAAAAATGACTGCATTCTCAAAGGCAAGAGAGGAGCGCTTCACACGACCATGTTTCTCCGAGGCGAGGCAGGAATGCCTCGGAAAAAGCATCTTCATTTTGGGATTCGGCGGCGTGGTTTTCGTTCTCTCCTCTTCCCATTGGCTGGAAGGTAAAATTCCATCCAATGGGAAGAGGAGAGAACAAAAACAAGAAAGAAGAGAAAAAACACGCCCCCGAATCTGGAAAAGACGGGGCTTGAACCGATTGACGCCCCTCTCCTCCAACGGCTGGCCTCCATTTAGGAAGCCAGCCAATGGAGAAGAGGGCGGTTTCAAGCCCCCTACTAAGAGACATTAATTCTCGGCTGCGTGAGCACTGCTGCGCAGTGCAACGCTAGTCCGAGACCTAAAAATGGTTCCTACTTTAGGGTGAAAAGCCTTTAGCTGGTGATCTTCATAATTCAAAATGAATCCTGCTTCTGCGTTTGGGCCACACTTATTACAGTGGTCCAACTTTGGCTGAGTATAAAAGGTAAGAATAGATAAAGCCATCCCTGCCTTATTCTATACTGTTGCTGCATGATAAAGGTCCAGTATTCTGGGATGTCTCTTGTGATGTATTAGTAAAAGAGGGGCTCCAGGTAATGCTTTAAAAGAGAAAGTCAGGTGGAAATGGTTGGGCAGGCGGACGGCACAGTGACAGTCCAGGTGGCAACAAGCAGGACATTCCCCATCGTGAATGTGTATCATGCAGATCCTTGACCCCCTTCTGTCATTCAAAATCCCCGCTCAAAGATCTGCATGATAGCCTAAAGCCCCTCTCCACCTGCTTTATGCCCTCCAGTTAAGCACCAAGGAACATACCCTTAAAGAATAGGAAAGGGGAACATGAGGGCTCGGGTATCTTAACAAATCTCACAGTTGACTGCTGTTGTTATCGTGGGTGTGGGAAGAGGCCAGGTGGGGGAGTTAGTCTTACACCCAGCTGTAGGTAGGGGCTTGCTTTTTGGTCACCACTGGTTGGTTCTGGCCTGTAGGAGGTTTGTAATTTCCCTCCAGGTCTTGAGAAATCTACTCGTCACTCGCTATGGCGAGCCAGATTTGATCAGGGTGAGCAATTTGTAGGACCTACTGGCCCGTTCTGGTGAACTGACGAAAACCAGGTGCACACGAACAGAAGGAACATATATGAACAAATAACCACTTAAAAGCAAGGATTTACAATGGACACTCGAAGTTACCAACCAAAAGCGACGGGCAGGCTATCAGCCCACAGAATAGATACAGCATGCCTCCAAGAGACAGAGCATGCGCTGCCTAGGCGAGACCTGAAAATGTTACATTTTTCAACATTTCTGAAGTTCCCTAACGTTCTGTGTTTTGTTAGAGATAAGTTTAGATTGCATGGTTTTCTTAAGACCAGCATTTTAGATCAAAGTCCACAAGTTCTATCTTAATTATTTTTTATAAACAACTTTTATTGGTCTTTAATGTAAATACAACATCGCAATGAGTGCATTAGTGCCAAATAACAATGTTACACATCGCTTCTCCGCACCCGGATATACAGGAAAATCAGAAAAATCCCCATTGTTGGAGTATATCTCAATTCTATAAGTCTTTCTGCTCAGCCCTGCGAATTTTTCAACCACTGTCCCTTGCAAATTATCCCTCCATTAATGGAATAACTGAGAAAAACAACCAAATTCTGGAACAATAGCTTAGGTGTTTTTATGGTGCTACAAGTGCAGTTGGGTTTCTATGTTACCCTGTGTCAAATTGTCATACAAGATAGTGTTCATAGTGCTATTATGGTAATTCACTTTTTATATGCAATGGTTTCACACTAGATCACTATCTGAGTTAATCGAAATTCCTAATTCCATCCCAACAGTTTCCAATCTTCTTCAGAAGCAGATTAAGGTAAAGAAATTGGTTTCTGAGAATTTATGTGCGAGTGTGACTTAGATGAAAGAGCAAGCAGATAAGCATGGATGACAGGAACATGACTACAAGGTTTAGAAAAAGGTTTGGATGCCATCCCGCTGTTTACATACCAATGCTGGTTCATCCAAATTTACATCATGATTTTTAGGGCCTTTCCCATTATTCAGAATATTAACCCCTTAGGTAATCAGTTGAAACTTTCACCTACGTTGAAAATTAATTCCACCTTTCATGTGTCCCAATTAAAGCCATATGCTCCAGATTAATTCTCTAGAAATCCACCTCCACCTCCATCTGTAGAGGTTGATGGGCAGTCAGAATAAGAGGTCTCTGATATGGAAGATTCCCACTTCTTCCGTGGAAAGCTGCAGTTCTTGGCAAGATGGCAAAGATACTATCTCCCCAGTGTAAGAACCTGCTTTAGCAGTTCACACCCCTATTTTAATGTGTATATTCTTCCAAAAGCATCCTAGGAAACCCAGGGCTCTGAGTTATACTGTTGGAAGGTGTTCCAGCCAAGGGTCCAGAGCTTGTGTGTAGCCTTTTGGATGGCAAGACTCATGGCGGGACTGTCCTTACTTTGTGGCCACGTACGTCTTCAGGTTGGCAGCGCCGGGTAACGTCCAGCAGTTAAGCTGCTATAGAAGCGAGTTAAGTAGTTTAGCATTCTGAGACACACAGGCGCCATCTTGGATTTTTAAAATGCTACTCAAGCCAAGATGTCACCAATTTCCTGTAATCAATGGTACTTGCTCCCATATTAAAATGACGGATGGGTTCTTCCTGTGCACCGCTTCTACTTCTGGGCTAATTTTCTTATAATTATAATAGCACTGTCACAAGGAAGTGTATGTTGCAAACCTCTAGCTACTTCCTAGTTTGGGATTGGCTATTTTTGTCCCAAAGAATCTTCTTTGTTGCTTTATCTGTATTCTCTAGTTTCCATTAGGATTCCTTCCACGGCAATTGTTCTAGTGATTGGTATGCTCGACTCCTTTCATGCTGATTCCAACAGGATTTTTTAGTTTTTTAACACTATTGGCTTTTTCCTCCTTTAGCAGCCCTTTTTTCTAAGGACTCTTGCCAGCTGCTGTTTTTTCTTAACTGTCGGTACTGTGGTTGCAGAAAGGAATCTCCCCTTCTTCAGGATCATGCTCTCACGGATCAAGAGACGTCCATCAAGTCCAGCTTTCAGCAGAACCTGGGTTGTCTCCTTCCAGTCATTGTCCCCATAAAAAAGACATAGGTGTGTTGCTGGTGCTCGGAGACAGCGTTTACAACGCAGTCATCACATCGCAGTTCCTTTACAACACAGTCAATACAACAACCGCATTTTTAGAACGCGATGCCTTTACAACGCAAGTCATTAGATCGACTTGCTGTAGGGGGCGCTCTAACATAAGGATTAGCATAATTTACTATTTCAACACCTTCACTACTGTTTGCGCAGGCTGGAGTTGGAATAGTAAATTATACTATTCCTAAGTCCAGCGTGCCCTCTGCAGCAAGTCAATCTAATGACTTGCGTTGTAAAGGTATTGCGTTCTAACAACGTGGTCATTGTAACAACCGCATCGTAAAGGAACGGGATGTGATAGCGTGCATAGTAACATGCTATATTCCTGGTGACTCATGTTGTGAGTGGTAAATAGTTTTTGTGGTTTGGGTAGTATATTTTGTAGTGTGAGCTATAGGTTTTGTTGAATGATTTTGATCAGGTGTGTGTTGACAGATGTATCTGTCAACGTTGACGGACAAGTCTGCTGTTCCATTACTATCCTCTGTCGGGAGGTGTCTTTAACTGTTCACAACTTATTCTTATTCTGAACAGTACAATGTACACACTTGCTGCGAGTATATAAATTGTCAAAAAGCAAGCAATATGACTTACTACCGCTCGCCACTGCTGCTGTCTCTCCCCCTGCAGCTGCTGCATCAGCTCCCTGGATGGCACTGCCATCCCTGCTGGCCCCGGAACTGGTGGTGGGTGCACCTAGAAAAAACATTAAAAAATGTTTAGATGCCATATGCGCCTCCCTCTATTTCTTTTTTTCTGTGGTATAATTTAGATTTTTCACAGCCTGCTGGGCAGAAAATCTGGATTTTATTTAGGGCACGGAGGCTAATATTATGCAAATCTCCTTTATTGCCACAGCTTAGCAGCAACAATTGAAGAACATAGAACTTCAATGAAAATTCTAAAGAGATAAAAAGTCCCCCTATGACCAGGTATCTAACTTCTTTGTTAGAGTGCGAAGAAAAAAGGTTCAACATGCAGAACTCCAAACGAAGAAAGTTTTCCAACTCGTAGTCCAGAGGGAGGGAAATTCTTATTCTGAAAGAAGAAGAATACATTTTCGTAATATTTTCTTTAAACAACAGGGTGGCTTTCAATTTAAGAAAGTGGTGGGATAATATTAGCCCCCGTGTCCTTAATAAAATCCAGATTTTCTGCCCAGCAGGCTTTGAAAAATCTAAATTTTATGGCACGACACGGAGGCCATATTATGCAAGTTTAAAGTGCATTAAGAACATTATCAATCACATTAGAGATTGGCCTAAAGTAGTGAGGAAAAGTGTTTTTCTGATTGGCATCATTTGTACCGAGACGCCATTGCTTTTTCATTGCCATCTCGTGTCAAAAACTTCCAGGCGACCCACTTGGTCGTTTTGCTGATGCCTGAGGAAAATCGAACTAACATGACAACAGCCATCTTGCAGCCTGCATTTCTGCCCAGGAACTGTCGCACACCCAACCCCCCCTGTTCTTGCAGTTCAACAGAAAGCCATGAGACACTCACACCCTGTGTAAATTATTTGTTTTCCATCTCCTGCTCCCAGCCTGGTAAACATCCTTGACACCGTGATCAGGTTATCTGGACAATGGTCTGACTGCTGGGCCTTGATCAGGGTGATTAAACAATGACCTGAAAGACCGGGCTATGATCAAGGTGATTAAACAATGACCTGAAAGACTGAGCCTTGATCAAGCCGAGTAAACAATGATTTGTGTACCAAGCCTTGACCAGGTCACCATCTACAAACGTCGTCTGGATCTGGTTATCAACTACAAACACTGCCCTGATTGAACAATGAACTAACAGCCAAAAGACTTAGATGAAAAAGTATAAAAGGCTTGTAAGCTGCGGAGTAAAGCAGCAGCCTTCTCTGTCTTGTTTCTGACGAGCTTGGAACTCTGTTCCATAGCCCGGGCTATTTGAATAAATCTGGGTTCCTCCTGCAGACGAAGGCTCCTGTGTCTCCTTTTACCACGTATGAAGGGTATGGAAAGCTTGGACGGTTCCCCCACTGCCGAGAACCAGTAAGTGGGTTAATCCGGTTCTTCCAATGGCACCTGAACAGGGACTCCACGAGCACGAAGGTCAGGCCCAGTGGATGTGAGGAGGTGCACGGAAAGACTCCGATGGAGGTACCCTACCCGAGGGATTCTTGCAATCCGGTAAGCCGAATGACTCGCCCGCTGTTCCTCCCCACCAGGTCTGGGCCACATGACCGCGTTCTCGCTGGAGTCCCCTAGCAAATAATTTCCGGAGCAGGAAACAGCCCTACATCTGCAGAAGAGAACTACCCCTGTAAGGTAATGGTGGACTGATCACCCACCAAGTCTGTATAATTCTGTTATTGACTTTGGCTAAAGCCAAGCAAGCAAGGTGGGTTTTTAAAACCCGCTGGTGTCTGTTCTGTATGATTCTGCTGTTATTGACTTTTGCAAAAGCCAAGCAAGCGAGGTGAGTTTTAAAACCTGCTGGTGTCTGTTATCTGTTTTTCAAGCATGCCAGTCAGTAATAAGTTCAAGAGATTATGTTGTTGTATGTGTACGCAGGACTCCCAGCTGGAGGCGGCTTATCCGCTTCCTCCAGAAGGGACCCCTGGCCAAACGATGTATGTTAAACATGGCCCTTCTGCCATAATGTTTTCCTCATTCTGGGTAAAATATACAAAGTAACGCGGAATTTCAATGGCCACTTTATGGCTCCTTTAATTCCCAAGTTCGCGCCAACTTAGAGGAACAATTAATGAAAAGAAAAACGCGCCCGTCTGTTTGAATCTGTCCGATTTTGGAGGAAAGAGATAGAGCAGAGAGCTAGAAAGCAGAAGGCTCAAGAAAGAAAACAAGAACGTATGTCAATGGCCGACCACGCCAGAGAAAATTTACAAAATCAAATGACAAAATCAGTAGAAATAGCCGATAGGGAGCATGGGGCCCGGGTACAAAAATGTTATCCAGATCGTGAGGAGAAAGGAAAGGGCCATATCGAAGGGGGAGAAGAAGGTGATTCCTTGCTTGATACCATGCTAGACAGCCCTCCTGCATATGCCCCAATGTACCCTGCTCTGATGCCTCACACCCGCATGTCCCCCCGCCACAGCCCACTCCTGCCCCCACTGCCCCTCTTACTGTTCTTCCTGTCACACCATCCCTCCCGATTTTTCCTATGACACCGACAACGCCCGCTAACCCTGTCCTCGCTGCGGGAATGTCTAAAAAGGGGGGGGTGTGGCACTCTGTGGGTAAATTGTGGTTAGCGATGTTTTTAGTCTCTTAGGTGCTGGCCGGTTGTTTCCCTCTGACCTTGAAGGGAGTTCTCTATATTAACAAATGAATGCTGCCAGGTTTGGCAGGGTATCCAGTCGCACTCTTTTGGGGAAATCAATCCCTTGTCAACAATGGTTCAACCTGATTAGACAATGACGGTCATAAGTCAAGGTAAACTTTCGGGTTACACATGTTTATTCACTTGTAGTTTGGATACTTTGTCCTTTTCTTTAAGGTGAGGCTGTTACATCACAGCCATGTATCATTTCAATGTTTGTCAATACACAATTGTTCATCCACAAGATAATTTTGGACCCAATGCATTTCGTGCTCGACAGCACTTCGTCAGGGGAAATACATTTCTGTGGGGTAAAACCAAAGGTAAGGTATAATCAATGATAGGGAAGCAGTCCACAATCATATTAAAAGAAGAGTGAAAATGGTAAAAACGGAAACAATGGATATCTGGAAATTCTTTTTGCAAGCATGTCCTCTTATATAAAAGCGTTGGTAGAAAGGGGTGAAAGTTCCAGTGGAAAATAAAAGAGCATCAAGGTGGTGAACTCAGCTAGTGAAAAGTCCGATTACATGCGAGTGTGAAAAGGGTGTCAAGGTACTGGCTTCGCGTAACCCAATACGTTACTAATACGTGACAAACATAATTTTCTCAAAGCTCGTGAAGTGCTCAAGTGTGGATAACCAGTGAACTCATTCATTTTTTGCGTGCAGTTAAAGCGCCGCTATGGCGTGTGTCTCAGCTAACTAGTAACGGGCAAAAGCGCGCGTTCAACTGGGTCTGTAAACATGCAATGGTGGTCAAACACTCGGGAGGTCTTACCGGTCTGATCAACGCGTAAAGCGCATCTCGGCTCTGTGTTCGGAATCGTGTTCGCTCGCGCATGCGTGCAGCGCGTGTTATGAGAGAGTAACCACGTGACCCGGAAGAAAGCACAGTTTGGGGAAAGAGTTGAAAGAATATAAACGATATAAACAATGAATACGTGGAGTGAATGTACATAAAATATGATGTGAACACTGTGCTTAAATGTGGCAATAGTCCGTATTGAACCCAAGCTGTGGGTACATCGGAAAGAATGGTCAAAATCGCGGCCATCTTAAGATGGTCAAAAACCAATATACCAGCATACAACTACATTCTGGGTGGAAAGAACACTCGTGATGGCAAATATTACTTTCAATTGAAATACAATCAATTCAACAAGAAATCATGTTACTTGCAAAAAAGTCAACCCATCATTGAAACAAGTTAAATGAAAATACATTAATGTAAATGATTATCAGCAAAAAGTCTGGGGTAAGAGTTCATCACAGGAAGCTACTATATTCAAGACGTTCATTTAACCCCATGGGGTTGCTGGAATTTAGTTTTTTGATCCAGAACATTTCTCTTTGGAGTAATCTTTTTCTATTGTCACAGCCTTGCCTTGCAGGAACACACTCCAAAACCAGAAAACGGATTTGGCTGATGTTATGGCCATTAGAAATGTAATGGGCAGCTACCGGAGCTTTGGTAGATCTGTTTCTGATTGTACTTTTGTGTTCTGTTAAGCGGGTTTTGATTTTTCGCTCTGTCTTCCCCACATAAGAGAGTCCGCATGGACATTTCAGCAGGTATACCACATTTTTGGTGTCACATGTGGCGTTGGTATAAAGGTTAATGAGTTTTCCTGTCGTTGGATGGTTGATGCTGGTACCACGTATGATGTTGTTACAATGGCCACAGTTTGCACATGGTATTGTTCCTGTGTATTTTTCCAATTTCTTATGTGCCTCTTTTTCGATGAAATCCTTTAGATTTTTGGACCTTTGATAGGCAAACAGTGGTTTGCTGAATAATCCATTAAAGTCTGGTTCTTTCTCAATCATTTCCCAGTTCTTAAGGATGATTTTCTTCATTTGGAAGCTCAAGGTGGAATATTTTGATACAAACACTGGTCTATTTTGAGTCAAATCCTTTGTGCGTGTTTTCAGCAACTCCTCCCTAGAGATGGCTTGGGTTCTGGTTTTAGCTTCTTCCAAAATGTTGTCCGGGTATTTCCGTTCTCGAAATTTAGTAATCATAAGGGTTGCATTCTTCTCATAAATCTGATCACTAGATGAAATCCTTTTCATCCTCAACAGTTGCGAATATGGTAAATGGCGTTTTAAAGACATTGGATGACAACTGTCAAAGATCAGCATATTGTTTCTATCTGTCTCTTTGGAGTATACATCTGTTTGAAATTGATTATTTTGCAAAGAAACTAACACATCCAGGTAAGGGATGGACCCAGTGTTAATGGAGTGAGTAAATTGAATATGGTCGTCAATGTCGTTGATGTTTTTAATGAAGTCCTCGATCTCAGTTGATGAGCCTTTCCATATAAGAAAGATGTCGTCAATGTAACGCCAAAATTTAAGGATTTTGTGTTGCCATCTGGGATTTTCAAGAATATTTTCTAGTTCCAACTTGTGCACAAAGAGGTTCGCATAGCTGGGGGCTGCACAATTCCCCATAGATGTTCCTGCCAATTGTTGGAAATGTTGATCGTTCCAAGAAAAATAACTATGGTACAGTGTAAAATGTAACAATTCCAACAGGAAGATCTTGAGTTCTTGTTTGATATCATGATTAATCAAAAATGCCTCTATAGCTTCTAAGCCTCTATTATGTGGAATAGACGTGTACAACGAGCATACATCAATGGTGCATAATGTTATTTCCGTTGTGTTGTCTAGTTTAACTTCTTTGAGTTTGGTGAGGAAGTCGGTGGTATCACGAAGATAGGTTGACATTTTCTGAACAAGGGGTTGTAGATGACGGTCCAAATACTTTCCTATGGGTTCATGAATTGAACCTCTTGTGGACACTATAGGTCTGAAAGGTGGTTTCTTCAAGTCCTTGTGTATCTTAGGTAACATGTGGATACTTGAGCATTTGGGATGGTCTTGGATCAGAAAGCGTTTTTCTTTGTCAGAGATGGTTCCCATCTCGACTGCTTGATTGATGATAGTTGTCAAAACTCCTTTAAATGTATTGGTAGGGTCATTTGGCAGTACCATGTATAATTTGTCGTCGAACACATGGTTGTTCACACTCTCAGTGTAGTAATCCGTATCCATTATGACGATGGCGCCTCCTTTGTCCGCCTTACAACATTTGATTTTGTGATTTTCAGTGATTTGGTTGATCGCACTAATCTCATGGACTGACAGGTTAGAGCGCTTAGAGCTTGGTTTCTTAAATAGTTCCTTTATTTCATTAGATGTGATTGTTTCGTAAGAATCCAAAATTTTGTGGCTTACAGGAGCCAAAAAAGTGCTCTTAATCTTTAATCCCAACAACGTGTCTTCTGTTTGTGTTGAGGATGAAGGTTCAGGCACCACGTTTGTAAAAAATGTCTCAATCTGAGAGTCCTCATGAACTTAAAGAAGCTCACTTCCATTTCCAATTCGTTGGGTCTGTAAGTTGGTACGAATGTCAGACCACGTTGTAATACAGAAAGTTGACTCTTGGATAAGTTCTCTTTAGATATATTGATGACTAGGTTGTTTTGCTCCGTGTCGATTGAGCTATTGACGAGCCTGGTTCTCTTTGTGCTCTTGCTCCTCCTGGTTCGACGTGCTGGTTTTGGCCTCTCCCTAAAAAAGGCCTCTCTGATGTAGTAGAGCTAGAGGTACTGGTGGTATCCGTCCTGTTGTCTGTTTGTCTTCCTCGTCTGTCAGGCCTTTGGGAATCTTTCTGTGTGGAGTCAAAGGATGATGTACTACCTTCATCGGAGGATGGATTTTGAAATGGTCTCTGTTGTCTTCGTTGGGCGTACACCTCGGCCCAATTATACACCTCCCCTAATTTATAATCGATCGTATCGCGCTTGTATTTGCGAATTTTCCTGTCATTTATTTCTCTTGTATATCTGTCAAGTTGAATGTTGATGTCTGTTAGCGCTCGATCCAAATCATCTTTAGAGAGGTTGCTTTCCAAGTTGGTTTTAATTCTTTTGATGTCTTTGTCAAGATCTTCAATGACTCTAGATAATTCATCTACGATAAGTAAAATAAGGTCTAGTGAACATTTGTTCAGTATCTCATACCACCGTTCTGTGAATTTAGGGTTATTCCTGCAAAGTGTCGGCTTAAGGGCAATTCGAAGCCCTCTTGGTATTCTTTGATCCTTGTGATATCTGATCAGAGTTCCTGCATGAAGTTTTTGGTTAATGATCCGCTTTGAAGTATATAATAGCTGTTTCAACAAGCTCTGGGATGAAAAGGTACCCGCTGTTGTGGGATCTGCTTCCTGTATCAACGAATAAATCCTGTTGGTTTCCTCAGTGGAAAAAGCAAAAATGTTAGCTCTGTTGTCTGTTAAATTCGAAATATCCTCGTACTCCATTATAATGAATAGGTGCTCACACTAGTTGGGTCAGAAGTGTCGAATGTCTAAAAAGGGGGGGGTGTGGCACTCTGTGGGTAAATTGTGGTTAGCGATGTTTTTAGTCTCTTAGGTGCTGGCCGGTTGTTTCCCTCTGACCTTGAAGGGAGCTCTCTATATTAACAAATGAATGCTGCCAGGTTTGGCAGGGTATCCAGTCGCACTCTTTTGGGGAAATCAATCCCTTGTCAACAATGGTTCAACCTGATTAGACAATGACGGTCATAAGTCAAGGTAAACTTTCGGGTTACACATGTTTATTCACTTGTAGTTTGGATACTTTGTCCTTTTCTTTAAGGTGAGGCTGTTACATCACAGCCATGTATCATTTCAATGTTTGTCAATACACAATTGTTCATCCACAAGATAATTTTGGACCCAATGCATTTCGTGCTCGACAGCACTTCGTCAGGGGAAATACATTTCTGTGGGGTAAAACCAAAGGTAAGGTATATTCAATGATAGGGAAGCAGTCCACAATCATATTAAAAGAAGAGTGAAAATGGTAAAAACGGAAACAATGGATATCTGGAAATTCTTTTTGCAAGCATGTCCTCTTATATAAAAGCGTTGGTAGAAAGGGGTGAAAGTTCCAGTGGAAAATAAAAGAGCATCAAGGTGGTGAACTCAGCTAGTGAAAAGTCCGATTACATGCGAGTGTGAAAAGGGTGTCAAGGTACTGGCTTCGCGTAACCCAATACGTTACTAATACGTGACAAACATAATTTTCTCAAAGCTCGTGAAGTGCTCAAGTGTGGATAACCAGTGAACTCATTCATTTTTTGCGTGCAGTTAAAGCGCCGCTATGGCGTGTGTCTCAGCTAACTAGTAACGGGCAAAAGCGCGCGTTCAACTGGGTCTGTAAACATGCAATGGTGGTCAAACACTCGGGAGGTCTTACCGGTCTGATCAACGCATAAAGCGCATCTCGGCTCTGTGTTCGGAATCGTGTTCGCTCGCGCATGCGTGCAGCGCGTGTTATGAGAGAGTAACCACGTGACCCGGAAGAAAGCACAGGTTAAATGAACGTCTTGAATATAGTAGCTTCCTGTGATGAACTCTTACCCCAGACTTTTTGCTGATAATCATTTACATTAATGTATTTTCATTTAACTTGTTTCAATGATGGGTTGACTTTTTTGCAAGTAACATGATTTCTTGTTGAATTGATTGTATTTCAATTGAAAGTAATATTTGCCATCACGAGTGTTCTTTCCACCCAGAATGTAGTTGTATGCTGGTATATTGGTTTTTGACCATCTTAAGATGGCCGCGATTTTGACCATTCTTTCCGATGTACCCACAGCTTGGGTTCAATACGGACTATTGCCACATTTAAGCACAGTGTTCACATCATATTTTATGTACATTCACTCCACGTATTCATTGTTTATATCGTTTATATTCTTTCAACTCTTTCCCCAAACTGTGCTTTCTTCCGGGTCACGTGGTTACTCTCTCATAACACGCGCTGCACGCATGCGCGAGCGAACACGATTCCGAACACAGAGCCAAGATGCGCTTTACGCGTTGATCAGACCGGTAAGACCTCCCGAGTGTTTGACCACCATTGCATGTTTACAGACCCAGTTGAACGCGGGCTTTTGCCCGTTACTAGTTAGCTGAGACACACGCCATAGCGGCGCTTTAACTGCACGCAAAAAATGAATGAGTTCACCGGTTATCCACACTTGAGCACTTCACGAGCTTTGAGAAAATTATGTTTGTCACGTATTAGTAACGTATTGGGTTACGCGAAGCCAGTACCTTGACACCCTTTTCAAACTCGCATGTAATCGGACTTTTCACTAGCTGAGTTCACCACCTTGATGCTCTTTTATTTTCCACTGGAACTTTCACCCCTTTCTACCAACGCTTTTATATAAGAGGACATGCTTGCAAAAAGAATTTCCAGATATCCATTGTTTCCGTTTTTACCATTTTCACTCTTCTTTTAATATGATTGTGGACTGCTTCCCTATCATTGATTATACCTTACCTTTGGTTTTACCCCACAGAAATGTATTTCCCCTGACGAAGTGCTGTCGAGCACGAAATGCATTGGGTCCAAAATTATCTTGTGGATGAACAATTGTGTATTGACAAACATTGAAATGATACATGGCTGTGATGTAACAGCCTCACCTTAAAGAAAAGGACAAAGTATCCAAACTACAAGTGAATAAACATGTGTAACCCGAAAGTTTACCTTGACTTATGACCGTCATTGTCTAATCAGGTTGAACCATTGTTGACAAGGGATTGATTTCCCCAAAAGAGTGCGACTGGATACCCTGCCAAACCTGGCAGCATTCGCTCGCTGCGGTAATGACACGTCTCCATCTTCCCAACCCCTGTGGCTTTACCCCTACACGCCCTTTTCCTGCTTCCCTGTGGTCTACAGTTAAGCAGGATTTATATAAATTGTTGAATTCCCCCCGACTGGCCTTGAGCTCTGCAGTCAGCTTTTCGTCCCTTCGAGAAAATTACCTACAGAGGCAACAGTGTGACTGTTGGATAAATAAAGGAAATATTTATGCCTTTAAAGAAATATGGTCCACCTTTTCCCAGTGGACGAGTATGGAACAGACCAACTGGGCTGAATACATGTGTACCCTGGTCATGCAAATATTTGAGAATGCGCTTATGCAGATACCCACCGGATTAATGGACCTTAGGTCGCAAATAAAAAGAGGCGATGTTCTGGGAGAGGGGATGTTTGGCACTATGTCTGCTTTAATGGCTTACTGTGATATGATCGCTTTTCCCAACAACCCTCTAGAAACAGCTATGCCAATGAGAGAGGCGGCCCCTGTCTTTGTTAACACACTTACCGATGCCCAAAATAATGGCCGAGGGGCTGTTGAGGCACACTGGCGCAGGCTTTGGGTTCATGTTCCTTTTAAAAGGTCAGAAGTAATGCAGTTAAAAGGACAATTACCAGATCCCTGGAAGAATCCGGCTGCCTTTTACAGAGAATTAGGTCAGATCATATCTGCAGGATCTCTCGTTCTGTGGTAAATAAATTTACCTAGACATTTTTCCCTATAATTATCATCACAAGACAGCTCATTCAAATGAGAGGCAGAGTCCGTGGTATCTGAGTCATACGGGCTTTAATGGCATTATCCTTAAGGATGGAGCATCATGTTCCGTCACCTCTAAGGTTCAGGAAGGGACAGTCAACGTTTTATTAACATTACACATTATATATAGTAAAACTTTACAATTGAATCCAATACAGTAGGCGTAACAGGTGAAAAGAGTGAGATAAGAACACATGTGCGTAAGAGGAGGCGTGAAAAGAGGCGTACACATGGGCGTGCACTGTTCATGTCAGAAAAACGTCACAAGAATCGTCACATGTGGGTGGATGCATAGGGAAAAGTTGCAGAATCAGCAGAAACCCTTAACCTGGATGCACGCGCAACTAGCATGACGTGTAACTGGGGGCTTTGACTTTAGCACTAGTGGAGGAGACTGGTGTCTGGAGTGTCAGGGCAACCTGTACCTATAACATATCTAGTATCTTATGTTTGGAGGATGTAGTGTCTGAAGTAAAAGGTCTCTCGGGCAAGGGCCATCCAATACTGAAAGCTAGTGCGTGCATACGTGTCTGGGTGCAACGTGCGGAGCCATGGGCCCACCATGGTAACGGAGCCAGTAAATCACTTGCAAGGAGGACAGAAAAGGCCGGGCCCTTTGCTCTGCAGCCGGGAATATGTTTAACTATTTCACTAGACTGGAATGTGTTTTCGAGGAGGATGAACTGATAATTTGAAGGCAAAACATGAATTTGGCAGGCAGTCCAGGCCGAGCCGGGCACCGCTGCGCTGGCAGGAAGTAAGGCAGAGGTCAGGGATGCATCTCCATGCTGCAGCTTTCAGAAGCAGAGACAGAAGTGGTTCGAAGTCAGAAATCAGGGCCTAGCTCGACAGAGCCAGGAAAACCAAAAAGTGTACCATGTAAAGACGTTGGCATGGCATGTTTAGAAACTGAATTATCGATCCATTCCAGGTGGATCTGGTAGAGGACATGTTAACGTTGGACGCAAATGTATTTGCGTCTTCATATTCGGTCATGGAGGGAAATTGCATGTACTTAAAGCACGTACATGGAAACGTTGGGGTACACGTTAGGGGACATACTCGACCATAAAAATTTCAATTACCTCATTCCCTCCTTGTCCCCTACGTTCCCTTCAGGATATGTCTATCTTCATGAGACCATCTATCTGTTCATATAATATCATCTGCTCATCTTTTCTCAGACGGGAACTGGAACGTGAACTTGGATGTGGAACGCAGGCTGTGGCACACAAGCCGCAAATCGCTGGCCCACATTGTAGGCATATACAACAACTAAATACTATGAGCAGTGCGATTCCTAGGAATGACAATAATTTCCATCCCCAGGCTGATATTACACTCCAGAGCCAGCTGGACCAAGTCCAGGAGCCTGGATTCTGGTGTAGCTGATGAGCTATTTCATGAAGCCTGGTTATTGCTTAGTATACTGATGGTGCGTTATTAGGAATAAACACACAACAACTGGATCCGATGACTCTACAAGCCCCGCCCCTATCGGCCAGGATGACGTCAAGGACAAGGCGGTTCTGAAGAACAACAAGTCTCATAGCAGACTGCTCTTCTGTTAAGTTGCCTAGGGCAGAAGTAGTCTCATTCACTACGGCTTCGAGGATTCTGGTTAACTTGCGTATCAGTTTACTATTGGAGACAGTACCTATGTATGGAAAGAATCCTTTATTGAAATCTATGTATTGTTCTAATGTAGTTTCAGTCTGATCGACAATTGGGAGACCTCTCTTTTGTCTAACGTGAGTAAGGCGGGAATTCCTGTGATAATCAGATGGGGCTAGAAAAACAGGTGGCAATAGGAATGCAATAAAACAAGTACCATCCCAGTCTGGAGGTAAACGTATATAGGCTGTCTGACCACAAATAAAATATGAATGTCGGGAAGCTTTGAAAGTAGACTTGCCTTTATCACTGAATTCGACAACAGTATCACAATCACTGTGTCCTAGATGCACTGAACCTTTCTTTCTAACACACAAATCACCTTTTGCTGGTAGGACTGATATTGATGGCAAGTCTATATTAGTTTCGGAGTGAACATTTAGAATCATGAGGTTAAGTGTAAAATTACCTAATCCATACACTTCATTTTCTAGATCGGTCCCTGTCATTTGTGGAAGACCTTCCTCGTCTGGGAAACATGCTTTGTTCATAACTGTGTTCAGGTTTCCCCATATCCAATTGCCCTGGGAAACTCTGGATTCAGTGTCTAAAGAGGAAATCAAACTAAACCATGCACCACAGGAACCATTATGTGTAAACGGAAAAGGAAAGAGGGGCAGAGCTCCCTTGTAGTTCTGATAGGGAGGGAGTCGGCCACATATCCAGCAATTAGTGGCATTGCTGGTCTGGTGAGAATGGTGTAACATACGGATGAATGTATTGTTGCGCATCGCTAAACGATAGGAAAGCTCATGTGGGGGCAGTTCACTAAACGTGTGCTCTGCAGAGTCATTAGAAAAAGAATGTGCAATTGGAAAGAACATATGTGACATCCAACTCGTGCAGATTATCGTAAGACTCAGAAATAACATAATAAGTAACGTTAGAACACAACGACTTCGGAGATTTTTACAATATTTCTGTTTCTTGATCTCCTGTCTATTTCTCTCACTAGTGGGGTCTATCTTATACATGTCAGGAACCTGTCTAACCGCTTCACCCAGGAGGGGACTTAAACAATTAAACTGTCTGACTTACTAGACCTCAACTTTGTACGGTACTCCTCTTGGGGAGTTTTCTCTAGCAGGGGGAGTTTAGTATCAGTGTCTGGAATGTGGCAGTCCTGGGAAACAGTTTTTGGCGGAAGTCCAAAAAATTTCTTCACATGGCTCGAATGGAGCCAGCCTTTTCTTCCTTCCACTTTTAGAGCGGTCCTTGTGGTCATCAGAACGATTTTGGGCTCCTTCCAGCGGGGCTCCAGAGGGCTTGATCTGTCGAAATTGCGGACCACGACGATGTCACCTGGAACCAGTTCATGCGGTTTCACCTCGGTGTTATCTGGGAAGGCTGCCGCGACCTGTGAACGACAAGATTGTAGTGCAGACATCAATGCAGCCAAGTAATCTGTCAGCATAGAACTGTCAACATCTGTGATTTTACGGGGCATAGGCGTCCCCCACATATTAGGAGGCCTACCGAAGACCACCTCATACGGGGATAGCCCTGTCCTAGAATGAGTTACCATTCGCATATAAAAGAGTGCAACTGGCAAGGCAACTATCCAATCTACTCCTTTCTCGGCACATATTTTGGCTAGGCGTGTTTTCAGGGTCTGATTATGTCTCTCTACGAGACCTGCGGCTTCAGGATGTCGGACACAATGGAACTTCCACTGGTAACCTAACAGGAGTGACACCTGCTTCATGAGCTCGGACGAGAATGGCTGTCCATTATCAGAGTACACGACACGGGGCAAACCGTACCGCGGGAAAAACTCACGTACCAGCTGTTTGGCAGTGGTTACAGCAGTGTAATCGGGGACTGGATATGCTTCTGTCCATCGGGAAAGAGCACATACGACTACGAGGACATACTTGAAACCTCGACATCGGTCCATCTGGATATAATCCATCTGGAGGACTTCAAAAGGATGGTCAGGAGGATGAAATCCACCCTGTTCCACGGGGACACCTTTTCCTGGATTGAACTGACAACAGATCATGCAAGTACGCACTTTCTGTTTTGCGGCTGCTCGTAAATGTTTGTTGTACCAAAGATTCTGTAAACTGTCTAACATGGCTTTCTCTCCTAAGTGTGCTGGACTATGTGCTGTGTTAATTATAACTTGAACCATAGAGTCGGGGAGGAACCATGTGGCCCTTCCCTTCGTCATCCATCCCTGGTCTGTTTGGATCCCTCCTTGTTCAGTCCATTTCTTGATTTCGTCTGAAGTGGCATGTGTCTGTATGTCGAGTACATCTAGAATGGGATCCTTAACTGTCAGGCAATGTGTCAGTGTAGTCGGATCAATCCTTGTCATGTCAGTCGGAATATCTGTCTGAGCAGTGTATTTGGCTGTACGATCTGCCAGGTCGTTACCCTGGGAAATAGTGTCGATGACTTTGGTATGTGCTTTGCATTTCATAATGGCTATGGCTGTTGGCAAGTGTATTGCTTCTAACAGAGCTTGAATGAGGGGACCATGCTGGATCTTGGTACCGTGAGAAGTTAAGAAACCTCTCTCTTCCCAAAGGACTCCGAAGTCGTGAACGACTCCGAATGCATACTGTGAGTCTGTGTATATGTTAACTTTCTTGTTCTTGGCTAGTATGCATGCTTGGGTCAGAGCAATGAGCTCTGCAGCCTGAGCAGATAGTGTGTCAATACGGTGTGTTTCTATGACTTCAGATTCAGTGGTCACTGCATAGGCGGCCACTAATTCTCCTGTACTTGTTCTCATACATGAACCATCCACGTAAAGCGTCAGGTCTGGATCGGTTAATGCAATATCTGTCAAGTCTTGTCGGGGCTTCGTCACTGTGTTAACGACTTCTACACAGTCGTGTGGTGCAGGATCTGTTGTACTCGAGGGTAACAATGTGGCAGGATTAAGTATGTTGCAGCGTCTGATTTCTATTTGTGGCTGGAACAGTGTCAATTCATAACCTGTCAATCGTGCTATGGTCAAGTGTTGAGTCTGTGTACGGTTCAGAAGTACTTCCACGGAATGTGGAACCTGTACTGTCAAAGGATGTCCTAACACTATTGAATCGCTTTGTCTGATAGCTAGAGCTGTTGCTGCAACTGATTTCAAGCACGCAGGCAGAGCCTGGGCTACTGGATCCAATGTACTAGAAAAATAAGCACAAGGCTTGTGGTGTCCTGCTTGATCTTGTGTGAGAACGGACAACGCTGTGCCATCGCGTTCGGTGACAAAAAGTGTAAAAGGTTTGTTGTAACATGGTGTCGCTAAAACTGGTGCTTGACATAAAGCTTTCTTCAAGTCATTAAAAGCTTGTGTATGTTCCTGAGTCCAAGGGAGGACAGTCGAAGTCGCTGCCTCCTGTGTTGTCAACTGTATGAGTGGCTTGGCTAGAAATGCATACTGGGGAATCCATTGTCTGCAGTACGAAGTGAGGCCAATAAAGGCCCGTACTTCCTTTTGAGTCTTGGGTTGTGGCAGATGTGCAATTAACTGGATACGATCTGGTGTCAACTGTCTACCCCTCTTGGACAGCAAGTGCCCAAGGTATACCGCTTGCTGGGCACAGAATTGGAGTTTCGAAGGGGATACTTTGTGCCCCTTTTCGGCCAGAAAATACAAGACTGTCAGTGACACGTGCTCGCAGTCACGTTCGGTCCGTGCTGTGATCAGTAGATCATCAACATACTGTAGTAGAGCAGTGTCAGTAGGCATGTGAATACTGTCTAGTTGTCTTTTCAATGCTTGGCTGTAAATACTCGGACTTTCCGTGAACCCTTGAGGTGCACGTGCAAATTTAAAGCTTCGGCCATTTAAACAGAATCCGAATAGGTATTGGCTATCTGGATGAATGGGGACGCTGAAGAAGGCGTTCTTAAGATCAATTACAGTAAAGAACGCAGCTTCGGAATCAATGGCAGTCAGTAGTGATGAGATATCTGGGACCACTGGATACTGTGGTACTATACATTTATTAAGTTCACGAAGATCGATCACCAGCCGATAGACTGGAGGTGCATTTGGGTCAGTTCGTTTAAGAATCGGGATGATTGGAGAATTACATACATTGGAGTCGGTTTCTACAACTACTCCTTGGGCTATGAGTTCATCAATAATTTTCAGTAAGGCTGCTACAGCCTCGGGGGGCAATTTGTATTGTCGGATTCGGGGCAGTACAACACCTTGCTTGAGTGTGACACGATAGGGAGTAATGTGCATACAACCTACATCAGTTGGACCTTGCGCCCATAAATGCTGTGGAACATCTTTCAATCTGACATCAAAATCTCTCAACACATAATGGCCCTTGAAATCACGAAGGAATAATCTCACTCCTTCTGGGGAACAACATATAACTGCTCCTAGAGCTTTCAGTGTTTTAATACCAAGCAAGTTTTCAGGACACGATTTCGTAAGCAATAAATCTGTAGTACGGGACAATGGACCAACTGCAAGGGGAACTGGCTGTGATACTTCGTTAACAATAGGCTTTCCTGAAAAACCAAGGGAAACATTCTGTGAGCCTGAGAAGGGTGCCCCTGGGATCTCGTCATGACTAATGGTAGTTCTGTTCGCCCCCGTGTCAATCAAAATTTTTCTGTCTTTCCCTAATACCTGACTATGTACATAGGGACCATCTTGATCTACAGGAACCTCGATAAGGGGCAAGCCAACCTCCCTCTCTAGGCTGTTTCATGTGTACTGCTGATAATCTGGGTAATCGGATTGTGCATACTGGTACATTTGCTGTGTGACGTGTTGTGTCGCGGCAATGGGTTGGGGTTGCGGTACAACTACTGTCTGTTGCTGGGCATTCTGTGGAGGTTGCGTGTTCTGTGGAATATTCTGTTGAACATGTTCTGTTCTAGGCGGACGTGGTCTTTCTTTCGTTTTGCCTGTAAGAATATTGTGTCTGAGAACGGCACAATCACTTATAAAGTGACCTGGCTGCTTGCAATAATTGCAATTTCCTTTAACAGGACCTGTAGGATGACTAGTCTGTGTGTTCTGCGTGTTACCCCTCTTCTGACCATCTGCTGGAACAGACTGGGCAACTAGTACTTTCATTTTCGTGTCTTTCATACGTCTCTGTTCATGATCGTGTTCCTCTCTAATTCTGTTCTGGTGGTACTGTAACATCTGTAACATTTGGGAAGGCGTGTTAGCTTGCCATGTACTTTCGACTTTCAATACTCTATTCTTAACCTGTGGTAAGGAATTCTCGGCCAGTTTGGTCACAAAAAGATGTGGGAATGACTCGCTACTTGTTTTCAGGCCACTATTAATAATAAAACATTTCTCGAATCTTGAATAAAAATTGTTCTGATCTGACCTGTTCTCCTTCTTCTAGTAACTCTTTTTCTCTGGCTTTTTCGGATTCTTCTCTACTTCTCTCGGCTTTTCTGATTGCTTTTTCTGTTCTTCTATGCGATTCTTTGCGCCACAATTCTATGGCATCTTTCTGAGATTGTCTGGCTTTCTTTTTCCATAACGCTTCTTCTACTCTCATGATGCAATCTGCATCCCATGTCCCTGAGACAGGCCATCTAAACTTCTCTTCCAGATTCTTGGTGTAATCCACCCATAAGTCTAAATACAGCACAGCATCTAAGCCGTGTTTGTGGTACATAAAATATCCTGGAGTGTCCCTAGGCGGGACAGGAACTGCTTCTTCAAGTATCCCTTTTCTAGTACCTATCTGACGTAATTTCGAAAACAGCGGCATTTCTGGAATGATTCGGACGTGAACACAATAACCACAGTAATAAACAATAAACAATCATTCATACCACAACATCTAAACACATTAAAACGACTGAAATTACCTGGAACACAGAAAAACTCTCGAGATAAAACTGAATAACTAGATGCACTGCTAAAACAGTGCAGACCGGTCTCGTAAAGAGACACGTCAGACCGTATCCACCTAAGTGAACACGTCAGGACCAGAATTGTGTACCCAACTCTGTCTTTACCGAGCACAAATTAATGAACCCGTCTAAATGCGTTCCCAACAACGGTACTCACCGGGAAGCAAGAAACAGAAGGCCTCGGAAACTGGACTGGACTCTGGACTGGACTGGACTGCTACGACATCGGACTGGCACGCATCGCGCTACCACGCATGCGCTTCGGAACAGGTGGGCCTCCGGACACCTCGGACCTTGCTCTCTCGACTAGGGCTCTGGTCGGGATCCTCCGCATTCCTCACCGCCTCGTCTGGACGCCGGACCGCAGTCTCCGTCTCCCTCGTGGACCCGAGGGAAGATAGCGGGAAACCCCGCAAACGTACACGGTTTCCGTCGGGGTTGTAGAAGGGGTCGAAAGCCGCGTGACTTCACCGGCGAGTGGGGAAGGGGGGGTCCCTGTTCGGGCGCCAAATTATGTGGTAAATAAATTTACCTAGACATTTTTCCGTATAATTATCATTACAAGACAGCTCATTCAAATGAGAGGCAGAGTCCGTGGTATCTGAGTCATACGGGCTTTAATGGCATTATCCTTAAGGATGGAGCATCATGTTCCGTCACCTCTAAGGTTCAGGAAGGGACAGTCAACGTTTTATTAACATTACACATTATATATAGTAAAACTTTACAATTGAATCCAATACAGTAGGCGTAACAGGTGAAAAGAGTGAGATAAGAACACATGTGCGTAAGAGGAGGCGTGAAAAGAGGCGTACACATGGGCGTGCACTGTTCATGTCAGAGAAACGTCACAAGAATTGTCACATGTGGGTGGATGCATAGGGAAAAGTTGCAGAATCAGCAGAAACCCTTAACCTGGATGCGTGCGCAACTAGCATGACGTGTAACTGGGGGCTTTGACTTTAGCACTAGTGGAGGAGACTGGTGTCTGGAGTGTCAGGGCAACCTGTACCTATAACATATCTAGTATCTTATGTTTGGAGGATGTAGTGTCTGAAGTAAAAGGTCTCTCGGGCAAGGGCCATCCAATACTGAAAGCTAGTGCGTGCATACGTGTCTGGGTGCAACGTGCGGAGCCATGGGCCCACCATGGTAACGGAGCCAGTAAATCACTTGCAAGGAGGACAGAAAAGGCCGGGCCCTTTGCTCTGCAGCCGGGAATATGTTTAACTATTTCACTAGACTGGAATGTGTTTTCGAGGAGGATGAACTGATAATTTGAAGGCAAAACATGAATTTGGCAGGCAGTCCAGGCCGAGCCGGGCACCGCTGCGCTGGCAGGAAGTAAGGCAGAGGTCAGGGATGCATCTCCATGCTGCAGCTTTCAGAAGCAGAGACAGAAGTGGTTCGAAGTCAGAAATCAGGGCCTAGCTCGGCAGAGCCAGGAAAACCAAAAAGTGTACCATGTAAAGACGTTGGCATGGCATGTTTAGAAACTGAATTATCGATCCATTCCAGGTGGATCTGGTAGAGGACATGTTAACGTTGGACGCAAATGTATTTGCGTCTTCATATTCGGTCATGGAGGGAAATTGCATGTACTTTAAGCACGTACATGGAAACGTTGGGGTACACGTTAGGGAACATACTCGACCATAAAAATTTCAATTACCTCAGTTCTTGAGGATATATATTTACTTTTTGGTACAGTTGTCCCCACTGAAATTTGGGACAAAATTCGACATACTGACCATGAAGTAGCGTTGGGAGGTAAATGGGCTGACCTAGAGGCTATGGAAGAAGCAAGAGTAGGAGGGACTAAACCAGAAGCTGCCATCCTGACTTTGCCCGGTAAAATAATAACGTTTATGAAAGCACTTTTGCCGGAAACTGTCATTAACTGGGATAAAATAAACGCCTGTAGGCAGCGAAAAAATGGGAATGTGGCTGACTTCTTTACACGTTTTGAGACAGAATACAAGAGACATAGTGGTTTGGATCCCCGGACCCCAGGTTCTGGCCCAGTATTTGTTGATAAGTTTGTCAGCAACTTGCTTCCTGAGATCTCCGCCAGGCTTAAGAAAGTTGAAAGTACGTGGTCTGCCCAAACTATGACTGGTATCTTGGCTATGGCACAATGTCACGAGAATAGGGAGAATGAAGATTGAGACAAGGAAAGTAAGAAGGTTAGGGATCTTAAGACTAAGGCACTTCTGCAGCAGGCTTACCCTCCCCGAGGTCCCGATGCCCGCTGGAATTTCAGACCTCAACCCCAACCCCGTCCGAGGGCTCGCCAGTCTACCCCCTCCAGCCCTCAACGTACGGGACCCTCCAAACAGATCAGTGTGCTTATTGTAAGGGGTGCTTCCATTGGATAGACGAGTGTCCTGTGTTAGCTGAAAACATCCGATCAGGGAAGACACAGCTTTGCGCTCCCAGGGAGGGGAGGCCGACTAGGGACCATGGCCCGCCCCATCCACAGGATAAAGGACGCAGGCCCAGGGATGCCGCTCCCATCCGGCAGCGCCCGGCCAATAGGTTTGATGGGTACGAAGCAACACGCACTTATTACAATGATGATTATGATGAAGTTGATGAGACAGGGTCCTACCAAGCGTAGGACAGCCAGGAAAGGGGTATTACCAGAGTGCAAATTCCAGTGGATCAAAGGGGCCCGTATGTTCAAATGTCAGTTGTGGGAAACTATCAGAATTTTCTTTTGGATACTGGGGCCACCAGGTCTTCTATTGCACGTCTGTCAGTCCCGGAGGCATCCCTTTCTGGCAATATGAATGTCTCCGTGGGTTTTGCAGGAACACCTGTGACCAGCCCTGTCTCTGAACCCCTTCCTCTCGATATTGGCCCTGCACATGTTGACGCTCCCTTGGTCCTTACTACTGGTTGCAGTGAAAACTTGTTAGGCATGGATTTACTGAAAGCTCTGTATGAGACCATATCATGTAGTCCCCAAGCTGTATCCCTAAAAATTTCCCCCACCGCAGCTTCCGATATGTATCTATCAGGTCCCCTCCCACCAGAGTTGCAGTCTTTACCTTCCTCCCTCTGGACATCATCAGACACTGATGTAGGGTGTCTCAACATATCCCCTCATGTGGTACGTATCCAGCCAGGTGCACTTCTCCCCCGCCTCCAGCAGTATCGACGGCCCGCAGAAGGAAAATGGCCCTTTTAACACCTTGAATGCTAAGGCAATTCATCCCGGATGCTGAACTCCCTTGAATCCCATTGTTCATGACGAGCTCAGCTCGTCATGAGCACACGAGAAGTGTACTGCATGACGAGCTGAGCTCGTCATGAGCATGGAAGGGGCTAACAATAATATCTGAATTAATGGACATGGGCGTAGTGGAGGAGACACGTGGCAATATCTGTAACAGTCCCATTATTCCTGTTCCTAAAAAGACCATTGGAGATGCTCTCTCCCCTAAAATATACAGATTTTTGATTGACCTGAGTGCCCTTAACAAAATAACAATCTCCCAATATCCTGTTGTCCCCGGCATTACAGCCCTCTTAAAGATGGTCCCTTCTGACGCCACGCACTTTTCTGTCATAGACCTGAACAATGCTTTTTTCAGCATTCCTATACATCCTGACAGACATTTTTTTGGTTTCTCCGTGGTGGGCGGAGCTTTAAATTCTGCCGCGCCTCTCAAGATTTCACCGAGAGCCCCAGTATCTATAGTCAAGCCCTAAAAAGTCAGCTAGATTCCTTGGAACTCCCTGATAATTCCACACTATTACAATATGTAGATGACCTCCTCATTGCTGCAAATTCTGCCCCAGCATGTAAAGAAGCTACACTCTGTTTGTTACGCCACCTTGCCCTCTATAATCACAAAGTCTCTTTAAAAAAGCTTCAGTTTTGTCAAGAGAAGATGACCTATTTAGGTCATCTCCTCTCGAAGGAGGGAAGGTAGCTCACCGCTGATCTTGTAGCCATTATCAATGCTATGACGGCCCCACGAACACAAAAGCAGGTGCGAGCCTTCATAGGCCTAACCTCATACTGTAGACAGTGGATTTCCAATTTTTCGGCCATGGTCAAACCTCTTCTTGCTCTCACCACTAAAGACATATCAGACAGTTCCTTTCCATGGACTAGAGAGCATGCACAGGCCTTCCATGATTTAAAAAAAGGCTCTGTGTACTGCTCCAGTCCTCGGTACTCCTGATTATAACAAACAATTTTTTCTTTTTCTACATGAAACAGACGGCTGTGCATGCGCTGTCTTTACCCAGATGTTCGTAAGTCACCATCAGCCATGTGCCTATTTTTAGGTCACCTTAGATCCTGTTGCAAGGGCTCTCCCAGGATGCCTACGGGCGACCACTGCGGCCGTCCTCATGGTCCGTCAGAGTGCGGGGATCGTCATGAACTCCCCCCTGACTCTGATGGTCCCCCATTCTTTAGATACCCTCCTTAACACCAAGACACAGTACCTCACTAGCGCACAACTCACAGGATATGAACGGACACTCTTTGCCAGCCACATTAACATCAAAAGATGCACTGTACTAAACCCCGCCACATTACTGGATACTCAGGATGCCCGCTTAGACCTACATAACTGCATATTAAGGACAGAGGAGGAGACGAAGGGACGGGTTGACTTACAGGACATCCCGATAGCAAAACCAGAAGGTACACTGTATGTGGACGGATCATGTCTCAGAGGGCCAGATGGTAACACCTCAGCCGCCTACTCCCTCACGACATTAGGGCGAGTAGTAGAAACAGCTCAGATTCCGCAGTGCTCTGCTTAAGCAGCAGAATTAGTGGCCCTCATTAGAGCTTGTGAGTTAAGCAAATGGATGACAGTAAATATTTATACTGACAGCCAATATTCCTTCGGGGTGGCCCACAACTTCGGGAGGTTATGGAAAGAAAGGAATTTCCTTACTTCCCATGGGACCAAGATTCAACATGGCCCCCTAATTCACCGATTGTTAGACTCCCTGACACTCCCCAGAAAGGTGGCCATTATAAAATGTAAGGCCCATAAGAAAGTGACAGATGATGTTGGGAAAGGCAATGCCCTGGCTGACCAGATGGCCAGACAAACAGCTCTTAGGAAAAGGGAAGGAATGTATGTAGGAGGTCCCGCTAGGTGGGTGGCAGACGAGGGCGTGGTTGAAAACACAGTACAGAGTGTGATTGATATTCAGTCCCATACTACTCCTGAGGAACTATGGGTGTGAAGGAGCAATTAGCAAAGGAGGGAATTGATGGTTGCTGGGATCGTACGACTATGGAAAGACAATGGATGTTACCTGACAGTCACGTGCTACCAGTGGCTACGATGGACCATGGTCCTGCTCACATCAGTGCAAAAGGGATATGTAAACTGTTGGAACCTACTAGGTACAACTCTAAGATACCAGCATATGCTGACAAACTGGTCAAAACATGCATGATTTGCCTAATGTATAACCTAGGAAAAGGCACAGTTACTCCTAAGGAAGGATTCTCTCCTCCTACCTTCCCTTTTGAAGTCCTCCAAATGGATTACATCCAGATGGACAGATGTAACAATTTGAAATATGTCCTGGTAGTGGTCTGTACCTTCAGCCGATGGGTGGAGGCCTACCCCGTCAAAGACTGCACCACTATCACTACCGTCAAAGTACTATTAAAAGAGTACCTCCCACGATTCGGTTTGCCCCGCTTGGTCTGGAGTGACAACGGGACCCACTTTACGGCTCAAATTATGGAATATGTCTGTACAGCATTAGGTATAAAACAAAAATTTCATACAGTTAAAGACCCCCAGTCAGCAGGTCTAGTGGAGGTGTACAATGACATTGTAAAAACTAAAATGGCCAAAATAGTAGCCGAAACAGGTGTCACGTGGGTTGATGCTCTGCCCTTAGCCCTACTGTCCACAAGAACAACGGCCCACACCAGGATAGGGCTATCTCCCCATGAGATTGTGTGCGGGAGGCCTGCCAATGTATGGGGTGTCCCGCAGCCTAAGAAACTGTCTGACGTTGAATACCCTGTAATAACTGATTATCTGTACAGTCTGACTAATACCTTTCGTACTCTTTATCACCAGGTGCATGAGGCCATTCCTGACAAGAGCGAGGGCCCAGGACACGTCATCCAACCTGGGGATTGGGTCTTGGTGAAAAAGTTTCAACAGACTTAGAGCCTCAAGCCCGCTGAACACAGCCCAGTCAGGTGTTACTGGCTACCCGCACCGCAGTGAAAGTAGAAGGTTGCAAGAATTGAGTGCATTCGTCGCATTGCAGGCGTGTGCCTCTGCCCCTCCCCTATGATCAGTGGGTGAGGAAAGGACAAGGAGACTCAGAAACAGAAAACCGTCCCGACGTTTGTCCCATTCAGCGATGCCAGCCTGCATTCTACATCGACGGAAGCAGAGAGTGACAGCATACTGAAAGGAAGGGTGGAACCCTCCCTTAACTCTGCTCAACACCAAGAACAATTGTTTCCCGACCATACTGTCTCTACTTCCGACCGATACAACTTGCGCCCCCAAGGAAAGGCTTGCCCTTGACTTCACCAAGTACCCATAGGCTGTTGGGCAGTGATCTTCCCCGGGTTAGAGTAGTGCTGGTGTGTCAGACTAAGGTACGCAATAGGGCCCTTGGCACCTGCGCCCAGTGAAGCAACCACCAATCACAGACAGCTACTAGAGGTCCCTGGTTTAGCACAATGGCAGCCGTCCAAACCACCCGAATCCAGAAACAAGATGTCATTCTCCGACATAGTAAATGCTTCATGGCCACCGTGGTGACGCTGTTTGTCTACAAGAAACCGATGGCCTTATGAACATTGAAATTTCTTTAAGTATTTGCCACTCAATGGCAAAAGCAGAGTCTGAGGAAAAGTGATCTTCTGATCGGCATCATTTGTACCGAGACTCCATTGTTTTTCATTGCCATCTCGTGTCAAACACTTCCACACGACCCACCTGGTCGTTTCTGCTGATGCCTGAGGAAAATCTAACTAACACGACAACAGCCATCTTGCAGCCTGCATTTCTGCCCAGGAACTGTCACACAACTAAACCCCCCTGTTCTTGCAGATCAACAGACAGCCATGAGACACTCACACCCTGTGTAAATTATTTGTTTTCCATCTCCTGCTCACAGCCTGGTAAACATCCTTGACACCGTGATCAGGTTATCTGGACAATGGTCTGACTGCTGGGCCTTGATCAGGGTGATTAAACAATGACCTGAAAGACCGGGCTTTGATCAAGGTGATTAAACAATGACCTGAAAGACTGAGCCTTGATCAAGCCGAGTGAACAGTGATTTGTGTACCAAGCCTTGACCAGGTCACCATCTACAAACGTCTGGATCTGGTTATCAACTACAAACACTGCCCTGATTGAACTATGAACTAACAGCCAAAAGACTGAGATGAAAAAGTATAAAAGGCTTGTAAGCTGCGGAGTAAAGCAGCAGCGTCCTCTGTCTTGTTTCTGACGAGCTTGGGACTCTGTTCCATAGCCCGGGCTATTTGAATAAATCTGGGTTCCTCCTGCAGACGAAGGCTCCTGTGTCTCCTTTTACTACGTTTGAAGGGTATGGAAGGTCTGGGCGGTTCCCCCGCCGCCGAGACCCAGTAAGTGGGTTAATCCGGTTCTTCAAGTAGCAAGTCTTAAACATATTATCATTTGACCAATCTGCTGCACTAAGTATTTCTTGTAATCCCCCCACAAAGAAAGTAGGCTTTGGAAGCTGATGCACCTCTGAGAGAATGTGCCTCAAAGATAGAGGTGTCTACACCGCTTTCATACATAACTTCCTTCACCCACCTTGCTAGGGTTGGTGAGGAAACTCCCTTATGAGGAAATCTAGAGGAAATTAATAATTGAGTCTCATTCAATCTCAGACTTTCAGTTCTTTTCTCGTATTCTTTCAGACATTTAACCACACAAAGTCTTTCATTCTGAGGAAAAAAGGGGTAAAAGATTGAGGAGGACATAGATTTGGTTCTTTTTTTGAGGTAAAAACAAACACCCTCTGGTTGAAAGGATCTGCTAGAAATATCTAAAGCTTTGACATCAGAAGTTCTTCTGAAGGATACAAGACATAATAAAACAGTAAGTTTAAAAGAGATGCGTTTTAGAGAGAGAGAGGAGTTCCCTTCCCAGGAAGATAGGGTACGAAGTACAAGTGTAACGTCCCAAAGGGCGGAATATTTAGCGATTGAAGGGTTGAGGACTCTCATATTTTCCTTTATCTTTTTAGTTATTAAATTTTGTCCGACAGAAAGGCCATTAACTAGGCAGTGGCCTGCAGAAATTGCGTATCTATAGACATTGACGGTTCTGTAAGAGAGGCCTAAAGTAAAGAGTTCAGATAGGTAATTAACAGCATGTACTAGATCAACTGAAACGGGATCATAGCCTCGTTGAAAACACCAGCGAACCCATTTGTTCCACACCAGTCGATATGCTTTCCTTGTTCCAGGTACCCATGGCTCAAAAATGAGTCTGAAAGCATTTGGCAAAAGCCCTGGGATTTGCCTCTGTCTCCTGAAATCCTCCATGCCGTCAGAACCAGGAAACCCTGATCTACGAGGGGATGAACTTCCCCTTCTTGACCCAAGAGTATTTCTCTGAACTAGGGTATTAGGATTGGGAAGTCTATGCTGATTTCCAGATTGATTGGAAACCAGGCTTGGGATCTCCAAAGGGGAGCTATTACAGTTATGTTCTCGTTGTAAAGCCGAGCGTGAAGAAGAAGCCGAGGTAGCATTGCAAAAGGCGGGAAAGCATAGGGCTTAAAGCCCCTCGAATCTTGGAGGAAGGTGTCCACCTTCTGAGCTTGAGGATCCGGTCTCCAACTGAAGAATTTCTTCAGTTGAGTTTTCAATCAGTCCGCAAAAAGATCCGTTCTGAAGGGACCCCATTTGGATTGGATAGTCAAGAACGTTTGTCTGTCTAGTCTCCAGTTTCTGGAGTCCTTGAAATTCCTGGAGAATCAATCCGCTACACCATTGCTCAACCCAGGAATGTGTTCCGCTATAACCGATATTCCTTAGTTCAAACAATATTCCCAGAAGCCCTTCGCCAGGTCCGTTAGTCCTTTGGAATGGGGTCCGCCTAGTTTGTTGACATAACGAACTGCTGACACATTGTCCATCTGTAATGTCACACAGCATTTCACTGATTTCGGTGTAAAACAGCGAATTGCTAAGGAACCTGCCAGTAATTCTAAGCAGTTGATATGCAACTTCTTCTCTTGGATAGTCCAGCGACCCCCTGTTGAGGAGTTCCCTCATCTCGCTCCCCATCCTTCCAAACTCGCATCTGATTCTATTATTAGATCCGGTTCATCCCCAAAAATGGCTCTGCGGTTCCATGCCTCTGCATTCTTCAACCACCAGAGGAGTTCGGTCCTCGATTCTTGCTCTAAAGATATCATTTGGGATTATAAATGGTTCGATCTTAGAGCCGCGGCTTTTAGCATTTGAAGTGCTCGATAGTGGAGGGGTCCCGGAAAGATAGCTTGAATTGTGGAGGATAGAAGGCCCACAATCCTTGCTAGGACTCTTAGTGAGAAGGTCTTTTTTGCGATTGTCTTTCTCAGTTCCTTCCTCACCTTCCTTACCTTTTCTGCAGGTAATTTCAGTTCTGTTTTTATCGTGTCTACCATGAAACTCAAAAACTGTGTTTGTTGGCTCGGTATTGTACAAGACTTTTTCTTGTTTATGATAAAACCTAGATGTTCTAGAAGATGAATTGCGAGGTTCGTATGAAGGGATGCAGTCTGTTTTGACTGGGCCATTATAAGGATATCGTCGAGGTATATGATTAGTCTCACTCCCCTTTCCCTGAGCCAAGCAGTCACGGGGCGTAATACCTTGGTGAAGCACCAAGGGGCAGACGATAGTCTGAAGGGGAGACTGCAAAATTAGTATAAACTTCCTTCCCAAGTGAATTGGAGGAATTTCTGATGAGGTTCCCAGATAGGTATTGTCAAGTAGGCGTCTTTTAAGTCTAGTCTAGTCAGCCAGTCCCCTTTTCTTAAGATGTCCCTTAAAAGGTGTATACCCTCCATCTTGAAGTGATGGTAGACTACCCAGTGATTTAAATCTTTTAGATGTATTACAGGTCTCTGTTCTTTGTTTTTCTTCTCCACTAGGAACATGTTGCTGAGGAATCCCATTTGTTTGTCTTTAATAAGTCTTTTACCTCTTGAGAGACTAGGTCTTTGTCTTTCAGTGAGATTATAATCTTGTGTGGGCGCCGCGTCTGAAATGGGATATCGGTGAAATCTATTTTGTAACCCATTACTGTAGGTGGGGCCCAAGTGTCTTGTGTTACTAAATTCCAATTCCCAGCAAATTGAGGTAGTCTCCCTCCCACCTTTGGAGGGATATCTGAAGGCTCTTTCAAGGTTTGCCTCTGAAGGGACGTCCATAGTTCCTTTGTCTCTGTGGATAGAACTGATGTGAGCCGTAGTTGTTGGAAATTCTTCCGCCACTGGTGATAAAGGGTCTTGAGGAGTGTATTCCACGGCCGGGGAAACGACCCCACATTCTCCCGGCCCTGGTAAAAACTCTATCCTGGAATACTTTTTGTATTTGTTTTGGGGATTTTTGGATAGAGCTAAAAGCGCTAACGTACTTAGCCATTTCTTTAATGAAATCCTCACCAAAAAGAAGGCCTTGAAAGTCAGCACCTCCATCTTTTTTGGCCAATTCTATTAGTTTAGGATTGATTTTTAATAGTACCCCTTTTCTTCTTTTCGTGGAAATGGCAGTATTTGTGTTGCCAAAAAGGCATATAGCCCTCTGTACCCATTCTCTGAGCTCTTTTGCGTCAATTTGATTATTCCCCAGGTAGGCTGATTCGGCCATCTCAAATAATTTTGTGAGTGGTCCTATGGCCTCAAGAAGGTGATCTTGACAGGATTTTAATCCTTTGTCCAACCCTTTCCTGGGGTCCTTGTTGTTTTTGCTATGAAAGCTATGACCCAGGGGTCCAATTCTGGGGTCATAGCAATTTTATTGGGTAGCGAGGGGCGCGGACATTCAGACCTAAGTCTAGATCTCACGTCTTGGGGTATTTCCTTTCTTAGCCAGAAGGAGAGGTAGTCCGCAATGTGTTCAGATCGGGTCCACTCCGAAAATAAGGGGTGTTTTATTAGTAAAGGGTTGAACATTTCGTCCCAAATGGGTCCACGAGAACTATGTTGGACCCTGAGGCCTTAGATGCCTCTTCCAAGCTTCCAGTTCCCCTCATTTCTTCATCTTCCACATCAGTATTAAAACCAGAAGAGCAGGATAGCTCAATTTCTTGGTCATAGCTCTCGTCGCTGTCTATGTGGATAGGAAGTTCTGGGTCTTTATCTTGCCCAACTGGGGAGTCTGGGGCACCATTCTTTTCACCACCCCGAAGGCGTGTAGAAGTGGAGGTTTGTTTTTTTTTTGCGCCCTTCTTGGTTTGTTTTCCTCCAATAGCCCTCTTTTTAGTAGCCTTAGATGCCGCATTAAGTTTACTTGTGGAGGGGTTAGAAGATAAGTTAGATATGGACTCAAATGTTTTACTTATTGTGTCATCAATAGAGCCCAAGGCTTTCTCAAGAGCCTTATTGACAAGCTCTTCCAATTTTTCCTCAATATTTAATTGAGACAGGGCTGTAGACATTGACATTGTAATAGACGTCCTGTCAGAAAGGGCTTTCCTTTCTTCCTCCACTCCAGGGTGCTTCCGGGGCAGTCGCCAGGGTATACAACGTTTACCACGCATTTTTTACCACGCACTACACTTACAACGCAGGCATTACCACGCATACCATTACAACGCATTGCGCTGGGGGGCGCTCTAGGATAGGGAATAAGTTTAATTTTATATCCAACACCTTCCCTAGTATCCACGGGGACTGGAGTTGGAATATAAAATTATACTTACCACTATCCAGCACCTCAAAGCGCTATGGGTTGTAACGGTATGCGTTGTAAATACCGCGTTGTAATGGTATGCGTTGTAATGGTATGCGTGGTAACGTCATACATCCAGTCGCCGGTCCGTAATGCAAGTAAAAAAAAAAAAAAAGACTTGGATTCAGTCTTAGGTCTTGCCTCAATCAGTGATAGGGAAGGGTAGTGAGGAGGCACATGGTGCGCAAATAACAAAGAATGCAAACAACAGGTAAATGGTTGCCCCGTGTCGATAGTGCTCAGGGAGCGGGGGTGATTGGATTTTGCCGGTGTGGTTATGGGAGTTTGAAACCCTTCCTCCCTGCCCACCCTGAGACACGCGTCCGTACCGGGGTGAGCCACGCGTCTCCTGACGTGTGGCTGGGCGATGCGATGAATCATTGGCCTCCTGGCTCTGCCGCACGTTGAAGGGACTTGTCTCTTCAGGATTCCTCCATCCGCGGTCCTTTCTCGTCTTGCTCGGCACCTCCTCCACGCTCGCGTTCCTCCCCTGGTGTCGGACACACCTCCTTCTCCGTCCTTCCGGGTTTTGGGGCCTCTGACCCAGTGACGTCCCAGGGGGCGGGGCCTTCCGCAAACTCGGCCCACATAAAGAAACATGGTCCTGCTTCCTCCTGCAGTCGGAAGAGTTTCGTTTCTGCCGGGTTCCAGTTTTCGGGTTGCTGTGGGGAAAGAGGTGAGATCGGTATAGTTCTGGCATTTATCTTGTTTCTCTCCTGGGTTCGGACTGGCCGCCCTCGTGACACACCACCCCCTTGGATTTTCCCGATTGTGGAGAGGGAATCGAGAGAGATAGTCAGCATTAAGAGTATCGGTTCCTTTCTGATGGCAGACGGTAAAGCAAAAGGGTTGTAACGATAAGAACCATCTCAAGACTCAGGGATTTTGGGAGATGTTCTGGCTCATCCAATTAAGGGGTGCGTGGTCTGTGTAGAGTGTAAAAGGATGTCCTTCCAGATAATATCTTAACTTCAACACTGCCCACTTGATCGCGAGACATTCCTTCTCAATGGTTGGATATTTTAACTCCAGAGGGAACAGTTTCCTACTTATGTAGAGTATAGGGTGTTCTACCCCCTCAGGCTTTATTTGGGACAGGACCGCCCCGCCCCATAGTCTGCTGCGTCAGTGTGTAGAAGGAAGGTACAAGTAAAGTCGGGAGAAGTTAAAACTGGACTGGTAGTGATGGCTCGTTTGACGGTGTTGAACGCATTCCACATGGCAGGGGTAGGGGAATGATAGGTGGTGTTTTTGGACCTTTTTTTGTGTGTCTGTTAGAGGGGCTGCTATTTGGGAGGAGGCTGAAATAAATCAGCGATAATAGCCGATGAGGCCTAAGAAGGCCCTCATTTCTTTCTTATTCTGGGGAAAGGGACCTTCTGCAATTGCTCGTACCTTCTCTATCTGTGGTTCAATGACTCAGTGACCCAAAATATACACCAGATATTTCACCTTCGCCAATGAGTGATTCTTTTGAGTTCACGTGAAGGCCAGCCTCTTCCAAGGACCCTAGAATGGTTTGTAGGTGCTTCAGGTGGCTCTCCCAAGATGGACTAAAGATTATGATGTCATCTAGGTACGCGGAGCTGAAAGATTGGTGGTCCCGTAGCACTTCATTCATGAGGCACGGAAACGTTGCGGGCACTCCGTGTAGGCCGAAGGGTAGCACATTGAACTCATAGAGCCCGTCAGGAGTTACGAAGGCTGTCTTTTTCCGGGCCTCTTCTTTTAAAGGCATTTGCCAGTAGCCTTTGGTCTGGTCTAATGTGCTTATATATTTGGCTTCTCCGAGTTTCTCTATGAGCTCATCGATGCGGGGTATCGGGTAAGCATCAAAAGATGATATAAGATTCAAGGCCCTAAAGTCCATACAAAACCTGGTGCTCCCATCAGGTTTAGGAACCATCACTATTGGTGAGGACCACTCACTCCTGGATCGTCTAATCACCCCCAGACGCAATATCTCCTGCACTTCTCTACGTATGTCCGCTCTTTTGGCTGCAGGTATCCGATACGGCCTCTGTTTTACCACGGTTGGGGTTTCTATTCGATGTTCAATTATGGAGGTCTTCCCTGGAAGATCGGAAAATAAGGGGGCAAAAGGGAGCAGAGTATTCTGTAAGTCATTTTGTTCTTGTTTTCTTAGTTCGTCGTTTATCACTAGCATCTCTAGTGTTGACGCAGAGGGAGTTCTCGTGGGTATACCAAGATGAGAGCTCTTGGGTAAAGGGCCTATCCACTTTTTCAGGGAGTTGATGTGATAAATCTGTTTTTTCTGGGCGGAGAGCTGGATCTTATAGCTCGTCTTTCCTACTGTTCTCATCACCTTATACTGCCCCATCCATTCTGCCTGGAATTTTTTTGCACTAGAGGGAAGCAAGACTAGATCTCAATCACCCACTTCTAGTCTTCTCCAGCGCTTCCCTTTGTCATAGATTTTCTTTTGTTTCTCTTGGCTCTTCGCCAAGCTGGAGTAGGCCAGCTCTCTTCTTTTACTCAGTTGATTTTTCAAGGTTTGGCTATATTTCAGGACAGTGCATTCTTCTCCGGCTTCTTCGGTTTCCCATACTTCCTTGGTCATCTCGAGGAGTGTTCGTGGTTGGCGGCCGTACAACAATTCGAATGACGAACATCCGAGACTACTTTGGGTTTGCCCCCTGATGACATACAGGGCTAAGGGCCGTATGCGGTCCCATTCCGTCCCGTTTACTGACAGCATCTTTTTGAGGATGGACTTGAGGGTGCCATTGTAGCGCTCAACCAGTCCATCCATTTGCGGGTGATACGCTGATGTTTTAATGTGACGGAGGTCTAACATTTTACATACTTCCCGCATCAGCCTGGAGACGAAGGGTGTGCCCTGATCAGTTAAAATTTCCCAAGTGAACCCTACCCGGGAGAATAGTTCAATTAGCTTCTCAGCTATAACTCGGGATGTAGGGGCTTTCAGGGGGAAAGCTTTGGTGAACCTGGTGGCGTAGTCTACGATGACCAGTGCGTACAGATTACCCTTCCTGGTTCTAGGTAGGGGCCCTATCAAGTCCATCCCCACCCTTTCAAACGGGGTGCCTATTATTGGGAGTGTTTGCAGGGGTACAGCGGGTGGACGTGGGTACTTATTGACATACATCACAGGATTGGCAATGGATCTTGATGTCTTTATATATTCCTGGCCAATAAAAATGCCTTAATATGTTTTGAGTCGTTTTCTTGCTCCCTATGTGACCAGCTAGCAGATGTGTATGAGCATAGAACATGATTTTTTCCCTAAAACAGACTGGTATGATAAGCTGATGGGGAGCCTCCTTATCACCTTGTCTGTAGAGGAGACCTTCCTTGATAAGAAAGCGGGGAAACCTGGGGTCAGGGTTATCTTGTGTTATGTGTGCCTGTTCCCACGCATTGAACAGAGTGGTGTCATTAGCCTGGGCAAATTTAAAACTTTTATCCGTGGCCTAGGGTTCGGGGGAAAGCAACGCTGGAACAGAAGGGGGATCTTGGTTTTCCTTTTGATTCTGGGAAGCAGATAGATATAGGGTGTGAGTGAATAAATCTAGAAAGTTGAGGTTGTCTGTCCCTATAATTATCTCTTCAGGGAGAGTCTCGATAACACCCACCTTCACTGTTTAGGCCTTTCCCCCAGTCATTTCTAGAGTTATGTGGGCTACGAGGTACTCTTTTATAACCCCATGGACACACTTGATATACACCCAGGAGTTGGGGAGGATCTGGTTAGCCCTGACGAATACCCCTTTTATCACAAATTGTTTGCAGCATGAATCCAGGAGTGCCCTAACTTCTTCCCTGTTCACCCTTACTCTCATGTGATGGGCTCCTCCTAATTCAGCGGAGTACAAAACAGTCTTAGGGAGATATCCCACTTCCATAGGCTCTTCCGGCGTCTTTCTTTGAGGGCATAGTCTGGTGATGTGGCCCCATGTCCCACACTCGAAACATTGCGGCCCCCAGAAGCTGGGAATCTCTGGTTTGTGGGGACGGGGTTGGTATGTTTCACTGCTTGGTCGGGGTTTCTTCTCCACCCTTATCGCAGATCCTCGGGAGGGTTTGTCTGGTTCCCAGGGTGGTAACCGGGGTTGAGCTCTGGCGAATGTAACCGCAATCTCCACGGCTTGTTCTGTTGTTAGGCCGGGGTGCTGCCGCAGCCACTTCTGGGTGTTATATGGTAGCGTCTCCAAGAATTGCTCCAAACAGATTTTGTCCATAATATCTTCTTTGGAGGACACTGCCGGGGTGAGCCATTTGTTAGCAGCCATTTTTAAACGAAAATATAAAGTCTTTGGGTTTTCGGGTTGCTGTGGGGAAAGAGGTGAGACCGGTATAGTTCTGGCATTTATCTCGTTTCTCTCCTGGGTTCCGGACTGGCCGCCCTCGTGACACAAAGCTACAGACAGAGGAAGTTTGAGGTGTAATACAGACACTGGAAATATAAAATAACGTAGTAAATAATAGGAGAGTGCAGGGATAACAAGATTTTAGAAAAGAATAGATCAAAGAGGATTTGGGATCAAAATAAAAGTAGGAAACAGGTAGAAAATAGTTCATATTAAGGAGCAGTAAAAGTTAGGGAAATATATATTAATTTTTACAATTGGAGGACTTACTGGGGCTATCAGAGCCATCTGCCGAGGAGCGTTCTTCCTGCTGGGTAGTAAAAGACAGACAATTGATGGGCGGAATGCTGAACAAATCAACACATTCACCCCCAGTCAAGAGATCTGGGTTAAATCCATCATTCTTTTTCTCACCATGCTACCCCATTTTAGACCTGGCCATATGCAAATCAGTCTCGACCCTGTTCCTCATGGGAACAGTCCACTCCAAACTGCCAAGCCAGGTCTTCCCTGGACCGAAAACAGGCATCCTTGGACCGGTTTCGAGGTTTCACCCAACTTCAGCCAGGATAGCTTGATTCCAGTGGCACAGTGAGCCCAAGACCCACATCTGGGCATACTTGGCGCACTTAGGGCGAGAAAGCAAAAGACACACTATTGATGGACGGAATGCAGAACAAATCAACACATTCACCCCCAGTCAAGAGATCTGGGTTAAATCCATCATTCTTTTGCTCACCATGCCACCCCAGTTTAGAACTGGCCATAAGAAAATCAGTCTTGACCCTGTGCCTCATGGGAACAATCCAGCCCAAACTGCCAAGCCAGGTCTTCCCTAGACCGGACAGGCATCCTAGAACTGGTTTCGGGGTTTCACCCCTCTTCAGCCAGGATAGCTTGATTCCAGTGGCACAGTGAGCCCAAGACCCACATCTGGGCATACCTGGCGCACTTAGGGCGAGAAAGCAAAAGACACACAATTGATGGACGGAATGCAGAACAAATCAACACATTCAGGCCCAGTCAAGAGATCTGGGTTAAATCCATCATTCTTTTGCTCACCATGCCACCCCAGTTTAGACCTGGCCATATGCAAATCAGTCTTGACCCTGTGCCTCATGGGAAGAGTCCAGCCCGAACTGCCAAGCAAGGTCTTTCCTGGACCGGACAGGCATCCTAGAACTGGTTTCGGGGTTTCACCCCTCTTCAGCCAGGATAGCTTGATTCCAGTGGCACAGTGAGCCCAAGACCCACGTCTGGGCATACCTGGCGCATTTAGGGCGAGAAAGCAAAAGACGCACAATTGATGGACGGAATGCAGAACAAATCAATACTTTCACCCCTAGTCAAGAGATCTGGAATAAATCCATCATTCTTTTGATCACCATGCCACCGCAGTTAAGACCATTTGGCTGGGTTCAAACTGGAATGGCATGGTGAGCAAATAAACAATGGATTTAGGCCCAGATCTCTGTACTGGGGTGAATGTATGACATTATTCTGCATTCTGTCCATCAACTGTTGTTTTGCATGTGGACAACTCTAAGCATAGCAGATGGATGTCTACCATACCAACATTGATAGAGTGGTGGTTGTTAGTGGTGGATCGGGGTGCCTACGACAGAGGACTGAGGTTCCGTCATTGAACCATCTTTCAATAGGACCAATGGTGGTCCGTCAGCCCACACCAAAAATACTGCAGATGGTTAACCACCAGACTGACAGACGGATCAGATCCTCTGTGACAGGGCAACAAATGTGTCTGTCTGTCAAACTTTTTATCCGGCCCATAGTTAAATCTTTTAGTTTTCAGAATCCTCTAGCAGGGCAAGGCTGAGAGCTGTAGCCAGGCAGGGATCCACGAGCCCTGATATCTTTAACATGAGGTCCTGCTGACCAGGTTTTTAGTGCAGCAACAAGCTTAGTTGGACATACCTAGTTGTCCTACTTGTAAGTCTGACCTCACAGGGAAAGCCACAGCAGTCTTTTGGGGGTAGAAAAAAATGTTTGTCCCACTTTTCTCTATTTGCTGGAAATGTTCTTCTGGTCACTACAGACCCCAACTCCTCAATACACGCTTACAGGTAGCAGCCCTTTCTCCTCGCAGTCCACTTTCAGGGTCCTGTCCTCTGTGGTCAGCTGGGCCATCCTGGAGCCAGGAGTACTTTTTGCATCCCTGTAAGCAGGTAAACAAGAGACTAATCACTTGACCCTTGGAGAGCTGTTCCAGACCCTGGATGACAGCAGGAGTTCTTGAGTCCTTTTGTCCCCTTTAGCAGTAGTGAGAAGTCTTATTTCAAACAGGAGTGCCACCTTAACATAACGTGTATTTGTAAATCGCACGTTCACCCGGAGGTATCTTGGCGCTGAATAACAGATGTTTCTTGCTACCCAACGCAATGGTACTCATTCATTTTATCGACCTCAGATGGATGAAAGGCTGAGTCGACCCGCCGGAATTTGAACCTGTGCCCATGAGGTTGAACACTGGTCCCTGAAGTGGAGGAATTAGTCCACTGAGCCACCAGACCCAGCTAACTTCATCAGGTAAAGTCTTCCTAGGTTCCAGGAATGTACTGAGGAGGTGGTTGTGAGGTGCCAGTCTTATCATGTGCACTAGAAGTAGAGTTTTCCAGACCCAATCCTGACTACTATCCTGCCTTATGCTCACCTCTCTTTGCATCAATTCTTCTTTGCCTTACTATAAATTTACCCAGAAGCCACTATTTCAAGATGACAGAAACTTTCCACCAATAGTCAGTCTTCTCTGCAACTCCAAAGCCATGTCCCTGTTTAGATGAGCGTTCCTCCCACAAGTCAGGGTCAGACCTGGTTCTCCCCTTACTGGCGTTGGGTTGAAGCCAACAGTTCTCCTGGGCTCTGAGAATGCGTGGGAGCTGAAGCTCATAAATCAAAAGGAGAGGTGCTAAGGCGAACCTCTGTTCTTCCAGGTGTCCTGCGCCCCTCCCAGTTGGCTGATCCCAATTAAATGGCCAGTAGTTAATATCGCCCCGTTATTCCGAGGCTGGCTATTGTCTTCTCAGCCAGGATTGTTAACTCTCCCAGTCCAAGCTGTATATTACTGCTCTGGAGAGGGGTGAGTGTGGCAGAACTGGGTTTAATAAAAAAATCACTGGCAGCACACCTGCTAGCCAGTCGCAAGGTGCACTGCTTCAAGTAGGCCTGTGGACTCAATCAAATTGCTGATAAATAAATTGGCTTTAAACCCAAACTTTCTTCTGATGTTAAATTTTAATACTTCAATCATATTTATACAAAACTATGTTAAGGTATCTATGAGAGGCTGTCTCAGTATATGATGTGCACTTATGTAAGTGGACACCTTGCACTGATCCAGACAACCCTTATGGTGATTTTAGTGGTCTTAGACAACCTTAGAAAGCTCTCAAAGTGGTAGTTGTGGAGAGCAGCTTTCAGGCTTAGTCCAGAAGGAGTGTAAAG
Organism: Lissotriton vulgaris; assembly: GCF_964263255.1. Lineage (NCBI taxonomy): Eukaryota > Metazoa > Chordata > Amphibia > Caudata > Salamandridae > Lissotriton > Lissotriton vulgaris. The sequence goes on along the minus strand of NC_141700.1, from coordinate 132,216,516 downwards.
CAGCTTGTTTTACCATAACATAATCTTATAGGTATAGATTAAGTGAAAAAGAACCATACAGTGTATTTATAAAAAAATATGTATTTATTATAAAAAAACTCACTAACACATGCAGATATCCACTAGCCGGAGTTATACAAAATGCACACAATACTTTGCAATAGTAACAGGTAACTAGCACAGAATACATAGTGGTCCCCGGGGAGACCAAACCATATACTATAATAGTGGTATGCAAACCACGACTCGAGTCAAGACTATACCCAGAAGACGTAAAAGTGCCGGGGACCCAAGGAACCATCCAAGGTAAGTAACCAGGAGCCCCAAAGAAGCTGTGTGCAGAGTGGGAACATGACCACGAGATCAATGCAAGTCAATAAGTAAGTTGCTGTTGTAATTTTAAAGAAGAAGGACCCGTCCCAGTGGACCCTGAAGAAAACCCTTGAAAGACACGGTTGGAGAGCCACCTCACCCGTGGATACCTTAGGAACCAGGATATCTGCACCAGGGGAGCTGGGTGCATAGGTGTGAAGTGGCGTCGGAAACCGCTGTGGAACGCAATGAAGGACTTCAGGAATGTGCTGCTGTTGGAGAAGGGGAAAGTATCCGTTGGAACCCAAAGGTGGATTCAAGATGTGAAGAACCTGTAAGCAGATAGGACAGAGTCTATGCCACTCAGGAGTGACCATGAGAGCTGGCCAGGCTGACACGAGGAGAGTAAAGGGTGCTGGAAGGAATAGATAAGTGAAACAAACAACGAAGTACAGAAATAAAAAAAAAAGACAGACGCAGACAGAGAAGGCGAGACAGTGGCTGTCAATAAAAACAGAAGAAGAATGGGGGTACATCCCCCAAAACACAGCAAATGAAGACGTATTGAGCACACAGGGGTTGTATTTTAAAAAAGGGGTGGTTCTTCAATTATTTTCTTCATGTTATAAGACACAGAAGACGAATGCCCACCGATGTCGGGTGTTGCAGGGGAGCTGACGGTGACCTTGAAACTTCAATTGTGTTGACCAAGCGATGCTGTGGAAGACCAGGAGTCATACACAAGCTGTCCCATGTCGGATGTCGAGAGTTATGGGGTCGGTGTCCAGCGGGAGCACCAACAAGCCTTCTCAACTGCAACCAACAAAGGATTAGAAGAAGGTGCAATGTTGGGACCAGCAGGGTCCAGGAGACTCACCACAAGCAGAGGAGTCAGGGCAGGCCCGAGCAATCCGGGGAGCCGAAAAGAATTCAATAGTGACCCTCAACATGACCCACAGGCCGGAGGCCAGAGGACCTTGAGCAGCTACCAAAGAAGCAGGCCCATAGTGAAAGCAATGCGGTGTGGTCGAGCATTCTGGTCACAGGAGATGCTTGAGGTTGGGGCTACTTGGAGCCCAAGATCTTGATGGAAGGAAGCCAACAAGCCTTTGCAATGGAAAGTCAACACAGTGAACAGGGGTTTGGTTTATGCAGCTCCAATGAGGGATACTGGCCTCAAACTTGGTGAGGGGACAGGGCAGGCCTCAAGGGACGTGAAGAACCACCACCTGGGTTGCTGAGCCTTTCAGAGTGAATGGGACCCAGGATCAGCTGACCGGTTAGCTTAGTTTTGTTGCCTGCAGATGCAGGGAAGTGACTCCTTCACTTCAAGGGAGATTCCTTCAGGTGTCTTGGATGCCCACATGCCTTGGCCGGTTTACTGTATGGAGGGCTCGGGCGTTGCAGCAGACGAGCAGGGTGAAGAGATCAGGAGTAGCAGGAGTCTTCCTGGTTGCAGCCTTGATGCCCAGAGCGAAGTCAAAAGTGCCCAGACGGTCGAAGTTCAAGTGGTGTCTGAATTGGAACATGTCCCACGACAAATCTAGGGACCCACCTTCAGGTAAGCCCTTAAGTACCCTAAGGAATGGGTTGGGATGATCCAGAGGTCCCTCTCTAAGGAGGGCTGGACAAGTGGGAGGATAGTCCCCTGTCACGTAGACTCTGTGGCGCTGGCAAATGCTCCTATCCTGCCCAAATACACTAATCCCTATGTGGGAGGTAGACACACCTCCCTGCAACAGGATACCTATTGTCCTGCCTTCCCCTGCTTGAGCTTGGCTCAGCACCCGGAAGGCAGAATTGTGTCTCCTATTGGCAGCAGCCATTTTGTGCTCTCCGGAACTAGAAGACTGGTACTGGGAGCAGAGAGGGCCTAATGGAGGGCCTTTACAGTGCTTTGAATCATACATCCCACACCATTTACGGTGGTGGAGTATGATTCCGACATGTTTGATACCAAACATAACAGGGTTTGTTACATCCAGTTTCGAGATGGTCATCGCGTAATGACCACCTCGGTATGTTATATGGCTGTCTCGCTTACAACCCGGGAGAATGGACTCCGAAGGCTGTAGGGGTGTCCTGCTCATGCAGAGGCACCCTCAAACTTAGAACCAAGCACCCTATCTTCAGGATTGAAAAGGACTGCTGTAGAGGTGACTTATAGGTTTTAAGCGCAGTGACCCTAGATATAGGGAAACCTATATCTTTCATAAGTGGTGCTAGCACCAGCTTACACGGGCTGCAATGGCAGGCCTGTAGTGATAGTCTCTCATAGGTGGCATAATACATGCTTCAGCCTATGGGGGACCTCTAGGGTACCTATGCCCTGGGTACATTAGTACCATATACAAGGGACTTATAAGGGTACTCCCAGTATCCAATCTGGGATGTGCCTACGTACTTACCATAGCAATTTAGGGGAGAAAGTAGAGAGACTGGTGTCCTGATTAGCAGAATCCCAGTCAGAATACTCAGAAACAGCATTGCATCGAGCAAAAAGTGGGGGCAACCATAAAAGCAGGTCGTACTTTCTTATAGTACCCAACAAAACATTGCTTTAACAAACATCTACACATTGTCAATACATTTCAATGAAATACAGCGTCTCATTACGTGTGCTCGTTTGGGAGAGTGAACACACCAAAACAGCATGCACATTTGACTGTTTCTTTGAACGAAATTGAATTGAGTGCATCTATCGGTCCATCATTGCTAGAACTGGTTTTTAAGCCAGTTCTCAGGCAGTACAAATTTACTTTAAGTTATTAAAAATCTGATTTCACTCTTACATCAGATTTTTTAAACCATGGGAATTATAGCTTTGAATGACCTTCGTGGCATACTCCAGATGGTGGCGAACTCACCCAAGCTGTATGCACATACACAGGATGCTACTATCAGTGAAATACTAGTAAACTAACCAATTTGTGTGAATGTTTACATTTTATTGTCAGTTAATAAGAACAATAACAATTACTTTCAATTTAAAATCAGAATGGCTGTGGCCAAATTTTAAAGAGAAAATTAAAAAGTAATCGCAAAAAAAAGAAAGTTATTTAAATCAAGTTATGTTTCTAATTAGAAGAAACATAGGTTTACACCAATTACACAAAGCATGCAACACCTTCTTTGGGCATTAATAGTATTCCATTAAAATCAGTTCATAAAAGCTACACTTCTCATAACAAAATATTGGTGAGCACCATCTGCTCAAAGCTGGAGTACCGCTTCTCTCAATCAAAGTATTTCTTGCTGCTAATAAGAAACTTATTTTTGTTACAATTTTCTACTGCATCTTTTACTCCACAAAGCTCAATGGCAACAAACATTGGCTTCGGATGAAGCAAAAGCTCTTTAATTTAGAGGGAACAGGGGCCAAATGTGAACCAAGGTTTCTTCGTGGTATTCTGTGCAGTTGCTGGCACTTCCTAAGCCTTCTCAGGGCTGCCCCAATTCCATTCATATGAGGTCACTACATACTTAGCGTGCTTTCCATCAGAAAGCTTCGCCAAGCCTCCTGTATAAGAGACCTTCGCATTCCACGTTTAACCACAGATTTCACAAATGATGCAACACGCCGAGTATGACTGTGTCTCCATATCCCTCCTTGTGGATGGGTACCTGTGGCTCTAAAATAAAGTCTTTGCAATAAACAAAGCTGGGCTTTACAATAAAAAATGCAGTCAGGCTGAAAATTCAAGCTGTATACATGCATATTTCTCAAGAGTGAGAGCCCAAAAAATATTGATTTAAACAACTGATGTTGGGCTCTGTCTACCCAAGCACCAAGAAGCACTGAGAATGCTTCGAAGCACAAGTGTGCGCAGGAAAAAAACGCGCCTCAATGATTTGAAAAATTGCCAACGTGATGGAGTTGGCTTTATTATGAAATAGAATAGCCTACTGGTGGCAAATGTAAGGCTACTTGCTTGTTGCGTGAAATTGAACTGAGGACGCCCGAGACCATCTCTTTATTCCAGCAAAGCACCCAAGTAATTGTTCACCATAACTGTGCTGAATTATTACCTCCCAAGTGCTGGAGCCGTGTTCCTGTAGTTATTTATTTATTTATTTATTTATGATTCCCACCGAATATAATACTTATTGTTTTTTAAGAATCACACTCCAGGATGGTATCTGTAACAGAAGTCTGTAATGCATACATAGCTCTATGAAGGCTTAGACCAGTAACCCCAAGAAACACGCTATCATCTGCACATTAAAGACATGGGATTGGCTGCGTTCCTAACTTTGATGTATCTATACTTGGCCTTAAAAAGGTAAATCCCCTGAATCTGCTGTTAATAAGCCAAATACCAGTTAGGGGAAAACTTACCTTTCCAGAAGGCCTTGGTTTGTCAGTATAGGGTCTGAAACACGAGGGCCGTACCTCTTCATCTCATCTAGCATTGTGCATTTGACACGCTTATGGCAATGTTTTGCTAATTAGTAATAATAATAATAATAATAAAACCATTTTTAAAGCGCCTGGCTACACAAAACAGTGTGTCCCCGCGCTAAATACTGCTAAATTGCCCGAGAAGCGAGCGAGCGAGAGCCAAAAAGGTGCAGAGGGATGACGATGGAATTATACCGGGGGAAAAAGGAAAGTTTTAAGTTTTCCCCGGAACCTTGTTTCCGAGGGTTCCATCCTAAGATCGAGCGGGAGTTCGTTCCAGCATTTGGAGGCCAGGTATCTGAACGAACACCCACCCATCCTGGCTCTGGTGACTTTGGAGAGTTTAAACATAATCGGTTCCGGATGATCTCAGGTTCCTGATGGGGCGATGTATGGTGAAAAGATTTTTCAGGTAGTTCGGACCTTTGCCATGGGCAATGCGATGCACAAAGCAAAGGGACTTGAATTTAATTAGCTTCTTAATAGGGAGCCAGTGGAGTTTAGCCAAAGCGGTTTTCCCAGATGCTCTGCGAGGGAGTCTGAGCACAAGGCGAGCGGCGGCATTTTGAGCACACTGGAGTTGGTGAAGGCCTTTTTTGCTCAAACCCAAAAGCAGAGCATTCCCATAATCAAGGTGGGGGGTCACCAAGGCGTGGACTATGGTCTTTCTGGATTCGATGGGGAGGATGTCTAAGCCCTTGCGGAGAACTTTCAGTGTGCTGAAGCACCTGGCTGTCACTTCGCTGACCTGAGACTTATAGGAGAGATTTGAGTTGAGTGTGATGCCGAGATTGCGCACTGAGTCCGCAGGACGAGGTGGGATACCTAGTTCCGCAGGCCACCACAAGTGTGACCATGCTGAAGCGGATTTCCCTACCACCAGCAGTTCGGTTTTGTCGCCATTAAGGCGCAGGCAATTGCTGTTCATCCATGCTGCCACTGATGATAGACAGTTGTAGAAGTTGGTGGCATCTTCTCTGTGGTCAGGCGTGAGCTTGAACATCAGTTGGGTGTCATCAGCGTAGCTGACAATGCCCACCCCAAATGCTTCCACTATGCGAGCCAGGGGTTCCATATAGATATTAAATAAAGTAGGGCTCAGACTCGAGCCCTGTGGAACCCCGTGGCTTGCTTTCCTTGGAGAGGATTTGAAAGGGGGGCAATGCAACTGGAAGCTCCTGTCAGCCAAGAAGGACTTAATCCAGGCTAGTGCCCGTCCCTCCACACCCATATCGGCCAGCCGAGACAGCAGCGTTGAGTGCAGCACAGTATCAAAGGCTGCACTAAGATCTAATAGAACCAACGCTGCTGTCTCACCTACATCCAGTATTTGCCTAAGGCACTCAGTGGAAAAGAGTAGGGCTGACTCCGTGGAGTAGCCAGCTCTGAAACCCGATTGAGTGGGGTGCAGGAGAGATTGTTCCTCCAGATATCTCATGAGCTGTCTATTCACTACCTTTTCCACAATCTTTGCACAGAAGGGAAGAAGGGAAATGGGGCGAAGATTTTGGAATTGGGAAATGTGGATGTTGGATTTCTTTTTGAGGGGAATGACCTGGGCCGTTTTCCAAGCATCCAGTACTAGGCATTCTTGGAAGGAAAGTGATACAATGAGACTGATCTGGTCAATTATCATATTCTCCATAACTCCTTTATAGCGAGTCGGGGGGCAGACATAGCAAGGCGATCCAGATTGAATGCTGTTGACAATGCTTAATAATTCCTGTCTCTCAGGAAAGCATGTGAGACGAGAATTCCCCGTGTGGGTGTTTTCGGTTTCTGTAGGTTTGCTCGAGTGGTACTCATCCTTTGTGAAGGTAGCATGGATTTTATCGATCTTGCCAACAAAAAAATAAGCATTAGAATCACACAGTTCTTTGGAGTATAAGTATTGGGCATCAAGTCTAGTCGGGACCGTAAGTTCTCTATAGATGGTGAAGAGTTCTCTAGTGGGGTTATCCGCTTGATCGATTCTGCTCTTAAGGTGGCAGCTTTTTTCAGATCTCACTAATTTCTGGTATTTATTCAGTTCCCTTTTATAATGTAGTTTATCCTCCAGGTTATAGTTTTTCCTCCAGCTATGTTCCAATTTTTTGCATCTGGCTTTGGCAAGTTTAAGTTTTTCCGAGAACCAGGGGACGGTTTTAGATTGCCTAGCAGGGGGCTTGGATGTCCAGGGAGCTATCACATCCAGAGGAGTAGTCACCCATTTTTCGTAGCTGTTCCAAGCCTCCTGAAGAGAGCTGCTTTGGGGAGGGGGATTTTCTAGTAGGGCGCGTTGAAATGCTTCTTGATTAAAATGTTTCCATTTTCTCCGCCTCACAGGGGGGGGATTGGTAACTCTATTATCTGAAGGCGTTATATCAATAGAAAACGGGATGATATAGTGATCTGACCAGATTACTCGGACTGGAGAGGAGACTTTAATGCCCTCCCAGTTGGCAAAGATGGGGTCCAGGAGGTGACCAAGTTGGTGCGAAGGGGCAGTGGATTGTAAATTAAGCCCTAAAGATGTCAGTGCTGCAGCCACATCCTGAGCTTCCCTACATTCACTATCATCCAAATGGATATTTAAATCGCCTAAAATGATGAATTTTTTGTAACGGAGAGCAGGCTGAGTAATAAAATCTAAAAGCTGGTTTCCAAACTGTCCCGCACTACCAGGCGGGCGGTACACCAGCAGACCATTAATAATGTTTCTAGGTCCCATTTTAATAGTGAATAGGCCACTTTCGCTATTAGGTATCGCGTCTTTCACTAAGGTGCATTATAGCTCAGTCTTATGAATGAGGGCTAGCCCCCCCCCCCCCCCCTCTTTGTTTATGTCTATCTAAACGAAGTAGACAGTAGCCGGGAGGGATGGCCTCGAGGGCTTCAGGGGTCGAATCTTCATCCATCCATGTCTCGGTGAGAAAAAGCACATCGGGACAATTTGTAGTTAATAAATCATATATTTCCAGCTTATGTTTTTTCAATGACCTACAATTTAGTAATAACATGTTGGATTTAGATGTTTCATGCGTAATCCTCTTAGGGAGTTGAAAGGTCTGATCACAGATACCGCATGACGGGGGTAAAAAGTCAGCATGAAATGAGTGGTAGCAGCTGTTTATCACACTAGGGCGTAGAGATAGTAGCTCTTGTTTAGTGTATTGTAAACGATACCTGTCTGGTCCAGAGATGACAAGTGGCGTAGAAGGACAAGGGGGACCTGCCCCGCGCCCCGGTCTGTCGCGGACGGGCGAAGACGGGCTTGACTCCGGCACGAATGCGGCGCGCCCGCTGAACGCGTCCGCTGCGCAGAGCCATGACCGTCTGTTTTTATAGTGGCGACTCTCGCCCCAATGGGAGGGAAGCCCTACCCAAAATGGCCACCGCAGCGACTCAGCCCGTGCCCCAGCTAGAACGGCCCTGAAATCGACCGGACTCTCTGTGGGAAGGCAGCACTAAATTTGGTAAGTGCAAGTAATGTGAATTAAAATTAGGAACTGAGATGGATGCCTTCACCCTCAAATCGGTGGAGACAGACAAGCGTCGCGCTAATTCCGCACGCTGGTGCAGTGGGGGATAGGACACAAAGGCAAGTGTATACAAAGAGTAATTTTTAAAAACAGCTAAAGAAATTAAACGAGTGACCGCTCGGCTCAAGCCTCAAGCGTCAATAGCAGTATTCTCGCGAGTACGAGCACTTTACTGTTTTTATAGTGGCGACTCTCGCCCCAATGGGAGGGAAGCCCTACCCAAAATGGCCGCCGCAGCGACTCAGCCCGTGCCCCAGCTAATAACAAAGAGTGATGGATTTCTCTTCAAGATGTTTCTATCTGCCCAGTCAAACACCCAAAGTTCATCAATGCAAAAGTCATAAAGCAGCTTTTTCGTTTCATATATTCATGGAATAATAAAGAGCAATCCAAGACGTTATCTAGTTTGCCGCAAGCTTCCTGGAACCATATTTTAAATGAGAGAGTAGTTTAAAAAAAATCAGTTTCTCTATTAACAGAGGCTGGGCATAATACTTGACTTCCACAGCCATTAGAGCCAGAATCTGCCTCACAGGGCTGCATAAATCAATGTGTGTTAATCCTGCTGCCACAGAATCTGCCTCATAGCGCTGCAAAAATCAATGTGTGTTAATAGCGCTGCCACAGAATCTTGCCTCACAACACTGCATAAATGGCATTTTCTTGCCATATAATTTAATCAGCTCTGTGGCATAATTTGATCCTTTGTTGCTGCATTATTACAGTGACCCCACCATCCCCCACATCCACACCACACCACACCTGCTTGGTTCTGCAGTGACCTGCAGTTCATAAAATGAAATCCCAGCTGACTCAAGCTTTCATTGGCCTGAGGTTAGTGGTACTTTCAGTGCTTAGAGACAACAGGCGTGCGGTATGAAGCACTTCATAAAAATAAGTTCTTCTAAGCAGGGTAGCGTGAAGATGGCAGAAGTCACCCAAGAGTGAGGTACATGTGCTAAGTGCCTGCTCCGGACCTCTCCCAGGTGACTCTCTGTTCTGTCAGGAGATGCCTGCACAGATGTGCTGTTATAGGATAAACCATTACACAATAATGGGGTGACATACAAAGCCAAAGGACCTAGGTAAAGCACAATACATACAGACACCTCGGATAGGCTAAATCAATTAACGTATCCTGATTCATTCCAAATGAATCTGAACGACCTATCCACTGGACAGGAGTAGGTATTACTTCTGAGAAAAGGGAGGAGTACACAGAAATTACATCATACAAAGAGAAATACACTTAAATGCATGAAATTCAGTTTGTATTGATAGTCAACAGTATAAATACACTATTTGCATACAGTGGTCGCTTCAATAAGTGCAGTAATATGCTCAGAAAGAGTGTGAATTTATACAAGAAGAAGAATGGAGCAAAGCCCCATAGCATAGACGAACTCTTTTACAATAAAGCCTGTCTGAAAATCATATTACATAGCAAAAGTATATTTCCACTGAAGAGGTAAATCCTTAAATCAACATTGCCATACTGCGGATAGTCTATTCAATCCGAGGTGTCCGATAGGATCATTGTAGTTATAGAATAAACTGCAGCCCAATCAGAGGCATCAGTGGAAGGGCCACTCCATTGGCTCCAGGGGAGAGCACCACTGCTTGAAAGAAGAGTTCTGGGGTATTTTACTTGCTTGCATTCATGCCCTTACTTCCCCAGTGGATGACTCTGTACCATGTCACTCAGGGCGTCCAATGTTGTATGCCTCCAGACAACAACTAGCAATTGCTTTAGTTTGATTGACACCAATGACGTTTAGCCTCTTGCCTGCGGGGCTAATTCCCCCGCTGTGCTAGGGGGCGGGGGGGCGCGCACAATGCCCAGTTGCTCATGACGAGCTGAGCCACGGTGGCCGTGTGCTCATGACGAGCTCAGCTTGTCACGGTCACACCCGTTTTTTTAGAACGCTCAGTACAGCGGGGGAATTAGCCCCGCGTGCGAGCGTTATGGCCGTTATGACGAGCTCAGCTCGTCATGAGCACACGGCCACCTTGGCTGAGCATGGGAGGGGTTAAGGCTACATGTGCACTTCACATTTCCAGGATCAATAATCTAATGCTGGCCAGAGGACTGCAAGTCCAACGTACAAGAAAAGTCAATAACATTTATCTTTTGGGTTAACTGAAGTGCTGCTCAAATTAGCCCACGACAGTCAAATGATAAACAACCCCCCCCCCCTTACAGGCAGACAGGTCTTAAACTGGGTGCAAACCAATGATTGCTCAAGCCTTTTCTTTTTGTTTTTTAAAGGTTTGATGCTATAGAATTTGTGTGTATACTCTAGTTTTGAAGACTGATTTCTATTTAGCAGAAAAGAATACTGCTGACCGCGGGAGCAGCAGACCGCCGTACAGAGTAGTGCCCGTCATTGATTAATAATTGAATGGATCGGTCACACCAGCACTTGTTAGTCCATGTCTCAGTGGACCGTTGGAGGAGTTAATGCCACCGTGAGCCTCGCATTTCGACACCTACTATAAGCTACGAATATAGTTTCTCTAAGTTCATTCAACATATGAATTTACAGTCCTTAAGATGGTCTAACAGATGCCTTCACTATATAGACCGAAACGTCGACATTTAAGCCTATTTCCTCTGTGAATCTCTTCACGAAAAGGATTTGTTTTCTGTTTAATCAGTCACAATCTTCCTCTTCTATATATTGTTTGGAATAGGTGACCACATTAGTGACAATGAGACAACTATAGTATCCAAAAAGTAGATGCAGACCTAAAGATATTTGGGGACCCTTCCAAGTATACTTACTTAGCACCACAGACACCCCTGATAATAGTGTGGAGGTGGCTGATGAAGATACTACCACACCTCCTGACTAATAACAGTAGAATCTCAGACACAATTCAATAAAAGCCCTTTACACTAGCTTGGATACACACATGCGAAGTGTCCATCACACAGTCATATTAGCTAAAGGTGAATTACAGTACTGAAAATCAGTTTACACAGGAACGGACCATGAGCAAACTGTCATTTACTTATGCACTCTTGTATGTATTTCCTCTACTGAATAATGTTTTAAATGCTGTGTACTATGCCTATGTTGCAGATAAATTCGTGCCTTGTGCCCGCCTAACATGGTACTACGATGTTTATATGTATTTAGCAATGACGATGATTGTGCAATTGCCCTGTCTATGTAACTGTGTCCACATTGAATTAAAATATATATAAAGTTTTAAAAAAAACTATAGTATCCAAATAGATCCCCAAATCTCAGTCACTTTGTCTTGATATATGTGTATATGTATAGCATCTTTGTACCCCTAAATATTGTTGCAATATAAATTTATGTTTTGAAAAGCATACACCCGCTTGAAGTATTTTCTTACAGATTTGTTCACGTTGTAATAAAAATTCAGCCTTGGAAATAACTTTCCGTAAGCTACTGTGTAGAGCTTACCACTGATGATTGCTCAAAAAACATGAACATAAGTAGAGAAAAGAATCCCTTTTAGGCACATTTACCTGTCCATACGTGACTCACATGTGCGTTTGTGGGAGGTGGCACCAGACCTCGAGCATGGCCGAACCCTGCTGGGAGAGCTTAGGCGTCCAACATGCCGTCAGGGTAATCTATTTGTAGTACTGGGCCCGAGGCGGCGGCCCGACTCTCAGTGACTGGCAACCCGCCAGCAAGGTTGCCCAAAGGAAGGCACTCCTTGTTGGTACCTCGCCTGGATAGCAAAGGATGGCGGAGCCTGCGCGATGGCCCAGTAGATGAGTGGGGGTGGTGGGGGCAACCTGGATCCCCAGCTAGGGCGCATCTGTGGGGTGAATATCCAGTAAGTTGTCCACATAGAAGGCTGGGCACGACAGTGGATGCGCCTCACACTTGGGGCTTCCTCCCAGTCTCCCCGAGAACATCAGAGCCCACGTGGACTGAGGACCTCCTTATTGGGAGCTCACTCAGAAACCTTGACTTCATGTGCCAAGTACTAGCTAGACCATGGATGGTGGAGCCTCAAGCCCCTTGACTAATATTTGCTCCTGCCAGGGTGAGGGACCAACTCCCCCTGACTGCTCGTGCTAGTGGGTTTGGGGGCCCCTCCCTTAAAAGGCTACCCTGCCCAACCCCACTGGCACTCACAAAATTGACAGTAATCCTGGCATCAGCAGAGGGGGACCTTTCACAATATCAACTGATTAGCTACGTGCTTTTGGCGCGATAAGACACATAGCGCTACCTGAGATGGCATGGGACAAGCTTGGGGGCTCCTAACACATAAAGTGAAATTGACAAATTCGGGGCTCCAGTGGCGGGAACGAGCTAAGCTGCCAGACCAACTGGGTACATACCTCAAGCTTCTGTTAGAAGGTGACATCACCACCATTCTGCAAGCAATCCAGGCCTTTCACGTAGCCCTTAACACAAATATTGGGGGAGTTGAGGTGTCTCTGTTTCGACGGAACCTTTGGGGCGTGACTAAACAGGTCACCAAAGCAGAAGGCCGGGTCTCGGATTTAGAAGACATGGTAAAAGAACTCACAACCTCCATATCTTCCCTCTCTAACATATCACAAACCTTAGTGACCAGAGTGGAAGATGCCAAAAGCAGGGTGTGACCTTCGCTATGTGGGGTTCCCAGAGGGGTGCGCTCTGGAGGTCTTTCTGGAGCAATGGATTATATCCTGGATACTCGCGGATCAACTGTCCTCCTACTTCGTTATCGGACGGGCCCACAGGTCCCTAGCTCTGCTGCATCCCCTCATAGTGAAAATTCTTAATTATAAAGACCAGGATACAATCATGCGAAAGGCACAAGTGGGGGACCTTACCTTCTAGTCTCAACGTTTAATGATTTTCTCAGACTACACATGTCAAGTGCAACAACATGGTTAAGCAGAAGCTCCGGGCCCTGAAACTGAAATACAAGGTTCATTAGCCAGCAAGGCTTAAAGTGATCCACTCATCCGAAACTCCTTTCTTTGATACACTAGAGGCAGTGTGGGATTGGGCAACGGAACATGGACACCTCGAGAGCAAACAGACCATCCTCTGGGGTACATCGGACGGAAATACAGTGCCAAACCTGACTACAGCACAAAATATCCGTAGATGGGAGACAGACAACAACCCCCAGGAGACAACAGTCGTCGTATTTGGATGATACTCAGACCGAACCCTGATTGGTAACAATGGGGCGCCTCAGAGAGTCTCACAGCCCCTCCGCCTATTCGATTTGGACTCCTCCATAGGCCTGAAAGCACTGGATTGATGACTTTTGCAGTTATTCGCCTGCATTGCTATATTCTTTAATGAGAAACCAGCGCCTGGTTCAAATTGGGAGACCAGTTTAAGACATGTTATCTAGTTCTGATTAAGGGGTGACAGATGCTTCTGGGGCAAGTATGAAGTGTGGGGGAAGATGGGGGTAGGCATTACTCATGATAGCCCGACTGGGCTTGTTTATTGTTTCAGGTTTCTGTTTTGTTTGTAATAGTCTTATAAATGCCGACATCCACACTACAGAGTGTTGACCGCAGCAGGAGCAGGAGGACACGCCAGACGCCGCGGCTGAGCAGACGCCGAAAAATGTTGCTTGCTCCTTCGGACCCGGCCCCCGGCCCTGGCTTCGGCTCCCCACTGACCTCCCCCCGCTGTAGTGGTCGAACGGTGAGAGGCCAGGGAGACGGGCAGCTGGCAGGCCAGGAAGCAAGGCAGCGGGGCGAGGTTGCGGGGGGGCAGACTGCAGTTCTGAGAAGGCGCCTTAGCATCTCAGCAGCCCAGCAGCGGATTGCTCAGCGGTGGACAGCTGTGGGCTACAGTTGTCTCTTGATCATTCGTGGCGAGTGGGCGTTGGTACTGGTTGCCGCTCAGTACCCTGCGCCCTCACTATTTGTAACGCCGCTGGAACTGTGGGAGCCTCATCGTACCCTGCGGGCAATGTCCCGGCTGTCACGACCTGACTGACAACCGACAGCGGGCGGGTGCAAGCAGAGCGGTGGGCGTAAGCAGCGCAGTGCCCTGGCCTCCCCCACCTGATCATCTTGCACTCCATGCCCCAAACTTCATTTTGAGAGCTGAAGTTTGAGCGTTAAAGCCAAAGCCAAGCTAAGACTGCCAAAGACTGACTGCCAAACACTTTACCAGCGAATCCAGGCTAGGTTTTGCGGATTGCACAGAACACAGAGCACAGCCAAGCACGGTGCTGCCGCCGCCGCCATCGCTCCCGATCCTGTTCCACAACTGCTATCGCTATCACTGAAAACAGCCTGCCTTGCCCAGCCTGCTATGTCTGGTGCATCCTGCACGGCTTCGGAGTGCACTCTGTAGAGCTTCAGAGTAGGCGGCCGGCTAGAGGGCGGCGCAGCTTCTGTGGCACGAGAAAAAACAAATTCTCGGCTTGGTCCTGCAGGCAGGCACAGAGGAGAGCAGAGGAGCGCAGAGGGTACAGCGGAGCGAGGCGGAGGCGAAAGGCAAGACAACGACGAAAACAACAGCAGCACACTGAGTCTTTTTGCCAATCCCAATACCCTTCAGCTGATATGCTCTGCTGTTCCGCTGTTCTGCTGTTCCAACAGCACAAAAGAGGAACAGAAGAGGAAGAGGCCAGAGGACAGAGGGGGTTAGACTGTTAGACTGCGAGGGTGTTCCTCGAGATCCTGACCCGGTGGTGGGGTGGGGGGCACGGATTGCATTTTACTGTGAGCACCGAGGCCGGCTAGCTAGCTCAGACTAGGAAAACTCAGCTGGCTCCCATCGAGGTCCTAACACAGTCCCAACACAGCCCCACTTTTTGACCAGAACTGTCTGATGGCTGGACCATCACCAGATCGGGCTCCTGAGCTGCTGAGTTGCTGAGCCTGGTCGGGTGCCGAAACTAAGGAGGGCAAATTAAAGATAACCGACCATAGCTTTTAGAGCACAGATCCACGCAGCTTCATTGCTTCCAGGCCTGAAGCCTTTATGCCACATGATCCAAGGAGGAGGATAGGCCCAAGCACAAGCTTCTAACCGGCAACCTGCTGTGAAGTTGGCTGGCTGGTTGTCTCTCTCTTTCCTGGATCACTGATCTTTCTGACTCCTATTACAATCCGACCATCAGTTAGCCACTAACCATCGTTTAACGTTTAACTGTGCCACAATAGCTCGGTTTCCCAAGACTTACCAAATCTCCAAGGCCTGAAGGCTCCAAGGCTTTACTGCCTCAAGTCGCGTACATTAGTAAGGTTCGCAGTCCCCAAACCCAACAGGGGTCTGCGATACCGGGTACTGCAAAGGGCCCTGTGTGAAGCCCGACTGATCCACCATCCTTATAACATCTCCTTCGCTTCTCAAGCCACCTCTAAGCATGAGGTCAGGCAAGAAAAGGGCCCAGCCCGAGACTAAGTCTAAATCCAAGTCGAAGTCCACGACAAAGGCCAAACAAAAGGAGAACAAAAAACAAGTCAGTGGGACCGCGGACTCATCTCTAGACGAAGTTGGGGTATGCAGCGACCAAGCCCTCCAGGCCGTGATTCGTCACCCCAACCTTTGCCAACCAAAAATCACATCAAAATTCCAATTTTTAAAGGACCCACTTTCCACCATCTTTTCGTCCAGTGGAAAAATTCTGGGCCTGCTGGACTCCTTACTCCCACTATTCCCTCTGAAATCGCAAAAAGATCAACCCTCGGGCCAAACCCCGGAAATCATTAACACTCCTTTCTTAACAGACGGCTCATCTGCACAGGGGCCACCTGCTCATGATAAAATAGTGCCAGTGAGAGAAGGGGAGTTCATGAACAAGGCTATTAGCAGCCCACTCACTCCGCACTCAGGCTATAGGAGGGCTAGGCCGGCCCTATGCTCACCCCCCTCTCCCAAGCATACTAACTCCTCACCTACTCCAACGACTTCATCTTCAACTAGTCAGAAGGCAAGGCATTCCTGTCGCAACATCACGGCCTGCAGTGGTAAGGACTCTAAACAATGGCAAGAAGACCTCAGCAGGTTTAATCCAAATAACCCGCCAAAGATTGCCAATATCCTTTCGCACCACCCGGACGGCTCAAAAATCTGCCAACTGCCCATCGAAGTAATTGTAGAAGAACAGAGTTCCGAAGAATTCCGGAAGGAGGCCGTGGAAAACACACAAAACACCGGGTGTGACGGCCCTGTTAATCTAACTTATTTGGGATCACAGGAGTGGGCTGATCTGGTTGCTTCCTACATCCCAGCTATACCGGTTAAACTACCTCTGTCCACAGACGAAACAACCACCAAAAACCAGTCGACTAAACAGGCTTACGATCAGGAGGCTATACTCTCGAATTCAATAAATTCACAAAATCTTTTTCTTTCCTCAACACCCAACAAATCCTCAAATCAAAAGAGGCCCAAAACTAGGACTCAAGCATCAACTGTGTCAAACACCTGGGACATTCTCTTAAACACCATGCAACGAACCGTAGACACTCTCCACTTTCAATCTGACAAAATGGACTTACAGTTGACTCTACTTGATACCTTGGAGGTCTATGTGGGGCGAATTGATGAGAAATTCGGCCAATTAAATTATTTAATCGGCAGAGCCCTTCAGGAAGCTAAGTTGTCGTGCAGCTGCGGTCCGATCATCGACAAATTAGCAGCACTTCCAGAAATAGTATCTACTTTGATAGAAGGCCTGCCAAAAGGGCCTTATGCAAGGGACCAGTACATCAATCCCCGCGAAACAGCCAATCTCGAACCCCCAAAAGGAAAGGTCATCACAGTTAACAACACAGACAAAACAGTACTGGCACCTCCAGCAGGTCATTTGTCAATACGCTCCCCTTCACTTCCCAAGGACCATGTACCGACCCAGAAAGCCAAGGGTCGCCGCCAGCAAAGAAGGAAAGGTCGTAACAAACTAACAATTTCAAGTACGCCAGAAGTCTACCCACTCTTTAGGTTTGGCATCAGACAGGAGCCGCAAGATCTGGGCCCTACGACAGCAAATAACGCAAGCATAGAACAAACTTCCACTGCGCTCAGCGCCTCCTCAAAAGGGGAGCACGCAGTAGCAATCTTAGAGGCACCTACACAGGAGGCCGGTAGGGCCCCGCCCAGCTGTGAAACCGGTAATTCAAACATCAAAGTAAATCGTGGTCCCGGAAAAGGGAAGGACGCTAGCCCCCCCATACTACGACTGACATCCGCATCAAGGGGGGCCCCTCCAAATCACTGCCCGATTCGGCACGAGAAGCTATTACCTTCGCTCTGTGTGAAAGACCCCCGGCTCAAGAACTGAAGAATGCAGGACCCCCATGTACCCAAATCCATCTATACTCCTCTATAGTGGGCGACCTCACAGCTCCCTCTGATTCTGAATCCTGTAAACTCTCCTCTGGTGATACCATCACAGAAACCTTACCGCAGTTCAGCACTAACAACAGAGGAATCCAAGTGCGTGTCAACCCCCCAACAGCCCAGTCGGATGATCAAAATAGGAATTCTACTATTATCCTCTTTACCCCAGAATACGAATCAAAGGGTCCATTCGATATTCTGAATAGAGGTAATCTACTCCGTCTCCTTAGCACTGTACCATCTTTAAATGGCTTATGCTCAGCTGACCTTTTATCAGTAGAATTCATAAAAACTGACAGAACACAGGATAAGGAAGCTACAAAAGCGACCTGGACTTCGTCTGAAATTGTAAATAAGATCCTAGATGAGCAAAAAAAATGTAAAACCTGGGGGATTAAATCTGCCCTACATCATAACATAGGATATCCGCTCCCCCTGCTCGAAAGACCTCTGTACGGTCCATCTACAAAAAACTCTAAGATTACGTCAGTGCATAGGTGTGCACTGGGTCGATCACCCACAAAAACACAGGGAACATTCACCCAAAAGAGCTCGATGTATTCCAATTCGGACAATCTAGATGATCTCCGGCTATTTAGAATAAGGAATACTCTAAGTCACCCACAATGACAGGGGAACTCAAGAGAGGCGGGCTTGCATTTGGCCACACCACTTCTGAAATTATGCTCGTGGAACCTAAATGGGCTTAACAACAAGGCAGCAGACACCGAATTCTTACAATATCTGAAAATATATCTATATATCACATTGTGAAGGACTTCACTAAACCTACAGCTCTTACTAGCGCAACAAAATCTAGCCAAGAACTCTGCAATGGCCTTTCTGATTTTTTTCATAATAAAATTATTGATATTTTCTCCTCTTTTAAACAGACTGAGGTTACTCGAGAGGGGAGTCCTTTACAGGACACTACCTCCCCCTGCGAAAAGATGTTTTTGCCTTCAAAGCAATCTCACTGGATACTGCCCTGCTGAAAATACAGCGGTGCAAATCAGGTTAGCCTCTAGACCTGGTTCCTGCCCAGGTGTTCACTACCCTGGCACCTGTCATTGTCGTCCCTTTAATCTCAATTTGGAATTCCTCCCTATCATCAGGCCGATTTCCTACATTATGGAAGCAGGCCATGCTGATCTCCATCCTACAAAAGGCCAAGGTTGTTCCGGCAGTATTCAGCAACTATCGGCCTATATCACTCCTCCCCAAACCAGGCAAGGTTTTGGAAAAAGTCGTGCAAGAACAGCTGGCCGACTATTTGGAGTCTAGAAAACTCCTCCATGACTCGCAATCTGGATTCAGATCCGGGTATAGTAAGGAGACAGCTCTGCTGGAGGTAACCAAGACTATTAGGGAGAGCGTGGACAGAGGCGAGGTAGCCATGCTGGTGCTCCTCGATCTGTCCGCAGCTTTCGATACCGTCTCACATTCCATCTTGCTGGATAGACTCCATAATGTAGAGATACGAGACACTCTCCTGGCCTGGATAAGATCATTCCTAATGGGTAGAACGCAACAGGTCTGGTGTCGGCCCTATCTTTGAAAAGATAAAAAAACCCTTAGCTGTGGCGTCCTTCAGGGGTCGGCACTTAGCCCCCTTTTTAGGTCTTGCCCTGGCGAAAGCGCGCTCTCACCGCGAGACTATAGCTGTCGGCTCAGCCGACAACGAGTGGAGACAAGAGCTGGCCACGTGCAGCATTTTGCAATAGGATTAGGTCGCGCGCGTGAGCTTCTGCCGTAGACAGCATGGCACAAAGAATCGGATCATGACTTGCCTCGTGAACAGTTCATGTGACTGTGTTTGGTAGGCATTAGGTTTCGGTTTTAGTCAGCGTGCGTGGGAAGGGCAGGGGGAGTCTGCAGAGGGGCGCGCGGCACCGATAAACAGGCTGGCTTTGCCTCCTCCCGCCCGCTGTCCGAGTCCTCGTTCCCGGCCGCTGTCCGTGTCTTTGTTTCCGCCCCCCCCTCCCGCCTGCTGTCCGTGTCCTCGTTTCCGCCCGCTGTCCGTGTCTTTGTTCCCTCCCCCTCCCGCCCGCTGTCCGTGTCCTCGTTTCCGCCCGCTGTCCGTGTCTTTGCTCCCGCCCGCTGCCCTGCTGTGCTCTCTTCACACTGAGCTTCTATAGGAAGTGCACACAGTGCAGGAGGCGGAAAGAAGGTCACACGGTGCGTCTGTCTGCTGGCCGTGTGATGCACGAGTCTGAAACAAGGTCACACGGTGCGTCTGTCTACTGGCTGTGTGATGATGTGCTCTCTTCACACTGAGCTTCTATAGGAAGGACACACACAGTGCAGGAGGCGGAAACTTGACTTGCGCGCTCTTCACGGGCCTCCCTCGGGCCTCGGGGCAGCCTCGCTGGCTTCACGCTGGGGAGGGAGGGGCTCGGAGTGCTCACGGAGCCCTCCCCAGCACTGCGTCTCCCTGGTCCAAGGCTCGCGGTGGTGCGAGCGGTCCGGGGCTGCTTCAGGCAGCGGTCGCGGCGCCCAAGGGGGCGTGTCCAAAGATGCCTCAACCCCCACCACGTGACAGGGGGAGGAAGGCCTCAGGCCCTCGCGGCCTGACAGGAATCACGGCGGCCCTCCTCCGTCACCGGGGGCTGCCTCAGCAGGTCACAAGCGGGGGCTGAAGACGCAGGCAATCGCGGCGGCCCTCTCCTGGCACTGGGGGCCGCCCCACAGATTTTACCACGTCTGGCCGGGCTGCGGCAGTGAGTGCAACAGCGCGCTTTCTCCACACATCGCTATGGGGGCAATTTCGTTTGGGTTAACACGGGGGCATATAGCGCGCCTCAACCAGGATGGCACTTCCAGGGTGGAGGGCCTCGGGGGCAGTTCACTCGACGGGGGTAATGGGAGTAGGCACAGCGCCGCTCACAGGGGCACAATTTAGCAGGGGCCCAGCACTCCAGTTTTAACAGTGTTCCAGCGCTAGGTAGAGGGAGCGCTTGACAGGCAGTCCAGGTAGTTAGGCAGGGGAGCAAGACAGTCTCTGACACAGCACTTGAGGTGGGGACCACTTATAGCGCTTTTCAAGGGATGCAGCAAGCAATGTAAGCAGAATGGCAGGCAGAGAGAGTCAGTCAGGGGGGAGACAGGTGGGGCTGTCAGACCCCAATGAAGGCAGGGGGTGCGCAGGGCAGCACAAGTCCAGTACCTGGTCGATCCCCCAGCAATCTCTGGTCATAGGAAAGTAGACTTCTTGGCGCTTGGTTGGTTCTGCGCCCTTGGATGCTAGTTACTTGAAGTTGCTAAGAAGGGGGGGGGGGTTTGAGTTGAAGGCTTGATGAGTTTTTCCTCATTCACTGCAGATGGACCCTGGGGTTCCCTACCGCTGGGCCAGATCAGGGGGTTAGACTAGGACACTTCACCCAGCTTGAGAGGCAGCACCTAAATTCTGTCACTCCCAGTAGTATAAGTTCCTAACTAGGCCCTCCCGCCTAAAACTCCTGCGTGGGTTCCCCAGGTCAGTGATGCCCCAACTGACTAGAAAAAGTTCCCTCCCTTGCTTAGGTATGCCCAGGTCAGGTGACCACTCTCTAAGGCGGGAAAACCTAACTCCGCCTTTCTTTTGGAAGGTTCCAGGAGCTTCCCCACTCTACCTAAGGACAGAGGCTGGGTGACTGGTATTGCAACATTGTATGGGGATCCAGCCTGCTCCTGGCAGCTAGGGTGCTACACTAAAAGACCACGCTGCAGTAGCAGGGGCCAGTGGCAGCCATATTTGAAGTAGAGAGCACCTGCACCCTTACACAGATTAGCTATGAAAAGGTGCCCGAAGACCTATGGGCCAACAAAAAGAAGGTGGGAAAAATGAGGCAAGGGCAAAAAATCACAGGGAAAGACCACCCTAGGGCTGACAGGTCTAACAGGAGGGATAAAAAGGGGAAGAAAGGTTTGCATTCATATAGCACTTGTTACACCTGATGGATGTTGAAGTGCTTTTCTGGCGAGTAGCACGCCCCTCCGGAACTCATAAAGGATTAGTGTTGAAAATGAGTATAGTAAAATATGAAGTAAATTTGAGTAGTGGATAGGTTATTCAGTTATTTGGGTAGAGAAGGGTAGGTGGTGGGATAGTGAAGGGAAAGAGGTTTGTATTTATATAGCGCTTGCTACCCCTGATGAGGGTAGAAAAGAGGGAAGAGTTTAGAAATGTTTGTTTTGGGGAATCTGTGTAGTAAAAGAGGTGTAAGATAATGCAAGGAGGGGTAGAGTAGGAGAGTCTAAAAAGGGTTATTTTGGGGATCATAGTAGTGGTATGGAGTTTGGGGTTAAATGAGAGAGTGGATGTAGCGGATATATTGAGTGAAGTATAGGCTGAGAAATAGGGAAGTTCATTGGAAATGCTAAATTAGAAGAAAGTGATAAATATATAGATCCGTAAGTACATTGAAAGTATAAAGATGCATAATGGGAGTATGTATATTGGGCAGCATTTCTGGCCCTGGCCCTGGTCAGTCTCGAACAGGCTCAAACAGGCAACTGCCCTTGTCCTCTCCGCCCTTAACAGGCTCAAACAGGCAACTGCCCTTGTGCTCTCCGCCCTTAACAGGCTCAAACAGGCAACTGTCCTTGTCCTCTCTGCCCTTGAGCCTCAACGCCCGGGCTGAGACGCCCTAATCCTGGCCTTTTATAGCCCAACATCTTATAAGCATAACTGCCCATTGGGACAAGATAGGGAAATGGAGTTTAGTATGCCTGGACTCAGAATGCAAAAATGCATCTTTTAGTAAGGATGATTTTTATGTTCTGTGTATGAAAATACCCCTTTTAGAAAGTAGGTATTTTCTTGCTTGGCCATCCTGTGTGCTTCTGCTGGGTTTGTGTATTAACTGTCTGGCTTTGGAGTGACGGTGCTGGGGATGTGCATTCTCTTCAGACAGCCACTGGGGGGGTCGAGGTGTGTCCTGCCTTTCCTGGATGACTCAGGGCTGGGCTGAATAGACCTGGGCTGTATTTAGAGTTGTAGGAGGAGATTTCCTTGCACCTGAATGGGCCTGGCTGACCTTGAAAAATGCTATCTCTGCTTCCTGCCAGGAAGCTGGGCCAGAGAGGACAGAACTGGTTTGGACTAAGCACAGACACACTCTGCCTGATAGAACAAAGAAATTTTGAGCATAAATATTGGGGCCCAGACCCCAACACTTTAGAACTCGCTGGAATCAAGGAACCTGCCAAGAAGAAGAGCTGGAGGAGCTTTCAGGAGGAGTACTGCCCCTTTGCTGTGTTGTTGCTTTGTTGGGTTGGCCTGCAGGTGCTGCTTCTGCCTTGGGCAAGGAAAGGTTTGGAATGAACTTTCTTTTACTTGTGCTGAGTATCTTCAAGGGCTTGAAGTAGAGCTTGCTTCCTGTTCTGAAGCCTCAGGGACTGCTAAGCCTTCATCAACCTCTGGCACAGATTCTGGAACAGCTGTTTCAGTTGCCACAGAGAAGTGAAACGCAACCGACTCCGTCGCTAGCTCTGTGTCCTGATGGCACCGCAGAAGGCACCATCCCCATCTCGCACTGCAATACTGGGGTCTCATTGACGACCGTCGGTGCCGAACCGTGGCTTGCACTGTGCGTGACCTGTGGGCACCGAACTCTGCACCGCCTCGCTTCACTTCGCCATCCTGGTCTCACCAAAGCCATCGCTGCTGCTGACTTCGACACCTGTGACCATATCGTGGCTGGGGTCACCGTTAGTAACTTTAATGACGCACCGTCTCCACGGCAATCTGGGCCAACCTACGGCAGCTCCCGCTAACCAGCTGTGTTGCTTGCACCACAACCTGCCAGCACCGATTCGAGCACCGCCTCACCCTGCACCTTAAGCCTTGGTCTCACTGATGCTGGCTGGTGAGGATTATGAATCGGAAAACGGTCCCAGGATGCTTGTTTCCAGTCTAGGGAAGACATGGCTTGGCAGTTCGGGCTGGACTGTTCCCATGAGGCCCAGGGTCAGACTGGTTTGCATATGGCCATGTCTGAACTGGGGTGGTGGAGTGAGCTAAAGAATGGTGATGGATTAAACCCAGATCAGTTGACTGGGGGTGAGTGTTTGATTTGCTCAAACTCTCCGTCCATCATCCCCTTTGGTAGGGTATGCCCAGACGTGGGTCCCTTGCTCACTCTACCACTGGATTCAAGATAGCCTGGCTGGTGAGGATTATGAATCCGAAACCGGTCCCAGGATGCTTGTTTCCGGTTGAGGGAAGACATGGCTTGGCAGTTCGGGCTGGACTGTTCCCATGAGGCACAGGGTCAGACTGGTTTGTGTCTGACCATGTCTGAACTGGGGTGTTGGAGTGAGCTAAAGAATGGTGATGGATTAAACCCAGATCAGTTGACTGGGGGGGAGTGTTTGATTTGCTCAAACGCTCCGTCTATCATCCCCTTTGGTATCGCTTTGCAAGAATTTAAGCCACCGGCACTATAAATGACAATACCTTTCATTCATGTGTTTAAGTGCATGTTTACGTACTGCTCACATAAATAAAAGGCAATGTCACCTACTATGCCAGCAGCTCAAACTCTTGCAAATGCGAGACCTATTGCATTGCAAATGCTTGTTTCTGGACCGTAGTGACAGCAGGCACATCGATGTGTGCATGCTCACACTATTGGAGAAGTTACAGCATGACTTCATGCCAGGTGAGTGTTGTAGGGGAAGGGAAATACTTTTAAGAGAGTAATATTCTCTCTGGATTTCCCTTCTCTTTTTGAACCTCAGAAGCAGCAATATTGTCCTGGTGTCACCAGGGCTTTAAGTGGATGCTTTTTCAATATTATATACCAGCCATAGTTGCTGCTTAATTATCGTATACAACTAACAACCATTGACAAAGCCAATAGTCCTGACTTGTTGTAGGTATGATACTTGTTGTATCATATATCTGGATACAATGACAGAAACAGCAAAATACAACACTAGGCTAAGCACAGATTTTTAGCTTAGGTGTTTTTAAGTCACACCCTTAATTACACTGGCCGAGCCCCTTTGAGAGAACCCACTTAAAGCCCTGGACCACTTGCTCCTAAACCATATGGTGCAGGGGAGAGCACGTGCCCATTACCTCTTGGCCTACCTAAAAGAGCCTCTACTTGGTTCCCCAACACAAAAAAACATTGATCTTGGGACTCTATGTGATTCTGCTATGCGCTCACTTCCTAGTCTGGACCCCAATACAGATGTCAACGATCTCACTCCTCATTGCCTCTCAATCCTTGCAGTCGAAATCGACAAGGTTGCTCCACTCCAAAGCAAAAGTAAAAGACCCACCCCTTCAGCTCCTTGGTTCAATAAAGCTCTCTATGACAAAAGGAAAAACCTTAGAATCTTGCAGAAACATTGGAGACAATCTCCATCCACCTCCAACCTCTCTCTTTTACGTTCAGTAAGATCCAAATACCTCAAGCATATCTTCCAGGAAAAAACATCATATTTCAGATCCCTCCTCGATTCAGCTAAAAACAGACCCAAAAAAACTTTGACTTCATCAAAAACCCAAATTGTTCTCCCCAAACCATCAAACCTGAGGATGCTGTGAAGAAAGCAACTGAGTTCGCTATATTCTTTGATCACAAGGTAAAATCACTGGTGGAACAGGTCACGCACTCCACCCCCATTGAGGAGCGAAAATCCTTAGTCACTTGGCAGAACTTTGCCGTCATCTCGGAAGATGATCTCCGCAAATGCATCCTCGAAACCAAACCCTCCAACCATTCTTCTGACCCCATACTCAGTGTCATTGCCATTGATTTCTATACCAACACTCTCTCCTATTGGACCAGGCTAGTTAGATCGCTTCCTCCGTCAAGGATCCCTCCCAGTTGTCCTCAAAACAGAACAGGTTACCCCCTTCTTTAAAAAAAACCTCTGCAGATGCGAACAACCTCAATAACTTCCGCCCCATCACCAATCTCCCTTTTCTTTCAAAGATCACAGAAAAAATGCGTGGCAAAACAACTTTCCCAACAAATTATGGACAATAATCTCCTTGACATGTTCCAGTCTGGCTTTATTCAAAACTGCAGCACTGAAACAGCCCTGCTGCGAGTGATCAATGATGCTCTGCATCTACTCGATTCGGGGGAATCGTGTCTTCTGATTCTTCTTGACCTCTCTGCAGCCTTTGACACTGTTAATCACAACACCCTCCTTAACACTCTTCAACAGAGAATGGGCGTGGAAGGCACAGTACTCAAATGGTTTGCCTCATTCCTCTCAGACAGATCCCAAATGATCAAGATTGCGAACAGTCTCTCGTCTCCACTGGTGGTTGGTCAAGGCGTCCCTGAAGGTTCTATCCTTGCTCCCACTCTGTTTAATCTCTATCTGAAACCACTAGGGAACCTCCTAAGCAAATCTGGAATCCTCTACCATCTCTATGCGGATGAGACCCAAATCTACCTCAAGGTGTCTTCCTCTCATGATCTCTCACTACTCAACTCTACTCTCAACTCAAACCACAACTGGATGTTAGTTCACCAACTCATTCTCAATCCCTTCAAAACAGAATTCCTCCTCATATCTAGCTCTCTCTCCCCGCCTCCTGTTCAATCCTGGATGGATCGGTTGAATTTACTCAACAGTAAACCCGTCATTGTTGACTACGCTAAATCCCTAGGTATCATACTTGACAAAAGACTCAACCTAATCTCACACATCAACTCCATTGCCAAGAGCGCACGTTATCAGCTGCACCTTTTATGGGGGATTTGTTGGTTCTTCCCGGAGAATGACCTAAAAACCTTGGTCCAATCGCTAGTTCTCTCTAGACTAGATTATTGTAATTCTCTTCTGACTAGCCTTCCCAAATGTCACCTCTCCCCCCTCAAATCCGTCCTCCATTCAGCAACTCGCTTCATTTCAGGGTCCAAACGAAGTGACCACATCACTCCTATCCTGTCTTCTCTCCGATGGCTTCCCATCGAGGCTAGAGCTATTTACAAAACGGCGTGCATCTCCCACAAAGCTTTGCACTCTTCCTCCCCTTGCTATCTGGCGAATAAACTGAAATTGTCAGGAGGCTCAAGAACTTCTCGGAATGCTGAAAAGTTCCTGCTTGAGCCTCCCTCCTTCAAAGGGGAAAAATTGATGGCTCAATCGTTCTTTGATAATGCGGTGAGAATCTGGAACTCGCTTCCTCCTTTGCTCCCTGCCACCACCTCCATCCAGATCTTCAAATCGGACCTCAAATCTCTTCTATTCCAAAGGCACTTTCGGAACTAATTCCCTCCTTCTCAGACCCCGCCAGGAAGTTCTTTAGTCATTGTAAATTTGTCATATATATTTATATTTTTTGTTTGTACATTCTGTGCTTGCTGTGTTTAATATTGTGTTCCTTTTGCCTGTGTTGTTTTGAGTCAATATCCTGCTATTTTTATTTGTTTCTATTTTTGTAACATTTCTCTCATGTAACGTAACTGGTTCTATTGTACAGTGCTCTGACACCTTCGGGTAAAGTCCGCGCTTTATAAAAATGCGTTAATTAAATAAATATTTATCCTCTGAGCTTTGGCCCTTCTCGACTCGTCCTGGTACTGCTCTGGTGATGTAAGTACAGGCTGCTGACGATTTATTGGCTGACCGGCTCCGAGCCTCAGGACAGCAGACGACCGGACAGACGCGTGACCCAGAGTACTGGTAGGTAAGCGAGTACTCGATGGAGGCTGTCAGCCACTCTGCAGCGCAGCCTGTCTCGAGCTCTGCAACCGTCCGAGAGCCACCCGGCCTCTACTTGGGTTACGAGCGCGTCACTTCCTGCGGTTCTTTCCTCTCTCCTCTGCCCGAGAGCCATCCCAGCCTCGGTCCGTGACTCTGCGCGCCGTGTTTCCTCGGTGTGCGGGTGCGGCCCGAGATCTCCCGCTCTCGCCTCCCTACACGGCTCCAGCTCCCCCACTCCAACCGCCGCCTCCGGCCTGCACTGAGAGCGCGGTAAGTGAGACGCCCGTCCGAGCACAGTCCTCGCCCATCCCCCTCCCCATCCATTGCTCTGAGTGGCGGCGTTGGACGGTCTCAGGGATCCGCTCCGCGTTGGGCCGGAGAGACTGAAGGGGGTACAGACCAATGCCCAGGGAAAGTCAATAGAACTGCACTGGTAAGGTAGAGCCAGGCTTTTAAGCCATCGTTAGCGAGCTAAACTCTTTCATCTGTGAAAACGCATTCGCGTTTATTAGAGAAGCGTGTCACTTTATCAAGGCATTTGCTTTAACTGTATTTGAAATGCCATGCAGAAAAATGTTTAGATATTTGGGGCGTACTCTTTTTTTGCTGTGTTTAAATTTAAAAAGATGTTAAGATAGACATACTTCTCATTCAACAAAGGCATAAAATACACAAATGCTGTTGGTATTTTCGGGTGTTCGCCCTCTTGCATTTAACCTTGGGATGTATTCTAAGCTGAAGGTTCCGTGTCCTGGTAACAGAGGGGACTATTTTGTTCGTGTAGCCTGTATGTTCGTATCTACGACATACTTTTGAAGTATATTTCGAGTAAGTGATCAAACAGGGTGAATCAGCTGTTCGCACGTGCGGTGGACTGTCTCAACTCATCACGCTCTTGTCGTTTTGGGACGCATTGCCTGTGGTGGAAGGCATTGGCTAAACAAGGGGGAACTCTTCTTAGCCCTCAGATGCACGTAACTAATCATTCACAAATGGGGGAAAAACGTCCTGAGCCGTGTGAAATTGTTAACCACTCATCATTCACCATAAAGTAAACAGTATGACTGGCCCTATTTTATATTTACTAGATGTAGATCACAGACATGTTAGTTTTAGCTCCTAAACTTGGCAGCTGTGCATGTAGTTTAAGCAAGATATCAATCATCAGACGTGTTCAGTTTACAAAGCCGGCCTAAAAAGTATCTAAACCAATTATACGGTTAATGTTTTGGTCTAACAGTGTTTTGTTTGCCAACAGGTGTAGGTAGGTAGGTCGTTCGGCCGGAGCAGTCGAGCATCGACAGTTCCGTCTTCTTGCAAGGCACCCCACCCAAGCGAACAGCTCCATCACCAATTGACGGTTGCAGTAAACTGAATTACTTTAGTTCGTCAACTATCACCAACAGCATCCTACAACACAGTGCCCCTTCATTCAGTCCAGACTCCATTACCGCAACAATATCTCGTAAGTATAGAGTTGACACAAGGGGGCTGCTCCACGGTGGGCTTGATCTTACAGTTGAATTTGAGGAAACAATTGTGAACTTTTTTTCTCCGCCTTAAATAGTTACTGATGTCTCCCCCTCCCCCCACTCTCCTTCGTAGTGCCAACAGTGATTGTGCTTCTCCTAGTACTAGCCAGAGGTGAATTTGGAGCTCTACTCTTGACTGTCACCTTGGGTAGCAATCTGTAAATATCAGTTTAGGCCTCTTTCTAATCGTCCACCCAGAGCGAGTCGTTTGTAAAAGAGGTTGTTCTTGACACATTAGCCGAGGAGGCTTAGCATGTGTTGCAGCCGTGTGTAACCCCTCAGTTGCCCACTTTGAGCTTGATAATGAAAACATCCGTCATTTAATCCACCCGCAGTGCATTCATTTTGTGTTGTGTGGAGTGAAATAATTGTTTGCGTTAGTTTCTTTTCACATTTTTAGGTGTATATTGTCAGTTAATTATGGGTGTCTCGTTGTTGTATTTTGTAGGAATGAGTCATTTAAATCCACATATAATCGGAATATTGCCAAGTCTTCCAGAGTAATCGTGAAAAAGAGCTACTCATGCTTTTTCAGTCGGTGATAAACTCTATGGGGCAAACAGGAAGTGCCCCAATATCATGGCGTACTGCAAAAATAGTCTTCTTTTTGAAAAAGAACAAACCGCCAGAGGAACGGGGGTCATATAGGCCCATCTCATTAATTAACACGGATGCGAAAGTATTTGCCAAAGTTTTGGCAAACCGCCTCGATCCAACTATGCCAGATTTGGTTAATTGCCAGCAACATGGGTTTGTGGTGGGGAGAGACACCACTACCCATATCAATACTGCTGTGACTGCCTTTGATGTTGCCGCAACTACTCTCACCCCACTCGGAATGGTAATGTTAGATGCGGAGAAAGCATTCGACCGAGTGGGGTGGGAGTATCTGTGGGCAACATTGAGTGCATTTGGCATACAGAGTCAATATCTCGGATGGGTCCGATCTCTGAACGAATCACCGACGGCAATAGTTAGCTATGCAGGAGCCAACTCTGCTAACTTTCCTATCAAAAGGGGGACAAGGCAGGGGTGTCCTCTATCACCCCTGCTTTTTGCTTTAGCTCTGGAGCCATTTCTGAACGCACTAATGGCTCAAGATAATATAATTCCAGTAGAGAATGGCGGCAAGAGTCTGCAAATCACACCTTTTGCTGATGATATAGCTGTTTTTACCACCGATTTAGTACTGGCTATCCCTGAGATAATCGAGGAAGCAAGTAAATTTGGGGACCTATCGGGGTACAAGTTAAACGTGAGTAAAACTCAAGTAATTGCTAATTATAAACCTACGCAACCAATATTGGGGCTTTGCTCAAATGCTATTTATTTAGGAGTCAAGCTTACTGCAGATATAGAGAAAATTATAGCACTAAATTATGACCCTCTATTTAATGAAATAACAACTACTCTAAAAACTTGGCATAAAATACCACTTAGTCTGGTAGGATGGATAAATTTAATAAAAATGAAGATTGTACCCAAGCTATTGTACTTATTTAGGTCTATTCCTTTGCAACTGAGCAATCTATACATTAAGAAAATAGAAGCTATATGTAGTAGCTACATTTGGGGCTATAAAAAACCCTGTAGATCTATCGCGATACTGAAACTCTCAATAGAAAAGGGAGGATTACATTTCCCGGATTTCAAAATGTATTTTTTTGCAACTTTTTTTCAACGTATACAGAGTCTTTTATCAAAAGAGA
Source organism: Lissotriton vulgaris (assembly GCF_964263255.1). Lineage (NCBI taxonomy): Eukaryota > Metazoa > Chordata > Amphibia > Caudata > Salamandridae > Lissotriton > Lissotriton vulgaris. Next base: position 132,186,069 of record NC_141700.1, on the reverse strand, counting down.
ACTCCCTATTCTATCACCAATTCATGCTAGGATCGGATAGCAATCAATTTCTGTTTCGTGTCCATGACCCCAATTACTACAAGAGGGTTAAGTTTAGGACCGTAAGAGATATCAAAAGAACCTGGGAACAAATTATGCTCATTGATAAGATTCCATTTTTTAATGCTGAGCTACAAATTTGGGGGAACCCGGGGATGCCAAGCATTTTTTCTGATGGTGCTGGCATGCAGTGTATAGGACATGGCATAAATACTTTAGGTGATCTATATGGGTCGGATGGCCTCTTGAGTTTCAGTACGTTAAAAAATACTTTATAAAATTAGTGATGTTATGTACTTTAAATATATACAGATTCAAGACTTTTTGGTTAATAAAATGAAAATCGAGAGAATAGAATACTCGGATACTCTAAAATGTATTTATGCTACCTATACTAAATCACTTATTAGCAAAAGTTATGCTTATTTAAATAGTGGCCGGGCAGGAGAATGTGTGAAAATGGCGGATAAATGGACCAACAGACTAGGAATAAATATCAACTCCAACCAGATTGCAGGGTCGCTCAGACAAATAAATCGAGTGGTCCAATCCTCAAATTTAAGGCTACAATTTTATAGGACGGCCACTCAAATTTACTATACGCCTCAAAGAATTGCCAGCTGGACCTCTGGAAATGCTTCTAATGAGCGTACTAAATGTCCAAAATGCAACATGGAAGCTGCTGGTATAGAACATATGCTTTATCAGTGTCCTGAACTTACATCTTTTTGGAAAGGGATAATAACGGTACTCAATAATAGGCAAATAACATTTCCAACTCTCTCTGCAAATTTGATATTGTTAGACATACAAGATACTATTAGTAACTATAAAGACTTGATAACTATTGTTTTTGCCTGCGCCAGGTTGGTCATAGCGCGGACTTGGATCTCAAAGGAACCTCCTAGTGTCATGGAATGGTGGAATCTTATTCATGAAATATATACAATGGAGCTCTCATTGGCTAAGTGTAGGGGCCCTAAGGCATTGAAAGGGAGGGTAAAAATATGGGGAACGTTCATTTGATTTAGTCCTGTACATCTGCATCATTGTCATGATTTAGATATGGATGAGTATCTGTATTGTAACCCTCTGCTTGTATTTAATGGTTAATTTATGCCCAGATACTTATGAAATTATATTTGTATAACAAGAAATTATTTTTCTTAGTTTGTTTTTTTCTTTTTCTTGCATTAAATAAAAATTTTGAAAAGTAATTGCATGATATGTTCCTCTGTTCATTGGAGAAAACGGAACTGAATTTGTCTTGTATACCACAGCAAGGAATCTAAATTTAGTGTTATGGTACGTTACTCAACAATGCACGTGCTTGCTGTTAACTTGCAGGTTTGTCAGTTTAATATGCCCGCCCCTCCCCCCAATCGGGAAAAAGTAGAATGAGCACTAAAGCAGCCCAATACATCTTATTCAGAAGTCTTCAGACACACCCATAACTCTCCACCTTTTGTCAGATTGTTTTGAGAATGGGTACTATTATCTCAACACTAAACACAGACGTCTTGGTCTTTCATGGAAGAGTACCAAATGCCCAGCAAAAGCCATCCCAAGTGGCATATTTTGATGATTATGAGCTCCACCTCGAACACAAAAATAGAGTGGAAAAATTATTGCCCAAATCAAAGGGTAGAAACATCAAAAAGGGTGTCAAGAAAAATAAAGAGTTTCCTGGAATTAAAGTTAGCAACACAGTTTATTTTGAACACCCACCTCTAATATTTACCAAAGGAAGGTGGAAGTGCTGTACAGGGTGATACCCGATTTGCCAAACTGTATGGTAGTGGATCATTGATACATCTCCCAGGCATAGTTAAATCTGAAATAGAAAGTGCCTGCCTTTACTGGGCCGAAATATGGGGTTTCGTTACTTGAGCCAACAACTAGACCGAATGCCAAGAACAATTTGGAATTTCCTACACCAAGAGCTCTAAGCAGACAGCCTGCCACTGTTGAAAAGAAGTTGTCAGACAATACCACCCACGGTCACTAAAAAGAATCCTAAAGGAATGTGCAGAATGGCCTCTGGAGGAAGAGCCCTTATTGGGCAATGAACAGAGAATATCACAAACAAAAAAGCACATGAAACGAATACAATAAAGAGCAATGCACCAGTGAATGCAAAAATCCTCCGTAGGGATGTATCTTCAACCACTGGCCATATACAACCACATGATCCTAAATAGTGAAGAAAGCCAGCTTCTTTGTATGGCAAGATTGAACTTCCTACTCCTGGATCATAATTCTGGTGTTTTGATTGGCCCCTGGGGCTAGGGTTTTTATTGGGCTTAGGCTCTGATTGGCTGTAAGAGTTTGGTCTCCTATTGGTTCTAGGGCTTAGGGCTAGTCTTAATGGTTAGGGCTAGGGTTCCCATTGGCTGAAGGTGTTGCCTGGATGTCGAGGCTAAGGGCTGAGTAGAGCGTACAGTGTCTCAGCTTGTGAGATCCGTGTAATTGAGTAAGCAAGGGCATATCGGTGTTCAATCAGTTATATAGAATAGCCAGTGATGGATGGTACCATAATGATCGTCCGGCACGAGGCTCAATGATGTGTAAAATCAAAACATAGCACCCCGCACAACAAAATCTAACGCACACACTACCTCATATTACTTTCTATCACAAACTTGAAACACACACCCACTCTCACCCTTTTTTCTGTTCAAATAATACACACCCTAAACCAACTCTACTGCCAAGCTTTCTCTCTTGCCCCCACACCTAACTCCTATATAGCAACTCGGCCTCTCACCCTTTTGACAATTTAGAACCTTGCAACATGACCCACATGCTGCACCACCACCCCCAACTCGTACACCGTCCACCCTAAACAGATGCAAACCAAACAAACATGCCACTCTTCACAACTTTGCATTTCCATATCTACTGCACAACAATGCAACAACAAAAAAACACCACTCACCAACTCACTCTTTTTTTGTTGAAATGTTTTTATTTGCTTTTTACAGTACATAAACACAAGCATGTCACAGAAGACCATCAGCCACCACCCTTCATCCCCCTGCCCTCCTCCTCCCTCCCACGAAACCATACTCCCGTCTTTCTCTCGACCGGGCTTTACATTGCTTCTCCAAGAGCCCCAAAATACTAAAACACATTCCCAGTTAGACCCGCCTCCCAACCAGAGCAGGCGAGTACCGCTCCCTCCCTGGTTCACAATCCTCCGTCCAAGCCATGGTATCGGCGCCATTTCCCCCATACTCTATTGAACTTCTTAGGGAACCCTCTTGCCTTGTACGTGACCCTCTCTGCTGCCATGTATAGGTCCATACCCCTCCTTCACTCATCCGTCCATGGCGGGGTAGAGGCCCCCCACGCCTGCGCCACATCCCTCTAAGCTACCACTAGAGCCAGAACTATGAAGATCATGAGGGGGCGGCTCAGGTCAATATTATTCGTTATGCCTAGCAGCACCAATTTAGGATCTGGCAGTAAGGTGACTTCCAGGACCTCCCCCCAACTCCCTCAGGATCTCCGCCCAATACGTCTTTATGACGGGCACAACCAGACAGTGTGGTAAAAATCCCCCCTCTCCTGACCACCTCTGAGGCACTGTGTGTCGCTAGCCCTCCCCATGTGGTGTAAACTTACCCTATCATAATACTCCCTGTGCAAGATTTTATACTGGATAAGCTGCAGGCGGGACTTGATGGCTACTTCCCTCGGGTGCATCAGGGCAGTCTCCCAATCCACCGTATCCATCTCCCCCACATCTTGCTCCCTCGATTCTCTGAGCTTTACCAGCCCATCCGGTATATTATTGATCAATGTTTTGTAAGTCAGGGAAACTGCCTTACATGGGATGTGTTCCTGCAACAGTCGCCCCTCCAGCCGTTCATACTCTGGTAAGGGCCCCACCAGCGCCTCCTCTGCCCGCCACGCATGTCGCAGCTGCGCATATCTAAAATACTGTGTGTGGTGCAGCCCAAATTCCGCCCTCAGGACCTGGAAGGACTTTAGTCCCCCCCCCCCTCTTCATCAGGTCCCCCAGTATGCTCACACTGCTCACACACTCACACACTGCTCACCCTACACACACATACACACACACACACACACACACACACATCCATCTTTGGCCAGCCTGGGTGGGAGGAGAGGCTCCTGCAGACGTAGCACTCTGATCGCAGCTCAGAAGGTGACTCGGCCCGCAGCACTTTCGCTTTCAGAGTCTGAGCCTGGCTGAGTCCAGAGCAGAGGGCGGAGTGGAAGCAAGTGGTGCTGGGGCTTGTAGTCTTGCGCTCGCCAACTGGTGTACTCTTCCCACCGGCCCTTGTCAGTCTGGGTACACCTGCCCACTTGGCATTGTGTGCTTCGGTACCCACTAGATGTTTTCCTGCTGTGTTGTGCTATTTGCTTTTTCACGTCATGTCAATTTGAAGCTTTTTCCAGGCCCGAGTATGTCTGTTTTCTTTCCACCTCATTGGTCCCAAAGGGCATGCAGGCAGTGAAAACAAGCTTTGTAAGTTATTGTTGGTCTACGTAGGGAGAGATAGCCCTAGAATGTCAAACAAGGTCTATTCCTCGTCAGAGTTGTAGTAGTTTGGACCCTATTGGTGGCGTGCAGCGCCTCAGATGGACGGGTAGATAATTTGTAAGTCTACACACTTTGTGCTTATGGCATATATGATGTTAATGCACTGAAAGCTATGCAAAAGGTGGAGGCGGCTGAAGCGATTAAAATGGAGTCTAGTGCAGACACTGGAAACAAAGTAGCTCGGCACACACACAGTTACCCAAATCCACTCCACACAAAAAAAAGCAGCACTGAAAGCGATCGCTTTCGAGATTGCCTTTGTAAAACGAGACCTAATGAGGGCAGCGGGGCTGGGAGCCAGCCTGAGCCCATGGCCTCCGCGCAGGGCTTACAACATGCTGTGCGAGCCAGACAGGCGGAGGGAGGGGGCAGGGCTAATTAATAACATCTCCAAATGATCCTGGGAATGCATGACACATACTTTTCAGGAAAGAGGGTAATGCTGTTCAGAGTTAGACCAAACGCATGCCAAAAAGCGTGCATTAATAATCCGGTTAGATACAGTGCACATTTAATGATGCGTTTGTTGAATATAGTCGTAGTCTGCACACTACGAACGCGACCTTCCCCGAGTACTGCCCGGTGGTAATTATTACCGCTGTTGCCCCATCTCGGGAGGGGGGGTCGGGGGGGGGGGGGGGTGAGATAAGAACTTGGAAAAGGATTTTCAAGGTACCCTCCGACATATCCTCTGTCACTCAGGGAAACCATCCCCTATTACATGGTACCAGACTTCGAACTATTCCAATGGAATGTCAACGTAAAATGCCGGCCCCGAGAAAAAACGTGTGGACTGGGCAGGGACGCCGGAGGGGGCGCAACTTCGGTCGTGTCGCTTTTTGTTAATGTTTTACCAGAAGCAGAAGTATTGTTAGCGCGATTTATAAACTAAGGAAGCCGCGATGATTGATGGTAGCCGATTGTTTTTAACTCTTTATTTTGTAGGAGGACATGCGTGTCCCCACCTTACATAACTCATGCCTTGGTTGAATAGAGCAACACGGCCACCTTCAAATGTGTGTTATTTCCATTTTGTATTTGATGATGCAGATCTTTCAAGTTCCCAGTATTCTTTCTTATATATGACAACGACGTGCTCATTCACCTTCCTTTGGTACAGGAGAGCAAGCGGCACTTCAGCCGATCGCGAAAGCGATCCAATTGTAAACAAACAAAAAAAAAAGCCCGCCAGTGGTGCGCGTGCGCCACTGCGAGCATATGTCTTCAATTATCGCGGCCGTGGTAATTGAAGACATATGGCCTCTGGTGCGTGTAACAGACACCAATAGGCCATGGGCGGAGCTACGCGACCGCCCATGGTGTGTTCTGTTTTAAAAGTGCACACAAAGGCCAATGAAAATACACCTAGGAAATAACACGCACGAGCTGCGTGGAATTTCCAGGTCCATTTTCAAAACCCCAGGAAAAGGACTCTGGCTGCGCGACACTGCTGCGAGACACTGCTACGCGACACTGCTGCGCACTGTATGCTACGCCCGAGACCTAAAAACATAGGTGGCACATGCTTCTCGGTTCAAGCAGCCAAACTGTGTAACTCTTTACTCCCAAGCATGAGATCCACAGATAGCTATCTTGTCTTCAAAGACTACTCGAGTTGGCTCTTCCCACACATAACCAACATTCTCGAACATAAATGTATAGCAAATCCTAGTGTACATAAGAATTTATTTGGATTATATGTATCAATATGTCTATACTTATGAATAAATGTGTGAAATAATTGTTTAGAAATGTAGATATTCACTATGACGGCTTAACAAATGTACATATTACTTAATATTTTGTTTAATATGTATATAGGCCACTGCATAAATAAGTACACTTTTATCTTAACTATCTACAGTTGCTTCACTATTGAATTACTTAAGGGACAAAAATACAATTAAAAAAATTCGCTTAAAGTACAGCAACACATGAAAGTCTGAGTTTATTAAATATAACTTAGATCTAGATCCTCATACATATTTACCTTCCATGTACTTATTTATCTTTATAAAGGCTTCTAGCAAGCCGAAACGCATCTCTCTAATGTCAGGGGTTGAGGGAGGACCTGAGAAAATAAATATTTGCCAAACCTTGACTACCTCGAGTCCGTGCCTTTTTCCATGGAGGTCTCTGTGGAAGTTCGAGTTTTGTTCATCTGTATATTTATTACTTTACTTCTAATTCAGCATCTCCAATGCACTATCATATATTTGCACTATATCTCTCTCAATATATCCTCTACCTCCACTCTGTGTTATTCCAAATCCCATTCTCCTACTATGATCGCCAAAATAACTTTCTAGACACTTCCCTCCTTGCATCATCTCAAACCTCTTTTACTATTCAGATCTCCCAAACACAGCTTTCTAAACCTTTCCTAGACTCATCTGATACTTCCTCTCTCCATAATCTGCTTCTAGAGACTTTCCTTCTCCATCTCTCCTTTAATCTTCCCAAACCTCTTCCTAATGCTTTGATCTCCAAATAAACACTTTCTAGACCCTTCCCTCTCTATTCCCTCCACTTTCCTTTTCAATACAACTAACACTCATATGTGCCCGCTCAAATTAATTTAATATTTACCTATAATAATTCACTAATAATACTTTTGTGTTCCGGAGTAGCATGTTAATCTCCAAAAAATGCTTCAGCCCCTCGTTGGGAGTAGTAAGCACTATATAAATTCAATTACACAAATCCAGATGTGGCTGGAACTGAAGAGCCTGAATTCAACATGGGTACATTAGTAGGCAAACAATGACTCTTACTATTTGCTGGTGAAAAGGACACAGCAAAGACCATGCAGAAGAGGAATGCATGGAAAGTGTGCAAGGACTCGGGCATTCAAAATAAGAGATGATGCTGTTCCTACTAGGGAAAGTATCGACTAAAACACCAGCCGCTGTCAGTCTCTGTCTTACACCTATGATAAATAAGACAACACTACATGGCCTCCGTTGAAGAATTAAGGCACAGACAACTAGTAGCACTTGAAGTGTGCTAAATAGACAAACAACCACCCCCAAGTGGTGGTGTTGTTCCCCACATTCACACAAACGCTGGTGACTCACTTTGCTTAGAAGTGGATGAAACTGAAAGCAGATAAATGATTGCTAAAAATAATAACCAAAGAAATCCCCAGAGTTGTGACAAATGGATTTCACATGTAAAATGACCGTAAATCCAGCTACAAAGCCTGCTTGATTTTGCTGAGGACCAAGAACACTAGCCCCATAAAAGCCTGAAATGTACTTAGAACTCAGCTCTACTACCGCCAAGAACAACTCTTTGAAACACATTGTAGGATCTTGTCCTCCTTTGACTACACCCGCCACCTTCCCCCTACTAACCCAACTTCATTACATTTGCAAAGGTTTTTAGGGCTCGCCTGCTGTGCGCATGCGCATAGCTGGCGAAGCTCTATAGGGGCTTAAATAAGCTTTACCTAGACTGGTGATTGACTGGCGATTTGATGCTGTGCCCGTGCGCTTTTAGGTCAATGTGCAAGCGCATTGACCTAAAATGCGCGTGCACATCATCAAATCGCCAGTCAATCACCAGCAGCACTCCTCCCCTGCTGCTTCACACCCTCATGCCGCTCTCCCCGCTCCGCCCCCTCCCTTGCCCGCCGTGTCGCATTTCTCATCCCCCCTCCCCACAGCAATGCCCTCAGCCGGCCGTACTTTCACTTTGACGGCCCTTGGCTTGACTATAATATGGCTGTGTCACCATTACAGACTTTATAGAGGTAAATACATTGCAGATAGCCATTCCTAACCCTGTAGTCGTAGAAATAACTATTCAGTTTCAAAACCTTTATTAGTTGGAAAAACATTTAAAAGCGCTTTCACTAATAATTTTTAAGTTCTGTGAATTTGCATCTAAAGTTAGAAACAACTGCTGCAGCGTACATTTTAATATCCAACCGGACTACAAAAATAAAGGAATTTTAACAGTGCAAAAATTACAAACGCATGTTATTGGCTTAAAACTAGCAACGCCCTTCCTGCTCTGCAGCACCCGGCTCCTGTTTTCATGCGTTGCCGTGTGGCTGATTCGCAGATGTGTTTTACTCCTGGTTTGGCTCTTGGGCAATCCATTTCTTGGCTTCAGCATCGCAGTGGCTTTCTTCCTCTGAGAATATTAGATACCCCAGGATACGTGCTGACTCAGTATTTTTCACTATTGTTTATTTAACACACAATAGGTCTGGGCAAAAGTTACGTCATTAGTACCAGTTTAACCCCTCAACAACGTGCTAACGAGTGTGCTGGTTTACATATTTTTTTTTTTTTGCAACTCGTGATACGTTTAAGATTTTAACATCATTTTTGTGTTTATATTCGTAAATTATTCATCAAACTGTGTATTACGTGGCAAGTGCAGTAAATCCATAAATATTCGAAAAATGCATTAGCCGTGCAATTGTTCCGTACATTCTGCCTTTAATTCCGTTTCATGGACAGTCTGGCAAAGACTTTCCAAAAGTTTTAATTTGCAGGCCTGCATCTTATTTAGTTGTGTGAGGTACCGTTTCAGTGTCTACTTTCCCCCTGCTACTTGGACACAACAGGGTTTTCGTGTGAGAAATCAGTAAGTTCGGAAATATTAATTTTCAATTCTTTCTTTCCAATGATTGTACATATATATATATATATATATATATATATATATATATATATATATATATATATATATATATATGTGCTACATTTATGTAGCATGCATTGTTACATTGGTTTGGCATCACAGTGCATCCAGTAGTCTACGAATCACGCACTAAATGGTTCGGAAGTTTCCACCCCAGGCCACATTCTGAATCTGCCTATGGAAATGTGATGTCTTGGTGGAAAGTGAACGTGTTAACAAGTTGTCCATGAAAGTTCTCGGTTTTTAATGGAAAGAGAAAGGCTGGAGTAAATCGATTAGTCTTGGTCAGTAAGTGTTTCCATTTCCCAGCAGATGCAGGTCTGGAGGTATCTGGTGGTAGCCTTCATTTTTGATGGATGCTATATTAACCGGCTAGTTGCATCTTTGGGCTGTGCTGGATGCAATTTCGGAGTCAAGTCTTCATGCGTTCTGTTGAATGATGGTTGTAGTTTGTGTGTTTGTGTGTCTCAGTATACTGTGAGCAGTCACACCCAAGTGTATAATGTGTCTTTGCTGTTGTTTTGTAACATTTATATACGGTTTGATACTCCTGTTTGGGGTGCTTTAGTGCATTTTTGGCTGGGTGGTGCTCTGCACTGTCGGGGAGTGTGCGATTAGCAGTGTTGTATTTGCCACCACACAGCTCCACCGATGCAGCCACCACACAGCTCCACCGATGCAGCCACCACACAGCTCCACCGATGCAGCCACCACACAGCTCCACCGATGCAGCCACCACACAGCTCCACCGATGCAGCCACCACACAGCTCCACCGATGCAGCCACCACACAGCTCCACCGATGCAGCCACCACACAGCTCCACCGATGCAGCCACCACACCGCTCCATCGATGCAGCCACCACACAGCTCCTCTGACACAGCTCCACCGATGCACCCACCACCCAACTCCACCGATGCACCCACCACACAGCTCCACCGACACAGCTCCACCGATGCACCCACCACACAGCATCACCTACACAGCTCCACCGAGGCACCCACCACACAGCTCCACTGATGCACCCACCACACAGCTCCACCGACACAGCTCCACCGATGCAGCCACCACACAGCTCCATCGATGCAGCCACCACACAGCTCCTCCGACACAGCTCCACCGATGCACCCACCACCTAACTCCACCGATGACCCCACCACACAGCTCCACCTACACAGCTCCACCGATGCACCCACCACCCAACTCCACCGATGCACCCACCACACAGCTCCACCGACACAGCTCCACCGATGCACCCACCACACAGATCTACCTACACAGCTCCACTGATGCAACCACCACACAGCTCCACTGATGCAACCACCACACAGCTCCACCGATGCAACCACCACACAGCTCCAATGCAACCACCACACAGCTCCACCGATGCAACCACCACACAGCTCCACTGATGCACCAAAAGACGCTGCACACTCACAAAACTGATTATTTCTCTTCTAAAATACTTAACGCGACTAATAAGTCGAAAGAAATTTTCAGGATTGTGACTGAGCTGTGCAATGACGAAAGAACTTCTCCCCCGGTCGTCCCCTCACAACCGCTCTGCAACTCCTTGAATGACTATTTTTATGATAAAATAGTGCTGATTAAGGATACTCTATCCAAGCTTCCAGCTTGTGCTCCGATAGATGATACCTTTTTAAATCCCCTTACCTTGCATTCTTTCCCTTTAATCACTGACCAAATCCTCCAAGATTTGCTCACTAGAGTTAAATCTGGATCTCCTCAGGATGTCTGCCCTCCTCAAATAATGAGAGAAATTGGTCGGGCACTCCCTAATAGCCTGCTCCCTTTGCTTAATAATTCCCTCATGTCAGGGACTGTCCCGAATAGTTTTAAACAGGCCTTGTTGATCCCTTTAAAAAAGAAACCCGGTATCGACTCCTCTGACCTCTCAAACTACAGGCCAATATCTCTACTGCCTTATCTATCCAAAATATTGGAGGCCCATGTGACCAATTGCCTATCAAGTTTTGTGGAAGCCTCTGGCTATTTACAACCTAACCAGGCAGGTTTCCGGCCTGGTCATTCTACTGAGGCAGTGATATTGGCCGTTCAGAACACCTTGAGGTCTAACGCTGACAGGGACCTGCACCAGGCCTTGGTGTTATTGGACCTGTCTGCCGCGTTCGACACGGTTGACTATACCATCTTGGTCAACCGTGTCGAACAGGCCGGACTTCGAGACTCGGCCTTGGCTTGGCTCAGGTCCTTTATTTCAGAACGTACCCAGTCGGTTCGACTGGGTTCTTTTACAGCCCCTAAAAACATTTCTTTCTGTGGGGTTCCCCAAGGATCTTCCTTGTCCCCTTTATTATTTAATTTGTATATGCGGCCTCTTTTGTTTTCCCTACGACAGTTTAAGGTTGATGTATATAATTATGCAGACGACCTGCAGTTGGTTTTTGTACTAAACGCACAGAATGTGGCCGAGGACTTTCGTGCAACTATGTCCTTTATCCAAAGGTGGATGTCTCTAAACCACCTTAAGTTAAATCCGGGAAAAACGGAGCTCATTCTACCTGGGAAGAGTGAGATCAGTTGGAGCCCTTGTTTTTGGCCATCGGACATGGGCTCGCCTCCAAAGAAATCCCGTACAATAAAAAGTCTGGGAGTGACTCTCAGTGAGGACCTTTCCTTGGAAAGTCAAATTGGTACAGTGGTCTCCTCGGGGTTTTTCCAACTGAGGAAGATCAAGAAAATAGCACATCTCCTCACAGGTTTGGCCTTAATTCAGACAGTCAGTGCTCTAGTCCTGTCTCATATCGATTTTTCAAATGGCCTCTATTTGGGGGCTCCTATTGGCCAACTGAAAAGATTGCAATACTTGCAAAATCAAGCTGCGAGACTTATTTGTAAAGTCCCGAAGTGGGAATCGATTAGACATGGACTGAAGACCTTGCACTGGCTGCCTGTGGAACAGAGAGCAACATTCAAGGTGGGCTGTATTGTGTTCAAGGCTTTGGAGGGCAAGGGTCCCATGTTTCTTAGACAACTGCTGCGTAAATATCAACCTTCGCAGCTTGAGATCTACCCACAAAGACCTACTTGAGGTCCCTCGTTTCAAAAGGAAACGTCAGGGAGGTAGCAGTTTTCAATTTTTGGCTGCTTCATTGTGGAACTCACTCCCCCTGACCCTGCGACACAGTAGGGACCTCCTTACCTTTAGGAAAGCATTCAAAACTATTCTTTTTTCACAGGCTTACTGTAAATAGTGATTTGTGTCTTTTATGTACTGTTATGTTTGATTCTCTCCAGCGCCAAGAAGCCTCCGGGCGTATGTGCGCTTAACAAATAATAAATAACATAACATAACTGATGCAACCACCACACAGCTCCACCGAGGCACCCACCACACAGCTCTACCGAGGCACCCACCACACAGCTCTACCGAGGCACCCACTACACAGCTCCAAGATGCACCCACCACACAGCTCCACAGCTGCACCCACCACACAGCTCCACAGCTGCACCCACCACACAGCTCCACAGCTGCACCCACCACACAGCTCCACCGATGCACCCACCACACAGCTCCACCGATGCACCCACCACACAGCTCCACCGATGCACCCACCACACAGCTCCACCGATGCACCCACCACACAGCTCCACCGATGCACCCACCACACAGCTCCACCGATGCACCCACCACACAGCTCCACCGATGCACCCACCATACAGCTCCACCGATGCACACACCTCCACCGATGCACCCACCACACACCTCCACCGATGCACCCACCACACACCTCCACCGATGCACCCACCACACACCTCCACCGATGCACCCACCACACACCTCCACCGATGCACCCACCACACACATCCACCGATGCACCCACCACACACCTCCACCGATGCACCCACCACACATGCCCCCACCACACATGCCCCAACCACACATGCCCCAACCACACATGCCCCAACCACACAGCTCCACAGATGCCCCACCACACAGCTCCACCGATGCACCCACCACACAGCTCCACCGATGCACCCACCACACAGCTCCATCGATGCACCCACCACACAGCTCCACCGATGCACCCACCACACAGCTCCACCGATGCACCCACCACACAGCTCCACCGATGCACCCACCACACAGCTCCACCGATGCACCCACCACACAGCTCCACCGATGCACCCACCACACAGCTCCACCGATGCACCCACCACACAGCTCCACCGATGCACCCACCACACAGCTCCACCTACACAGCTCCACCGATGCACCCTCCACCCAACTCCACCGATGCACCCACCACACAGCTCCACCGACACAGCTCCACCGATGCACCCACCACACAGCTCCACCTACACAGCTCCACCGATGCACCCACCACACAGCTCCACTGATGCACCCACCACACAGCTCCACCGACACAGCTCCACCGATACACCCACCACACAGCTCCACCTACACAGCTCCAGCGATGCACCCATCACACAGCTCCAGCGATGCAGCCACCACACAGTTCCACCGACACCGCTCCGCCGATGCACCCACCACACAGCTCCGCCGATGCACCCACCACACAGCTCCGCCGATGCACCCACCACACAGCTCCGCCGAGGCACCCACCACACAGCTCCGCCGAGGCACCGACCACAGAGCTCCGCCGAGGCACCCACCACAGAGCTCCGCCGAGGCACCCACCACACAGCTCCGCCGAGGCACCCACCACACAGCTCCGCCGAGGCACCCACCACACAGCTCCGCCGAGGCACCCACTAAGCTCCACCAATGCACCTACCACACAGCTCCACCAATGCACCCACCACACAGCTCCGCCGTGGCACCCACCATACAGCTCCACCGATGCTCCAACTAAGCTCCACCAATGCACCCACCAAACAGCTACACCGATGCACACACCACTCAGCGCAACCACAGCATCATTGGTTCAAATATGTTCTTTCAATTTTTCAAGCTTTCACGCTTTATTACAAATCACAAAAAGATGTTAATATTTCACTTCTGTTCTTGGATTTTCGTCACAATAAAAAACACTGAACATAATCTTCACAAATGTTATTTACAAAAGTTTAAGCTATTGCCATTACAAATTAAATAAATAATTAAGTATTAATTATTTTAAAAAAATAAAAGCCATTGTTATTTGTAATATCAATACATCTAAGTCACGTAAATACAAAACATGTTGCATTGCAAATGCTATAGGTGTCACATTTGCGAAAGTTATAACTATTGGCATTGTAAATGATAAAGCTATTAATTTAGCTATTTTAAAAAAAACACATAAATAAAAATAATTCATTTATAACACCAATAGCTCAAACTTTCCTAATGCGAGCCCTATTGCATTTCCAATGCTAGTTCCTTATTGTACTCAAAGGTACTTTGTTGCACAATAGCAATAAATAAAGTTGAATTAAAACATTTGGTACTAATGATGGAGGAAGGAAGTCAATGTAATAGCTCACTGCATGGGTTCCTGAACAAATACATTGCCGTAAAGTGCTTAACCTTGTTGTTTTCCCATCTAGTCCAATCTACACCTGGTACACAATGATATTTCACATTATTGATTTTACTCCCCACCATAGATTTTAATAGTTTACGGAAATGTTTGATAACAAACTGATTTCTCTTTCCATTCTTCTTGTAGAGTCCCATAAAAAGCGCAATTTGCTCAGTTGAAAACACCTCCATTATAAATTTGCATTCCTCAGCATTTACATGTACATCTTTTCATGTTTGATATTTAAAAACGGTCAGGGAGGGTGTGTGGCTTGACCGGGATTGGTACAGGACGTGGAAGTTCTGGGCTTCTTCTGCCCTCTGGCCCTAAAGCATCTTAAAGCTTCGTCTTTGCCCTAAATTTCTGCTCAGAGGTGCTGGAACAACTCCTGAGCAATACAGCTTCTGGGACATAGGTTGTGTCCCTTGAGTCTCTTTAACAGCGAAGTAGCAGCTAGTCTCCGGCCCTCCTAACAATGGCTCACCTGCAGGGATCAGGGCTTGGAGCTCGAACTCCAGTTGTTTATTGACTATTACATTTATCTTTTTTCCTACCATAGGATCAGCTTACCAGCTTTGCTCCTGGCCTCTCGCCCCCTCCCTTCACAAGCTCTCCTCCGTCGAGGGAGACACCGCGATAGGGTCTGGTAATTCTCCCCTCACCCACTATGTAGTGGTTCACACAGTTGTGCCCTGTTGGCCCCTTAGTTTCTCCCTGCATATCCCTACATTCTCCCCTTCCCCACTAGGGCTCTTAAC
The DNA here is from genome assembly GCF_964263255.1 of Lissotriton vulgaris. Classification (NCBI taxonomy): domain Eukaryota; kingdom Metazoa; phylum Chordata; class Amphibia; order Caudata; family Salamandridae; genus Lissotriton; species Lissotriton vulgaris. The sequence continues at coordinate 132,170,534 of NC_141700.1, read as the reverse complement.
TTCTGCTGTGACCATTACGATATGTAGGAGGCACAGGGGAACTTCTCTCCACCAACCCTGCTCCGGAGATCGCTCTCGGTTATCGACAGGCGTGCAGTGTTTAATCTCTTACATGACCACCACACATGACTTGCAACTACTCTCCTTTTACTTCCGTGGGCTTAACTTTCCTTGCAAACAGCACCAGGTCTGGCGTTAACTCATGCAGTGCAAACCCGGCATTATCCTCTTGCAGGAGACTCACTTGTTTCACACTGATTGCCACTGTATGGCTCACTCTAAGTATCCATACCAACACTGGGCGTACACTAACTCCAAAACCCTGGGAGTTGCCATACTCTGTTAGAGGGGCTACTACACAAAAGTTATTAAATTGACCAGAGATCCAGGTTGGAGATTCCTCACTTTTGACTATGGAGAGGGGTAAAGACACCCTAATGCTTTTCAACCTCCAAAATCCAAACTAGGTGCAAAATGCATTTATAGGTCACACACACTCTGAACTACTAAGGGTGAAATTATGGGGATGGGGGGGGGGGGAGAAGATATTTTAACTTGGTTTGAGGCCTGCTCTTTATAGTAATACCAAAGGTGATGGGCGGAGCATCTGAACCAATCAAACACTCACACCCAGTCAACAGATCTGGGTTTACACCACCCCCTTTTGTACCGCTTTGTTCGCCATAAGTTGGCAGGTTATGCTCAGACGTGAGTCCCTTGCTCACTTTGCCACTGGATTCAAGCAAGCCTGGCTGAAGACGGCTGTAATGCCAGAAACCGGTCCTCGGAAGCTTGTTTCCGGTCCAGGGAAGGCATGGCTTGGCAGTTCAGGCTGGGCTGTTCCCATGAGGCACAGGGTCAGACTGATTTGCATATGGCCATGTCTGAACTGGGGTGGTGTGGAGTGCAAAAAAACGATGGATTTCGGCCCAGATCTCTGTACTGGGGTGAATGTATGACATTGTCCTGCATTCTGTCCATCAACTGTGGTTTTTGCACTTGATAGTAATACAACACATGTACAGGGCACCGGAGCAATGTCTGAGATACTTGGCTCAAAGATGCGGTTATCTTACTCCTACATTGACAACTGGTTTGTCACCCCCGCTCCCTTTACTGAATACCCTCACCTCTGCGCAGATATCTTATATTTCCATCCTGGATCGCTTGCATGTTATACTTGTATGGACACCGCACGCTGGTGCCTCCCACTCAACTCTTGAGGGACCCTGTTGACAAGGCAGCTATACAAGATTCTATCACAGAATACTTTGCAATTTACTCTCCACCTTATCCCCCCCCACCCTCCTCCCCCTAATGTCCTCTCGGACGGGTTTAAAGTCACCATTCGCTGAGTGATGACCTCCATTTCCTAACTCTGGGCACATCAGGTTAATAAGGGCAAGTGCTCCCTTCTTGCTCTCAAACACAAATATTATGAGGGAGAAGATAGGGTGGGCTTTCTTCTCGCACGTAGACTGCAACACCAGCACGCAAGGTCACACATTGCTAAGAATCAGATGGGCTACTCTGGTTGGGCTGTCAGTCAAACAAATGAACGAGGATTTTCAAGCCTGGTATCAGAACCCTTACACCTTAAGAGGGGTGAGGATTCAACTGAGATTGCCACGTACCTCCATTGCTCTCCCTGGCAGCCCCAAGCCCCTTCCCAGTCTCGTGACTTAGAAGAACCTTACTCTGCAGAGCTTCACAGGGCTCTCCACAAACTCCCCAAAGGTAAATTCCCCCTGGCCCAGACGCCCTCACCCTGGCCTTTTACATGGTCATCCTGCCTAAACAGCAAGCTCATCTGTTCACATTCTACATTTCATTCACCCATGCCACAGGTTTTACACCGATCCAGTTCCAAAATTGCATTGGTCCCCAAAGAGGGCAAAGACCGAACGCTCTGTTCATCTTACTGCCTGATGGCTCTTTTGAATACAAATGCAAAACTTAACGCTAAGATGTGGGCCTTCTGTTTCGAAAACCTTCTTCCTGAGAAAATAGACCCAGATTAGGTGGGCTTTACACAACATCAACAGGGATCTGACCACATTCGACACCTTACACACCTAATCAAAAAGGTCCAATCCCCGCTCTTTTCCTTTTCCCTTGATGCGGAAAAGGCTTTTGACTGGGTGAGCTGGGTTTTCTTAAGTGGTCCTCCAGAAAGTAGGATTAGGCCTGGTCAGGGTTTGCAAGATCATGGCCTCATACTTGGTACCTGCCACTTCCATCAGCATCAATGGCCAGACTAACGTTTTCCCTCTGTCCTGTAGCACATGACCATATTGCCCCCCATTCCCCCACTTCTATTTGCCCTTGTGGTAGATCTGCTTGCCATCCACCTGCAACACTCAGCTGATATCTAGGCTGTTCCCTTTGGAGGACACAATCATAAAGTTCTATTATATGCTTGAAACATTCTCCTTGCTGTAGCGTGCTCCACCTTTCAGAGGACCTCCAACTTTGTACAGTACCTAGGCCTCACGGTCACAAACTCTTTAGCCATTGGGACGCTGGTGGATTGGCCACACTACCGGAAGGCAATCCTGGAGGACCTTTGGCTTTGGAGAACACTTCACATCTGTTTAGGCTGCATCAGTGTGGTAAAAACAAATGTTCTTCCCCGGCTTCTTTAGCTATTTCAGTCCTTGCCCAACTTCATCCCCTCTGAAGACATTAAACTAGTACAGGCAGACCATAGCTCCTAAGTTGCCTGGAGTATTACTGGGCTGTACATCTACCTTATATTTCTGAGTCGGTGGTGCTGGCGATGTGGAACACAAGTGGGTGACTTCCATCCCGTATGGTGGGTGTGCCCTTCCATAAAAATCTTTTGGAAGGAGATCCTGAGTTATATTAGGGGCACTCTGAGCTACCAGATACCTAACATGTGCTCATCTTGGGCATCTGCCCCACATTTGTGACTGCCATGACCCACGCAGGCTGGTATTTGGGTCGCCACATTACCAGTGTGGCAACACTGCTCATATCCGGAGCCTGGTCGCTCCCCCTCAGCAGCATAGTGGTTCACACAACTCTGGCGCACCATTACATTGGAGCAGATGGCACACAAACTGTCCCTCACGGATAAGAGATTCCTACGCCTCTGGACACCTCTTATTGAATATATGTCCCGCTTAGAATGTTTGTGCTTCCAGAATCCCAGACTGCGTGCACTTCTCCTGTTTAATACATCGGGGTAATGAAAAGCCTTTCTCCCTGCCCCCTTATGGGTCTGCTGGCATACGCTTTCGCAGCAAGCAATGCTTTCCCCTTTTTATTTCCTACACTTTCACGGACATGAGACACTGACTGGGGACACTATAATCTTCTTCCACCTTTTCCTTCACCCTATTTTTTGTTGTTGTATATTCAGTAGATTCGCTCTTCAAATAGACCCACATCATCAAAAGACTGCAGAGGAAGGGCCCCTCCTTAGGCTGTCCTAAGCTTCTTAATACGACTTCACGTGTATATCTTAAACCCTCTCCCTTCCAGGAGTCTTTCACTATTGTATTGTAATACTTGTATTTGATCTTAAGTGTACTGCTACCGCTATGTAAAGTACTTTCTTTTTTTCTTCTAACTGCAATCATACTGTAATGTTTTTGAAAATTCAATAAACTGTACTTGAGTAAAAACTGTTGGTGAGACTAGGCTCTACTCACATTCTATGTATATCTTCATCAATGTACTAGCATGCAGTATGTTGCGCCGCAACACTTTCACTACCATTCTTTTTAACATCAGTAATCTTTTAGAGATTATTTGCCTGTGTACCTGTATTATGTCATGCAGCACGTAAAATATCCAGTTATGTCTAATAAAACCAGCACTATCATAACCTGACCCATATCACCGAAGTTATGTGTACCTTTGTTTTAATGTTTAGTTGCTAGTAAAGTAAGCTGCCGACTTAACTTGATATACTATAAACTGCTTACTGATCGCAAATGTTAGTACTGAAAGTGCTGTTTAAGTTTTAGACTTAATGTATTTCGGCCCTCCAGTCTTGTGTGACTTTTTCGTAGCATATCGACTGGCAGGCTTTTGTAACTAACCCACTATCTAAATGCAGAGTTTCTTGTCAGCAGTTGGTAATTGAATGTGATAGTTTAATACGATAGTCTAATTCAGTTGACTAAATGTAATTTCTTCTTTTAGGGTTTCCAGTTCCTGAGATGGCAGCCCCTTCTGCTTCCAAAGTAGTGCTAAAAAGCACCACCAAGATGTCACTCAACGAGCGGTGAGGAAGCCAAAAGCAACTTCAGCTCATAAATACCAAATTCACATTTGCATTCTTGGTGTCTGAACAACTATGCCCTGCATTAATCTAACTAAATGCAAGCAGATGGCATATCCCTGTCCGTCACAGCAGGCGTGGGACACAGGAGCATTAAAGGGGCATTTATATGGATGGATGTTATCAGTAACCTTTAATACGGTATTTGAAAAATTAATGTGGTGGGATGTGTCTTGAAAAGAAAGCCTCACACCCTCCTTTTATTTTTTTTCTTCCACATGTTTTATATTTATAGATTTACAGCTGCAGCCTGGGTAGCATGTTACCCTGTGCTGTTTAGGGCTTCCTGCTCTGTCCAAGGCTGACACACTCTTGTGTGGTCTCGTCTGTAAGAGGCATGATGCAGGGCCCAAACCAGTCCGAAAGCCCTTTAACTCAGTTCTGGGGCTTTGTAAGAGGCAAATGCTTTGCTTTCTTGTATCCTCCTCATTTCCATTGCTTATACCCATCCCTCTTGTATTCTCTGCCAATCTGATTTACCCCACCCAATCAAGTGTTTCCTTTCTATGATTTCCTTATATTTTTGCTTGTGTTAATAGAATTTTGGTCGACTAATAATTTGTCATGAATGTGCATATTGTATTGAATGCTTGCTGAGTGGTGACTCACTTTATTGTAGGTTATGGTTGACCAGTGTTGGTAGTTCAGAGAGTCATGGGGTTTGCATCTATTGGTAGTATCTAAATATGATTTTCATACATCTTTTAGAAATAGGAATTGAACTCCATACTCCTGGCAAGGTATGTCACATGGAATGGCGACTCGCTCTGTTTAAAGGTTTTGACTTTGTTTCTAAATTGGCAACCTGAAAACGTACTTTAAACGTTTTGTACTTGAGCATATTTTTGAGGTTTGCATAGAAAATGCATTATTTTTCCCTGGTGGCTGCAATACTCAGTAGTTTATTAATCCTTTCATTTTATGGGGGTATTCCGATGAGTTGTTGAATCCTCTATTGACATTCATTGTGCCCAATCCCTGATGTTTAGTATAGGAGAGAGGAACACAACAACTGAGGATGCTCATATATGGCAGAGAAGCCAGAATAGGAACATGATTGAAGAATTGGGTACTGATCAGATTTCTCTTAAATGCTGCTGCATTTAAAGTCTTGCTGCAGGCGCTTTCCAAAAAGGCTGTTTTTGCACAAGGACTACCAGAACATATTACATTTCCAGTTATTGTTAGACTGGCAAACCCCAGGAAACATCTGTAATCACCAATTCTAAATTATGAGTTTTACCACGCCGTTTTCTTGTGAGGAGTTGAGAAGTTTTTGAAATTCAGTTTGTCTTAGTTGTCTTGCTGTGTGTAACCTTTCACCCCTTTCTGCTCTGCCATATCTGCTTGTTCGTCTTCATTTTACCTAAAATAGCCTGGCAAAGGTACTTTATTTCTCTCTATCACCCTCAAATTGCTTTGTGGCATATAACGTCATTCCAAAGGTTTTTCTTCCTGCACATTGGTGGTAGCCAAAGCGTGCGTACGCTCGTCTGGCATGATCGAAGTGTACCACAGTGTTTTACATAAATGACATGGCATGTGGCACTTCAGTCTCGAGCCATTCAATGCCATTGAATGTGTTTAATGCAGCTTGATTTAAATCCACATTTTGTTCGACCTTGAAGCTTTACTAATATGCTGAAGAACAAACAGCCGATGCCAGTGAATATTCGTGCTACCATGCAGCAGCAGCAGATAGCCAGTGCCAGAAACAGAAGACTGGCCCAGCAGATGGAGAACAGGCCTTCTGTGCAGGCTGCTCTCAAACTGAAACAGGTGAGTGAGAGTGTGTCTGAGTGGAAATGGCAGCAGATGATTGCCTTTCCTCAGTGAGGCAAAGTTGTAGGGAGAACAGTAAAAGAACAAGCACACTGTCTGGAGTGGATCCAACAACTTGCGTGCCATCTAGTATAAGCAAAACTATTCCACATTGGCCACACAATTCAGCAGAAGTACACAGTATGGAGGAGATGGTAGTTAATCAGCTACACCTGTGTACAGACAACTTAAATCACATGTATGTATTTTTATTCCACTGAAAACATTTTCATACATCTATTGATGCTGTTTTTGAAATGCAGATATTCCAAAGGTTTCTTTGGAATATCTGCATTTCAATAACCGTGTCCATGGTCTTTCCAAATTATCCCAGCTAGAGTTGGTACATGAGTTGGTCTTATGAAAGTAATGGGTTATAATCCTATTTGACAGTGTTGCCCCCTCTATCTAATTCCACATTTTATTAATGGGTCATGGTTGAATTTTATTTCTGATCCCTGTATATCTGAACCTAAGGATTAAATCATGTGGCAAGTGAAAATGTTTACCACTTTTGTCTTCAGTTTGGGTTTACACCCATATAAATTGTTTTGAACTGGAGCAGTAATTACCTTGATTCTTTTTTCTTTATTTTATTTTTTTAATCCAATGTTTTTTTTCTGGTAGAGTTTAAAGCAGCGCCTGGGTAAAAGTAACATTCAGGCACGATTAGGACGGCCAGTAGGAGCTCTGCCGCGTGGAGTTATTGGAGGAAGAGGGGCCGTTCTAGGACCTCGTGGCTTGGCCAGGGGAGGTGTGCGCGGAGTTCGAGGAGTGCGGGGACTGCCCAGAGGAGGAATGGCGCTCAGAGGTCTGTGACATCTGGTTACTTAATCTGATTTTTAACCTTTACTCGTAGATTCAACAAATATTGATCCTTGATGGTTTTCAGCACCTTTCAGTGTTTTATTTGGCTGGTCGACTGATTACCTCCACCCCCCGATATTGTTGGTGTGCTACGTTGTCAGTCACAGAAGAATTTGGCGTTAAATATGTAATGGTGTCAGTCTTTCTATTCATGAAGTTCTATTTAAAGGAAACACCTCAATGTATCTGACCTAGCCTGGGCCAAAAAGTTTGCTTTGCTTTTATATTATCTTCATTGTAGGAAGCTGTCTTTTTATGTTGTGTACCAAATTGAGGTACGCTATGTAGAAAGTCCAGACGACCCATATTGGCTTGCAGGGTTTACATGTGGCTCACTGGTTAGAGGCGGCAGACCCGAAGGCAGAGGAGGGCCCGGGACCCCTGATCCCCGATGCGGCAGGGTCGTGAACCAGGGTCAGCGGACTCGATGATTCTCGCCTCAGTGCCTACTCTAACCAGGGATCACACTCGGCAACTCTGGGCATTAGCTTGCCTCATCTCCACAACGGCCCCCCACAAACGCCAGGGATGCCTTGTTTCACCTTGGAGATACCCAGGAGGGAACATCTCACAGGGAAAGCCAGGACGGGTTCCCCAGCTGTCTATAGCGCCAGGACTCCTCCGGGTAGCAGTGCGCTTTACAAGACACACACATTTACATTTACACTCTCAAATGCTCTCTCTTGTGGTAGTGTGGGCGAACAGTTTAGGCTTATCAGAGGGTTGTGTTAAAGCATTTGTTGATCAAACAGTCAAAAAATGAAACCCACTCAAAAAGAAACATGGGACCAATTAAAAAAAAAACATGTATTTTTTAAAATATTTTTTTAACACCAAGAGCTTAAATCTTATGTAAGTACTTTTTGAGATAGTGATTTACAAGAAGAGGGAAATGCACTGTATTTGCAGAATACGTGTTCATATTATTCTATGGAGAAAAACATATTGCATACAGTCACATGTCAGTGACTTACAGGACTGTGCGTCTGGACTTCAGGTAAGTAGGGGCCAAGGTCCAGGGCAACACCAACAGGTCACCGCAGTATGCTCTGGGTGCAGGGGTGCTTTAGGTGTCTGTAATCCCGTTGAAGTCAATGGGGAAGGGTACCTGTAAAAAGAAGCTGCAAGTGGGAACTGGGGTACCAGTCCGGTTGAATCCAAAGAGAAGCACAGTTCTTTAGGGTCTCTGGAGCTTGGATTCACTGCCGGTTAAACTGGACTCTGGCTGTGTGGCTTTTGTGCAATGGTCCGGTGGGTTGTGGTGGTCGGAGGTGCCCGGTTCCGGTGACGTTTCAGAAGGAGGCTGCAGGCGGGGACTGGACGACCATACATGTCAGCTACATCCACCCTAACCCCTGAGATTAAGGTTGATTCAGTGTGCTCTTTGACCTGGTCAGGGCACACTAAGGATTCCACCTGGGAAATCACCACCTCCGCCGTAAATGGGGATGCACTAGAGGGAGCATTTTTGAGGCAGGATGTGTCCCCAGTATGGTGTCAATTGGCTTTGCAATTGAAACACTAAGACTTTTTGGGATCCCCGTTCTTACCTACTCTTGGACTGTGAAGTGTCTCTGGGCCTACCTTTCTGATGGACCTTTAGAAGGCTCTTTATCTTTTTCCTTAGACTGTCCCATGTCTTTCGTGGGAGGTGGGGGGTGGGCGGGTGGTGTGGATTAGCAACACCTTACTTTTGGTCTCCCTCTCCATGAGACTTATTGGACACCCTTGTCGTGACCCAGTGGTCAGCCTTCTCTCAATTCCTGAAGAGAGACTAAACCCAGGTCCACCAAGTATTGATGCAATTTTTCAGAAGTACAGTTACTTAACGGATGCTCTTTTAAAATTAAATTATAAAGCAGATCTTAGTCTTGCACTGTACTCCCTTTTTACCAACCACCTAGTGTTAGGACTGTAAACTTCAAAATCAGCCCAGGGCTGACTCAAGGTTTTGTGAGCCTCCCTGAACGTAATTCTATATTACGTGGTAAGCTCTCAATCAGGGTATCCTCCATGAGGTCTGTAGGATTAGCTTCATTCAGTGTCCGGAGTCTATCCCCTGCACTTTACGCAGAACAACTCCCAAAGTAGAGAGCCCCAGTATCTCTGGCGTAACATCATTTTACATGCCCTCTCTAAGGCAGTAAACCATTTGGTGATGTCATCAAAAGTTTCTTCTTTCTCCCAATTCATTTTACTGTCACCACTTTTTGATCCTAAAACCAACTAAGAGCTTTCCCTGGCCACGATTTTCACCTCAAGGGCTGCTCTTTTGGCTAATCTCACAAGCACGAAGTCCCAATTCTCCAGCTCTTCATGCTGTCCTGAGTGGCCTGGCCTACCCCCAGTAGGGGCAGGCACTACAGGTACAGCTCAAAGATAGATGTGCATGATTTCCTCACCATCTTCTCTAGTTAGGTTGGAGGCCACCCCACCCCTCGCCGAAGTACTGTCTCCAGGCTCACTTTCACCAACTACCTCCTCATTTAGAGGGTTGCCAGTGTCCTCTGTAAGATGAGTGGCATCAAACTCTGCAAGAAGCTCCTGGACCTTTTATTTTATCGGGTTTGAGCCTGTTTCGTGTTATCGTTTTTACAGAGGATCCTAAACCGGCAACTTTTAAGCTGCAGATAAGGGGTCAGGCCCAGATCCTGAACAAAATCCCCTTAACACAAGCCCTAACAGTTAAAATTGTAACATATGGAAAGAACCAAAAATGGAAAAAAAATTCTAAAATAACTTTTTTCTGAAGTCAAGTGTAGGTTTCTTCGTGGAATCGCCAATTGACATAGTGATATCGGCTAAATGCAAAAGTCTATTACACCACCACTGATCCACCAATGTAGGAAGCTGACGTTTTATGTGGTGTACCAAAAAGACACTCTGTAGAAAGTCCAGACGACCCTCCTTGGCTTACAGGGTTTAAATTTAATAATCCCATATGCGCTCTTTTGTGGTAGTCTGGGTTAGCAGTATAGGCTCATCAGAGGCTAGTGTTAATGCATTTGATGAACACAGTCCATAAATGAGATGCACACTCGAAGGAATTAGAGACCAATTTGAAAAAAGAACACTTATTTTTATTTTTTTTATCACAAGAACTTTCAATCTTGGGTAAGTACTTTTTGAGATGGTGACTTTACAAGAAATAAAAAAAAATTCTGTTTTTACAGAGTAACATGGTAATGTAATCCTTATTAGAAAATCCTACTGCATAAGCCACTTGTCAATGACTTACAGGACAGTTCTTCTGTCCTTGAAGTAGGTAGGGTGTCAAGCTCCAACAGAGCACCTCAGTTGGCTCTGGGTCGCCCGGATGCAGCAGTGCTCTTAGGTTTTGGGAGCCCCGTTGAAGACAATGGAGACCGGTACCCAAAAAAAGAAGCTGCAAGTGGGGCCTGGAGGATGGGTTTGGTTGAACCTGGGGGGCACATGTTGGGGTAGTGCTCGCTTCTTTAAGGTCTCTGGAGCTGGGATGCACCCTCTGTTGGACTGAACTTGGGCTGCTGGGCTCGTGTGCAGTGGTCTTTGGTCCAGCAGATCGCAACAGTCAAAGGCATTCTGTTTCCTAGAGCTTGCAGAAAGACACTTCAGGTAGAGACTGGGAAACCAGTCCGGTGGAACTTGCAGCCCAGCACGATCTTGGGGAGTCTCAGGGTGCGGGCTACTCTCTGGGCTGGCTTCTGCGGTGCTGACATCCTTCGGCGTTTGGTCAGTCACTGTAGGGTTGGTGTCCTGATTGGACAACCACCAAGTCTTTTCTGCTGCAAGGGATCCAGTACCCAGGATATTGGTGCTGGATAGCTTCTGAAGGATATAGCCTCTCGTTACTCCCTGGGGAGACTGGGCTGACCTCGGGGGAGCACTGAACACCTCCTAAGTAGTTGATGAATAGGTGAGTCCGGTGGTCCGCAGTTTGGTAAACTAGAGCTTACCGTTCCTGCCTGTAGGATGTAGGGGAGTAGTACCTATACTCCAATTAAGTGCTGGCAGCTCTCTAATAGTTTTGGAGGGTGCACAGCTGCAGCTCATGTCTTCTCGCAATTGTCGGGACAGCAGGCAGACTGGGTTTGGCAACAAACACACAAGACCTGCTCCTTAAGGCTTATTCTTTTAGTGTGGGCGTGAACTAGCTTTCTCTTAGTATATACGTAGATTACTCCTTCAGTTTCTCATAAGGTAGTATCAACCCACTTTCCTCGCCCTTTTCTTCTAAAAATGTGTCTTTTGTCGAATGACAGTCAAAACCCATCTAATCTTTAGAGGGATCACCTAGGTGTATTTACCAAAACAAACCCATCCTTATATGTGTTATAATAATCCCAAAACGTGCAAAAATAGTGACAAAAGCAAAATGGTACTCACCAGCTATGCTCACTCTTATCATTGCCCACCATTTTGCTAAAAAATTATAAGAGTGCACCAAATAAAGTGATCAGATTGATTCAAAAACAACACACCCTTTGTGTTTTTTGCGACTACCACCACAAAACAAGACCCAAAAATAGTATAAAATCTGTAGTAAACCACACAGGTTCACCAACTTTATTCTTTCCTTGTGTGTTTACTCAGATTTAAAACTGGTTGCATACGTGCAAAACCAACTCTTCATTGCCGACATGTTTCATCGCCATAAAATCTTCAGGCAATTTCGTCAGTGCTGGGTCAAACGTCGCTAGGACACTGGAGCATTTTTCTTAAAATGACTGTCAAATGACACAATAGCCTGGTTACTACCACCTATACTATCCTCACTACCCCTTCATCTGGGGAAGGGGATGGACTTATACATCAATTGGGACCACATCATTACCATAAGGAGGCCCGGGTCAGTCGTACCAGCTCTCCTCTATGTGAGGGGGATCCTATTGTGAACACCTCCCTTCAAGGGCAAATCCTACATATGGTTTCTAAAAGTGGAAATAAAAACATTATTAAAAAGACCATCATTAACCTCCCATTTTGTAACCACTACTTTCAACTCCTTTCCTCCACCTCTATCATGAGCACTTTTAGCGGGTATCTATGCTCATTATATGGACATTGTAACTCTATTCTTTTCGATTTTTACTTTATCCATACTGGTTTCATTTCATCAAAGACCGCTTTATGTAGCCTTATGGGGATCCCAAAACTCTGGTTTCAATCCACCTTCTAAATCACAGTAACTTGATATGAAAAATCTCGCAATACTTACTTCGGGAGACACTAACTCCAGTGTGCCAATCGCACACATCGAGTCGGTACTTATAGCACAGATCCTTACCTGTGCTCTTTTGTGTGGACGAACGTTATAAGCGCCCTCATATAGGGCGTATCTCAAAAAGCCCATTGCTCACCGCCCGTCTCCGCAATGTGTGCCTCTTCACGTCCCTCGCTACCAGTAATCTCAAGACGCCGTCTTTATAATCAATACTCTGTTTGGCATCCCACGTGACCTACTTCCAATCACGTGATATCCTTTTGGAATCTTATCGGCCATCTTATAATATCATTGAGCCTATGCTGGAAGGTCTATTATACTTCGTTCATCTAGTTCGATCTCCATTATTTACATCTCAATTCCACTCCTTTTTAGGTCGAGGACCGACGGCTGGCTTTGTGTGTGCTTTAAACCCGCCTCTCTCTTCGTCTCCGTCTCTCCTCCATTGGCTAGCTCCCTAAACGGAGGCCAGCCATTGGAGGAGAGGCATCCCTCGAAAGAAGCTCCATCTCTTTTGGATTCGGGGGCGTGTTCGTGCTGTTCTTTTCACTTTTTAGCCACGCCCCCTTTTAGAACACGAACACGTCCCCGAATCCAAACCCTTCATTTTATGCAGTGCGGTTGAAAAGCTCCTCGACTTCCGAATTAATCGGATCTGTTTGCACCCATTGAATGACTGGTAAGTTCCCGTGCATGCTACGTCATTTACTTGTTTTGTTGTTTGAGGCCGGGCTGGGGGGCTTAACATTTAACGCAGAATATCCAAGCAAGATTGCATGCGTGTGTGCAAGTGTTTCTCTTGGTGGTGTTGCCCCCAGTCTTCTCTCCGCCGTACTTCTGCTCTTTCTGGAGCTGCTCGGATCCGCTCGCCTCCCCCCTTCTCTCTGCCCACAGCCCTCCCCCTTCGCGCTCTGGCCCCCCCACCACAAATGATTGACAAGTTCTGTCCCTCGGCCGGCTGCTATTCCTGTCCGCCGTGCTGTGAGGCGCCCAGGGCACCCTGTGTGAACCAGTGCTTTGGGAGTGGGTCTGCCGGCAGAGGGGTGCCTGGAGTTAGGGACGTGAAGCAGCACCCCCACTCAGTCTCCTTCCTGAGGCAGGTCACACATGGCGCGCAGGCAGAGCCGGGCTTTCAAACACAGGGGCCTCGCCAGCGTCTGCTCGTGTCACCGCTAATTTGGAGATTAAGTGGCTGCATTCCGCCCTCTGCCCCGGTGGCGGGGCTCTGTTTCAAGAGTACACGAAGCAGGACCCGCCGGCTTGTCTTCGAGGGGCAGCGTTCATCCTGCCTTCGCTCCACAGACCCGAGCCAGGGAATCGAGTGGGCCTAGGGAATGTAAGATATGGCCTCAGCTCCCCTCTGTCTACTGAAAAAACATCTGTATTGTTTAGTTGTTGTAATTTTATAGCGCTTCTTAGCCCTGATGAGGCGCTGAATCGTGGTGGTTATGCTCTCTATAGGTGGGCTTCAGAGTAAAGCTGTTTCAACAGAGGAGTCGTCTTTCCATGTGCTGTTCTTTTTGAAAGTTGTGCTGTCAGTTTACACCAGAGTGCTCTATTCTGTCAATATATGTTGAGCTTCAGTTGCATGAAGTCGGACATGTACTTCTAAGGAGCCTATGGTTTTGCAGACGACCTTGAAGGTTGGTGTCTAGTGATGGGAGCCAATCAAGAGCTTCTATTGCCGGTGAGATGCATTCATACACATGTGCGGAGAGTATTTTTTAAAGTTTTATATAGCACCAACTCGGCCCAAGTGTATTGAAGCCCTTTACGTTTTTTTCTGTTTGTATCTCTTCCTTGAGTGACTTTACAACTTGTACATTTGCAATTTTTTCTGTTTGTATTTTTTATGTAACCCATGTAATCCTGAATCCTTATGTATCACAACTGGTTCTTATGTAAAGCGCTCTGACACCTTCTGGTAATGTTAGCGCTATATAAAATCGCATTAAATAAACTCAAAGATGATCTGGCCGAGGGAGATTTCCTGACATGCCGGTAGGACCGGGACCGGGACAGAGTCAGTAGAAAATCCGACCAAGCAATGTCCTCGTTCCTCTATGCGCCAGATGACAGACGAAGGACCCCTCAGCGGCAGTCCCGGCCAGTGAATGCCTCCTCAGGACACACAATAGACCCTGTTAAATTCATTATGTCCCCGGTCACCCAACCCACGTGCGGCTAATCACAGCAGCTCCCATCTGCGATAACAAAGCAGCACATGCTTCAGTTAACTCCTGCTACAATTGAAATGCGCCTGACAACAGCAGCAACACTTACAAACCACACTAAGCCAAAGTCCACCAAACAAATGCGCTTCCACAACAATAAAGATAGCTTCTATTTATATTGCACTTAAAGGTTGTGGAAAGCATAAGCTTATGAAAGCTATATTAACATAAGAGAAGTGCATGGATGCGTGAAGAAAACAAAACTTTCTCGCAAAAACCAAGCTTGCGCACAGGAAATCAGCCGCCTATAAAAAGCGTATCTAAGTAATGCGGCTGCCTATCGGACATCGCTGCAATTAAAAGGACAGATTACAAACAACACGGCGCAGACACCAACAATGTCGTCACAAACTGGGATGAATCACACAAGGAGGAAACAAAGTGAACTCCAGACACAATGAGTTCCGGCATTAACAGCAAACCAAAAGAAGAAAGTATAAAAGGAAACCATGCGACCTCTGGCATTTCATGATAGTGGTGGTGAAGTAGGGATGAGAGTGGCATCCTACTCGAAGTGGGCACAAAGAAGCACCCAAAGTGATATATATATGCACCGGGCTCTAGGACTCCAGTAGGGACTTGTGGTGGGCAGTGGCAGTCAGGATCGGCAAGATCAGGAGAAAGAGCTGGCGGGGACAGTCTGATGGTGCTGGAACTATTGGTGGCACATATTTAGTGTTAGCAACCCATTATATCCGCAGTCTGATTAAGTTTACCCAGTTGGGGGCAATAGCTCGATATTAGGGTACTCACAGTTGGTTGATGGCATTCTGGGAGATGACGGCATTCTCGGAAAAGTAAGGGATCATCTTCTGCCCGCAGCAGGCGCACAGGCTGCGGCCGCAGAGAGCACCCAGGGGTCATCTGGAGCTCAGGCGGGGGGCTGCGGAGCCCAGAGAAGGGCGACCCATTCCGGGCGTGGGGTCCGACGCTACGGAAGAGTGAAAGCCATGAAGCCGACAGCCCGGGGCTTGGCATTCGATCCCGGTGTCTGGTCTTAGTTACACAGCTTGGACGGGTCGGTGAGTGGGTGCTCTTCGCTTCCCATGAGGCACCTGTGGGTTTACAGTCCAGATCACAAGGTCCTGTATTGGCAATGTAAATGACAATGCCATTTATTTATAATAAAAAAAAAAATCATGAGCAATGCCAATAGCTCTACCTTTAATAATGCAGGGACCATTACATTGTAAATGCTTGTTCTTAAACTACACTGATGTAAATATCAAATGGTGGGGGAAAAATTTTAATTTGAATAATATTTTTGTGGAAAAAATAAATACAAGTGATAATAATACTACCACTGTTATGTTATATTTAATTTATACAGCGCACAGCTAATAAAAGTGTCCCGGCGCTAACTCCAGAAAAGTTCATCCACACTCAGAACCAAAGCTAAAAAAGCAGCGGTTTTTATTTTTTCCTGAAAAGCAATGGGTCATGAACACTCCGAAGAGCCAACAGTAACATATTCCAGGCCAAGCCTGCTTTGCGGACAAAGGAGTTCCCGCCTAGCCTATGGCGATTGAACCGAGGATTCAGCATTAATAGCTGATCCGCCGAGCAAAGTTGTCCTAGTAGGTTTGTAAGCAATCGATCTTCTGGAGGGGGGAGGGGGGGGGGGGGGGGCCTTTGTGGTTTGTGAATTTTCGGTAGGATGTAGAAAGCCGGAGTTTACGGCTTGTTATTAATTAAGAACTCGGCTTCCTTGGTTGTAATCCATTTTTTCTCTTTAGCTACTCCTACCATTTCCTTTATCATGTTTTGTAATTCACCTACTGGGTCACGCACAAGTGGTTGGTAGCACGGAACCACTATCGACCAATATGTGTCGTCGTCCCTCCCCCTCGGAAGACCGATTGTCTCGGGAATTGGGTCGGTTCTAGAACCATTGTCTCAATTCTCAGATTTTTTTCTTAAGGGAATCTGTGGTAAATCAGAGCTCTTTTGTTCAGGACACCACCGATGTTCTGAATATCTTACAGGATTTTTTGGTGATGATTGACATAGAATCACTGTACATCTGTATTCCTCAGGACGCTGCGCTGGTGGCAGCCACGCGCCCTGGGGAAGCAGGAGTGGTTTTATGATACACCAGTCTTTCATATTGCAATGTGTAGAGAGCGCCCTTACTCGCAATTATTTTTGCTATAAAGACACCCTGTATTTGCAAACTACAGGCACTTCAATGGGCCCAACCGTGGCACCGAGCTTGGCCTGTATTTATGTAGGCGAGTTCGAGGACAACTGCATTTACAACCAGTCTAACCCCTTCCAGAGGAGCATTCTCCTCTGGAAGAGGTATATAGATGACGTGATAGTTGTCTGGACCGGGGATGAAGAATCTCTCAGAGTTTTTGAACTGGCTGAATGGACAGGACGCCAGTCTTCGCTTCACTTGGAAATACAGCAATCAGGGAGCAGTTTTCCTTGACTTGGATATTAAAGCAGAGAACAACAGGCTTGACACGAAAGTACATCAGAAGTTGACAGATAAAAATTCCTTACTTCATTACCTATCATACCACCCGAGAGCATTACGTGATAATCTACGGGTCGGTCAATTTCTCAGGTACCGCAGGAATTGCTCTACTACAACTTCCTTCTTGTCCCAATCAGAAGAACTGTGTGAGAAATTAGAAAGAAGAAACTATTCCTCAAGAGTTGTCAAGCAGGCAGGGAAACGAGCATTGAACACCCCTCGCAGTGCTTTACTAGAAAGAAATACAAAGGTCAAAACAGATTTGTCTTCCTATTGTGATGACATTTGATCCATTGGCAACACAAATCAGACCATTGATCAGAAAGCATTGGGCCTTGTTGTCGACGGCGGAGTTCAAAATGCCACCACCTAGGTTTGCTTTTAAAACATCTTACAACCTGAAAGATAAATTGGTACATTCTCGCCCAAGGCCTACACACACTGATTCTACAGTACCTCCCAGGCACTACCCTTGAGGAAAGTGCTCGGTGTGTAAATTGACTAAAAAGACCACAAAAGTGGCGTTAAGATCAGGACGGGTGTGGCGGTTGACTCAGTTTAGCAACTGTAACACTATGAATGTAGTGTATCGCTTGACGTGTGAGTGTGGATTACACTACATAGGCCTTACAACACGAAAAATTAAAATAAGAGTACAAGAACATCTGAGTACTATAAGGGCAGGTAAACTATCCACAAAACTGGTACAACATTATAAGGACAACAGACATTCCTTTACTTGGGTGGTACTTGAGAAGGTCACAGGAGAAATGCAAAATATGGGAAGGATCCTAGCGATGGGAGAAGCGCGATGGATCTATCAAGAAGAATGTGACCGTATAGGGCTTACCGACTATATTGAGTGGAATAAAATAAGGAATTGAACTGAGTACCGATATGGGTTTGGTGTCCATGAGTTATGATTATTTTCCTTCTCTCCTCCTTAGCCTCTTCGTTTACTGTGGAGACACAGGCCATGGATATGGACAGGCAGACATACATCATTGCCCTAACTATCAGAATCGTGGGTGGTACCCCAGGTCATTGAGGCTAACGACAGTTATATTCTGCGGGACACAGAGAATTGAGGGGTACAGTAAAGTTTGTTGAAAGTACACAGGACTGCATCTAGATTGGCTATAATGATGTATTATCGCAGTCCGTATATAATTGAATAAATACTCTACAGGAATTGGAGGAGTGATTAAAACGCGCGAATAACCTCCTCACAAATTAATAAAGCTTGTTGAAAGAATATATGACTACACATAAATTGGCTCAAAAGGTCGAAGGTTAAAGGACTCACTTAGCTGAACAATACTCTAGATTAGTGGTAGTATTATTATCACTTGTATTTATTTTTTCTACAAATATTTTTCAATTTTTTTTCTCACCATTTGATATTTACATCAGTGTAGTTTAAAAAAAGAGTGGAATTGAGATGTAAATAATGGAGATCTAACTAGATGAATGAAGTATAATAGACCTTCCAGCATAGGCTCAATGATATTATAAGATGGCCGACAAGATTCCAAAATGATATCACGTGATTGGAAGTAGGTCACGTGGGACGCCGAACATAGAGTATTGATTATAAAGACGGCGTCTTGAGATTACTGGTAGCGAGGGACGAGAAGAGGCACACATTGCGGAGACGGGCGGTGAGCAATGGGCTTTTTGAGATACTCCCTATATGAGGGCACTTATAACGTTAGTCCACACAAAAGAACACAGGTAAGGATCTGTGCTATATGTATCGACTCGTTGTGTGCGATTGGCACACTGGAGTTAGTGTCTCTCGAAGTAAGTGTATTGCGAGATTTTTCATATCAAGTTACTGTGATTTTGGAAGGCGGGTTGAAACCAGAGTTTTGGGATCCCCCATAAGGCTACATAAAGCGGTCTTTGATGAAATGAAACCAGTATGGATAAAGTATAAATCGAGGAGAATAGAGTTACGATGTCCATATAATGAGCATAGATACCCGCTAAAAGAGCAAAGGGGTCATGATAGAGGTCGAGGAAAGGAGTTGAAAGTAGTGGTTACAAAATGGAGGTTAATGATGGTCTTTTAATGTTTTTATTTCCACTTTTAGAAACCATATGTAGGATTTGCCCTTGAAGGGAGGTGTTCACAATAGGATCCCCCTCACATAGAGGAGAGCTGGTACGACTGACCCGGGCCTCCTTATGGTAATGATGTGGTCCCAATTGATGTATAAGTCCATCCCCTTCCCCAGATGAAGGGGTAGTGAGGATAGTATAGGTGGTAGTAACCAGGCTATTGTGTCATTTGACAGTCATTTTAAGAAAAATGCTCCAGTGTCCTAGCGACGTTTGACCCAGCACTGACGAAATTGCCTGAAGATTTTATGGCGAATGATGTGGCCCCAATTGATGTATAAGTCCATCCCCTTCCCCATTTTCTTCTTCCCTTGTTGAAGGGGTAGTGAGGATAGTATAGGTAGTAGTAACCAGGCTATTGTGTCATTTTGTCATTTGACAGTCATTTGAAGAAAAATGCTCCTGCGTCCTAGCGACGTTTGACCCAGCCCTGACTAAATTGCCTGAAGATTTTATGGCGATGAAACATGTCGGCAATGAACAGCTGGTTTTGCATGTATGCAACCGGTTTTAAATCTGAGTAAACACACAAGGAAAGAATAAAGTTGGTGAACCTGTGTGGTTTACTACTGATTTTATACTATTTTTGGGTCTTTTTTTTTGGTGGTAGTCGCAAAAAACACCAAGGGTGTGTTTTTGAATCAATCTGATCACTTTATTTGGTGCACTCTTATAATTTTTAGAAAAATGGTGGGCGATAAGAGTGAGCATAGCTGATGAGTACCAATCAGCAAAGCTCCACTGGTGGTGCACACGTGAGGTGCCATTTTGCTTTTTTCACTATTTTTGCACGTTTTTGGATTATTATAACGCATATAAGGATGTGTTTGTTTTGGTAAATACACCAAGGTGATCCCTCTAAAGATTATTAGATGGGTTTTGACTGTCATTCGACAAAAGACACATTTTTGGGAGAAAAAGGCAAGGAAAGTGGGTTGATACTAACTTATGATAAATTGAAGAAGTAATCTACGTATATACTAAGAGAAAGCTAGTTTTGCAGCGTGAATCTTTCTGGATTCACTATGCTGTGCATTATTCCGCGATCTGGTGGTTGGGTCCGGATTCGTAGTCTTTTTTTTTTTTTTGTAGCCCAGGTGGGCGTCGACGTCCCACCATTTGGTGCACCTTCGTGACGTCGGCACGCTTCCTGCGGAAGCTCCCACCCTTGGGCGCCATCTTCAGATTCTTTTTTCCGCCGTTGGGTCTGGATCGTCGCATGAAGCTCCGGAGAAGTTTCAGGAGAAAAGAAGGAAATACACCAAGTTTTTGAGGGAAAAGGACCGAGGGAAGTCGGAGAAGAAGACCTCCTAGAACCAGAACGACGAAAGAGGAGAAAACCTCGTGGTACTGGACAGCCAAGGAGAAAGCGCGGGCAGGGGGCCCCCTGAGCGAGCACATGGACAACACCCCATTCAAGTTCTGCCGTAATTGCCACCACAAGTACGCGCAGAAGGACCAGCATCTGGTCTGCAACCTCTGCCTGCCGATCGACCACTCCAGCGAGGATTGCAACGCCTGTTCAATCTTCACGCCGAAGACTCTGAGAGTTCGAGAGAGACAGAGGGTGGCCCACCACACGATGCAAGGGAAAGGGACCACGCCGAGCCTCTACCAGCTGGGTGCCTCCTCCGACGAAGAGGAGAACATCGCCGAGGGACCAGCTGACTTCACGGTCGTAGAGACCGATGTGAGACCTTCAAAAAAGGTAGGAGAGTCTACGACCCCGAAAACCCAGACAGGGCCGAGAAAGCCTGAGGGAGAACCCCGAAAAGCAGAGGCTAAGTCCTCGAAAGGAGCGCCGGCGACGAAAGTTTCGACGTCCAAAGCCGCATCCTCCGAAAGGCCCAGCGGATCCTTTGAAAAGGACTCCCAGATGGCAAAGACCAGCGAAAAGCAAAGGTCGTCGAGGCAGGCCCTCGAGAAGGGACCCTCGAGCGAGAAGACGCTCAAAACGGCCTCGACGTCGAAGGTACCGTCGAAGAGACCTGCCGAAAAGCTTGACGCCGAGCAAGCGGCAGAGATGGAGAAAAAGAGAAGAAGGCTCGAGGCCGAAATGGAGAGTATGCTCCAGAGGAAGAGAGCCTTCGAGGAAACTATGAAGAACTATACGATTCCCTCGAAGACATACTCGACTCCCTCGAAGACCGCTGCGACTGCCGAAGAGGTAGAGGTGCAGGAGGACTTCGAAGCCGAGGAGCCGCCGAAAACTCCAAACCCCACAGATGAGGAAGAGGAGGATTTCTACCGCTCGGAAGGAGATTACCTCCGCGAGAGCTACTACTCAGAATCCTCTGCGTCGCTAGAGGAAGAATGGCAGGATCTCGAGGCCGATAACCCCGAGGAACCTGTGGAGACATACCCTTCGAGGCCTTCGCCACCAGACGACATCGGGGCTTACTATGAGGTCGTTAAGAAGGCTGCAGCAGTCTACAATGTGAAGTTGGAGGAGGAACAGACAAAGGCTGACTTCCTGCTAGAGACTTTGCTCCCCTCACAGACGAAAAGCAGCTTCCTGCCAATGCTGAAGAGCGTCACGGCCGAAGGGACTGAAGCCTTCAAGGAACCGGCCACATGCAGGTCAGTGACCCAGAGGACGGAGAAGAAATACAAGTTCTCCTACGAGGACCCCCCTTGTATCCAGGGCACCGTGGCAGCTGACTCCATAATCGCGGCAACGGCCAGAAGAAGGGCCAACATGCTAACCACATCTGGGCCACCACCTGATAAGGAAAGCAGGAGGATGGACCTCACTGGAAGGAAAATTGAAAGAAATGCCGCTATGCATTGGAGGATGGCAAACTCCAATGCACTCCTGAATAGACACCAATATCAGCACTGGGATGAGATGAGCCAGTTGCTGAAACACATGCCTGAGGAGTACAGGCAGAGGGCAGCCCACCTCGTGGAGGGGGGAAAGGACATAGCAAACGCATGCCTGAATACAGCCCTAGATGGGGCAGAAACATCTAGCAGGCTGATGGCCATAGGCATCACGGAGAGAAGGCAAGCCTGGCTCAGAATATCAGGCTTCAAGGCAGAAGTGCAAAATAACATCCTGAACACCCCCTTCAACGGGGAGACGCTGTTCGGGGCATCAGTAGATGACAAACTGGCTCAGCTGAAGAAGGACAATGAGACAGCCAAATCAATGGGAGCCCTACAATTCAGGGGGATGCGGAGAGGCACCCCCACAAGGAGACCAAATGGTAGAGGGGGAAACCAGCAATCACATTCGCAACAGTCGCACCACCATGGGCAACAGAGTGACAACCAATGGCACCAGGGTCAACAGAGGCAGAATTGGAACTCCCAGAATAGGGGCCAGTCCTTTCGAGGGAGAGGAAACGGACGGGGCCAGAGACGGAGAGGTGGCGATCAACCCCCCCAAAAGTGACTCCGTGAAGAAAGAGGCGCTCACCCACCCAAAGCCTCATGGGGGAGAGCACCAACAGCTAAGGGGAGGCTCGCACAGACACGGCTCAAGAGAACACACAACACCAGTAGGGGGAAGGTTGAGATTTTTTCTACACGAATGGAGAAAAATAACCACAGACAAGTGGATACTAAACATTATACAGCACGGATACTGCATAGAGTTGGAAAAATATCCACCAAGCAGAAAGCCAAAGAGAAGGGGTCACAAGGGCAAAGAACTGCAGTTGCTCCAAGAGTAAGCTCGAGAACTGCTCCTCAAAGAGGCCATAGAACAAGTCCCGCACAGAGAACGGAACAAGGGGGTGTACTCAAACTACTTCCTAGTACCAAAGGCGGACGAAAGCCGAAGACCCATCCTGGACCTACGGTTCCTGAACACCTACGTAAAAACTCAAAAGTTCAAGATGACTTCCCTGCAAGAGGTCATCCCACAAATAAGGCCCGGGGACTACTTGTCCACGATAGACCTAAAAGACGCATACCTGCACATCCCCATGAACAGGAAACACAAACACATGTTAAGATTCAAGGTGAACAAGGACCACTACCAGTTCACAACCCTGGCTTTCGGGCTCAAGTCAGCGCCAAGGGTCTTTACCAAATGCCTCGCGGCGGTGGCCGCACACCTACGAAGGGAGGGTATACACGTGTACCCCTACCTGGACGACTGGCTCGTGAAAGCAAGCTCTTACACGAGATGCAAAGCTCACGCAGAACAGGTCACAAGAACGCTCACAAACCTGGGTTTCTCCATCCACTGGAGAAAGTGCTCCATGGACCCAGAACAAGTGAAAATCTTCCTGGGAGCCCTGATCAACACGGTTGAGTGCAGAGTGACACCCAGCGAGAAGAGAACTCAGCCTGCTGAGGGAGAGACGTCACTACCAGAAGGGGCAAGTTCTGACAGTGAGGACGGTGAGCAAGATCTTGGGGATGATGGCGTCATGCATCCACCTGGTCCCCAATGTTCGGCTAAAGATGAGACCACTACAGGAGTGGCTGCAACAGCAATGGTCACAAGCAGAAGGAAGTTGGGAAGATCTAGTGGTTGTTATGCACAATGTGCAGGAGGAGATGAAATGGTGGACGAAGGAGAATATAACGATGGGGAAGCCTCTAACGCCACCGGACCCAACTGTGACCATCACCACAGACGCATCCCAGAAAGGATGGGGCGCACACATGAACAGGCTCAGAGTGAGGGGTCTGTGGAACCCAGGAGATGCAGTCAAGCACATCAACTACTTGGAACTGAAAACAGTGTTGCTGGCCCTCCAGGCCTTCCAAAAGCACCTTTACAACAAAAGGGTGATGATACAGACAGACAACACCACAATGATGTTTTACATCAACAAGAAACGGGGGACTCAGTCATTCCCTCTGTCGAGCTTGGCTCAAGAAATATGGAGATGGGCGATCCCACTCAGGATAGACCTGCTTGCCATACACCTGCCAGGGAAGGACAATGTGGAAGCGGATTGGCTCAGCAGGCAAGCATCGGTGTCCCACGAATGGGAACTGAACAACCAAGAGACAGAGAACCTGTTCAGGAGGTGGGGCACACCAACAATAGACCTGTTTGCAACACGCCAGAATGCAAAATGCCAACACTTTGCATCGAGGGAACAGGAACCAATGTCCCATGGGAATGCCCTATGGATAAGCTGGTCAAAGAAATTTGCCTACGCTTTTCCACCGACGCCACTGATCCCCAGAGTCCTGAACAAGTGCAGGTCGAGCAACATGACTCTCATCCTGGTGGCTCTCCAATGGGCGAGGCAGACTTGGTACTCTCAGATTATGGAGATGTCGCAGGGCAGAGCACACAAGTTCCCAAAAAGAAGAGACCTTCTCTCCATGGAAGGGGGACAAGTTCTACACCCAGAACCAGAAAGCCTCTGCCTGTCAGCGTGGCTCCTGAGGACTTAGAGTTCGCACATCTAAAACTACCAGAGAGCACACTTCGGCTGCTGAGAGAAGCAAGGAGACCCAGCACGCGGAAGTGCTATGGGGAGAAATGGAAGAGGTTCACGCAGTGGTGCCACAGGAAAAACCTGGAGAGAAAACTGACGAGAGTCTACAGTACTCCGATACCTCACGCACCTGATCAAAGCTAAACTAAGCTCGTCCTCCCTGAGGGTTCACCTGGCAGCGATTATGGCATACACAAGAGGAGAAACAGGAAGAAGTTTCTTCACTTCCAGAGTAGTGAAAAGATTCTTGGAAGGAGCGAAGAGAATAGCGCCACCCAAGAGGATGCCGCCGCCGGCATGGAACTTGAACGTGGTACTGACGGAACTCATGAAGCCACCGTTTGAACCCATCCATAAAGCGTCACTACAAATGCTGACAATGAAGACAGCCTTTCTAGTAGCAATAACATCGCTACGCAGAGTGAGCGAGCTACAAGCTTTGACGCTGCAAGAACCGTACATACAAATACACAGTGACAGGGTCGTGATGAGGACAGACCCGCATTTCATGCCCAAGGTAGTATCTAAATTCCACATGAACCAAAGTATCCAGATACCTAGCTTCTTCCAGAAGCCCACGTCAAACGCGGAGAGGGCGCTCCACACTCTGGACGCAAGGCGGGCAGTAATGCACTAAATAGAAAGGACGAAAGAACACAGGAAGACGAAACAGTTCTTTTTGTCTTTCGCAAGGAGTCTCCTGGGTAGACCAGTGACTAAGAACACCATAGCAAGATGGATTGCCAAAACAATACAGCTCTGCCACATGCAAGCTGGTGAAGAGCTCACGGAGGGGCCACGAGCCCACTCAACCAGAAAAAAAAGGGGCAACGATCGCCTTCCTGGCAAACACGCCCATCCACGACATATGCCTGGCGGCAACATGGGCTTCAGTGCACACTTTCACTAAACACTATTGCGAAGATGTGCAGATGAACAAGGAAGCACAAGTGGGCCAAAGAGTGCTTCAACATATTTTTAACAACCAACGCTCATCTTCCACCCAGCCGCCACATGAGTGACAAAACCGCTACGAAATCTATGCACAGCGTAGTGAATCCAGAAAGATTCACGCTGCAAAACGAATAGTTTCTTACCTGTCGGTGTAGTTTTGCAGCTTGAAGATCTTTCTGGATTCAATAGCGAACCCACCCACCTCCGCCAGAAAGATGAGGCTGGAGAAGGTGGAAGGACATGGAGTAAGATAGGAACGTTTAACAAAGACAAATATACGTGAAGAAGTTTACGTTGAAGGAAAGTTTAATACACATAGCCATGGATTCACCACAAAAGAAAAAAGAATCCGAAAATGGCGCCCAAGGGTGGGAGCTTCCGCAGGAAGCGTGTCGACGTCACGAAGGTGCACCAAATGGTGGGACGTCGACGCCCACCTGGGCTACAAAAAAAAAGAGAAAAAAGACTACGAATCCGGACCCAACCACCAGATCGCGGAATAATGCACAGCATAGTGAATCCTGAAAGATCTTCAAGCTGCAAAACTACACCGACAGGTAAGAAACTATTCGTTCACGCCCACACTAAGAAAGAATAAGCCTTAAGGAGCAGGTCTTGTGTGTTAGTTGACTTATTGAGAGGAGGGCAACCTGGTTCCTATAACCCTCTATAGTTCCATATTGACTGAATAGACTTGGTTTGGCACCAATTCTGGTCCACCGTTCTTGTTCTATGGCTGTTATTGGTCCTGATTTTTTTTGAGTTAGTCGAATCTGAGTTCCTTGTATTATGGGGCCACCTAAATACTGAATTTAGTGGCGTTAAGGGGAGTAGCCAATGGTGTACTTACCCTTGGGGTCACTACACAACCACATCCTGTGGGTAGTAGGCATAACCCCGTCCCAGAGTTCCTAATTCCACCAAAATCAAGATGGCGGCATCCTTCTTTCGTGGGTCACATCAGGCATCCCACGTTTGGGGCAGTGACTGGCCTGGTAGTGCACAGCGCCTCCCTGCATATCTAATTTCCCGCTTGTCCTGGTGCCAAGTGGGTATCGGGGCAGGGGGTGGCATCCTCCAGGTCTGTGGGAAGCCAGGATTGCATATCAAGGGTGGCAGGGCCTTTGAAGTCCTTGGCCCTGATATTGTCTTTTAATTGTCTTTATATAGCGCTTACTACCCCCTGACGAGGTATCAAATCGCTTTTTTCGGTGAGTAGCACGCTACTCTGGAACCCATAAAGGATTAGTGGTTAATTAGTATATGAAAGTAATTTGAGTGGTGGATATGTTAGTCAGTTATTTGGATTCAGAAGGATATGCTAAACCACTAGCCATCCTGCTGGAGGTGTGAACACCTTTCTCACGAGCAGGCATTGTTTCTGGCCTCATATTGTTAGCTTTCGCCTGCAGGGGCCAGAAATCTGTCTGTGGTGGCAGTCTGCGCTACACCAGTCATCCAGCACGCTAGAGGATAGTAAGTTTTCAGGGGGCACCTCTGAGGTGACCACCTTCATAAATCAACTACTGGCATCAGTATGGATTTATCAAGACAAGGTGTTTGATACCAAACACCCTAGGTTTCATTGAAGCCATCATGTAGCTGGGAAACTCGTAATGACCAGTGTCCAGTACATATACTTAAGTTGGCTTCCCTTATCACTTGGATGACCTAGTAATTGAACTAGACAGCACAGTGGCATATCTGCTCATGCAGATATGCTTACACATATAATGTAATGCACCCTGCCTTAAGGGCGACAAGGCCTGCTGTAGGGGTGACTTACATATAACATATTGCATGCAGTGACTGGGCATGGGAACTCTGGGTGTGTGCCATGTCGTGTTTTCACTTTGCACCATTTCACGCAGTCTGCATAAGTTTGGAGGTGGGTTCCTTAGGAATGCACAATACATGCTGCAGCCCTTAGGACCTTCTTTAGTACCTATGCCATAAGTACCATTAACTAAATTATACCTCTTTTAACATTGGTAGCTAAAGGTCTAACAATACTAAACGGTGACAGCTGGTTACAGTAGTGGGTAGAGGTTTCTTTATCTCCCCCCCCCCCCTCCCCCCCCCCCCCCCCCCCCCCCCCCCCCCCCCCCCACCCCTCCTGGCTCTCCATGTGTAAACTTTTACAGTAGGTTATAAATGGGCTTGATTGTATCTGTTGCGCTCATGAGTATTCGGGCACATGTTGGTGTTCCCTATGGGGGTTGGTTGTCAGCAAGGTTCAACATAGGTTTGGGGTATCCAGTGTTACTATCTCACATTATTCCTACATGGCGCCCCAGTGATGCTCTCCTGAATCTATCCATGTTCCCACATAAATAATTGAAAATCCCAGCGTATGTCTGGTTTTGAATTCACAACCTTTGAATGGAGTAGGAAGTAACTTTTGTGTTTAGTGAATATTGACTTAGCCAGCGTCCTAAAGGTCCATGTAAGACCTTTGAGGAAGCATCACTTTAAAAAAGTGACTGGCCAAAGACATAGCCAGGCTGCACAACTTATGCTAAAATTATGTGTACTTTCCACTAGCTATAACCCCACCATCATTCCACATCTGTGACATGAGGAGGAACCTTGCCAGATTAAAAGCCTACAATTGCTGTCTGGCCATGCTGATTTTTATTTATGAGCCACCCTAATGTCAGAATGAGGGTACATGTTCCCCAGCTCCTCATTGTGGATGTTCATCCCCTCTTGCCTTGCCATTGTAGCACTGTTACTCAAAAGACGTCAGTCAGTGTGAAGTCTTTTTAACTGCACATTAGATGTGCTGCTGTGATTTCCCAGTAGCTGCCAGGATATGATGACCGGATTGTGCCTGCACACTAATCTTCCAATGTAACTATTAGATAAATGCATGCAGGTATGTACTAACAGGTGTTTTCAAGTAATTATCATTAAGGCTCCCGGTTTTCCATTTTTACGGATGTTTACAGATAATTACAGACAGAAAGCAAAGTACTTCCTGCCTGAATTTATTTTTAAAAGTCGAAATGCTGAAAAATGTGCTTTTTGAGGGTGCCTCTCCATGTTGTTTTTTGTGATTTCTAGGACAACAGCTGAGCAGATAGACAGCATGGGAAGTTAAGAATAGGTTGAGGTTTCCCTAAATTCAGGTTTATGGTAATATATATAATTCTCAAATTTACCTGAAGCTGTAGTGTTTTGCTATATTTGGCTGCTTAATTTAATAAAAAACGACAAGCAGCAAAGTATGAGTGCATGTTTATCAGTTGAATAAGTGTGTAAATATACTATTTTATGACTCCATATATTCACAAAATAAATATGGATAAATACCAATAAGATGAGCAAAAAATAAATATGGATAAATACAGACGGAAATAAAAAAAAAACATAAAACCGGGAACAGTAATTATGATGCATAATATATTTAGGGATTTTGTCAAGCACTACTATCCACTTTCAGTTGGCCTCAATGTGAGTAGCTACAGTAATGGTGGGGAGTAGGGGATAATGTGTATCACTGGTGATGAAGAATCTGATAGTTCTCTTGAAGGGGATTTCCATGTATAGTCATAAGCACTTGAGTAGTCCCGCCAACGTGCAGGGACTACGGAGGACTTCTTTAGAGATATCTTAAGTGGGATTTTTTTCACCTTTCTTCAGGAAGATCTGCATAAGACACTTGAGAGAGACCATATTGCAGCCTAAATAAATAGGCTGCACTGGCCGCATCTTCCTCTTGAAGTGTAAAAGGGAGCAAGTATACTATATTTTGAATCATTTTTGAATTTTTCATGAACAAGATTAAAGGAGAGGACAGAGTAGCCCCATAGGCTGCCATTATATGTCTTAAAAATAGCAGCTGTACCTTTAAGAATCCAGAGGATTCGCCAGTATCCCATCATGCACAGCTAGTGGCAGTTACTTCAGTTCTTTTTTCCTGCTATCAGGACTCTGGAGCATTGAGCTCGACCAAATTTGTTTTTTTCTTAAAAATTCACTTCTGAATTGAACATTTAGGTACTTCCCTCAACGTCTTTTGTCTTCCCCCTACATTTTTGTTTTTTTCAGCCAGGAAATTTGGCGGTTTTCACTCAAAAATGCCACTGTTTGATAAGTGCCCAGACTGTGGTAGGAACAAGGCCAAGACTGATCTTCACAGAGTGTCTACCTGCTACTCATGTTTCTGACTTCTGTGAAACTTTCTCTAAGCCCCCCTGCGTGACAGAAGCTTTGACTTAAAGGAGCAGAAGTACAACGTAAACAGCAGGCCCGGTCTTCAGGTGAGACTTCAGAGCGAGGAGAGCGCCTGTCCTCTACCAGGGATCTGTCTTCAGCATAAGAAGAAGGGCTGAAAAACGGAGTCTGTCCCGGTCGAGGAAGATTACGTCGAGAGAAGGTACATCGCTGACCTGTTAGCCGTCTTACACAAATGACTCCACCTCAGTCCGCGTCAGGAAAGTCAGTGATATCTCGCAGGTCACTGTCAGGACCTTATCGCACCGCCACAGTCGCTCGACGTCTGGTCACCACCGTTTATCGGCGGTGCACTCCCACTTTCGGTCGACACCAAGAGGCTGGCACTAGATGTCGAGACACCATCATGCAACGTCTAGACGAGATCCTCATTCGAGGCAACGTCCAAGGTCACGGTCTGTGAGTAGATCGACGTCGAGAGGGACAGAAAAATCTTCCTCAGGGACTTTGGCAGCTTCTACAAGGCTTCAGGAGGCCCGGAAAAAGAGAATTCTTATTTACGCATTTGATTCGGAGTACTCCAGAACATGTTCTCCATCTAGGAACGTTCCCTCTCCAATGCTTCCTCCGCAGCAGTCTCCACCTCTTCTTCAAGATGTGGAACCAAGACTTCCGACACTGCTTCCTCCTCCCTCCCTCCCTCCCTTCCTCCTACCAGATCAAGTTCTCACACGAGGCATTGGTCTCACAGTTGTAGTGGCTCCTCTACTTATTCACATTGTCTGCGTCACAGAGGAAGGTCTCATTCCAGACATACCAGGGACCAATGTTCCCTCTAATTTTTGTCCTCTGTGTGCGGCAGTGGAGGGTCTCTGTGCGCTGCAACCATGGCTATTTGCGCCAGGAACCAAACCGCGCGTGTCTGCGGCATCCAAAAGGTACTGAAAACATTTACTTTAAAAAGTGAAAAGATGGTGCATTTTCACGAATACAGAGCCACAAATAGGGTCTTAAGGGCAGTTTGCAAATGTATTGTCTGTATTTTCATTGTTTTGTCTGTCTTCCCCGCTGCCTGTACGTGGTCCGTGCCCCTTTTTAGGTCTCGCACCTATAGTCACCGGCTCTGCTTCCAAGGAGACAGGAGATGGGCACACGCAGGCTGCATCGGATCGGGACGCGCGCGTTCACCACGTGACTTAGTCACGCGCTGTTCATCTCCTGTCTCCCTTGCAAGCCTCAGGCAGTTGCTTTCACTTTCTCTCTCCGCCGTCTCCTCAATGCGCTCATGCTTGCATTTCGGGCCCCAGGAGGTGATTGGAAAGAAGGTATGCTGCATAGATTCTTGAAGACAAAAGTGACTGAAACCCATGAGACGGAATGTGCAGCAGAAGCCAGGGGGCTGTGGACAGAAGTAGGAGTGGCAGAGCTGGAGTAGCAGTAGCTGGGAGAGAGAGCGCAGGATGTCCAAGGGGAGAAACGCCTCACCTTTAATAAATTCTGAAGCCCGGTGAGCTCTGTAGATTCTGCCATGCCGCCGGGGGCTACTGCCGCCGGTAGGGCCGTCCCGTATCCTCATCATAGGCGGGGCAGCAGGAAGGAAGCAGCCTGCGAGGCACAGCGTGCCCGGCTCAGCAGAGTGTAGAAGTCAGGCAGAGCGCTGGAACCTCTGAGTCGGCCTGGTTAGTCCTGCCTCTGCGCCCGGCCCCGCGGCTCCCCCTCACAGCTTGCTCCGCCGCTGCTGATTGTGCCCGCTGCTGCTCCCAGCAACACCCTAAAAAAAATCACATGGTTACCGTGCGCCAACATGGGGTCGCTAGGGGGCTGTTGATAAGGCTTTGTTTTGTCTGAACAGGCCGCGGCCCAGGCTGGGCTGGGAAAGTTTCTATCTCTCGGCGGCGGCTTCACTCCGTCGCTCGCCCCACCCCTGTCTCAACCCAAGCCGGGGTAGAAATGAAAGAACCGCGGTTTGGGCAGCCGAGCCGGGGCAGAAGGGAAGGAAGAGCCGTGCCAGGAATACAGTGGCGCTATGTCTGCGTCTGGCAGCCTCAGGGCCGGCCACGCTCTACGTGGGACACTGGCATTCTACCTCTAAGCGCTTCCCATCATTTGTAAGGGTTCTGCCACCCCTTCACCCAGTCCAGCACATTTCAATGGAAGTTTCGGGACTGCTTGGCATTTCTGGCCAAATGGGACCCCTTTCAGCTCTGGCCGTTGGGGACTGAAACAGCTGCGGTTTATGACCTTCTGTTCCCTCGCTTGATGGAATACAACTACCCTAGTGCTTTTGACCGACCTATTTAACATTTTACGGAGCCAGATGTACGTGTTTATAAATCAACACGTAAGGCGCATATTTATTTAGGGGTGTCATATTGATAAAAAATGTCGCACAAGGCACTTCCAGCAGAAGTTTCTCACAAATGAAGGTTCAAGTATAAATAATGTAAAGTATATGGTTCATGTTATTAACTTCAATTTTAGCAAACAGTGACACAAGTTTGCCCCCAAGTCACGTGAAGCCCCACTTCCTTCTGTGAATGGGAACTAGTAGTTCCCGTTATTGGAGGCAGGATAGAGGCTGTGCAGGGGTCCGTCGCAGGAGAAGGGGCTCTTCTTCCATCATGGGCAGCCACGGACAAACCCGCTCTCCCCCCGAGGCAGCCATGCACCTCCTCCTTCCCAGGTAAGACTGCATTTAATGCTGCATGTTTGCACCACTGTGCGCGTGTGCGCCTCCCATTCTGCCCCGACGCCAGGCACTGCGATACAAGGGCAGGGAGACCTGTCCTGCCCAGTGCTTTCCGCCCCAGCCCCTCCGACACTTAGTGCACTGTCGTCTCCTGCTCTCAGGAAGGTCCAGCAGCACTCCAGTTTTTCTGCAGAGAGGTGCTCAATTGCTAAGTTACAGGCAGAGTGGAACATGGTTTCTAGAGGAGTGACCGCTCCCCCCCTCTCTCCTGTCCCTCACCCCACTTCCTATCAAAATTGTATAAATGTCTCCATAGTGGCGCGCTACACTTACATTCCCTGGGGGTGGCACGTTGTGTGCTTTCCGAGGAGGGTTCTGCTGAAGCTTAGCTAAAGACCAGTTTAATTTCAAGTATCGGACCCGGATCTTGGTTTGTGCCATGACGTGGGCAGTTTAAAAACACTGAACGGCTGTGGCAAAGGTCTTCCGGCCTAAACAATGCCCCCGTGTTGTGCCACGGTGGCACTGCTACTTGCATGGCTTCACTTGTGACAAACCTGGATAAAGCCTGGTTTGTGCTTTTGGCATTGTAAAAGACAATGCCTTTTATTCATTTGCATCAGTGCGTAAACAAGCACTCGGAACATATAGTCTGAACGTATAGTCCTTGCTTACAATGAGCAAGGCTGGCTGTAAAAGAGACTGCTAGCCTTGCTTCTCATAAGCTTGGACTATAAGTACAAAGTGCTTGTTTACGCATTGATGCAAATGAATAAAGGGCATTGTCATTTACAATGCCAAAAGCTCAAACTTTAATAATGCCAGACCTATTGCATTGTAAATGCTTGTTCTTCCCTCTGTTCCCCTGTGCTCTCTTTTCCCGGTCCTTCCTTCTGTACCCCTCGCTGCCCGTGTCTCTGCCCAGTTTTCCCTTCTGTTCCTTTCGCTGCCACTGTGCCTCTCTGCCCATTCTGCCTTCTGTTCTTAGCTGCCCCTATATTTCTGTATTTTGCCTCTGTGCCATTAGTTTTTTGTGCCCATCTGCCCTTTGTGCCACTAGTTTTTGTCCCCCTTTTGCCTTCTGTTCCACTCGTATTTCCCTCGTTTTTTGTGCCCTTCTGCCTTCTGTTCCACTCGTTTTTTGTGCCTTTCTGCCCTCTGTTCCACTCGTTTGTTGTGCCTTTCTGCCCTCTGTTCCACTCGTGTTTTGTGCCCTTCTGCCCTGTTCCACTCGTTTTTGTGCCTTTTTAGCATTGTTCCACTGTTTTCCCCTCGTTTTTTTGTGCCCTTATACTCTCTGTTCTACTCGTTTTTTAGGTCTTGTCTATTATATTCCGCATAAACAAGGAGGGTCTCATCCTATCCTGATCCAGGAGCTAATGAGGGAGTGTCTCAACAGCCGATAATGGCGGTCTTATGAAGGGAAGAGCGCTGATCACATCTCTTGAAGGAGCTCCTAGAATAGTAGCACTTCTCTCCGATTGGCTTTCCTTTCGTTCTTTCCCCAGGAGCTCGCATGGTACATGTATGCGTTACCTGTCGATGCCATTCGCATTCTTGGACACTTGCGAAAGCATATCACGCATGCGATAAATACTGACAAGACCTTGGCTGTCAAGTGTACAGTGTGCATACACGTGACAATTATAGGTTTGCTCTTTGCCTCAAATACATTCTATGTCACTTGCGTGATGATTTGATTGGCAACGTTTCGCAAGCAGTTGAAATAAGAGCTCTAATGCTGACATCTGGGGCAGACTGGATTCACAAATAAGCATTGGCAAAGCCAACAGGTTGGCAATGGCAACCTGATAAAGTGGATAATGTTTTAGTTTATTTCAAGCATATTGCACCAAAATTAATGCAGCCACCGCTTAACTACCGCTTGCACCACTAACAAAAAAAACAAACTACTTTGAACATAATTATAATAGAACACTATGAGCGCTTCCTAGAAGGCAGGTGTAGTTTGAATAGATATTGCAACCCATTTTAGTTTTAATGCACATCACATTAATAAATAATTCCCTTTGGCACAAAGAGAGTACTATTGGCTGTAATTAGTATTAACCTGAAGACCGAGTTTAAATACACAATGACCACTCAAGAAAATAAAAAAGACTAAATAGTTGAAAAAAAGTGTTGATAAGGTATGGTGGTCCAACCAGCCTAAGAACCTAAGCATAATTCTTTTCAAGCAGATGTGCGCCAGTGTTCTCTCTAATTATTTTTACGTTTCACCTATTAATCCCCTCCCTTCTCTCCTAGAAACGCGTGTATCCGCCTAATCCAGCTCTTTCCTCTCTGCTTGAAACCGACAGCAGGCAACAACATAGACTGAGACATCCTGCTTGACGATGGGTTTGTCAATTACGTGTTAACAATAAACCGACCCGAGGCGCCAGGAGAGCACGAGCTAGACAGACCTTCGCCTTTATTGATGTCCTTAATTCACGCTTTACTCAGACATTTTGAACCAGCAAAAACATGTACTTTTTAAAGGATACTGCCCTAAACAGTATTGTTAGTGTGGTCACATTTTATTATAAACATGGTGGAATACTTTCAGCCTTTCACTATATTGAAATTAAAGTCTGCATTAAAGCACATTTAACAATATTTAGTTTTTAGGTATGGCATTTCAATTTAGCAACTTTAAACCGTTCATGATTTAAAACATCACACACTGCAATAGCTTATAATCTCTCTGCTTCTCTATCTCTTCCTTCTCTAATTCTCGTTATACTGAAATAACTACTATTTTGGAGGCTGTCTCTCACCCCTTTATCTGCGTTGCTTTCAAAAACATACTTCCATTCCACGTCTTGCTGTCTCTGTATCACGCGCCACATTTTGAGATATGGTGACTTTTTAATTCTAATTTTCCACTATCCTCTTTCAGTACATTATTTTTCACGCTACATTCTTCCTTACACACACCACCACATTATCACTCGGCACCACCACAGCAACACTCGGCACCACCACAGCAACACTCGGCACCACCACAGCAACACTCGGCACCACCACAGCAACACTCGGCACCACCACAGCAACACTCGGCACCACCACAGCAACACTCGGCACCACCACAGCAACACTCGGCAACACTCGGCACCACCACAGCAACACTCGGCACCACCACAGCAACACTCGGCACCACCACAGCAACACTCGGCACCACCACAGCAACACTCGGCACCACCACAGCAACACTCGGCACCACCACAGCAACACTCGGCACCACCACAGCAACACTCGGCACCACCACAGCAACACTCGGCACCACCACAGCAACACTCGGCACCACCACAGCAACACTCGGCACCACCACAGCAACACTCGGCACCACCACAGCAACACTCGGCACCACCACAGCAACACTCGGCACCACCACAGCAACACTCGGCACCACCACAGCAACACTCGGCACCACCACAGCAACACTCGGCACCACCACAGCAACACTCGGCACCACCACAGCAACACTCGGCACCACCACAGCAACACTCGGCACCACCACAGCAACACTCGGCACCACCACAGCAACACTCGGCACCACCACAGCAACACTCGGCACCACCACAGCATCACTCGGCACCACCACAGCATCACTCGGCACCACCACAGCATCACTCGGCACCACCACAGCATCACTCGGCACCACCACAGCATCACTCGGCACCACCACAGCATCACTCGGCACCACCACAGCATCACTCGGCACCACCACAGCATCACTCGGCACCACCACAGCATCACTCGGCACCACCACAGCATCACTCGGCACCACCACAGCATCACTCGGCACCACCACAGCATCACTCGGCACCACCACAGCATCACTCGGCACCACCACAGCATCACTCGGCACCACCACAGCATCACTCGGCACCACCACAGCATCACTCTGCAGCACCACCACGCGCCACCCCTGCAACAATCTGTGCAAACATTCAACAACAACTGGTTCAAATATGTTCTCTCAATGTTTCAAGCTTTATTACAAATTTCACAAAAAGATGTTAAGATTTCACTTGTGTTCTTGGATTTTCTTTACAATAAAATACACTGAACATAATCTTCACAAAAGTTATCTACAAAAGTTTAAGCTATTGCCATTATACATTATAATTCCTTTCATTTAAGTATTAATTATTTATAAAAAATTAAAAGCCATTGTTATTTGTAATATCAATACATCTAAGTTATTAATTTAGCTATTTTCAAAACCAACACATAAATAAAAAAATTGTCATTTACAAGACCAATAGCTCAAACTTTCCTAATGCGAGACCTATTGCATTTCAAATGCTTGTTGTGCCTTTCTGCCCTCTGATCCACTTTGTTTTCTCCTCGTTTTTTGTGCCCTTCTGCCCTCTGTCCTACTAGTTTTTTGTGCCTTTCTGCCCTCTGTGCCACTTGTTTTTTTCCTTGTTTTTGTGCCCCTTTTGCCTTCGGTTCCGCTCGTTTCCCCAGCCGCTGTGGCCTTTTGTTTAAGTATTGCTGTTAATCAGAGCCCCTTCACGTGCTCAGATTGACAGCAATACTTAAACAAAAGGCCACAGTCTGCCCTGCGCTTTAATAACAAAAGCGTAGAGACAGTTTCTAAACACAGCGTGTACTGTCTCTACGCCATTGTTATTAAAGCGTGGGGCAGACTGTGGCCTTTTGTTTAAGTATTGTTGTCAATCGGAGCCCATGAAGGGACTCTGATTAACAGCAATACTTAAACTAAAGGCCACAGTCTGCCCCGCGCTTTGATAACAAAAGCCCTGCCTCGTGCTCCCACATAGCCCAAGCCCCACTAGCCCCCCCCCCCCCCCCCCCCCGCCTCCTTACCTGCACTCCTCACACCCGCTCCATCGCCACGAAAAGTGCCCCATGTTCGCGCCGCTCGCCTCTTTAAAGCGGCTGGCGGCGACACTCTCTCTAGCGACGTCCTGTGTGCGCGCTCCACGCAAGGTGGTGCGCGCGCCCTAGAGGGAACAGTGCCAGGGACACCTCCTCTTCTAGCACTGGGAACTATTCTCCTACACTGTCTGACTCTCCTCCCGCGGATTTCACCAGTTAATAATATTGAGACCTTTCAAGAGGTTCAGGTGCAGGGTGCTTCCAAATTAAACATTGCAGTGTACTCTCCTACACCAACACCTTCCATCATATTTGAGACTCAACAACAAAAACAAGCTTCACGTCTCTTGCTTTCTCTGGTGCCGGGTCTCTTGGAACCAGCGATGGAACTTTTTTTGACACCCTCTTCAATTAAGTCGGCTCCATCCATGCTGCAGAAGAAGTTCCGGCCTAAAGAGCAGGACCCTACTTTCCTACGGATGGACCAGCTTCCAATTCTGTTATTGTGGTGGCGTTGAAAATGCAACCTGCCATGGCTCCAACCTTGACAGTGCCACCAGATAAAGCGAGCAGACAAATAGACTCTGTGGGTAAGAAGGTTTACAAAACAGCAGCGACTACCATGAAAGCTGCTAGTGCCACAGCCTTGCTGGCCAGATATGACCGGTTACTGTGGGAATCGCTCCAACAGTTTGCGGACTACCTCCCTAGAGACAAAAGAGGACTTTAATGAGATCTTGACAGAAGGTCTTCTGGTCTCAAATCAATTCATAAGTGCATCTCTTCTTGCGCATGGGTATTGCCACAGCGTGGCACTTCGGCGGCACTCATGG
The DNA here is from genome assembly GCF_964263255.1 of Lissotriton vulgaris. NCBI lineage: Eukaryota > Metazoa > Chordata > Amphibia > Caudata > Salamandridae > Lissotriton > Lissotriton vulgaris. The sequence goes on along the minus strand of NC_141700.1, from coordinate 132,132,571 downwards.
CTATGCCTTACGTCACTTAAACCTGAATCACAGCAGCGCATCCTGTTTTCAGATTAAACTCTTTTTCGCACTCACGCAGATAAGGAGATGGCCAGGATGAAGGTAGAAATGGAAACGCTAAAAGCTGTTGTCTTGGATAGACCTAAGGAGCAGCATAAATCTTTCACACCTTTTCAACGTCTGTATTCTACACAGAGGGTTCAAACCCCCCAGGCATGCAACAACAGTACCAATGCTTCTACCAGCCTTATCAGAAAAGATCAGCAAGAGGAAGATCAGGACAACAACCTGCTCAAGGAGGTAAGCTGCCAGCTTGGCCAAAACCCTGAATCCTGTCTTCCCCCCTCTTCCGTTACCCGCTCTGGTAGAGGGAATCATCCAACATTACATGTCAGAGTGGCAAAAAATCATGCAAGACAATTGGGTGCTGAATATGGTTTGCAATGGATATTCTCTCAGATTAATCAGCCCTCCACTGTCAATACATCTGAAACGATCCAGATTCCAACTGCACCAATTACAACTGGAAACGAACATTCTCTTACAGAAACAGGCGACTGAACCCATTCCTCCTTTACAATGAGGCACAAGCTATACTCCAGAAAGACCAGAACGGGTTCAGACCCCTTCTTGACCTAAGGACGGCCAACAAGTAGATTCAGCAAGAAAGATTCGGGGTGCTAGCATTGCACCAAATTTACTCTCCTCAACATCGATGGGATTGGTTCTGCACAATCGAACTTCAAGGTGCATAGTTCCACCTTCCCATTATAAGGAAGCATTGCAAGTTCTTGAGGTTTTCACTGGGGAACAACCACTATCAGTACTGTGTACTTCCATTTGGCCTGAAGTCGGCACTCGGGACTTTTTCCAAATGCATCGCAGTGGTAGCGGCCCATCGGAGGAAACACAGTGTTCATCTATCCCCATCTAGATGATTGGCTAATCAAGGCATCCATGTTTTCTGGAGGCCAAATGCACTTCAGTTGGGCCTCCGATCTTCTCCTTCGGTGCCTTCAATATCTGAGAGCATCCATTGATACTCGCACAGTAAACTTTGTCCTTCGGAGGAGAGGCGCTTATCGTCCCTTCCAAAGGCTCATGTTCTCATGGCAATGTCTAACCCAACTGTGGCAAGGTCTCCTCGCCTCTTTGGCATCCTGTATATTCCTCTCACCGAATGCACGTCTCCACATGAGACCCCTGCTGGAAAGACCAATGGGCCCAGCAAACAGGTTGGGGAGACCAGATTCTTTTATTAATTAATTTATTTTTAATTTTTTTATTTATATAAGTTTCCAAGCAATAACAAAAGTACAAAGCCGTACAGCATGACAGCAGTGATCACATGCATTGGCGTTCTATCTAGATCATCTCAAAAGGTGCAATACCTGTGACAGATCATCCCAACAGGACTCTCCAGCGGTGTAACCAGGCCTCGGCAAACACTACAACAACATTAGGGACCATTTCATGGCAACATAGAAGTAGTAAAATATTGCAGATCATTAGGCAGGAAGGAGATGCTCCATCTGTCAACACAGTGTGCCACATCAGCAAGAACATCATATAAAGAAGATGCCTGTACACATTTATTATATAGACAGTGTCATGACAATAAAGGACCCCCCCCCCCAGTGTCAGAGCGACTCATTCCAACCCTCTGTCAATCATTCCACCTGCAGCAGAGACGAGTCAGTCAAAGCCTCCCCCCGCAGGAGATACACTTGCAAAAGGACCCCATACATCTTTCGGTCGAGAAGCCATCAGTAATGTCTCAGCATACACAGATGCTTGCTCCTGACAATATACAACATCCCTTCCTCTCTCCCCCCTTTCCCTTCCTTTTCTTTTTTTGAATTATTGCAGTTTCTACTGCTCAATTACTCATTTACATATGTAGGAATTATTCTTTTTGTACTGTACTTGTTTTCTTGTGTTGCATAAACTTCAATAAAAACATTTTGAACAGAAATAAAGCACGAACACTAGAGAACACACTCCAACAGAGGGCTTACATTGGTCTTTATCATGTTGTCAGATTTGTTTTTTAGTTGCCTCTCAAATTTGTGTAAGAACTTAAACCATTGGTTTCCTGTAGCTGCTTTCATAACCTCTGCGTACTTGTCAGTTGTTTATGAAGCGCTGCCCATATGTTGATAAAGCTAGAAATCAGATAGTACAGATAGTAACTGGATCACAACCCATTCTTTCAAGTTTAGGTCCTTCTAGACCCAGTAATGGAAACTCCTGGTACACCTACTTCCGAGTTAACCACGTTTAAAGACTATTCCTGTGCTCTGCTGTATCTTCTGTTAATTTCAGAAGCCTGTTGCTTCTTAAGATCTTCAGCATTGTGCTACAAATTTAGTAACTATCAATCAGCTGCTCCTCTTTGCAAGGTCTAAATTGATGACCTAGCGTCAGTAGTTTAGTCTATATTACCATATGATGATGTATTTTGGTTAAAAGGGCAAATGCTATTTTCGACACGGTTTCCTAAATCTGCTTTGTCGAATAAATTCTATCTTTACAGTAGCTTGCGTTGTAAAAGTGACCATACTGCATTTTATTGTATTTAGCACTTTTTGGGCAACCATTCTGTTTCTGCAGTAAATCTGGTGTTTTGTCAACATCCGCCTTACAAGGATTAGGATACAAAGAAGCAAACCTTTAAAATATTTACCTGCTTTTAGCCACAAATTTGAGCCGGCACCCTGAAGAGATTTGAAAAGCTCCAGATGTCTTGCTTTTCTGAAAGCACATAGTTTTTGTTTATTTTTTCCATCCTCTCACCTGCTCATCCCCATCCAGCCATCAATAAGGTACTCCTAAGTTCTTATTTACTGTTAGAATGTATCTGGCTATCTGAATACCTCTATTACCTCCGCGATGCATTTTGTGTTCAATAATAAATATGGAAATTGTGATAAACTACTTTTTAAAATTTTGTTTCTGTATCAATGCGCAGTGGTAAGATAATTTACAGCATTGCTTAGCAAGGGTATAGTTCCCAGGTTATTGTTAAGAGGAAAGGCTTGTAGAAGAGAATAACTTGCAGTCTAAGAACCTTTGTCCTATCTCAAATGGACTGTCACTTAAATACTAGAAACCTCTCAATACCTTTTTCGAATTGAACCTGTTAATTTTGAAGTATTTGAGCTCCTATGTTCTATAAAGGTAGTAAATAGAGTTGTAGTAGAAAAGCTTTATTCGATTTCTGCAAACGAAAATCATAAAAGCACATACAAAATAATATATTAATATACACAATTTTAGCAGTTAAAAAATATAATTTTTTCACAGAAGTATCAGATTTTTAAGAATCATACTCAATCATGGTATTGATTTCCTGCGTTTCACCACACTTTTCAGAAAATTTATCAGACACGATATGACAAATTCATTATTTAAAAGTTGCAATGCTAAAAACGCAGGTCGGCATTTTTTTAAATCTAATTTCTTTAAAATCGGTAATAGCCATTTTTCCTGTGCAAATTATAAAATGTACAGAAATACTCCCAAACTCATAAAGAATTAGTGTTGAATTAGTATAATGAAATGCAAAAGTAATTTGAGTGGTGGTCATTAATCAGTTATTTGGATTGAGAAGGGTAGAAGAGGGACAAAGGTTTATATCTACCACTATCGCTTGTTAGCCCTGATGGGATGTTGAAGAATGCACTCTGGAACCCATAAAAGATTAGTGGTGAACTAGTATTGTGCGATATGAAGTTTGAGAAAGAGACATGTTGGTCTGTTATTTTGATTGAAAGGGATAGAAGGGACTTATACGTTTTTGGGGGATGGGGAGGTCATAGCAGTAGTGGGAGGCTTGAGATGAGTAAAAAAGGATGTTGAGGGTGAAGAGTTTAGAAAGGCTTGGTTTGGGGCATCAGTATAGTAGAGGTGTCAGATGGTGCAAGGAGGGGTAGAGATGGGCTATTTTGGGGATCATAGTAGTGGTATGGGGTTTGAGATGAATGAGAATGGATGTAGAGGATATATTGGTTGAGATCTATATTGAGAAATGGGGTAGTGCATTGGAAAGAGTAGTAGAAAGAGGTTTGTTATGTGTCGGAGTTTAGGTAGAAGATATATTGAGAGGTATAGGGGGAGAAATAGGGTAGTGCATTTGATATGCTAAATTAGAAGAAAGTAATAAATATATAGATCCATAAGTACATGGAAAGTTTATAGATGCATAAAGGAAGTAAGTATATGTAGATTAAAGATATTGATAGTTATAGGGTGAGAAATACTGTAGTGCATTGAATATGCTTTTTTGGGGGGTAGAAAAGTAATAAATATATAGATGCAAGTACATGGAAGGTATATAAATGCATAAAGGAAGTAGAAGTAGTTTAAAGATTGGTTCGATAAACTCTGTTTTTCTAGTGTTGTACTTAAAAAAAAATATATATTTTTTTAAGCATAATTATTCGACATGTTTATACAAAGCAATACACCTAGGTACATTTCTATAGTACAAATAAATGCTTGTATTCAGGGGGATATGCTGTATATTTCTGTTTGTCTATGGTGCTAATGTGGGGGCGAGCCAATTCTTGAGTAGTTTTCTGAAGATAAGGTGGTTGTTAGTGGATCTAATGTTGGGATGGTGGGGGTTAAGAGTTCCATATTTTGGCTGCTTCAATAGAGAAGGATGTCCCACCCATGTATTTTTTTTCTTGTATCTTGGGATTTTGAGGCGAGGTGCCACTCTAGAGCGGAAGTTCCTATGACAAATGTGTTTGGTGATTTTATTCCCATTTCATGTATCACTTTGTTGGTGATACAAAGCAGCTTGAACATGGATCTTCTGGCAACCGGTAACCAATGCAGGGCCAAGGCAGGGGAGATGTGCTCTCGCGGTTTGATATGCTAGAGTAGTCTGGCAGCCGAGTTCTGAATCCGTTGTAGTCTTCATCATGGTTTAAGGTGATCCATGGTAGAGGCTATTGGCGTGATAGTGTGGACAGAAAAAGGGAGATGGTAGCTTGGACCTTGTGTGGAAATCCCAAATGGGGGAAGATTTGTTGCAACGGTTTTTATAGTAACAAAGCTTGATCTTGCTGGTTTGTCCACTTGGGCATTCATCGATAGCTTGGAGTCCATGGTCAGTCCGAGGTTTCTTACTTCCTTCGATACTTCAGGCGGTGATCCCAGTTCAAAAGGCCAGGCGTCAAATCGGGTCGTAATGTTTCTAATCTCCACACAGGAGTATTTCCTTTTTGGAAGCATTCAATTTCAGATGGCTCCAAGTCATCCATTGATCCACGGCTCTGAGACAACTGAAAATTGGTGAGTTTCCAATGTCTTTGGGGCATTCCAGTTGAAGTATTTGCGTGTCATCTGCATAGTTATAGCATATAAGTTAAAATTGATTGATCAGTACCCTTAATGACTTAATGCAGATGTTGTAAAGCATGGGCGAAATGATGGAACCTTGAGGGACCCCAGCTTTTGTGGAGTACGGTTTGGACGAGAAAAGTGGGGTATGGATGACATTAGTTCTGTTTCGAAGGTAGGACGTGTTTCAGTCTAAAGCAGTCCCCTCTTTGACTGCTTCGTAGAGTCTTTGTATTAGAGTGTCATGGTCAACTGTGTGAAAGGCAGCTGAGCGGTCCAAGAGCAGTAGCGCAGCAACCCTGTTGCGGTCAACTGTGTTCTTCAGGTCATCCCAAATGGCAAGGAGGGCAGATTCTGTGTCTCTTCCCGGACAAAATCTTGTTTGGAAGCCTGAAAGTATGGCATAGTCTTCAATGAATTGACATCTGGACGAACGCTGCTCTTTCGATCAGTTTGCCCAAGAAAGGTCCATTTGTAATGGGTTTGTAGTTGTCAGTGTTCAGTGTTTCCAGGTTATTCTTCAATAAAGGGCGTATGTATGACTTTTTGAGTTCTTCTGGAAATATTCCTGGAGCTAAGGAATTGGTGATGATGATTCTTACTGGAGTGGCAGCTGAGGTTTTTAAAAGAATTGTCTTGAAAGTTTGCTGTAGACACTGGTCAGAAATCCTGCCGGCAGGCCTGCTTGCTTTGACCAGGTCCATAAATTCATTGTGTGAAATGTGTTTGAAGGAACGGAAAGGCTGAGTCGGAGTATTCTTGGATTGTTGTTTTGTAAAAGGGTTAGTGCTGGTGCTTTGTCTCTGTTTTAAGTAAGAGTCCAACCTTTGTGCTTTGCGCAGAAAACAGTCATACAATGTAGCAGATGACCATGCACACTACCAACAAGATGTGGAGTTGCACCACCTGGTGGCTCGAAGACTTTTTAGAAGAAAAACAACTTGCACACATCCTGGCCCAACCCTAGATGGCAGGAGTATGCACAGCATGTAAATCTACAGCCCTACATGCACGTGTTGTTTCTATGTGATGTGTTCTTTGGAGTTTTGTGAATACAGTTCACAGAACTCTTAAGCTTCTTGCTGAACATCTTTCAGTTCTTCATCCATTTCCAGATTGGTTAGTTCCGCTGGAAAAATGTATTCCTTATCGGCATGTGTTGCTGAACCGTAGGAACTAGCTTATACATATTTGGTCACCTGAAGAAAATTTGTTCATCTTGGCTGCCGGAAGGTATACAACCAACAGGTAATTAAAAAGAAAGTGTTAAGGTTTGACGCTAGGCTTTAGTGAGGATTTTAAATAGTTATATCTTCTTTATTTATTTGACGAGTTTTATATAGTGCTGGCTAGACCTGGAGGTATCGGGAGCGCTTTACATAAGAAACGGCGAGTTAGAAGTTACAAAATAAGCAGTTAGTTACACTGGTTACATCGTAGGGAATTAAGAGGGGGTGAAGAGTTCCAAAAAGGGATACATTGGGGCGTTGAAGAGACTGGAGGGTACAAGGCGAAGACCAGCGGTAAGATTCGAATTAAGTCAATGGAGACTGCAGGTCTGAGGATCTGGGTCAAGGACCTCAAAAAAATAACTTTGGGACAAAATAGCAGGAAAACTGATAAGAAAACAGTTAGTTCGAAAAACCAATAAGAGAACCTACCCTTGAAGCATGGCTGGAAGGGGAGGACTGTCACAAGATCTGGCAGGTAAAGGTGCAGGACGCCGACAGTACTCAGGTCGACGCAGACCGGAGGCAGTAAAAGCAAACCCAGAGGCAGCAACCTCGGAGGAGGAAGGCAGCAGTCTGATCAGGAGCGCAAACCTAATCTGAGGAAGAACAGGAGAAACAGGCCCGGAGACAATGGCAGGCAGTGATTTCGGCACCCTCGTAGTTGTTCTGTCTGGGTGACGAGCATCCTGCGTCCCCACCGCAGTCCAGGAGAGGCAAAGGGAAAACGCAAGGCACCCGCGTCGTAGGTCCGGAGGGCAGGCGGCAGCCAGGGGGCTGCTCTCCAATGATCGCACCAGAGGCATCCCGGGCAGCCCAGTCAAGCATCAAAGTGATGAACAGGATCCTCCAGCGGCAAACCCCTTATCGTTTATCGGAGGGGAGAGGGGAAGAAGGAGAACAAATCGGAGGGGCGAGAAATGAGTTTCCAGTCCAGAGATGAGGCGAGTCCGAGCAGAGTAGGAAATTGGGGGGTAGCTGCGGGGACCAGGAGGGCACGCCTCCCAAGGCTCAGAAGGCAAAAGCAAGGTCAGGGGCGCCATGCGGTATCTGGCTCCGTAGACAAAAAATCATCGGTGATGAGGAAGGAAATAGTAGTGGAGAGACTACAACTGTGCCCCATGACCGGCTGGGTGGGTGACGGCCCAATCCAGTCTCCTCTATAACCAAACGAGTAGCTCATCGGGCATCGGCCATATTGATCGGGTCTCCGCCGTCAGGACATCAATCGTGGTACATCTGGAGGAACTCAAGACTCCATCGCGGGAGTTAGAGAAGACTAAGACAGTTGTCCACACGATCCAGGTGAATGAAAAGGGTCCAAGGAGGGGGTAAATTCGAGGGATTGACGCCCAAAAAGGCTATCCCTGGCCGGGAGCTCCCGGCCAGTGCTCATCACCTGTAGGCCATCTTGTAGTCTTCTGCTTTGTTGACTACTAAATTGTCTGGTTTCTCAAATCATTATTAGCCAACCAGTGCATCTTCCCTAAATACACAATCTGGAGCATGAAGTAATCTCTTTCAGGAGTGAAATGAGGTACCTTTTCTGTGATGTTCATAGTAAGGAATCATTACTCCAGGGCAGGCAGCACTGCAACCCCTCTTAACTGGTCACCTAGCACTGCGACTCTTGGACTGTTGCCTCACCTCTCTCTCCTATTCCATAGCTGTTTCCTTTTAATATGTAAAAGTGATGAGGTTCCTAAGTGTCTTGTTTTATTATATTGCTTCTGTACTACTATCTTTGTACTTGACCGAAAACCCAAATAAAAATACCTTTAAAATAAAAAAGTAAGGTATTGTTACTTTAGTACCTTTGAACTTTCTCTTACATATGCCCTCAGATGGGTTGAAATCTGCTCAGTCACAAGAATTAACACGATTCAAGCCTTTTCATCCAAAGAGCCTTATACCTTTGGAGGGTGGCATAGTGGGTGTAAACACCCCAGGTAAGGAACCCATTGGTCCCTACCTGTCGCTCCCCTGTTAATTGGGTGGCTCCACCAATCCCTGAAATTAGATAGTCAATGACCTACGAAGCATGGACACCGAAGAGCCCCTACCCAAGAGAAGAAGGACCAGTGACTCACTCTGTGCTAGCTCTGCCGGCCTGTCTGCTGCCTTTTCGCCTCTGCTACAAAAAGACGACTCGTCCTGCAGGTCCAGCGCCCTCCATACCACTGAGAGGACTGCCTGTCCTCAAAAATGTTTCTAAATTTCCTGTGGACAGCGGACCTACCCAAGAAGAAACTAACTCTGAAGCTAAAGAACTCTTCCTTGAGGAACTTCAAACTCTACTTTGGATCCTTCTCTGCACCCGATGCCCATGGCCCTTGTCCAAGTGGCCCACCAGTCCTGCGAAGCTTCTCCAGTGCTTCTGATCCAGAGTCCACCGTGGGCTGACCCATGCCAGACTCCTACTCTGGCCTGCAGCCTAACTTGAATTATCCCTTCTGACTGTGACCTTCCCGGTAAGAGTTTTCCGATGCCTAAGGACACCCTTGCAACCGAATCCCCTGGACCCTGTGGACCTCAACCATAGGTGTCCCTACATCCACTAGCATCTTTACCTGGGCAGCTGTGGGTTTTCTACGTACGGCCTCCTTTCCTGAGTTTGCAGCCTTTGAAACTGATCTCTCCGATTGGTTAACATTGGGCGCTTGACGCTCTGTTGGCACTCTGCACCCGGCAGCTGAGGGTGTACGTTTGGTGCTGCCTCCTGGCCCCATTTGTACTTGCCTTAACTCCAGGAGTTCTATCCCTGATACTGCTTTACTAACCTGTGAGCAACTCTTCTTCGAGTACCCCCAGTCTCTATTGGTTAACATTGGGGGCCCAACCTTGAATGTGACCTCCTCACCCGGCCACCCTGTGCCGCTAGTGGTGATCTCTTGGAACTAATTTGAACCCTACCTGGTGTTGACCAAGGCCTCTGAAAACTGAATCTGTAAGTAGAGTACTTAACCTGCTATAAACTGCATTCATGTTTTCCTCCCATAGGTTAACAATGCAAAGCTTGAAAATCCACTTTTTAAAGCGTAAAGTATTTTTCATAAAAAACGTACTTACATTTTTGCGAACCTTTGTGTCTTAAAATAAATCTTGAAATTAGCATATTTTTCTTAAATTGGTATGGATCGTCTTTTTGAGACATATCATTTATTAGTCAGCGTGTGAATAACAAATGTCTTACACGCCTCGTTGTTAGGCCGAAGGCTGCTCTCCCACACTACCACAAATAGAGCACTTTGGATTTACATTTAGCCCTGTTCACTTCTGGGGGAATCTCTGGACTCTGTGCATGATATGACCACCTGGTGGTATACCATATACAGAGCCAGATCCTGCAAATCCGTGGGAAGAAGAGGCTGCATGTGGATGGTCCGCACAAAGACTCTTGCTTCTACCCCCAGCATCAGGTAAAGGAGTGGAAGATTTGTTGTACTTTCTTCTAAGACATTAAGAGCCAAGGAGAGAAGGCCACTTCTGTGGCTACTGAAGTCTGAATCCCAAAATTCCAGCTCATCTGAGGACAGCGATTCATGTGACAGACCCCACAAAAGGTCAAGATCCTCTGACCATGGTCCTTTGGAGGGGAGAAGAAAGACCTTGAAGACGCACCATAAAGACCTCCAAAGAATTGGGAAACTTGAGCTCCTCTCCACAGGGGCGGCCCCCTTCCCAACTTTCTACTATGTCTACAATGGAATCTGAAAGAAAGCATTCTCCCTCCTCAGACCATCACGCCGTTGACGTATCAACAATGACGACTGTAACCGGTCTCATCAACGAAACCATAGTCGTCGAGAACTTGGACTACGGCAACAATTAATGCTCCCATCTCGTCGAACAAGGTGATCTCCTCTAAATCGCAGCCACCGGCGGAATTGCCTTCCGTCAACTGTGATACTGGTGGGGACTGCATCATTGACTAAATCACTGTTGACAATGGTACCTTCGAGGGAATTCTTACCACCTACGCCCCAGTTTACTTTTAAGTCATTGGCAGTACCGGCGACGATAAATTACGATAAAATTACCAAAATAGCCAAGATTGCATTTTAAAACGTGAAGTGACCTCTCTTGAGTAAGATCTCACCTTTACTTCCTATCCATTTGCTGGATGTGGACGATTCGCATAATGAACAGCCTTCTGGGGATGTATACAGTACTTCAGAGCTCCAGGTGAAATACCAGGAGGAAAACTTGGATGATGAAGAGCAATACTACGAATATCACCTGCGTCAGCAGCCTAGACATGACGAAATGTACATGCCCGCGCAGGATTACAAGAGGATTTCCGGATCCTCCACATGACCAGCAAACCGTTTCACCCCGGCCTGTTTCTTCTACTACACCAAGAAACGTCCCTTTACCAGTAACGCCCAGGATAACACCTGCGTCCAATATCGCACCAGGTGTAGACCACTAGTCAGACAATGAGAAGGAGAGATCCCTGATCTGCAACAATTACGAGACTAAAGGGAAGATTACATGGTCCCTACTCCATCCCCCTCCGCCACCTCATCCTGCAGATTTTCCCCCAGAGGACATCTGGGGTTTTCATAATCTGATGGACCGAGCTGCAGTACAATTTCATCTGCCAACTTCTGTCAAGAAGTCCGACTCTTATCTCCACACAATTTTAAAGAGCAAGCCAGAGATTTTGAAAGATCCATTCCCATTATAGATATCTGGAATGAAAAGATAAACATGATGAAAAATCGGCTATGATAGCAACACTACCACCTTGCCTAGAAATATAAGGCCACAGATGATTCCCCCGCTTGCCTCATCAGTCATCCCATGCCTGAGTCTGTCATCTCTCAAGCAGCGCAATGGCACTCCGAAAATTCCTCTGCGCCGCCAGAAAAGGAGGGTAGGCGCTTGGACAATATAGGGAAGAGATTGTCCCTCAAATTTGCTATTCCTGTCTGAGCAGCCAACTCACTACCGATCCTGGGGCGTTGCGACAGCCAGATGTGGTAAGATGTTTGTTTGTTTATTTATTTATTTTTAAGGTTTTATATAGCGCGGACAAGATCTTTGCAGATATCAGAGCGCTTTACAGAAACAGGAGGTAGGGTAGACAAACTCTTGAAAACAATATAATATTCGGTAGTGAGTGAGTTGCAAGGTAGGGTAGCAATCGCATAAGAGTATACACACTAATAACAATCAGGAAACCAATAATATAGAAGCCGTGCAATGTCTTTGCTCCAGTAGCGATCGAATAAGATTATAGCACCCCAGAGGGTAAGTAAACACAATGTTGAAAACAGTATAGTAGTCAGTAGTAAGTGGATTGCAAGTTAGTATAGCAATCAAATCGTAGTGTAAACCCTAATAAACAATCTGAAAACCAATATTATAGAATCCGTGCAATGACTTTGATCCAGTAGCAATCAAACAAGAGTATAACACAGATAAACACTCAGGTAGCCGATAATATAGGAGCCGTGTAATGTCATTGTTCCAGTAACAATAGGGTTCAGGTGAACTTAGCCATAAGGATGGCTTTTACCTCTTTCTTGAAGAGTACAGTGGAGGGGATAAGCCTAGTTTCTGGCGGGAGTGCATTCCAGATCCTAGGTGCCATTCCTGAGAAGGAGCGTTTGTATGTATTTTCCTTCCGGAATCTACGAGGTTTCAGGAGGAGGTTTTTTGTGCTTCTGTTGGATCTTGAGCCTCCTGATATAGTCAGCTTGTGAGTGAGGTAGTTGGGTGACTTGTGGTGTACGGCCGAGTGTGTCATACAGGCAATTTTCAGCTGAACTCTGGCTTCAAAAGGCAGCCAGTTCAGGGCTTTTAAGTCAGGGGATATATGCGAGTGTTTTCTGGAGCCAGTGATGAGTCTCGCGGCCACGTTCAGAGAGGCTCTTAGTGGTGCCGTTGTTGTTGGGGTGAGCCCGCTGAGAGCCACAATTCCGTAGTCTATGCGAGGAATGACTAGGGCTTGTACAACAGTTTGGAAGTCCTTGGGTGGTAGGAAGGGTTTGAGTTTTCTCAGAGTGTTGATTTGGAAGTTGGCTCCTTTAGTTGCTTTGCTAATATGCTGCTGCATGTTAAGATTGGACTCAAGTGTGATGCCAAGGGATTTCGCAGAGTCCACGATGGTGGGCTGGACATTGAGTGCGGTTAGATGATTGAGCCAGGTTTGGGTGATGGCCTTTTTCGCAGGAGGTGAGATCAGAAGGAACTCAGTTTTCAGAGCATTTAGTTTGAGGTGATTATCGGCCAGCCATGCTTGGGTGTTTCTTAGTGTGGCGTTCAAAAGTTTGATGTCTTCCGGGGATTGTAGCTTGAGGTAGAGTTGAGTGTCATCGGCGTACATATGGAAGTGTACATTTGATGCTTGAAGCAAGGTAGTGAGTGGTTCCATGACGAGGTTGAACAATGTGGGGGATAGGGAGGAACCTTGAGGGACGCCTAGTGTTACGGGCACAGGTGAGGACAATGCATTGTTGATCTTGAACTTCTGAGACCGGTTGTGTAGAAAGGACGTGAACCATTTGAGAACAGTCCCGGATATGCCCATTCTGGTATTTAACAGCTCCAGTAGATTCTCGTGTTTGACCGTATCAAATGCTGAGGAGAGATCAAGAAGGATGAGGAGGCAGGACTCATTGTGATCAAGGATTTGGAGGGCGTCATCAATTCTGTGTGTCATAGCCGTTTCCGTGCTATGTTTTGCTCTGAATCCTGATTGGTGAGGGTTGAGGAGGTCAAACTGATCAATGTGTTTTGTCAATTGGAGTTGTACGCATTTTTCTAGCAATTTGGCCAGAGTGGGGATATTGGTGATAGGGCGGTAATTGTTTAGGTCGGCCGGGTCAGCTGTGGGTTTCTTGAGTATAGGATTGACTTGCCCTATCTTGAGGGAGTCTGAGATGAGTCCTTGTTGAAGGGAACCGTTGATGATTTTAGTCCAGAGTGGGAGGAGCAGGGGGGTGAGGGCTTTAACAGCATTGGCAGGTAGGGGGTCTGTGAGGTGATTAGCGGGCTTCAAGGTGCCGAGCAGTTTGTGAATTGATTCTTCAGAATAGGTGTCGAAGGTCGTCCATGCAGCGTTGTTTTTAGGTTGAGTGTTAGTTGTGCAGATGGAGCAGGAGTATCGACTTACATCCTTGAGGAGATCAGTTCTTATATTGTCGGTCTTTTGCTTGAAGAAAGCAGAAAAGTCTTCACAGCTTGGAATATCATTTGTTGAGCTGTTAGGTTGTAGAGGTTGCGTCTTGGTTTGGGTTTTGACTAACTCGAACAGTTTTCTTGGTCGGTTTTTTGCTTGGTCTAGCTGTTGGCTAAAGAAGACTGATTTCGAGCGTTTGATTTTTCTGAAGTAGGCGTTTCTCTTATTCTTAAGCGTTTTAAGGTGCAGTGCTGAGGGGTCAGATCTCCACGTGCGCTCTGCCATGCGCATAGCACGTCTTTCTTCATTGAGTCTACCATCATACCATGGGTTCGAGTTCTTGGTGGAGACTCTTCAGTTGCAGGGGTGCGGCTTCATTGATTATTGAAGTCATAGTGTCTAGGTAGAGGTCGGTCAAAGAATGAACATCAGAGACGCCCGTCGGGGGAAGTAGGAGACTGCCTGTGTGGGCAGGCAAGGAGTTTGGGTTAAGATTCTTCATGTCCCTCTTCCAGATCTTGGTTTTGGTAGGTTGAGCCGGGTTAAGTTTGACCTTTTCGTTGATGAAGGTGATAATGTGGTGGTTTGACCAGTCACAGGGTTGGATTGCCTCCAGCTGGGTAGAGTCTTCTTTGGTGATGATAAGGTCGAGGATAGAGCCTTTTTCATGTGTCGGATGGTTGCAGATTTGGGTGAGGTCAAGCGCGTTGAGGAAAGTTTTAAGGCTATTCACCACAGCGTCTTTCTGGTCGTTCCAGTGGAGGTTGAAGTCTCCCAAGTAGATTTGAGTGATCTGTCGACCGGCGTTGGCGGTTATCGTGTCCATGAGTTGTTGGGAGAAGGTGAGGTTGTCCCCGGGTGGGTGGTAGATGACATGTAGGGAGCATACAGGTTTGCCCTCGCTAGTAATATCGAGGCAGATGAGTTCGCAGGAGGTGAGGGAGGGGGGCGGGACCTTTTAGTAACAGCGGGGTTGCTCCTATAGATGCATGCGATTCCCCGCCCGTCTTGCCATTTCTGTCGAGTCTAATAATGTGATAGTTGGGAGGGACTAGTATGTCCATTATAGGTGTGGAGGCTTCAGTTAGCCACGTTTCAGTCAGAATGGCTAGATCGAGGTCCATTGATAAGATGAGATCCGCGATGCCGGAGGAGTGTCTCGGGGCCGATCTGCAGTTGAGCAGGATACAATTTAGTCTGGGGGTGAGGAGAGTGGACGAGTGTTCTAGGGAGAGGGGGACTTTTCTGAGATTACTGGGGATGGAGCTTCTGTTGTTCAGTGTGGGGGGCCTGAGGGGATTTATGAGAATCGTGGGTATGGGAAGGTGTGTGGTGGGTCGGTGTTCTGTGGGACCTGGGCCATATGAACGGAGTAGAGTGTATAAGTCTCGATCAGAGAGGGGGGTTAGGGTGAGACGGGTGCGGCCGGTGGCCTTGCGATCGGGGATAGAGGGCCAGCGTGGGGAGTGATGAGTGAAATGGTTAGAGGGGCGGGTGGTGTACTTGTTGGGCGCGGAAGTGGTGGGTAGGGGGTGTCTGGGGTGTGCGAAAAGAAGTTCTTTGATGGTGTGAAGATCTTCTTTGACTTGTAGGAGGGTGGATTTGATCATGTCCAGGGTTGGATTGGGGATGGTATTGGGACTGAGAGCAGTGGGTGAGTGATTGAGTGGGGCAATGGGGTGGGCAATGGATCGATTGGGGCGGGATGTGCACGCAACGGTGCAGGGCTCAGCGGCCGTAGTAGGTGGGGTGGCATTCGATGGATGAGAGAGTTTGTGAGTAAGGGGCGTGGATGAGGAAGGGGGAGGTTGGTAGCGTAGGTGATGGCGCTGGTGGAAGGCGGCGCAGGTGAGTTGAGGGATGAGTGTAGGCTGGAGAAGGTGGGACTGACAGTAGGATAGTGGGGGCTAAGAATGGGGGGGGGCTAGAGGATAAGGGGTTAGGATAAGGGAGGTGGTGTGTTCCGTGAGTCTGGCCGGGAGAGTGGGGTAGTGGGGAGTGAGAATGGTGGGGGGAGATAGGGTGAGAGTTGGTCATGTTGCGGGACGTGGGAGATATGCTCAGGGCGGTGGAGGTGTGTTCTGTGAGACTAGTTGGGAGAGTGGGGTAGTGGGGAGTAAGAATGGGGGGGGAGATGGACCTGTGGCAGGGTAGGGGAGAAAAGAGGGCGGTGGTGAGTTCTGCGTGATTTGTGGGAGGTGAGAGGTGGGGGGTAGGGAGGGTTGGGGTATGGAGGGTGTATGACGGGGAGTGATCTTCCTCGGCGAGTGAGTGGGAGATGGTCCTGTCACGGGGCGGGGGAGATAGGATCAGGGGGGAGGTAGGTTCTGCGGGACTCGAAGAAGGTGTGAGGTGTGGGCTAGGGAGGGTGTAGGAGTGAACTTCGCCAGTGAGTGAGGAGAGTGGAGAAGTTACCTCAAGTGGGTGACTGACTACAGCGCTGAGAGGAGAGGAGAGGTGTGTCGTTCAGATGTTGGGATCAGTTAGATTGATGATTGTAAATGTAATGTAAATGAATTTATATAGCGCAAATCACCAACCGGTCTCTAAGCGCTTGCTTAGGGAACCCGTCCTGGTATTCCCCTGTGAGATAACCCCGGCATGATTGGAAGTAGAGGGTGTTGAATAGTCTGAGGTGTTAGGAAAGGGGGACCGCAGGTTGGAGATATGTTCAATGAAGGTGGGGAACAGGTTGTCGAGTAGGTCAAGGTTCCCATCTGTGGATTGGAGTAGGATGATCCCGTTGTTGTAGATGGTGATGGTGGCCTTGCCTGGGAAAACTTGGTATGGCGTGATAGAGAGCGTTAGACCATGAGCGGATTTTCCGGTGGTGTCTGATTTAATCCGCAAAGACATGAAGGCAAAGCCCGCTCGACATTGCCTCCACAGGTTTTCGTCAGTTGGCGCAAGCAGTGGTCTTAAAGGGTAAAATACAATATTTATTGAAAGCATTTAATTTCCTTTGTAAGTCTACCTGAATTACATCTATAACTAAATCCTCATCGTAGAGTTGATCTGATATATGCCTCCCTCCCATTCTAGGGGAGAACGAGCGATTAGACTGTAAAGTTGCTGAAAGGTCTGCAAGGTGCAATACAAAAAGGGTGGGGGACCGCAAACAATCCTACCATACCCATTATTATTCGGTATTTTCTGGGAAAGTGAACCCTTTTTAGGGCTCGCCTGGCGTTGCAGCGCGATGCCGCTAGCGAGCCTTGTTGTGTTGCCTCCCCAAGTGGTACAGACCGGTGCACGAGCAGACACTTGTCTGTGAACGCGCGAGCCGCAGGGAACGCCAACGCTCACGGCGTCACGCTCCTGCCCTCCCGCGTCTCTTCCAAGGCATGCTCCAGGCCGACTTGTTTGGGTTGTAGTCGTCCGAGAAGGATGAAAGGGCGGGCGCGAAGCTGGCCGTCAAGACGCCGCACGTCCCGCACCGTGGTCATGGAGAGGAAGGGCGGGCTCCACTGCAGGCTCCAGAGCGACGTCAGTTAGGTTGTATTTCACCCTTGTTAGTCGTGCAGTGCTTTTATATGATGGTTCTTCTTGTTTTTGTTAGGCACAGGGAGATTAAGTGATTTGCCCAGAATCACAGGACGTTGAGCGTGGGTGCCGAGACTGGAACCCGATTCCCCCAGATTTAAGGTCAACTGCCTTCCAACATTTCGACACACCAATGACATCTTTGTTCCTGTGACGTAGGAGGGTGTGCTTCTACTTGTTTAGTTAGGAACGTTTATGTGTAGCGGTTAGAAACATCAGCATCGCGTAGTGATCTGCACGAAAGGTACACAGGTGAAAACTTCACAGTCATGGATGTCATCATTGTACATGGCATGTCTTCAGTATGCTGTTGTCAACTGCATTGACGTTGGCGCAGATTAAGAGATTTTTAAAACTGATTTTGGCCGTGTTTTAGAAGCTGCAATACTTCTGAAATCACTGTTTGATGAGTGCTCGAATGTGGTTGTTTTAGCCGAAGGGATCAAATGCTAAAGCTCGTCTTTTGAGGGGTTCATCCTAATAGTTAACTAATGACGTGCTTTCAGATAGATGAATGCGTTACATCTACGACACAGGCCACTGTCTGGACTGTGGTGGAGCGAGCTTCTGCGCGCCATCTCCTGAACTGCTTGCATTGTCTGTGCGCCCCCACGGCCCTCCCGGCCAGGCAGGTTCTACTTCTTGTCCTCAGAGGGGCCACTGTCCCCTCCACCTCCAGAGACTGGGAGGCTGCCCGGTATCTGAGTTGGGCTCCGGTGACGATTTCCTCCTGCTCTGCACCCCGGCCTTTCCTTTCATCCTGCCAGGGACTTTACACCTCAGTCTGGGGCATTGTCCGGGCGAAAGCAGGAACTGACGGGGGCCGAGACAAAGCGCCCGACATAAAATGCTAAAGGCAGCTCTTCCTGTGTCTCTTTCTTCCTGTCTGTCGCCCTCCCGTTCTTTCTTCTATCTTTCCTTTTCCTTAGTTTACTTTTCAATCTTGGTCTCGTCCTTTCTTTTACATGTACTTTATCTCTATATATTTCTGTGGTTCTTTCTTTCCAATATTCTTTATGTATTTATCTTTCTTTGTTCTTACTTTTCTCTTTTATGCCATATTTCCCTACATTGTTCCTCTTCACCCCTTCCTTGTTCCATTTCTTTCTTGCTGTCTCCACTCCCACCCTTCCTCTCATTCTCACTCCTTCTCTTTGTTCGCCTCTTTCGTCATTCTTCCTACAATCCACAGGTTTACTACCTCCTCATTTCATCTTCTTTTTCCCTGTTCGCTCTGTTTCGTTGTGATCTTTAAAAAAAATACCACTCTCATACACACTTCCTTGCATCTCTTTTGTGTCTCAGACTTGAAGGAGAAAGCATCATTCATCTTGTTGCCATTGGCTTGTGTCAGTCCGTCTGAAATGCTGACTTCTGATTCGAAAATAGGATTGTTAGTCTCCTTAGTAACGCCGCCTCCTCATTTGTCACCTCCCATTGCGACTGGCCCCTATACTTTTGTTTGTTAAAGGGTGCGTGTTATTTAGACTGTGAGCACTATTTTCTTCACTTTCTTTTACTGCATGCAGGACGTGCTTTGGTGCCTGGTGCCCCATCTCCCGTTGTCTATGCCTTTAGCCAACCCCAGCCCACTGGCGTCAGTGGCTTGCATTTGCAATGCGATAGGTCTCACATTTAAGCCAGTTTGAGCTAATGGCATTGTAAATGACTATGCCTTTTATTGAAGTTTTGGCTTTTAAAACATAAATAAAATGCATTGTCATATCCAATGCCAATAGCTTAAACTCGCGTAAAGGCGAGACATTTTGCATTGCAGATGCTTGTTATCTAACACTACTCTAACACAGTTTCCTTGGTTTAGCTCTTGCAAGATCGCCATCAAGGTACTTGGAGTTTTCATACTATTTTGTTTTTCCTCAAAGAGTGGCCCTGTCAGTTAAATTAAAGTCTGCACGGAAATCCAGCAAAATTAGCCCCCTCTGATTACCATAGATTTTGGAGCCATCGCCCAAAGACCGAAACCATGTCGATCGTAGAGTGCCCTTCTTTAAACTCTCCTTGTTCAATTGGTATTGGATCCTACGCCCCAATTCAAACTTTCCGGTATTCCAGTATAGCTTTAGAGTAAATTTTTACCCCGGGCTAATAAGGCGATAGTATTTTGGGTCTACAGGATCATCCTGTATCAGAATTGCTCTTATTGTCTCTTTCCAAGTGGCAGGAAAATCCTCTGCACTTGTGCCCTAAAAGCTGTAGCTAAAAATCGCGCCAACCAGCCAGTGGTGGTTGTTACCGATCTCGATAAATGTAATTTTCTAATTGTCCCCATTTATAGACTTTTCAGATAAGTGAGAAAAAAACTTCTCATCCAAAATGAAGCCTTGCTTACTAGGCTTTTCTTTTCCCCTTTGAGCGATGATTGATCCAATCTTCTTCTAGTGGCATTAAATTTCGGGCATTTATCTCTTATGGGTACCCCTTTGGGTGGCATCTCTTGAAAGTTATGTCCACTCTTTAGGTTTAAAGTATTTTTATTCAGCACAATATACTAGGACAAAGACATAACACCATTAAGCGTTACAGTAGGGCGGGCAGGCCCCATCCCCAGCGATGAATTAGCAGGTGTAGTTCCCCTGGGCTATGCCATCACAATGATACGTGGTGCGCTCCGTCTCAGCATGAAATGACATTTTTATTGCCAACCCCTCCCAAAACCCCAACTCCCCGTTCCCAACCCCCCCTCCCCACCCCACGTCCAGGGCACAGCCCCCATCCAAAATGTACATCAAAGCTGCCTCCTACAGGAAGAACGAGTCCCCCAGCAAATCACTGGGCAGGCGCTACCGGGCTCGTAAGCCGCAAGAGGCAGAGGTATTTGGGACAGGTAAGCTCCTTAAGTTCCGCGAGCAATAAGGAATGAAATGGTTGCCAAAGCTCATTAAATTGCTCTATATCACCCGCCACTGTGATAGACAATTTCTCCATGCCTAGCACATGCCATAGCCTATGGAGCCAACCTGTGATGGAGGGTATCGTAGCAGTGTGCCAGTGTATCAGAATGTTTTGGACTGCTGATCCTAGTGCTATAGTTATCTGCCTGCCTCTACGGGATCTAAGGGGGTACATCAGTCCATTCGGGAGCCCCAGCAAGGTGTAAGCGGGAAAGCGTGGCAATTCAATGCTAAAATGAGTCGATTTCATCCAGCACTTCCTTCCAGTAAGGTGCCAGCAATGGGCAATCCCACAGAATGTGTGTGAGCGTACCCCGGTGTCCGCACCCTCGCCAACATGTGTCCTCCTTGCTATGATCAAACTCATGGACCCGTTCTGGTGTGTAGTACCAATAGGTGGAAATCTTGGTCAATGTGTCAGTGAGACCCATGTGGTATGCTGAGTGCCTTGCTCTATAGGAGATGTGTTCCCAATCCTTAGGGCTCAGTGTCCTCCCCAATTCCCGTTCCCAGCGCTCCCTCCCAGGGTGATAAAGGTGCGTCGAAGGCGGTTGCAGCAGCTTATAAAGATCCGTGATCAATTTTGAGTCCGATGTCTGCGACAGTAACCACTTTTCATATGGAAGAAGATGCCTATCGGCCCTCTCTCTCACCTGAGGGCCCAATGGCGAGCTTGCATATAGCGGTGCCGCTCGGTCTCCGGGAGTAAGAACTCCTGGCGAAATTGCAGGAAGGGGACAACTCCTTCAGGGCCATACAAGTGACACAGGGCCCTACACCCCGCCTGTCTCCAGTGTGTGAACTCTCCCTTCTCCATTCCCGGGGTAAAGTCCGGATTGTCCACCAACGGAGTGAGCGGCGACGGGAATGTGGTGAGTCCATATATAATGCTAGTGGCATCCCACACCCGCAGGGGCACTCTTGTAATAAAGGAGGCGTATAAGTTCTTGGGCCGGTGAGGTCGGCGCAGAAATGGGATTTCTTGCAAGGGTCTCCCCGCCACCGCCTGGTCTTGGAAGAGCCAGTGCTTATCGGACTCCCACCTACTCCATTCCACAAGATAACGCAACTGCGCTGCCTGGAAGTACTTACGGAAATCAGGTATTCCCAAACCTCCTGCCTCAGGAGCCAGAAGCGAGAGGGCTCTGCGCATTCTGGGTTTCTTCCCCTGCCAGACAAAGCGCGAGACATCCGCCTGAAGTTGCGGGATCCACCCGACCGGCGGTTGGAGCGGTAGGGCTCGGAACAAATAAAGTACCTGAGGTAAGACCGTCATTTTGATGGCGGCTATCCTGCCCAGCCAAGAGAAGGTTCCACGGTTCCACCGGCCCATTTCTTCCCTGATCTTGGTACCCAGGGCCAGGTAGTTGGCCGATACCATAGCCGGTAAAGTAGGGCCAATCTGGATCCCCAGATAGGGTACCGCCTCCGATGACCAAAGCATGGGGAACCGGTGTTGCAAACAAGTTCTAGTAGCCGGCTCGAGGGAGATATCCAAAGCCACCGACTTTCCCATGTTAATTTTGAACCCCGCGACCTTGCCAAACGAGTCCAGCTCCTCTATGCAGGCCGGCAGAGCCGTCCGGGGTTCATCAATCGATAAGATGACATCGTCAGCATAAAGGCTTATAGCGTGTGTGAACCCTCCCATCCGTACTCCAGTCACCGCTTGGTTGTCGCGCACCCGCTGAGCAAACGGCTCCATGTAAAGAGCGAAGAGCAGGGGCGAGAGCGGGCATCCCTGCCGAGTACCTCGTTCGATATCAAAGGTCCCAGAGTTATACCCATTAACGCGAACAACTGCAGTCGGCAGTTTGTAGCAATTAAAAATCATGGAGCGGAACTTATCCCCTATGCCTGCCTTCACCAGAACTCGTTCCAGATGAGGCCAGTGCACCCGGTCAAAGGCCTTCTCCGCGTCCACCGCCAGCATCATTCGTTCTCCCGGGATCCGGGAGGCCTTCTCCAGTAGGTGGACGATCCGTTTCGTATTGTCAACCCTCTGTCTCCCCGGGACAAAACCAGCCTGGTCAGACTCTATGAAACCGGGTAAGTGAGGAGCTAATCGGGCGGCTAAGATCCCCGTGTATAACTTCAAATCAATATTCGGAAGAGATATCGGCCTGTAATATCCACAATGTCTTGGGTCCTTTCCAAGCTTGGGGATGACCGTGATAGAGGCCCGCAGAAGATCAGGTGGAATGGCTCCCGGTTCAGCAAACTAGTTGAAGAGGCGAGTAAGGATAGGGGCCAACGTCGCGCAGAACGTCTTGTAATAGAGCGCGGTGTATCCATCCGGGCCTGGCGCTTTGCCATGTTTAAGCCTGGCAATGGCGGAAATCACCTCCTCTATCCCGATGTCTCGATTCAAGTGTTCCGCCTGCAGGGGTCCGGAGAAGGCAGGGTGACCGAATCCAGGTAGGCGGCCATGGCCGTCTCATCTGGTGGTTCACCAGTGTAAAGATCCACGTAAAACCTGCGCAAGACAGCTGCAATGTGAGCGTCCTCAGTCTCCACCTCCCCCGTAGGGTCGGAGATCTCCTTCACCAGTTGGTTCTGGCGTGTCACCCGGAGCCTATTAGCCAGCAATTTGCCACAACGGACCCTCCCAGTGTAAAAGGTATGGCGCAGCCGGAGTGCAGCATACTCCGCCCGGTCCATGTCTAGGGCCGCCAGGAGTTTTTTTTCGCCTCCTTGAGCTGCCGCCAAATCCTGGGAGCCCCTGTCCTACGGAGTATCTGCTCAAGCTCGTGGACCCTATCTGTGAGTTCCTCCCTCTTGGCCCGCCGTTCCTTATTGTCGGTAGAGGAGATCGCTAGAAATTCCCCTCGGAGGACAGCCTTCAGGGCTGCCCACTGTGTGGCCCGGCTGGTGTCGGAATTGTCATTGTGGGTTAGATATTCCCGGATCGCGCCCTCAATACGGGCCACCACCTCTTTCCTATGCAGCAACGTGTCGCAGAGGCGCCACGTCCTGGGGGGAGAACTGCTGGAGGCAAACACAACGTGGCCTCGACCGGGGCATGATCCAAAAGGGACAGCACACCTATTGCCGACCCCGAGGCCAGCGCCTGCACCGGAGATGTGACCAAAAGGTGGTCCAGCCTCGCATACGTCTTATGTGCGTGGGAATAATACGAATAGTCCCTATCCGCGGGGTGCAGGTGTCGCCAGAGATCAAGGAGGTCCACCTCTGCTAACTGAGCCTTGCAGTCAGCGGAGAATTCCCTGACCTGCGGGAGCGCTGCGCCGACCTGTCCATTGTTGCATCAAAAACCATGTTAAAATCGCCCCCGAGAATAATAGGTCTATCCTGCGAGGCAGTAATGTCCTCGACCGCTACCTGTAGGAAACGATCCTGCCGTTCATTAGGGCTATACAGGGACCCGATCGTAAAAGGAAGACCCCCTATCTTGAACCGGTATGCCAACAATCTGCCTTTCTGTTCGGTGAATTTGTGGAGGATTTCCCCCTTGAAGTGTCTGGCCACCAGTATCGCCACCGCCACTGTCTTAGTGGTACAAGAGGAGAAGAACTGTGACGGGAACTTATGAGAGCGCAGCCTATGTGTGTCCTGTGGCAGTAGATGCGTCTCCTGGAGAAGACATATGTCCGCCCAGGTACTCTCCAGTAGAGAAAGCACTGCTCGCCTCGTTCCCCCGGACCCTCAAACCTGCATTACAGTTGAAGCGATATCGTTCTCCCCCCGAAGATTTCTCATGCTGTCAATGCAACTTCACTAGCTGCTGAGTCACTGGCCGCATCCCGCACTGCACCGTCCATGTCTGCTCGGGCAGTAGGAGAGTCTGGTCGCGCCGAGGAAGTAGAAGACCGTCGACCAGGGACCGAATGCCAGCCATCTCTAGTGATGCGCCGGCGGTGTGCGTGCCTCGTCATCCGTCGCAGTGATGCCCAGCACCCCGCAAGTGTCCTGAAGGGAACGCAGCTGATGCAGAGTCCCGTTCCAACGGAAAATGAGGCGGAAGGGGTGTCCCCACAAGTACTGCGTGCCATGCTCCCCCAGGAAGTCAGTTGCTATCTTGAAGGCTTTCCGTTTCTGCAACGTGGTTGCCGACAGACCCTGGTAGAGAGCCACCCGATGACCCTGAAATTCCAAGGATGGCCTTTTCGCGCTTCGCGGAGGATCCTTTCCTTCAGAGGATAGTCCGGCATGAAGGCTAGGATATTGGGAGGGGGCGCTGACGACCGGCGTTGTAGGCCCACTCTATGTGCCCTGTCTATTCGGATGGGGAAGGCAGCCTATTCTCCAGAATCTCTCTGAATAAGTCCCCCAGGTAGCCAGCCACATCCTCCCCCCTCCTCCCTGGAAGGAACTCCCCGGACCCGTATGTTGTTTCTCCGGGACCGGTTCTCAAGGTCCTCGGCATGTGCCTGAAGATCAAGATGCTGGTCCCGTAGCCGTAGCACCTCTTGTTGCAACTGCGTGATTTCTTCGTCCCTGGCGTGGCCAGCCTCCTCCACCGTGGTTACCCTCTCACCGAGGCCATCAACCTCCCTCCGCATCTCTCGGACCTCTCCAGCCACCTCCTGCTTTAGTGTTTGAAAATCCTCCCGCAGGGAGCCGAAGAGGGACTCAAGGAAGGATTTGGTAACCGGTGGTTCCCCTCCGCTCGCCCACTGGGAGCCACCTGGCTGGTTCGGAGATTGCTGCCCCCGATCTTGCCTCGCATTGCTCCTGCTCAACATGTCCGGCAAAGTACGCTCTCCCTTCTTGTTCCCCCTGTTGCCTGCCATTCTGCACGTGGGGGTGCACTCCTGGGTGGTCTGTGGCGCCGCTGGGCAACCGCTGGCACTCTCCTCGCTCCGAGCAGCCGCGTCCTCTCACCTCACCTCCAGAGAACCAGCGGGTCGGCCCTCACCACCGGCCAGACCCCCTAGCATTTCCGCGCCGCTATCTATGGTCCGTTCACCCCAGAGTTCGGCCTCAGCGGGCCCTTCAATCTAGGCACACGGCTAGCATTGGCCGTACCTCCTCTGCAGTCGGTATAATAGGCGTGAGCCCCCCAGGTCTTCCAGGCACCCAACAAACAGGGCGATCGCAACCAGCGCTTCCCTCCCTGCGGGGAGGTCACCTCTTGATAAGGCACAGCGAGTATAGGATTTCCAGTTCTTCAGGCCACACACGAGTAACCTGCCTGTACTCTCGTTGCCCTCGCACAGGAGGGGTCGCTTAGTCCGTGCTGTTCAATATGTCTCTGCACCCCTGCTGAATCAGGGCGGGCGTGTGCTATACAGTCTGCGCCGAGTCTGAACGTCACCCAGGCCCCTTTTGCTTGTACGCTAGCACAGCGATCAGGGCTGCCTTCAATGCAGGGCAAGTAAAACGAGACCCCCGCAGCAGTCAGGGAGGTCCGCCAGCTCCGAATCTGCCTCCAGGGCGCCGCCGGAGGTGCAGCCGCGGCGTCGCATGATGTCCCTTCCCCCCGGGTCTCCACCTCTCCTTCGGGGTTACTCGGCTCCTCAGGGATGCAGCGTGGCTCCACAGCGGCACCTCCAGCGGGGCCCGGCTGGTCGAGGGCGCCCCCCAGCAACGCTAAGGTCCGGTGTGCAGGCCGCAACCCCGGCCTCACGTAGCGCCCCGCTGCGGGGCCTGTACCTCAGCTCTCCGCCCCCGTGGGCCAGGCGGCCCGGACCACCGGGATCTCTCGTAGTATCGGGCAGGAGGTGCCGATACCGTCAGGCAGGTCCTGTAGCTCCGAGACACCCACTGGGCTGAGTTGCCGCCGCGAGGCGAGTCCCGGCTCCGCCTCCGGCCGGCGTCCAAACCCGCCCTCGCTCCCAGCAATGCCACCGGGATCGCTCGACCGCAGCCACAGGCGCTTTTGTCCCCCTGGGCAGTGGCACTAGGGTCCCTCGTCTTCGCCCTGCCGATTTGCTTCAACTTGGGGGGAGATCAGCGTAGTTCCTGCGACTTAAGGGCCCAGGCTCGGAGGAGCTTCTGGCGAGTGAGTCTACTCACTACACCATCTTGACCACGCCTATGTCCACTCTTTAGACATAAAAGAATAAAGGGACTATCTGAGTAGGAGTACTGGATTTAATACTTTGAATAACATTTATTGACAGTAAAAAATATTTGTGCTATTCTGTGGTTTCAGCCAGCCAAACTGTTTTGTTTAATTTGTAGAGCTTATGATGTCTTCCTCCAGATTGTTTCTCTTTTGATTGACCTAAACACCTACTGAAAGTCTCGAAACTTGTGGGTTTGCCCACTAACACCACTTTGTCTTGGTAATTATTTAATGCAATCCTGTTGAACAGGTGCAAGTTAACGGTGGATAATACATTCCAAATCCAGAATAAGATTTACGACATGTTGCAGGAGAGTTCTGTGCAGAGTATGGATAGCATAGACCCCCATTCACCGTTCTGTACCCTTCTTTTGTATTGCATTGGAACTGTTGAAATTGATTCCCTTCAGTCTAAATATAAGGGTAGGACAGTAACCGTGTCCATATATTTTGGACTGTTTCATCGGCAAACTAGTATTTCTATCTTCTGTGGTTCCCTTTGATGGCAGTTTAAAAGCAACATTTACATGTGCACCATACAAGAAATGTGTGTTTCTTTCCATGGGAAATTGTACTATAGTGTTTCTTAGGCCTCCAGTTTCTATATGCTTCTCCCAGAATGCATGATTGTTAAAAATAACACCAGACTAATCTGGCCCATCTTAAAAATGTGATCTAAAATCATTTTAACAGGGAATCTGCATTATTGTATGAATATCTGAATCATTGACCTCATCGTGGTGTTGTGCAGATGGCAGCAGAGAACGTGACAGTTTTCGGGTTGACCACCAAGAGTAATTAAAACGACTTTTCATGGAATTTATTTAGTCAGTTTGTTCACAGTGGCTCTGAAATTGAGATACAAAGAGTAAAAGAATGTTGCCTGGTTACGTGAAAGCTAGAACAAGTGAACTTCTAGTAATGCATTAGCTATGTAAATACTTTAAGTTGAAGGTAGATGTGAGGTTGAAGGAGATTTTGCAGGATATGCAATTAAATGTCTTGTAAAAAATAAAGCAGTCTTTACAGGTTCTTTGAGTACTGTTTCGTGTTACTGTAACTCGGGCTTTTCACTTAGGATTGTGTAACTGGAGTTGTTTAGAAAACAGATTTAGTTGGAATTCCATTTAGATCTGAACAGCTTTGTAAGTCAAATCCTGAACACTTAAACCCACTTGTTGATCTGGTGCATCTCATTTTCCAAATGAGCCTGTTAACGTTTGACTTATGTGCATAGGTTTGCCTTCATTCCCCTTCCCAGGACAGAATATGATCCGGGGTCGTGGGGGTGCCCCCAGGATGGGCCTGAGAAGAGGTGGCGTCCGTGGTCGTGGAGGCCCTGGCCGAGGTACACTTGGTAGAGGAGGTCCTGCTGGGCGTGGAGGAATTGGAGGAAGAGGTTGGTATTAAGACTTTCTCTCCTTTAGAAGGTGAATTGCATTATGTGCACAACATGTAGCTTCAAGGCTGCTTGCATGTTCTGTGGCTGCTTAAATTGGCTTTTATATGCTGTCTGTCATGCTGAAGATTCAGTTGTGCAGTATAGGGTGCTACAAAGGTTTATTGTGAAGCAGTAGCATCTGATGCTAGCTGTCTGAGGGCTGACGGTGCCCACTGCTATGGTTCTTATCACCAAAACCCTGGATGTTGTAGTTTATGGAAGTTAGTTCTGAGGAGCTGTTCATAGATCAAGAAGGTGAATTATACAGGTTGTCAATATACGATCTTGCATTACTTCAGGATTTATAAACTGTGTAGTTGTGATCCCACTAATGTTTACTATCCAAGGATGTCATAGGCCCTTTAGACTGCAAGGTACAGCCAGTCCCACTTTGAACTTTGAAACCTAGGAACCATGTTTACATATAATCCTAGTTTTGAAAGAAATGGTGCTGTTTACTAGCTTGACACCGTGACTACTTCCAAACGCATGTAAAATAAAGATCTTAGAGTGGATGCTAGGATGGGCTGCTTTATTAAAACATGCACGTTTTTGGCTCATCTCTTGCGCTCAGTGCATTGATACAGGTATGCACCATTTGGGGGAATGGCTTTGTATAAAAAAATATGGACCTATAGGAGGGGGGTTTCAAATAATTAAGAGCCCACCGTAAGAGAATCTGCAGCGTGAGAACGTAATAACACCAATGGATGTTCATGTAGAATAGTTACTTTGCTGCATAATTCAACATGTCTAATCAACCAATAATGAGGCATTACTGTTCTAATGTTCTTTTCTCTTTTTTTCTTTTTTTATTGTTTGGTCTTACCATCATAGTCTTGTATCTGTAAATTCACAAACGACAACTAATAATCTGGCAAACTGCCACCACGTGACTGTATTAGGTTTTGAATAACTAACACAGCCCAAGTAGGTGAGCCTTGCAATGGCTTGTTTTACTTTGAGCAATATTAATACCCCCAAACGCAAACGGACATATACTTAACTTCATCCAAACCTTACTACACTATCGGGTATCCAGATCAGTGGCTTCCATAGTTACAATCCACTAAGGTGTGCTACCAATGTTGCTGTCCGATCTTAGGAGGCGTTTTAAAGGGAAAGTGCGTTTGTTTCAGTTGCTTTAACGTCTGCTTGCAAATAGAGCATGAATCACGTAAATTAATGGTTAAAATGCAATTGCTTCGAAATACATAAAAGGAATTCCTTTTTCATCCATCTTCTTGCATTGGGAGTAAAATACCTCCGCTTCAAAATTCTTCTATGGAACCTCTGAAGAGGGGGATTGCAGAACTAAATCTGAAGGGCATCCTGCTATTCTAAACCCACACATAAATATTCTGGTGAAAGTGTTTCATAAACTTATTGAATGCAAATATGCATTGTTGTGCAATATTCTACATGATGCTGTTTTCAGGGCTGTGTACTTTCCAAATATAGCATTAATAACAAGCATTGGGTATAAACAAGTCTCCTTGTTATCGGAACAACATTTTATTTTCCAGAATTCATTTACTGTTACATTTCTGCTTTAATGATGTCTAAATCTCTGCCACCATTTGGGTGTTTGGAACGCATACATCTGCATTGTTTCTTTAGAGTGAGGCTAGAGGTTGAAGGATCTATTGCAATCGGCAACTAGAAAAGCTCGCAAGGATTGGGAGACTTGCTCATCCCTCCTTGTTCTTTCAAATTTTAGTGTGGAGAAAGGATATTGTGTATTTACTGTAGAGAGCAGGCAGAACAACAAGAACATAAGGTTTTAGACAGGGTTAGTGTGGATATTTAATCACTGTGGAAGAAGAGATCAATTCTATGATCAGAGTTGTGAATATGGCAGGTAACAATGCATTTCAAGGTTAACCATGAAGAAAAAGGAGAGTAGAGAGATAGGATCATCTTTGTTCCCTAAGTGAGTTATTCAAAGTCAGATTCTCTCACTGTCTGTCTGCCACTTTGAGGTAAAACGTGTGCCAATACTGCGATGAGCATTTTTTACTCCAGTATTGCAACTTCCTTAGGTTCACTTCCTTCAATCATTCCAGTCATCGAGATTGGAGTCCCCGGTACCATACAATAGCAATGCAATGTTAAAGATGTATGAAGGTCCTAGGCCCTTCAATTCTGCAACCTATCCTAGTCCATTTAAAAAGACACCAAACTAAGACTTCCTCCAATGAGGCAGCTTTGTGCTCTAGAACACTCCCTCTCCTCAGTTATTTCCTACTTGAATACTTTCAAGAAATATTTTAATATCTTGGTGCTGTGAAAGTATTTACCTTTTTGCCCATGTTTTTCCTCCTAAATCTGACTGTCTTCATTTTAAACCTCATGTCCGACAAGGAAAAGAAGTCTCTTCTTAGGCTGCAATACCTGCAGTAAAAAGAGACTTCACTCTGAAGACACTCACCAAGGCTGCATTTATTGCCTTTACCCAGATCATTCTGCCAAGGACTATTAGGTATGGCATACCTTTTCAACCAAAACTTTGAAGGAGAAAGAAAGGATGCTGATTTGGCTTCAGAAGCTCAAGACCAGAAAAGAGTCAGTTTCTGACTGTTAGTGAAGATTCCTCTCCGTCCTCTAGAAGATTTCATAAGAGGGAGACACCCCATTCCTGATAGTCCATTGAGCAGCCTAAGAAGCCTCAAAAAAGACCTCTCATGGACTTACAAGGGCCACAATTCTTCAGAATCTCCTCACAAATACAAGTTTTCTTCCAAAAAGGAGACAAAAAACACTGAGGGACTGGAGCTTGCCTCTGGAGTGTTCTAGGGGGCAAAGCAGCCTGATTGAGAGTAATCGAAGTTTGGTCTCTTGTTTAAATAGAATGATTGGTTGCAAAATTCAAGTGCCTAGGTCCTTCACGCTCTGGTATTAACATTGCATTACTATTGTGTGGTGCCAGAGACTCCCATCTCAACGACTGGCCTTGATCCAAGCATATAAATCTATGAAAGATTCCAATAGTGGAGAGCTACCTGTAACTGTAAGTAGCTTATTTTCTTCTTTGGAGTTGCATTGGGATGTGTTGATACATTTCATTTATCTGCCTGGTGGTCTGTGCTCGGCACAAATATAGTTTTGCTATGTGATTGATAGAAAAAAGATGTGTAGAGGGAAAAGGTTGCCATCCATTGACCTGGAGGTGCAAGGGTAGGTTCTAGGTTCCCAGTTGTAAAGACACTTTGTTTATAATATATGGAATATATCCGAGGTAGACATATTCTTTTTCAGCTGTCTGGCTAAACCCAGCATTCAAAGAACAGTTAATGCTGATGTATGGCAGACGGAATTGATTGTTGTGGATCCATCGGACCATAAATGGCCACTACAGCTGGGTCAGTTCTGTGCTACTTAATGAATTTGATCACTTCAATTTGTCTTAGTTGATACTTAAGCATGAGTGCATAGGACCTTTGACACTTTTTTACCATGTTGGTTTGGAGCCTCATTACGTGCTTACAGTATTGATTTTTCTCACTAGCCAGTTTAGATGCTTTTTAATTGACCCAATTGTTGCTTATTAATGTATTATGCTATTGTAACTCTTTACATGCTTTGGCTATTCATGCTTATTAATGTGTGCAGTCTTTCGGGATCTTTACTGGGTGGGCCAGTTGATTCTCACAGTGAGGTACTGTTAATGTGTTGGCTATCATTCATGGGGATAAGCGTACTCATTCCTATCGGGGGCATAGATCCTCCTCAAGGTTCAAGTCCATTGATGCTTTGACATTGGACCACCAAATGCCAAAATACCAGAGATTCAATAAAATAAGGGTGGGAGGGTCCAATGGTGCTAGTTAATGGATAATTTTAGTTTGTCTGACATCGAATAGTGCTTACAACAAACACAACCTCTAAAAGTAAATGGCAGCAGTTAACATGGCATCTTAGCTTTAACTCCCACAACTGAATTGTGTGTGAAGGGCAACAAGCATATAGATATGTATTGGTGTGGGTGGATGTGTGTTTTCTCTTCAAAATCCCTTGCCCAAAGTCATTGGTTTCCTTTAAAATCCTTAAACCTAGAGCACCTTTTGACCACGTATGCTTCTTCTCCCTGGTCTGTAAAGCCTGTGATGGACCTCTTCATCCTTGTATGGTAACAAATGCAGCCACCACCTAATCTACTCAAACAACTGTCCTATGAATCAAGATCCATCATTATTGTATGCACTCCCAGCACACTACTCTCCGAATGTATTGGAAGTGAAGAAGAGGTACATATACTTAACAACATTTTCATACTTTTCCTCTACCCTATACAAAAACTAGCCAAATCGATAATGTATCAATAGTGGTAGCTAGATGGGAATGATCTTTTTAAATGCCATTCGATTCTTACATGAACTTTGTAAGGAATGGTATTAGAAATGTTCTTGGGCCATAAACAAAGAGGTAAACTTTACAGCCAAGTGAACTTCAGATGCAGCGGCTGTATGCTGAATGATATTGCCATGAACTGCCTATAAACATTTAATGCCCATCAAAAAAATCAAATCTGGCATTCACTTTTTTCTATTTATCCAATTCTGCCTAAGGTAGGTATAAAACCGGAGCAAATGAAGGCAGCAACATCATGGTGGCATGCTCCAGGAGAATACTTTATAATGACAGAATAATTAGGTGACCAAACAGTTTAGAGCATCGTAAGAGGAGCAGATGTGTGCCTTCAAATATTATCTCTATAGTGCAGTTACCAGTGTCACTGCTAATACAGAACGAACGTTGCCTTGATACCTCGGACTACAACAATTCCTAATAGAGAATTTTTGGAATCCTTAAATACATTTGTCTTTATCCTTGAATCTTTCTTGGCAAAAACTGCAAGATAATAATGGTCTTGTATTGGCAATGCTCTGCTTGGCATGTCCGCTTTGGAAAACGTGATAATATAAACAGCAGATTTAGGCATGTCATGTGGGGGTCCTGTCCACATGTGAGGATGTGAGACAATCCTGGATGGAATGCCTTTTTAGGTTTAGCCTGGGCAGCGCATGCGCTACTGCAGGGCATGCAGTAGTGGAGTATGGCTTTGAAGCCTTGCCCACTCTCTGCCCATATTTTTAACTGACTTGGGTCATTGTCCTTCGTAAACACTGGCTTTAGAGTAGTTAGTGTTCTTGTTAGTCCCTCCTTGTTACCGCTTTGTTTGCATTTACCTTCCATAACGACTGGACCTTATACAGGTGTTACATGCACTGCTTTATAAGTCGGTGAGCACTATTTTATTCAATGCGCTTCCCCTATTCCAGCCTCCACCTAGCCGCACGAAGCCAATTTTTGTTTTAATTTCTGCTAATGGCGGTCGGCTTTAACTATAGTGGCTGCTGTTTTTTTATTTATTTTAGCAGCGCGGACGGTATTTAGTCTACTAGCACCCATGTGGCACTTACACATTCATAGAGGCTTCGCCCCTTTCTTTACACAAACCGTACGCAGCCAATATTAAAATGAGTGGCATGGGCACTTTTACTAAAAAGAAATCTGTTTGTCAACTTGATAAACAGATAGTTTTCTTTTTGTCAAAGCCCCTATGTCATGGTTTCACTTAAATGTCAGACATGCCCCTTTCTTTAAACGTGGCTTGTTTTAAGGAAGGGTCACAGCCTTCATAAATGTGAAAGTGCCCCATGGGCACCGATTTTAAAAATAAAAAAAAAATTAATTGCAGTGCAAAAGGTCTTGCATTTACAGGAGTTTAAGCTGTTGCATTGCCAATATCTTAAACTCTCGTTAATGCGAGACCTATTGCATTGCAATGCTTGTTTTGGTGAAGCTACTGGTAAATTATGCAAACTGCCTTTTGGTGTAAAACTATCTGTTCGAGGCATGTGAGCTGTAGATCACATGCTTTGCATAGCCTGCCATCTCTCCTCCTTTGGGTGATAGTGCGCATGGGCATCAACTCGATTGTGTGAATTGCGGCGCTCCGGTTCAACAGTTTATCGGGTTCCCCTCGACACACAATCCACTACCCTCAATGGTATTGTTTCTCCATCGCGTTATCCATTCTCCGCATATTGTTTGGATTCAAAGTCTTTGATCACAAAACTCGTGGAGGGCCATTGGGCCTACCCGCGTCTGGCTCGCTAGCAGTCAATGGAACGGACTCCATTCAAACTCTGTCCCAGGTTTCGTGCTAAGTTTCCACCCACTGACTTGCACGAAGTGTGCAACTTGTGTGCTTGTAACATGACGAACAGGACTGCGACGCGTGCCGATCATTTCAATCTAATAAGACGCTCCATGATAGCCAGGCTTGACGTCGCGAAATGCAACAACAAAGTGGCTCCACACTGGACATCTTCAGGTGAAGATTCCTTTCCAGAATAGTTTCACGCTCAAGGAGCTGAAGAGTAAGCAGAACACATCTCCGTGTCTGAGGCCAAGGCTGACTCCGTCATGGAAGAACAGGAGCAAGTTACATCGGGTCAGCGTACCGTGATTACAGATACCCCCTTGTCCCAGCACTTGCCAAAGAAAAAGGCTCCAGTCCTTCCTCTGCCCTTGGACCAAGGTCGGCACTGAGGAAAAGTTTCGGACGCCCCGCACTCTGTCCTGGTGCCCAAACACAATGCAAAGCCTTCCTGCTCAGGATCGAGTCGGACACATGCCGGTGCCAAACAGAAACAGTCGTCGAAGAATGTTGTTGTTGCCATCCCCTCGCTTCCGAAGAGTAACTTTTCGGAGCCGAAAACTTCGGAGCCAAATTTATTTACGCTGAACATCCTTAATGACTGGAACCCAATCTCCACTGAGGACACCATCCGCCTGATGAACTCCATCCACTCAGGATCCCCCACAGACCCATGCCCTCACCACATCTTCAACAAAGCAGATTCCATCATAGCACCACACCTCCGAGACGTCATCAACTGCTCCCTCAACTCCGCCACCTTCCCGGAAAGCTGGAAACACGCCGAACTCAGCGCCCTTCTGAAAAAACCCACAGCTGACCCCACCAAACTCAAAAACTACCGCCCCATCTCGCTCCTTCCATTCCCGGCCAAAGTCATCGAGAAAGCTGTCAACAACCAGCTCGTCGCCTTCCTCGAAACCAACAAATCCCTCGACTCCTCACAGTCCGGCTTCCGAGCCAAACACAGCACTGAGACCGCACTCATCGCAGCAACAGACAACATTCAAACTCTACTGGACAATGGAGACACAGTCGCCCTCATCCTCCTCGACCTCTCCGCAGCCTTCGACACAGTCTGTCATAGCACCCTATTACAACGCCTCAGAAACATCGGAATCCAAGGAAAAGCACTGGAATGGATCACCTCGTTCCTTGCCGGAAGAACTCGGAGAGTCCGCCTCCCACCATTCAAGTCTGAGGCCACTGAGTCATTTGCGGCGTGCCACAAGGATTTTTCACTCAGCCCCACCCTCTTCAACGTATACATGAGCCCCCTCGCGGCCATCGCACGCCAACACAACCTCAACATCATCTCCTACGCTGATGACACTCAACTAATCCTCTCTCTCACCAAAGACCCTAACACCGCCAAAACCAACCTACATGAAGGAATGAAAGAAGTAGCTCAGTGGATGAAGCACAGCCGTCTGAAACTGAATTCAGACAAAACAGAAGTCCTTATCTTAGGTACCTCCGCCTGGGACGACTCTTGGTGGCCAGAGGCCCTTGGAAAAGCACCCATCCCGACGGACCACGCACGGAACCTGGGCGTCATCCTGGACTCATCACTCTCGATGACCAGACAAGTCAACGCCGTTTCATCATCTTGCTTCAACATTCTTCGCATGCTCAAAAAAACATTCCGCTGGATCCCCACCGAAACTAGAAAAACGGTCACCCACGCACTGGTTACAAGCCGCCTGGACTGCGGAAACACCCTATACGCCGGTACGACCGCAAAACTTCAGAAAAAACTCCAACGCATCCAGAACGCATCAGCCAGACTCGTACTAGACATCCCGCGTAAAGAACACATTTCTGGTCACCTGAAAAACCACCACTGGCTTCCCGTCAATAAGAGGATAACATTCCGCCTCCTAACCCACGCACACAAAGCACTTTACGAACTTGGCCCCGAATGCCTCAACACACGACTTTCCTTCTACACCCCCTCCCGCCAGCTACGCTCTTCCAGCCAAGCCCTTGCTGCTGTACCTCGCATCAACAAAACCACCATGGGAGGAAGATCCTTCTCCTACCTGGCAGCGAAAACCTGGAACTCACTTCCCATTCACCTTCGCCTCACTCAGAACCACCCAGCAATCAGAAAGCAACTTAAAACCTGGATATTCGACAAATAATTCCCCTCCCTTCCTCAAGCGCCTTGAGACCCTCTGGGTATGTAGCGCGCTATATAAATTATTTGAATTGAATTGGCAACTACGGTGCCTAAAGGAAAAAACTACCATCAAAAGAACCTCGTTTTGATGTTCTGCCTGCAAACACAGATCCGAAACCAAAAGAACTGCTCATCCGTCTAGACACTGGCCATATTCACGTTAAACTACCAGAAAAGAGAATGGGCCTACAGGAGGACTACCACATTCCTTTAAAGCGCAAGAATGTTGCTACTAACCCTTCCCCTCCTTACATTGCACCTCTTTCACCCACTAACCCAAATTTGCTTATCACACTCACAAATTCTCCACAACCACTATCGCCTGATCCACAAGATGAGGGGGATGGGGGTGAAGATAGGCCACAGGACATTAATGACCCATGGGAGGACTAGGACACAGATCCTAACACTGACAATGATCCGGATCTATACCCTTCCAAACCCTCACCACCCAACGACAACATAGGGTATATAGAACTACTTAATAGGCTGCTCATTACCATTGGGTTGAATTACACAAGGCGGCTCTTGAGGAGGATTTCTTGTTCGAAACTTTAAGTTCCTCTCAGAGATCTACTCAAACATTACCTATGCTTAAACATGCGGACAACATTTTTAAAGACCCTGTGTGGGCAAGAATGATTATGCCCAGGGTAGAGAAAGTACAAGCCAGCACCTACTGACCCCACTTACATCAAGGGTAAATGTAAATTGATACTTGTATAGCGCACTACTCACCCGCAAGGGTCTCAAGGTGCTTGTACGAATACCGCTGTGGAACCCGTCCTGGCTTTCCCTGTGAGGCGTCCACTCCTGGGCACCCCCAGGGTGGAGGCCAGGCATCCTTAGCGTTGTGGGGGCCGTTGTAGAGATTAAGCAAGCTATTGCTCAGAGTTGCAGAGTGGGACTCTATGATTAGAATAGGCACCGAGGCGAGAATTATCAGGTCCGTGGAATTTTGAGCCCAAGACCCGCCGAGGCGGGGAATTGAACCCTGGTCCCAGGCTAGACCTCTGCATCAGGGTCTGCCGCTCTAACCATTGAGCCACACTTCTCCGCAGGGTCAGCTTCCATTTCCATCTTGTAGTTTCCAACATTCGCAAGAAAGCAAATTCACAAACCACAGGTGAGGCCCCTCCTCTTGATAAAGAATCAAAATTAATTGAAGCCTCGGGCAAAGGAGTAGCATCACAAGCAGCCAATTATTGGTGAATTGCAAATGTACAGCTCAATTAGCTCGCTATGACAGAGCTAATTACGATGAGCTAGAAAAATTAATGCAGTTTCTGCCCGACGAGCACAAAACAAAGGCCAATGACCTCATTCGGGGGGGGGGGGTAAATGAATCACTAATAAAGACACTGAGGTCGCCAAGTCCATGGGGGCTTTGCAATTACCTTACAATAGGGGATCCTTTTGTCACTCCTTTTACAGGGGTGGCTCCAAAAACATTTCACAAGAAAATCCCTCCTCCTCTTACAAGGACAATAATGAATCTCCCAGGTTACTTTAGAAGTGGATTTAGAGGTAACAGTAAGGGAAGAGGCAGAGGCAACTCAATACGCACTTCCCCTGCAAACACCAAACAGTGACTTCCTTCTGCTACCCCTGATCATTCCACTCCTGTCTGGGGACGTCTCTTCCAATTTCTACCCGTCTGGAATACAATCACCTCAGACATATGAGTTCTACAAATTATCCAATATGGTTACGGCCTGGAACTTAAACACTCCCCCAAACATTTCTCCAAGGTCACACGCAATGTCGCAAGAACCTCTCAACCTTCGCAATTGAGAAGTTCTCTCCCTGTTAGAAAAAGAAGCTATAGAACCAGCCCCATTACAATATCAAGGGGCTGGTGTATACTCCCTGTACTTCTTAATTCCCAAGAAAGACTGCCCTCTCAGGCCTATACTAGACCTCCGAGACCTGAATCTATACATTCAATCGAATCACTTTCATATGGTAATACTCCAACAAGTGCTCCCGCTCCTTCAACAAGGCGACTTTCTGGACTTAAAGGACGCCTACTTCCACATCTCTATACACCCTGATCACTGCAAATACCTCAGGTTTGTGATAGCGGTCCAACTTTATCAATTCAAGGTGCTCCCATTCGCAGTCTCTACCGCACCAAGGGTTTTCACCAAATGCCTGGCAGTAGTCGCAGCTCATCTACGAAGACAACACGATCATGGCTTCCCATACTTAGACGACTGGCTTATAAAAGCCAGCTCGCAACAAAGCGGCCTACGACACACTCTAAAAACAGTGAAGCTGCTTCACAATCTTGGATTCACAGTAAATCTGTCCAAGTTCCATCTCCAACCCTCCAACACACAAGCGTACTTAGGAGCCACTCTAGATACACAAGGCTCTGGCCTACCCCAATCCAGCCAGAATCCTCAACATACAGACTCTACTATGTCAGTTTCAGCGTCAACACTCCTTGCCAGCTCCAGTGTTCATGCAGTTACTAGGGATGATGGCGTCTTGCATCCTAATAGTACCTTATGCAAGACTTCAAATGCATCCCCTTCAGGGATGCTTAGCACGTCAGTGTAACCAGTCTCTGCGTCAGTTATCAGATCTAGTGTTGGTGGAAGGCCGCACTCATCGCTCTCTGCAGTCATGGAATCCACAAAACCTTTTCAAAGGGCAGCCCTTCATCGACCCGGTTCCACAGACAGTGCTAGCAGCAGGCGCATCGCTCTCTGGTTGGGGAGCTCCTCTCCAAACTCTCTCAATTCAGGGCATGTGGAGCCTGCCGCAAAAGCATCTTCACAATCATCTAGAGCTTCTAGCGATTTTTTTTCTAGCGCTCAAAGCATTTCAAGTTCATCTAGTAGGCAAAGCTGTCCTGATACATACAGACAACATGACAGCAATGTACTACATACAGAAAGGGGGGGACACATTCTCCCCAGCTGTCACAACTAGCACTGACCATCTGGAGGTGGGCCAAAAGTCACAAAATGTATCTCCTCTCAGAAAGCCTTCCAGAAGTAGACCATCAAATAGCCGATCTACTCAGTCGACAAAGACAACAGATCCACAAGTGGGAACTCCGCCCTAGAGTTTTCCTCCCATTCTTTCAGATGTGGGGCTTCTTGCACATAGATCTGTTCGCCACACACCTAAACGCAAAATGTCCAAGCTTCACATTGTTATCCATACCCATTGTCCCGAGGCAATGCACTATGGATGAATTGATCAGGGATATTTGCCTATGCTTTTCCGCCTCTACCACTCATTCCATGAGTGGTTCGAAAGCTCAGACAGGCGTCCCTGACACTAATCCTAGTTGCTCCCACATGGGCCCATCAACCCTGATTCACCACCCTGTTGGAGCTCTCATTAGTTCCTCACCAAAAACTACATCTTGCACCCAATCTTTTCACGCCGAGCAGTAGAGAAATAAGACATCCAGATCCCAGTTATCTCAACCTTGCAATCTGACACCGGAAGTCTT
Organism: Lissotriton vulgaris; assembly: GCF_964263255.1. Classification (NCBI taxonomy): domain Eukaryota; kingdom Metazoa; phylum Chordata; class Amphibia; order Caudata; family Salamandridae; genus Lissotriton; species Lissotriton vulgaris. The sequence goes on along the minus strand of NC_141700.1, from coordinate 132,093,114 downwards.
AGTTTGGCTACCTCAGTCTTCCGCCAGACTGCATGAACATTATCAGAGAGGCTAGACGTCCTACCACAAGGGCTTGCTATGCAGCAAAGTGAAAGCGATTTGTGATTTATTGTAATAACAATCCAATCAACCCGCTTGATGCTTCAGTTCACAACATTATATGCTATTTACTACATCTACAGCGTTCAAATTTAGTGTACACATCCAGATGCTTACATCTTGCTGCAATAGCTGCATACTTCAAAATAAAAGTCTCTCTTCTGAGTGCCTGTCATTAAGGCACTTATGGAAGGACTTAAGAGTCATTCCCCAAGACTTGCACCTGCTCCAGTGTGGAATCTCAATATTGTCCTCACCAGAATGATGGGTCCACCCTTTGAGCCATTGCACAGATGGGACCTGCAATTTCTCACTTGGAAGGTAGTTTTTCTCATAACTATCACATTACTGAAGAGAGAAGGTGAGCTTCAGGCACTAACCATAGAAGAACTATTTTTACAAGTACACCAAAACAAAGTGGTTCTTTGGCCTAACCCTACATTTCTACCCAAGGTAATTTCTGCCTTTCATATCAACCAATCTGTTGAGTTGCCTGTGTTCTTCCCTCAACCAGATTATGTGGCAGGACGTGCTCTACACACCAGACGTTAAAACTGCTTGGCCACACTAGCTTGCTGTCTTGCTAACACATCTACACAATAGTGTTTTGTGAATGTGTGAGGTGTAGACCCATGTCGCAGCTTTTCAGATGTCCTCTATGGGGATATTTCCTAAGAAGCCCCTAGTTAGCGGGTGGAGTGCGTTCTAGGGGCAATTGTTAATGATTGTTTTGCTTTTGCATAACATGTCTGAATGCATTTGACTATCCTCTGTCCAATACCCGATTTTGATATGGGATTGCCTTTATGAAGTGGAGCGAAAGACATTTTTTTTCGTCATACGGAAAGGTTTTGTCCTTTCTATATAATAGAGTAATGCTCTTTTACGTGCACTATTTCAAACTACTGCAACAGCTACGGGTTAGCCACCGCTTTGCGAGGTTACTGCTATATAGTCTATGCAAAGCATATGATCTACAGCTCACATGCCTCGAACGGAAAATGATACTTACCCAGTATACATCTATTCTTGGCATGTAGAGCTGCAGATTCACATGCGCCCACTCGGGTACCTATACCTGTTGCAGTGATATCTTACTTAGATACATACACATGGACATCTCTCTATTCTACTACTCTTACTAACTCCATTATCACCCTGTGAGGGAAAACAATCTAACAATAGAGTTGATGCCCATGCACACTATCACCGAAAGGAGAGACGGCAGGCTATGCAAAGCATGTGAATCTACAGCTTTACATGCCAAGAACAGGTGCATACTGGGTAGGTAGCATTTTCCTTTTACTTGACTATGGATTAAAAACGCTCAGAAGTGGGTCATTCACTGCATCTTCTCAAACGTTTTGGTTCTATAAAGTACTGAAAGGAATCCGAATTTTAAGAGCTAATAAAACTATACGAATTGGGACACTTTTCTTTACTTCCTCGTGGTTGTTGGAAAAACAAGCCAGTGTCTGATCCCTTATGGACACTGGCATGCTGCTGTGTGCTTCCTTAAAATACATGTGACGTTGCTAGCCTTAGGAAAAGGATACAAACCGTGTCTGACTCATTTCTAAGGCGCAGATGCATAGTTCTGTACCCCAGCAAGGAGCCATATGCTCTTTGGGATTTTAATATCCTAAGAGAAATCCACAGTGACTGGCTCTTTACTTTTTTACAGGGGCTTGTACATTTAGCTCCTCCGCTTAAATCTTTCGTTAATGTCTGCTGTGTTACTCTGGGCCTAGCAACTCCACTCCTCTGCTATCTAGAAAGTACATATCAGGACTGTAGGCCTCTGAGGATTATTCCCATTTTGCGTGCAATACGATCATACAAATACAGGGCAGATTTTTCAAAGTTATTTATATGCATGAAGGATTGTTAGGTCCCTGTCTCTATAAACAGAACCTGTCTGAGCATGTGGCATGAGTGGAATTCTGGGACCAAGGGACACGCAGATGAGAAGGAAAAAAATTGGGGATCTGTGCAAAATGTGAACTTCAGTATATGTACACAGAGCATAACAAAAAACAGTCTCAACCACCAGCGCAAGAAATGAAGGACCATGTACACGATGGTCCTTTCCTTTCCTGCACTGTAGGTATACATTACAAGAGTGGTGCAAGTGGGCTGAGGCTCGGGAATAAAACCGGTTTACAGTGCAACAAAAGAAGTGTGAGGCAGAAAGTAAAAGAAGGCAGGCTCCTGAATAAAGGATCACTTGAAAAACTCAGTGAACAGTGCTTTAGGAAAACAGGTTTTCCTTCTAGCATGGAAGAAGACTGTGCAGATGGCAACTTGTTCGATTTTGTCTGGTTCACCTAGTAGAGCACTTTTTCCTCTAATCTCAGCAAAAATACATTGTTGTTCGTCTGAGCTCCACCAGGGCCATTCGAACCACTCCGAACCACTGTGATGGAGAGTTCCAAAGCATAACAACTGTGTACGGTACTACTCGAAATGAAACTGCTCATTTGTTTTCAATTTATTTTTAAATGTAGATCATTGAACAATAATTAGCAAGATTGAATGTACTTATTACTTTTATCAAAAAAACTAGCGGAACGTTGCATAGTTGATTAACTGAGTGATAGTTTGTAACGTTTGCTAACCATTATCGTGTTAATTTGTTGGCACTCGTGCTAGGGTATCTAGGTCTGTTGGTGCTTTCCCAGTTTTTGTGGGTATGATAAGTCTGTGACTGCAGTCTGACTTGGTAATCATTGGTTTGTATTACAAAAATGAATTAAATGTTCCTGTTTACAGGTCGAGGTGGCTTGGCGGGCCGTGGAAGGGGTGGATTTGGTGGTCGTGGCAGAGGAAGAGGACGTGGAAGAGGAGCTGTTCGCCCTATACTGACAAGAGAGCAGCTAGACAACCAGTTGGATGCTTACATGTCTAAAACAAAGGGGTATTTGGATGCTGAGCTGGACGCTTATATGTCTCAAACGGACCCCGATGCCAATGACTGAGCTGTTCGCCTTGAAGTTAATTAAGACAAAACTAAAACTGTAGGTAGCCATCCACCTTCTTATGTGTGCTGGAAGGGTCAGCACACATACATGTGGCTTTTTATTCTACCACTCGGGTTTTAGTGTTGTCCCTGTATTTTGATACTGTATGTTTGAGACATTCTTTTTTTTTTTTAATATATATATTTTTCTTAAACCAAACCCTTCGACTGTTGTAACAGTGTTGGATGATGCCCATCTGTAATACCTGGAAGCTTTATTTTCCCATTCGGTTCGGAGACATTGGAACAGTTTAATTCCACTACGACTGGGGTTCCCTGGAAGCTTGACCCGAGCAATGCAGCTGTGGTGCTTCTGGGAAGTGCACGCTAGTACTGGAAATGCAGCATTTTTTTTGTTTGTTTTTTAAACCAGAGTTTTCCGTTTAATAATACATTTTGACTTGAATTATGATTTTTGTTTTTATTGCAATCGACATAACTGAACCCCAGCCCTGTCCAGGTGTAACATCACCAAGATGATTGCAGCATTTTCCTTCCTTTCCTATTTTGGGAGGCGACCGTTCTGTGACAGTTATTTTTATTGCATTTGCAGGACTTCATTTCCTTGACTTCTTTGGATTATGATCAAGGAGTAACTAACGCCAAAGGCACTATTCTCTCACAACCTGGCAGTGGGGCTATGGCTTTGTGTTAAACATATTTAGAAAATTGAAGGATTTGTGAATCTTGAATGACTTATCCCCAATCCCCTTTTTTGTTATGGTTTTTTTTTTTTACCCTGACCATTATATTTCAGTACCCTTTGATGGTATCCAGCTAGGTTCCCAATGTGGGGTCTGGTTGTTAGCGTTTGACAGTCAGGAGAGCTTCACTGAGTTCAATAGTTTGACCATTCTGTAACCTTTTAATATTCTCATTTGAGTTCCTGGTTTATAACAAAGAAATTCTTCTTAAATTGATACATGTTTTCCATCATTGTACATGTGATCAGAAGTATTTTTGTTGCGTGGTGGAAAACTGAGGCTCTGTCCTCTCATAGCTAACCATCACTGTCGAGTTGCATGATTGCTATGTTTTTGGTCAGAGAAATAAGTCTGTCCTGTGTTACATTTTTTCAGAAACCACTGTCCCTGAAGTCCATCTTATTCATGTGGGAAAAAAATAAATTGAATCAGAGTTTCAATATGTTAGTCAGTTGTTGTGTAGTTCATGACTTGCATGGATGGAAAGCTGTTTTTGGGGCATGTGATTTACTTTTTTTTTTACTGAATCTGTTTTAGATCTGCATATGCATTATTCAGGCATCATGAATAACGAGGCTCTATTCTAAATTACCCCACACTTTTTAATGTAGCACTGGTAAATTACTTGGCCTTTTGATGCTTTGAGCTGAAATCGGCGTTTCTTATTTATGCAGTGTTGCTTGGTATACTATGTCGGCAATGCACACAGAAATCCTCCCAGATTGCCCTTTCCAAAAATTACAGCTGGCAACATACACCAAAAAAACTAACCATTGCAACACACTTACAACCAAACATTAAATGAAAGCATCACAGTACTGGAGATTCATTACAAAGAGTTTAATAACGGACTCCAGCCTGTAAGGGAATCCTTGAGTCCAAAGAGTAAAGGTACTCAATTTTCAACAGTGCTGGAGGCCATCCCAGTTGCAACACACTGCTATATGAATTTGTCGTAATGTAATGCATTTTGGGAATGAACCAGTTATGGCAGAACTTTTGAATTTCTGGCTAACGTATTACAGTATAGTCACTGTAGTTAGGTTAACACTGTAACTTGATCCTAAAAAAAACAGATGTTCAATGCCTTGGTGTTGCATTCCAAGTCTTCGCCACCAAGGATAAAAACTAAATCAAATAATTCAGTGGACTTTGGCTTGCAGAACAATTTTCTGATTTTGTTGAGGAATCTAACTAGTGTAATTTCTTGCTAATCTTACAAAGTCTGTTTCTAAAGTTGTGTAAACTTTGCCCCCAAAAAACCAGAAGCCTGCAACATCATAGATCGAGAAGTCATCAGAGCACAAATCCATGGAATTCTTTGCAAATAAAATAAGGGAAGGGTCAAGCTAAAATTTAAACCTGATTTAAATCCTAGTATTTCTATGAAAAAAATCAAGCTACATGATATTTAAAGGAAGAAATTGCTTGAAGTTCTAGGTGCCAGGAAGTCCTTGGGTGCTTTCTCACAGTTTCAAAGTAGAAATGTAGAAAAGATTTTGGTAGTAACCTAATTTTGAAGCCTTGGAATTCACTTTTGGTGAAAGGAAGCAATGTTTTTTTGAGGCTTTCTGTTCATCCTGAGACAGTTGGAGATGCAAAGCAGCTTGCACTTTTGCCTTACCCTGTGTCTTTGAAGCATATTGGAGCAAATCAGGAAGCAGTTTGTTGTGCTGAGGCATGAATTTCCGTGCAGATGGTGCTTTGCTTGAGTGGAGATGCAGTTTTACAATGAGTGAAATAAATCCAGACAGGAGCCTAAAGGCACTTCACATCAATGTTGGTGGTGAGCAGTTAGCATGGTCACTTTTGTTGGTGAACATTGAAAAAAAGCTTCAGTAGGGCAATCCGGCGGGTATTTGTCCAACTGGAGAAAGGAAACTGCAGAGACAGAAGATCAGTTACCAACAGTACAGCAAAGCCACATCATTCAGTGGCAGGTGAGACTGGAGAATTTGAAAGAAATATCATACCTTGGTCCAGAGTGGGCTCATAAGAATCCAACAGTTTGTGACAGAATGCCTGAGCTTGAAAAGAGTGGTCTCGGCAGAGCAGTGGGCCACTTTAATTGTGTGTTTCAGAGCATATTTTGTGTATCTTGTTCTTTATAGTGGAGTTTTACCTTTCCAGACGATTCATGGTAATGGACACAGTGGAAATTCTGTCTAATCACTAGCGCTTTGCACACTTGTTGGATTGGAGAGGATATAAAATGGGGGCACCCCAAGGCTAGGGATGAAGTCTATCAGTAATTACATAGACATTGTAATGGTTTCTCCACAGGTACATGGATAAGCCTCTCCCAACTGGAAAACTTACAATGGATTCAATGAGAGTGAGGCCCCAAGACTGTGTTTTGAAGCCTCTGTAAGATGGCTCTGCAGCAATAGAGGGCATGCAGGGTGGGAGCCCTGCTGCTGCAGGGGCGCAAAGACAGAGGAATAATAAACAGTAGGCTTCTGATTGCTATTATTCTACACCAATACTTCAAGAGCATAACCACTTTCATTCATGGCAATCTAATGTAAAAGGATTTGCTGTTATCAGGAAACCCTTGTGCGTGTACCCGAAATGGTTCCTCTTTCACCGCCACAAAGGCTTGCTGTACCTACTCAGTCCAATGCAAGGCTGGAGTGAGTGCTTTCTCATATAATTTTGTAGAGTTAGACAATAGCAGCAAATATAACAATCCCTTCTCTACAGTATCCTTCAATAACCCGAATATAGTGCACAAGGGAGTAAAAGCTGTAATCTATTTGATTTTACTTATTCAGTATAGAAAATTGGCCTTGGTGTTGCATGCACATAACTGTTCCAGAGTGGAGAGTTCTGAAACAATCAAGGTGTCAAGACGTTTTGAAGCTGGGCAGGATGCGTGGAACTTAATATAAACCCTAGTGTGATCCTCTGTGTTTTGCTTTCTGCCAAATTGGAAAGCGGAAACATACTGCCTTTCCATTTGTATAAGGATGTAAAAAGATGGCAGGGCACAAGTCTACTATGGTGAACCATCGTATGGTGGTTGGGATGCAAGAAGTATGTTGGCTGGGTCAGGTACTACTGTGAAGCTAAGGATAACCACATTAATCGGGAAGAGGTCATGGGCCAAGCGATGCACATTCTTGCCTGTTTTTTTAATCGAGGCTCTGCCTATTGCAAGTATAGGGCACTAGGATATCATGCTTAATCAAATTGGAAAGAGCAGGGTGACTTCCAACTTCAGCTTTAGGACACAAGGGGATACGAGGCAGGTTCTTCCTAGCGTTTACATGATCTTGATGGTTTCAGTTGAGAGAACATATTCAACATAATGTGCATGACTAGACCATATACATTTACATGAAGGAACTTCCCTACGTAATTTACTCAAACCTTCGGACATTTGTGTTTCATATTCAACTTTTTGATTGTAAGATTCACATATCTGAAAGAGACACGTTAGTGATAGATTCCTTACCTTAGAATATCCCCAGGCGTTAGACTGGATCCGGAAATTTTTGCGTAGCAATACCCCTGCGCGTCGGTAGGCGTCGTCCGCGGCTCCATGTCAGTCGTCGGCGTCGTTAGCGTTGGAATGACGTCGTCGGAGTACTTAGACGCCCCCCATGCGCGCTGACGTCAGTTCTTCTTTTTTCCGCGCCAGCTAGCGCAGATCCGGAGAAGCTCTACCCCTAGTCATTTTTTGACTGAACTTTTTGATCATTTCTTTCTTCGAGTCTTCGACTCTATTGATGCCGGTAGGGATGCCCGGGTTCAAACCCTGTTCGAAGTGCGACCGACTGATGTCGGTTACGGACCCCCATCGCCGGTGCCTGAAGTGTCTAGGCCTCAACCACGACGACCGCACCTGCTCCGACTGCCGGGCCTTGACGTCTAAAGCTAGGCGGGAGCGGTCCCGCAAGCGACTCTAACTCCGGCAGTCGGCCCTGCGCCGTTCCAGGACCCCGTCCCGGTCCCACGGGAGGTCGAGGGACCGGTCGCCGGGTCAGAGTCATCGCAGCTCCGGGAGTGGACATCGGTCGTCAGGCTCCAAGTCCTCAGGTAAGAGGCATGAGAGGTCGGAACGACGTCATCGCTCCTCCGACCCACCCAGACGCTCGCACGATGCGGCAGGGGGTTCTGGCGGCACCGCCCACGCGGCTCCGAGGGAGTCGCAAGCGTCGCCGCCTGCCCCACACCTTCGGGTCCCTGGGCACGGCGCGACGCCGGAGGAGATCGAGCGTTACCTCATGGCCATGAGGACCCTCCCTCCTCTGCCGGGTTCCGCGGCGCCTACGGGCCCAACGGTCCCGGCTGGAGGCCCTAGCGGGTCGGGCGCTTCGGCCCAAACGCCGTTGGGTGCTTCGGTCCCGGCGCCGCAGGACCTCACCGGATCCGCTTCCCGATCCGGCGCCGACCCCACAGGTGTCGCCCCCGGCGCCCACTGTGGACGCCGTCCCCAATGTTCCCTCCGGTCCGACTCTGGCGCTGGAACGGCGCCGCTTCCGACGGCCTTTGGAGATTTTTATTTCCATGAGGGGGCCCCGTTTGTTAATCCTGCCTTACAGGAAACGGGTGATGGGGGAGATTGGGCGGGGTCTGAGGTCCCTCTGGCACTGGAGTGCCAGTCTCAACAGGACTGGACATATGAGCTTGGGGGAGGCCAGTGGTATTGACACTTCGCCAGACACTGGATTTGTCTCCCCTCCGACCGTGGCTTCGGAGGAGGGGTCTGCATATAGTGTAGTGTTGACGAGGGCGGCCAAGGCCTTACAGCTTGAGCTCCCCGGTGCGGCCGTGAGTACTAACCTCCTCACTGAGGTCCTCAAACCGCAGACAAGCTCCAGCGAGCCTCTGCTGCCGTTCAATGAGGCTATATGTGACGTTCTTGTGGGCCCTTGGTCCAAGCCCGCCACAGGTCCGCCTGTGGATAGGAATGTGGCCAAACGCTACCGCCCGGCCCTGGGCGACCCTTGCTTTTTGTCCACCCATCCCACCCAGAGAGTCTGGTTATCCAGGCCTCTACTTCCCAGACCGCATTCCTGTCGGCTCCGCCCGATCTGGAATCCAAGAGATTTGAGCAGTTCGGGAAGAAGGTGTTTTCGTCCCTAAGCTTAGGGCTGCGGTCTGTCAATACCGCCTGTCTCTTGGGCCACTACACCCACACCCTGTGGGACGCGGTTGCGGACGTGCTGTCACAATGTCCGGAGGAGGTCCGGGCTAAACTCGATCAAACCCTTGTGCAGCGCGATATTCCATCCGGTGTGGGCTGGATACCACGGACTCACTGGGCAGGGCGATGGCAACGACGGTGGTGGTTCAACGCCATGCCTGGTTGAGGACCGCCAACTTTTCGGCCGATGTCCAGGCCACACTTCTGGACATGCCGTTTGATGGCCGTCGCCTCTTTGGCGACAAGGCAGACCATGCGCTTGAGCGTTTTAAGGACTCTAGGGCTACGGCCAAGTCCTTGGGCCTCTCTGCCACACGCCAGCAATCGGTTGCCTTTCGCGGCCAAGGAAGGGGCGCCCCCACACGTGCTGCCAGCCACGCGCCGCAGAATGTTCAACAGCGCGGTGGCTGCCGTGGAAACCGCAGTGGCGGCGGTCTGGGACAACGGCGAGGCCAGTCCACACCACCCTCCGCAGCGCCCGCCTCAAAACCTTCCTAGTTTTCAGGCCCATGTGACGCCGGTGGGAGGCAGGGTTCGCCATCACCTATCCCACTGCCGCACTGTCACGTCGGACAGATGGGTGCTGCAAATCGTCCGAAGGGGCTACTCCCTCTCCTTCGAGGCGACCCCTCCAGCCATGCCACCGCAATTCCACCGCGTGTCGGGGGATCACTTGCAACTTCTGCAAGAGGAAGTCACAGCCCTCTTGGCCAAGGGGGCCATCGAGCGCGTTCCTGGGCCGAAAGTAGGGTGTGGTTGTTACTCCCACTACTTTCTGGTACCCAAGATGGGCAAAGGGGGCCTACGCCCTATCTTGGACCTGCGGAACGTCAACGGCTTCCTCTGGAAGGAGGAGTTCAAGATGCTGACTTTGGCCCAGGTCTTAGCTGCCCTAGATCCTGGAGACTGGCTGGTAGCGTTGAACTTGCAGGATGTTTATTTTCACATCCCCGACCCACCGGCGTTACCTGCGGTTCACGGTAGGCCACGAGCACTTTCAGTTTACCCTGCTCCCTTTCGGCCCTACCAGCGCCCCACGGGTGTTCACGAAGGTGATGGCGGTGGTCGCAGCTCATCTGCGCAGGTTAGGGGTGTCAGTCTTCCCCTACCTCGACGACTGGTTGTTGAAGGAGGGCTCGCCCCAGACAGTCGTCAGCCACCTCCAGACTATGGCCGCCCTCCTGCACTTGCTGGGGTTCTCCATCAACGTGCCGAAGTCGCACCTGTGTCCCTCTCAGAAGCTCCTCTTCATCGGAGCGGTTCTCGACTCGGCGCAGTTTCGGGTTTACCCACCCGAACAGCGGGTTCGGGATATACAGGCTCTGATTCCCATCTTTCAGCCGTTATGCCGAGTCTCGGTCAGGTTGACGCTGCGGCTTCTGGGGCTGATGGCCTCCTACATCCTTCTGGTGCATCACGCCCGGTGGCGGATGCAGGCTCTGCAGTGGGACCTGAAGTTTCAGTGGGCCCAGCATCAGGGCAACTTGTCCGATCATGTCTTGATCTCGGAGGGCACTGCGAGACAACTGCAGTGGTGGCTCACGGACCGTGATTAAGTCAGTGGCAGGTCCCTCTCCCTACCCCACCCGGAGCACGTGGTTGTGACGGACGCGTCCCTCCAAGGCTGGGGAGGCCACATGGGAGAGGCGGAGATCAGAGGCCTCTGGTCTCTGGTGGAGTCCCGGCTCCATATCAACCTTTTGGAGCTGCGGGCGATTCGTCTAGCACTGAAGGCGTTCCTCCCCTCGGTCCGGCGGAGTGTAGTGCAGGTGTTCACGGACAACACCACCGCCATGTGGTACTGCAACAAACAGTGCGGAGTGGGGTCGTGGACCCTACGCCAGGAGGCTCTGCACCTCTGGCAGTGGCTGGAACATCAGGGCGTGACCCTGGTGGTTCAACACCTGGCAGGCTCTCTGAATGTCAGGGCGGACGAACTCAGCCGTCGGTGCATGATGGATCACGAATGGCGTCTGAACTCGGACGTGGCGCAAGGCCTCTTTCAGCAATGGGGAGAGCCTTGGTTAGATCTATTCGCCACAGAAGAGAACGCGCAATGTCATCAGTTCTGCGCGTTGGAGTTTCCAAGGCGGCACTCGCTCGGAGACGCTTTTCGTCGCGAGTGGAGTTGCGGTCTATTGTACGCCTTTCCGCCTATACCACTTCTGCCCAGAGTGCTGAAGATCATCAGGCGCGACCGGGCCCAAGTTATCCTTGTGGCTCCGGACTGGGCACGAAGATACTGGTATCCCGAGCTACTCAGCATGTCAGTCGATCCCCCGATTCGTCTGCCTCTTCGGGAGGACCTTCTGTCGCAGCAGCAGGGGACGGTTCTGCACCCGAACCTGTCCAGTCTCCACCTACAAGCTTGGAGATTGAGCGGCGGCAGTTGAGGCCATTTGACTTGCCTCCCGAAGTCTGTGATATCATTCTGGCAGCCAGGTGTCCCTCCACGAAAGTCGGTATACGCCTGCAGGTGGAACAGATTTGTGGCATGGTGCACAGCAAAGGCTGTGGACCCACTCTCTGCACCCCTTTCTGAGGTTCTCCTCTTTCTTCTTTCTCTTGCCCAGCAGGGCTCTGCTCTGGGCACTCTCAAGGGGTACCTTTCTGCCCTTTCCGCCTTCTTACGGCTACCTGATCAGCCTTCCTTGTTCAAGTCCCCCATTGTAAATAGGTTTTTGAGGGGCATCACACACATGTTCCCTCCTGTTCCCTTCGTGATGCCCCAGTGGGACTCGAATCTTGTGCTTACTTACCTCATGTGTGCTCCCTTTGAGCCGCTCCATAACTGTCCTCTTCGTCTTCTTACTCTGAAAACTGCTTTCCTGGTTGACATCACCTCTGCCAGGAGAGTGAGTGAGCTCCAGGCTCTTTCTTCTACACCTCCTTTCCTCTCTGTTCATCCGGACAAGGTGGTTTTGGGAACAAGACCTTCCTTCTTGCCCAAGGTTGTCACGGCCTTCCACATCGGGCAGTCCATTACTTTGCCCACCTTCTTTCCGCCTCCGCATCCCTCGAAAGAGGAAGAGAGGCTCCACCGTCTGGACCCAAAACGTGCGCTCTCTTATCATCTGGATCGCACACGCCAGTTCCGGGTGGAGGACTCTTCGTTGGTTACGTGGGCGCTAAGAAGGGAAAGGCGGTGCACAAGAGGACTATCTCGCGGTGGATCATCTTGTGTATCCAGGCATGTTACTCCATGGCCAAGAAGGAGCCCCCTGCTGGATTGCGGGCTCATTCTACTCGGGCCACGGCGACTACAACTGCTCTGGGCCGAGGAGTGCCCTTGCAGGACATTTGCCAGGCAGCTATGTGGGCCTCGCTGCACACGTTTGCACGACACTGCCTGGACAGCCAAGTCCGGAGGGATGGCTTCTTTGGCCGTTCCGTCCTCCAGGACTTTCTGGTGTGATTTTGGTTCGCAGACCCACCACCGGGGTTGGTATTGCTGGGGTATCTATTCTAAGGTAAGGAATCTTTCACTAACATGTCTCTTTCAGATGCACAAGTTACTACTTGTGTAACGATATATCTGTAAGAGACATTAGTTAGTGATAGATTCCTTACCGACCACCCATCCTCCCCGTTCTGCGAACCGATATCTACAGGTAAGGTCATTCCCTTTCAGGGCCCTAGTTTCATGGCACCAGTGTTGGTTCTATCATGGCTCTGCGTATCTGGTGCAGAAAAGCTGTGTATCAGAACTGACGTCAGCGCGCATGGGCGGCGTCTAAGTACTCCAACGTCATTCCGGCGCTGCCGACGACTGACGCGGAGCCGCGGACGATGCCTACCAACGCGCAGGGGTATTGCTACGCAAAAATTTCCGGATCCAGTCTGACGCCTGGGGATATTCTAAGGTAAGGAATCTATCACTAACAAATGTCTCTTACAGATATATCGTTACACTAGTAGTAACTTGTGCAATGCAGCCCAAACTTCATGTTCACAGCATGAGGCTGTAGATCAAGAGTCTCCAACCAGTCGATCACGAGCTACCTGTTGGGAGATCACCATAAACCAATCGGACTACTTCCTCAAGTTAATCTCAACCCCACTAAACATCCCACCATGGCATGCAGGCCCACACGCCTTGAGCCCAGAACATCCATGCCCTTCTGCAAGAATAGGACCAGGCACTTCGTCTCAAAGGGGCCATAGAGACAGTGCCCCGCTCAACATTGGAGCAAAGGTGTTCGCTCCCTGTACTTCCTCATGCAAAACATATGGCCCCCTCACACCAATCCTCGATCTCAAACCTCTCAGCAGATGCATTTTCTTGAAACAATTCCACAAGGTCACCCTACAGAATAACATCCCCTTGCTGCAGCAAGGTTATTTCATGGCCACACTAGACCCGAAAGACTCCTACTTTCACATCCTCATCTATCCAGCCCATTGATGTTTCCCACGCTTCATGGTATGTGGTCCGCACTACCAGTTCCAAATGTTGTCCTTTGGAGTCACCATGATCCAAAGTGTTTTTACCAAATGTCTAGCTGTGATGGCTGCCCACCTCAGAAGAGGGGGCCTTCAACATATTTCAAATGGCTGATCAAGAGTGCAAGCACATGACTGGTCACCCAAGTGGTCATCTCCCTACTCCACAGATTAGGCGGTACAGTCAGCACCACAAAGTCCCTCCGACTGCAATTTTGTTTTTGGTGCTTTTTTATATAGCGTGAACTCAACCCCAAGGTATTTTAGTGCTTTGTATGAGCAGCAGTTACATTACAAAAGGACACACTCATTTTTGGCATTCCTTTGCCCAGAATTAAAGGATGTTGAGCTAATGCTGACCGAGATGCAGACCTGGTTCCCCAGTAACCAAGTCAACTGCTCTGGTCATTACACCACATCTACCCTTCAGGTCCAACCCTCGTAGGGTAAGACCTAAATGCAGTCTTAGGAAACATCTCCCCAAGTGAGTTAAAGGGTGATGGCAACTGAGCAGCTACTGCCTTTTTCAGTCATTCCATCTTCTAACAGTTCAAACAGAAATGCGCCTCCTTGGTATGATGGCCTTCTGTATAGCCATAGTTCCTTACGCAGGGCTCCAAATGCGTCCACTCCAGGAGTGCCTCTCTGCAAAGGGGCCACAAATGGATTTTCACTGGACAGATTTAGTGTTTGGTAAGGGCCAAAACCTATTGTTCTCTACAATAGTGGAAGAGCAACAACCTGTTGCGTGGCAGGCCTTTACAGACCTGGTTTTGCGAGCGACCATTACCACGGACCCCTCAGTTGTGGGGTGGGGAGGGGGGTCAATAGTAGGCTGGCACACACAGTCCCCAACTGTCGGCACTAGTGCAGCAAATTTGGCTGTGGGTGCTCTCACAAGTACATATGCTGGTGAAGTAACCCCTGAGATGTGGGCAAAGACTTTGCAGATCTGCTTAGCAACATGTTGCGACAACTCTACAAGTGGAAGTGTCACCTCCAAGTACTTCTCCCTTATTTTCATTGGTAGTGGTGGGGGGGGGGGATGCAAGGAGGGGGCAGACGGAGACCTTCTCTTTGTGTGAAAACTCTCCATATCCAGATTCGCCTCCCAAGGTTCCATGACTCCAGCCTACGAGCAAGGCACCGTGGATGACCTGGTCACAGATCTTTGCATACTCTTTTCTTTCTTTCCCACTTCCACCGTACATGGTAAGGAAACTGCAGCAAACATCCTCACCTTGGTGGCTCCCACGTGGGCCAGACAACTGTGGTTCTCAATGTATCTAGCGATGTCCATCGCCCCACACAAGACACTACCAAAGTGGCCGGATCTTCTCGTGCAGAACCAAGGCAGTCAGACACCTGGATCCCAGGCCGCTCAACCGAGCAATCTGGCTCCTGAGGTCCTAAAATTTGTTTACCTTAACTCACCTCACGATTGCATGCACATGCTGAACTAAGCCTGTAGGCCTATCATTGCAGTACTGATACTGCTAAGTCGATCAGGTTTGCTTATTGCTATACCGCAAACCATATAAATCCACTTGTACCTACCTTACAAGACACCATTTGCTACCTCTAAATTTGCAAAAAAAAATTGGCTGCTTTTACCTGGCCGCATACATGCAGAACAGGGAACATACTGCACTCTTCAAGATCACTGTTTTTAAGGGTTTTCATAGAGCACCCTAAACCTTGTCATCCCACCTTGAGTGCCATCTGCACCAATCTGGCACCTGAACGTTGTCCTCACCAGACTCACAGGACTTCCCTTCGACACACTGCATTCTTGCCCTCTAGTTTCTATCCAGGAAGGTTATTTATTTTTATTTATTTATATAGTGTTATATAGCACGAGCATGAACCTAGAGGGTATCGGAGCACTTTACATTACATCGTTCGGAAACATTAGATGGTGGAGGGGTAATATACATACATTCAGTATTCGACATTCAATACAAAAAAAGTAGACTGTGGTAGAAAACAGATGTTAACAGTAACGTATGATTTAAGGTTTTAGGATGTGAATGTGTTCATTAGAAGCATTTTAACTTCTTTTTTGAAGGAGGAG
Organism: Lissotriton vulgaris; assembly: GCF_964263255.1. Taxonomy (NCBI): domain Eukaryota; kingdom Metazoa; phylum Chordata; class Amphibia; order Caudata; family Salamandridae; genus Lissotriton; species Lissotriton vulgaris. Next base: position 132,077,623 of record NC_141700.1, on the reverse strand, counting down.
GAAGGGATTTTGCGTAAATCTGGGAGGTAAGGAGTTCCAAATCTTCGGTGCGATACCAGAGAAGGCTCTGCAGCACGTTCTCTTTTTGTGGAAGGATTGTGGTTTCAGTAGTAGTGAGCTCATGCTCCGAGAATATCTGCACCCTCCAGACAGCTCTAGCTGTTATGCTAAGTTTCGGGGTTTTGAGGTGAAGGGCTTTATGGGTCATGCAGGTGATCTTTAGTTGTATTCTTGCCTCATATGGTAGTCAATTCAGATCTTTTAAGGTCAGGGAAATGTGGTTATTTCTTTTTCTTCCAGAGACCAGCCTGGCCGCAGCGTTTTAGAGATGCCCTCTGCGGGCCCAGCTTGTATCTGGGAAGTCTGCATAGTGTGCTTCCGTAGTCCAATCTTGGCAGCACTATGGCTTGTACTGCCATTTTTAAATCTGCCTGTGGGAGAAAAGGTTTAAGTTTCCTTAGGATACTCATCTTATGATTAGTTCCTTTGGTGGCATTATTGATATGTACCTGCATCTTCAAGTGTTTGTCTAAGGCGATTCCCAAGGATTTAGCGGCGTCAATGATGTGGTTGGGCGGGAGATGAGGAGGAATTCCGCTTTTTTGGTGAAGAGCATGACGTGGTTGTCAGTGAGCCAACTTTGAGTATTATGCAGAATATCGTTGAGTGAGATGAAGTCTTCTGTGGAGGAGGAGATTTTCATATACAGTTATTTGTAGTCTGCATATAGGTGATATAGAATGTTAAACGCGTTTGCCAGGGGTTCCATGAGTAGATTGAAAAGAATGGATGATAGTGCTGAGCCCTGAGGAACCCCTAGGGTGACCATGGAGGGTTGAGAGAGTGATTGCTTCATTGATTTTTAGGTTCTGTTTAGGAAGGAGGTAAACCATTGTAGCGTGGGACCAGTTAGCCCCATCCTTTGTTCCAGAAGGGACAGTAGGTTGTCATGTTTAACCGTGTCGAAAGCAGAGGATAAGTCGAGGTGTCAAGACACATGATTCATTATGGTCTAGCATTTTTAATATGTCGTCCGTTATGTGGGTGAGTGCTGATTCAGTGCTGTGTCCTTGACGGAATCTGGATTGGTGTTGGTCTAGGAAGTTAAAATTCTCAATGTGGTTGCATAATTGAATTTGTACACATTAGTCTAGTAGTTTTACCAGAGTGGGGATATTGGATATATAGGATGGTAGTTGTTGAGATCTGAGGAGAGAGAATTGACTTTTTTTTTTTTAGTATGGGTGTTAGCCTGCCCTACTTTAAGGCAGTCCGGTATTGTGCTTTGCCTAAGAGAGGCGTTTACCATCTTTGACCATAAGGGAATAATAGAGGTTTTTATCATTTTGAATAAGGAAAGAGGTAGTGGGTCAGTGAAGTAATTGGAGGGATTAATCGCAAGAAGAGTGATATAGATGTCCTTTTCAGTGTAGAGTGTAAAGGTATGCCACGAGGCATTGTTTTTTGGAGTTCCTGTCAGTGTACAGAATTGGTCCTTGACCTGGGAGTAAAATGTAGACTCATGGTTGGTAGTTGGAGGAGGAGCATTTTCAGATTGTATGTCGTATTAAATGGTTTTCGTTTTTTCTAGGGAGAAATTAGCCCGCTCCTCGCAGCTGGGGGTAGCCGACTCTCTAAGTTCCGTAGCGTTTGTGTTGAGCGATTGCTGTCCGACTATTTCAAAAAGTATTTTGGGACGATTAATGGCTTGGTTCAGCTGAGTTCTAAAGAAGTCCACCGTAGCTTTTAAGATTTTCCCATTGTATGTATTCCTCAGTTCTCGAAGGGTGATTTAGGTGTTCTATAGAGGGTATCGATCTCCATATTCGTTCAGCTGATCTAAGCTTGCGCCAGTCAGTTCAGATGCTCATTGAACCATGGTTTGGAAATTTGGGTGGAAATGTTTTTTTAGTTGGAGGGGGCTGTTGAGTCAAGTATTTCAAGAATAGTGGCATTGTAAAAGTCTGAGGTCATGAACATCTGTCATGCCTGTCTTGGTGATCCGGTCGGTGTTGCATCGGTTTGCTAGGCCGATAGGGTTGATATTTGGGTATTCCTTTTCCATGGTTTTGTTTTTGTAGGTTGGCATCTTTTCGGAGTCAGCTCAATATTGATAGAGAAGAAGATGCTGTAATGGTCAGAATAATGGAATATAAAGACACCATGTTTGTTTTAGCTATAATAAGGTCTGGTGTCTCTCCTTTGTTGTGGGTTGGACTGTCGCAGAATTCGGTCAGATCCTGATCTGACGGGAAGGATTTAAGACTGCTTACGGCATGGCATGATCATTCGTATTATTCCAGTGGCAATTGAAATCTCCTAGAAAAATCTACAACACTTGTGAATAGTCATTGGTTGTAATGATTTCCATTATCTCTTCAATTAATGGCAGATTATTACCGGGGGTGGTATATTATGTGTAGTTGCAAATACGGCAGTTGTTGGTTAGGTTAATGCAAAGATATTCACAGGTGTAAAAAGAGACTGTCTGTTTGGTTAACTGAGCTTGTGTTTGGTTGGTAGGTTGGTTGGTAGTTGGAGGAGGAGCATTTTCAGATTGTATGTCGTATTAAATGGTTTTCGTTTTTTCTAGGGAGAAATTAGCCCGCTCCTCGCAGCTGGGGGTAGCCGACTCTCTAAGTTCCGTAGCGTTTGTGTTGAGCGATTGCTGTCCGACTATTTCAAAAAGTATTTTGGGACGATTAATGGCTTGGTTCAGCTGAGTTCTAAAGAAGTCCACCGTAGCTTTTAAGATTTTCCCATTGTATGTATTCCTCAGTTCTCGAAGGGTGATTTAGGTGTTCTATAGAGGGTATCGATCTCCATATTCGTTCAGCTGATCTAAGCTTGCGCCAGTCAGTTCAGATGCTCATTGAACCATGGTTTGGAAATTTGGGTGGAAATGTTTTTTTAGTTGGAGGGGGCTGTTGAGTCAAGTATTTCAAGAATAGTGGCATTGTAAAAGTCTGAGGTCATGAACATCTGTCATGCCTGTCTTGGTGATCCGGTCGGTGTTGCATCGGTTTGCTAGGCCGATAGGGTTGATATTTGGGTATTCCTTTTCCATGGTTTTGTTTTTGTAGGTTGGCATCTTTTCGGAGTCAGCTCAATATTGATAGAGAAGAAGATGCTGTAATGGTCAGAATAATGGAATATAAAGACACCATGTTTGTTTTAGCTATAATAAGGTCTGGTGTCTCTCCTTTGTTGTGGGTTGGACTGTCGCAGAATTCGGTCAGATCCTGATCTGACGGGAAGGATTTAAGACTGCTTACGGCATGGCATGATCATTCGTATTATTCCAGTGGCAATTGAAATCTCCTAGAAAAATCTACAACACTTGTGAATAGTCATTGGTTGTAATGATTTCCATTATCTCTTCAATTAATGGCAGATTATTACCGGGGGTGGTATATTATGTGTAGTTGCAAATACGGCAGTTGTTGGTTAGGTTAATGCAAAGATATTCACAGGTGTAAAAAGAGACTGTCTGTTTGGTTAACTGAGCTTGTGTTTCGGTAAATGCAGGCTAACCCACCGTCTGGTTTCACAGATCTGTACGGTGTCCGTTTGGTTAACTGAGCTTGTGTTTCGATAAATGCAGGCTAAACCACCGCCAGGTTTCACAGATCTGTCTAGGCGGATTATGTCGGGACTAAGAGGGACCAGTAGGTCTAGGATAGTAGAGTAGCAGCTATTTAGCCATCTTTCAGTAAGGATAACAATGTCAAGCTCGTTTGAGAGTATGAGATCGTAGATGTCGAACGCATGTTTGCTAGCTGATCTGCAGTACGCACTTCAGTTTGCTAGTAAAGTGAGTGAGGGCTGTCTGTACTATGTTGATATTTTTTAGGTTTTCGCCATTTATAGATCTGTTGTTGTGAGTAGCTTCTCTGTAAGGGTTAGCTTGAATGGTTTGAATACTACCATGTAGAGGCTTGCAGTTGACTGTAGGACTGGCATAAGATAGGAGGGGGTCACGTATGTCAATGTCAGATAACTTCACAATTAGTATCTTGGGACAAGAAGGGTCGTTGGGGGAAGTTATGTTTATTCTGAATAGAATACTCAGGGTGTGGATTTTTGGGGATATAGCTACTAGTTTGGTAACTGATTGGGTTCACGGTGGCATTAGTTGCTCTGTGAGAGTTTAGGAGTTATTTTGTGATGATTGATAGATGTAGCATTTTGTCCTTGAGATGGGATAGGCCGAGGGATATCTTGTTGAAGAGTGCGATCCAATCAGAGTTAGGATAGCAAGTTTGTGTTGAGGTGTGCAATCTATTAGAGGGAGGAGTCCGAATGTATGATCTTGATGAGTGAGGATCGCATTGTTAGATTCCAATGGGGTTAGTTGATCAGGGCGGATTGGGAAGGGACCGTATGTGAATTGGAGACGGCCTGGATAGGTGATAGTATGGTAGGGCCTGTTGCATCAGAGAGGGGTATGATTGTAGGGTGGTGAACAGGTTGGGGGGGTGGGGGGTAGAATTGTAGATAGGGGAGGAGCCGATCATAGACCAAAGTTGTTGGCAGGTCATGGGGAGCCATGCGGGTCAGTTCATCTGTAGGTAAGACGGGTGGGTTATCGGGAGTGGGTTCAGAGTTGAGGGATTCTCCATTGACATCAAGGATGTTGGGGTGTGTATGCACTGGTTTGGCCTGTGGCTAAGTGAATCCTTGTCCAATCTGGGCCTGTAGACTCTGGGGTGGTTGCGTCCGCTGTGACGGACGGGTAGATGATATTGGGGGTATGATGAGATTTAGGAACAGTTGATGCAGTCATGGAATATTGTGGTAGAGTTGGAATACCGTCAGGGTAATCACGATGGTTAATGATGGGGAATGGCTTTTTCGTGTCCAATGAGAATAGGGAAGAACTTGTCTATAATAGCGAGATTGACATTTGAGGCGTTTATAAGGATATTACCATTGTACAGGGAAATACTGGCGTTGGCATTACAGAAGTTTGAGGCAGATACCGTCATTTTGAGGGCATGTGGGGTTTTTCTGGAATTAGATATTCGAAGCATTGAGTAGAAGATGTTCCTCCATTGTGCAAGTTTTTTGGTGTGGAATATGAGGTCATTAGTTAGCACACCTTTGTTGATGCAGAAATAAGGATCTGAGATGAGGGTGTCTGGGTGAGTTTTGATTATCCTGTGTTTGAACTTTTTTGCAGAATTTTTGGATAGATTAGGTGGATATTTAATGGTGAAGGCATGTGGTCCTGAGGGTTCTAGGTTTTATAGGTTTTATTCAATTGTTTTAAATTCTTTCTTGATTTTCTTCTTTCTTTCCTTATTTCTCTTAAGACCTCCCCCTCTGCCTAACAACTTCCTTCTATTCCTAGAGCACAGCTTTCCAAACTTTTCATGTTGGTGATGCACCTTTTTTGGCAACCTTCTTTTAGGGACACGGTAACGCGAGCGCTCGCCCTAACCACCTACGGGGCGTTAGGTTTTTTTTTTTTTTTTTTTTTTTTTGAAGTAGTGGGCAAATGGTGCATTTCCAAGCAAATTTGAGAAAGCAGGATACAGTATAAGAACATAAATGGTTGAGGGGGTATACACACATTCAAATGTGTTAATTTGTACAAAAGAAAAATAAAATATATGAATAACAAACATAGAGGACCTTAAGGGTGGTTGTGTCTGTGCAGACACGTCTGGACAGGCGCTGCAGGCAGGGTGGGGCGCCCAGAAGCCCGTCCTTGCGATATCCTGCCATATTGTGAGTAAATCCCCTGATAGCGGTGTCACTTAAATTATTGACAACAATCTGAAACCTTGGCAGCTAGGTGGCGCTAATCGCGGAGGTGTAGTAGTTACAACTACACCTCCGAGATTGGCGCCATACTAGTTCACTAACTAACACCTCTGTCACTTTATTATAGCAGGCACAGCGTGGGCATAAACAGAAAGAGGGAAGAGGGAAAAAGAGAGGATGGGAGAGATCAGAGAGAGAGTGAGCGGTAGAAGCGAAAGAGGAAAAAAGGAGAGACAGAAAATGGATGAATGGAAACGGGGCTGCTTGGAACATATTTACCAGTGCTCTTTTTGGTTCTCAGTCTGGCCTGCTAACTAAAAGTGCATGCTAGGGTACAGATTATATTTGTTTATAGATAGGGTTCAACTTAAGACTGCGGACCCTGTGGTTCACTGGTGTGGACCTTATCCTGCTAATTTGTTAGTTCTCAGTACCTATTATATTTCAGTTTTTCTTATCCCTGTATCGTACTCCACATCTAGACATATTATGCTCATGTCCCCTAAATTAAAGAATCAATAAATGTAGAAAATCAGACATTTTGCATCCAAAACTATTTCAATCTGAAAATATGGATCAGGAATTATGAGGGTAGCAGACATGGCCCAATGTGAAAGACTTGCTGTCAACCCTCTAACGTCGCAGAAGGGACTCAAGCAGCTACGTCTCCCGATTTCCATACAGGGCAGGCGGTTCTACGTAGAAAGAGGAAATAAGGAGAAATAAACATATTTCTCCTGGTTACACCTCCCCTTGGAGGTGCAGCATTTTGACAAATTCCCAGGTCTACCACTAAAGGTAAATCTGGAAATGCACCAAAATCCATGGGTGGATGCGCAGGAACACCCATGCATCCACCCTTGGGATACCTCCCGAGGGCAGGGTAACGCAAAGCAGTGACCTGCGCTGCCTTGGGTTAATCCACAATTCCAAAGCCACACAGGGCCACCCATGCAAGTTGGCCGTGTGTTTGGCAAATGTCATTTTAGGTATTGCGTCGCCCTTGTGCTACCTTGCGTGACGCAAGGGCGATGCAAAACCATCATAAATTTGGGTTTAAGTTTTTTAACATGGGACTTTGCATTCTAGAATATCTAGTGTCTATTGTTCTATTAGCGCTCTGAGGCTGCAAAGCTATGATCTGCAGCACTTTACAAAAGCCTCAAAGTAAGTGCATTGCAGTGGCAAGAGTTTGAAAATACCAGCGTGCAAAGTGCTCTTGGTAACTAAGCCAGATTTGCCTGGAAGATGCCACACATGACATTGGCCTATTAGCAGCTAAATACCCCTGGGGACTGGGGCGGCATTTTGAATTAAAAGCTGAAACAAGTCTATTGTTATTTATATAGCGAGTCTATTGTTAATTATACACCACTGGACTTTCAAAGCATGTCTCCCCATCCCCAGCACAGCCAGGCCTGCTGTCCTGTGTGGAGCTATCGCTGCACACAGGGGGGGGGGCTGCTTTGATGGTCGGATACCCCGCTTTACACACTGAATCTTGCCCCCTGCCGAGGCCTGGTGTTCGGGGCCTTCCTGAACCACACACTGCCCAAATGGCCCCTGTAATGACTGCCTCGGGCCAGCGGCGATCACTCTATGAACTTGGTCAGTTGTTTAGACAACAGAATGAGAAGAGGGAAAAAGAGACGATGGGAGAGAGCGAGCGGGTGAAGCAAAAGAGGAGAAAAGTAGAGAGGGATGCCAACAATGTTATAACAATTTCCGAAATTTCCCTTACCGAGCACCTTGGATGGGGTGCAGAGGCAGTTTCTCATCACTGCGTCGCAAAATGAACAAGGCCGCACGCTCGCCTTTCACTTCTCCTTCCTCCTCTGGGTACTCGGCTGCACTGCGTCTTCGTCACTGAATACGTTCTGCCCAAGAGAGCATTTACGCGACACGCCCACAAATGGAAGGCGACACACTGTGTCGCGACGCACAGTTTGGAAAGCACTTCTCTTTAATTAATTTACTGTCTGGTGTAGATCGACACCATTCAAAGATGGCCTCTGCTTGTCAAGGCTTAGTTTGATGGACATATTTTGATATCCATTTTGAGTAGGGAGGGGGGGCGCCGTCTTTGGAGAGGGAGCTTGTAGAGGAGAATACCTCTACAAAATGGAGGTCAGGGCCTCCTGACACTGAGGGACAGCTTCTCTGCACAATAAGGAACTATGACAATGAGTGAAGGCTCCCACAAAGATAGCCAAATTTGCAGGTCGGAAGGGGAGAGCACACCTCCATTGTGGTCGCCTCGCTCGTGCTAGGACTGGCTATGTGGCATTAAATGAATGATTTACGCTCTACACCATGGTCCACACTACCCCTAGCGAGGGGCGACTCAGTATGCGCAGGCAGGCGTCATCTAGGGGACAAGGAATCCATCAGGTTCCCATCAAACCTCATGAGGACCGCCAAGGACCCCCAAGCTGCATTCGCTCAGCAGACACAATGCTGCTCGGCCTCAGTGGGGCCCAGAAAACCTAAACAGGACGTCTGCGACCGGGCAGCAAAAATGTGTGGCACCCACCAGGATGACCTGCTCTGCACCAGCTCTTCTCCAGGTCCACAAGGAACCAGACGCTCTCCGGTCCCTTCTGCTCTGTGCCAGCTGCTCAACCTCAGCGGGCCCAGAAGTTTGAAATGGGATATTGGCGGCTGGGTGGTAAACTGCTGGGCACTCACTGGGAAGATCCCCTCCGCGTCATCTCGTCGCCAGGTCCGCAAGGAGCCAGATACACTCCGGTCCCTGCTGCATGGCATTGGTACGCTCAAATTCCTCTCCACGACCAGTTTGCAGCGGGTCCCACGGGTCATCTGGTCGACACCACCACGGCATTTGAGGTCTGCTCTCGCGCAGGAGACAGCGGCTCCGGTGCGTGAAGTGCGTGTAAGGCCACTTTATAAAATGATCAGGTTTAAGCTAAGGATTAATACCAAAAGGGTAATCCCAAACCCCAGGAGCTCCCATGCAGAGCTCCTACACAGCGACCCTCTTGAGGATCTTGCTTTTTTAGTAGTCATACATCCTTTAGACTATTAGTGAACTACAGGCCCATGCACTACAAAAGCCCTTTTTTTTTTACCCCGGTTAAAAATTATAGGATTGTCCTTAGAACCAACTCCAAGGCTTTGACTAAGATGGTCTTCCATTTCCACCTTCAACAGACAATTGAGGCTCCTGGTCATCTTTCCTCCAGCCTGACTTGTTAGCAGAGACTTCATACACATGTATTACATAGATAGGACCAAATGGTACTGTAAAGCACAGCAGCTTTTTCTTGCCTTTGCTCAGCCTCATAAGGTCATTCCATATCTAAGGCAGGTGTAGCCAAGTGAAAGGTCAAATAGTCGGAACGTGTCACCTTAAAGTCAAAAGAACCCTACTTGCCCTCCCAAGGCCTCACTCTACCCGCAAACGGTAACACTATGGCCTTTCTTGGGAACATACTTATAGCAGACATCTGTAAAGTTGCCGTGCCACGTTGTCCATTCTACACACCTTCACAAAGCATTACTGTGGACATTCTGGCAAAGCAACAGGCTACAGTAGGGCAAAGTGTCTTTGGGACTTTGTGTCAGACCTGTGCTCCATGCACTGGCTAGACACTACTTAGAGGAGTGCTGCTTTACAGTGGATTCTGAGCATGTGTATCTACACATGCACAGAGTGCAAAAGGATTATAATGCTTACCCCTGTGGTTTCACGCGTCTCCTCAGAAACCAGCGTTTGCTAAAGATACCTTCAACTTGCATATTATTTACACTACACACAGAAACTAGCCTATCCTACTCACTAGTTCATACAAACTCTCATCTGCTGTGTGGAAAACGATCTAACAATGGAGTTTGTGCCCATGCATGTTCACTACTGGAGGAGGATAAAGAGAAACAAATGTCAGTATTCCGAGCCCTACACTAGAATTGTTCAAAGCGTATGAACCTACAGCACTACGTGTGACGAAAAGATGCTTACATAATAAGAAATATAATCCTTTCTTTAGTTTTAGGAAAGTTAAAGAATACTGTCACTGGTATAACATGCTATGCAATTCAATTGACATAATAAATCTCTACCCAGCAAGTTAGCAGGTGATATAGGGCTCCATAAAAAGGTGTTGGTTATAGTGTCCAATGTTACGGTTCAGTAATATAGTGGGGACCCCTTGTATTGGAGATACACACTGAATCAGTGGACATGCCCAGGAGTTTGTTTTCTGCACAGCCAGGCAGTCATTTGCCACTCTACCTCTGCTAGCTTTCCAGCCTCCCATCCATTACATAAGTGGTGTATAACTGGTTCTGCATATTCAGTAACAATCCCTGCACAAAGTCCGCCCCCTCCCCTTATCGAGTGTAGTGGGACTGATTAAACCCCCTTCAGCCCGTCTATATAATCTTTGATGGATTCTCCCTTGTCTAGTTACAGTAAGAAATTTTTGCCCATTCTGTTTTGACTGGGCACACATCTATTATGGCATTTAGCAACCCAGCCTGGTGCTAAAGTGACAGTAGTGGCCAACCGCAGTTTTCAAACTGTCTTTAACTTTGCTCAACACAACCAGTCTTAAAATCTGGTTCGCACCTGCCCAATTAATTTTATATATTTCAAACAATCAATGGAGATATTGAATGTTCGAGGCATATGAGCTGCAGATTGTACACCTAGCATTAGATCGCCACCTGGTGTTGGGCTCGGATGATTGCATGTTGTCCTCTTAGAAGAAGTCTTTGTAGTCACGAGATAGGTGACTCCTCCCTTGGACAATAGTGCGCATCAGCTCCATCCATAGATTATTTTTTTCCGCCACTGGGTTCGGATGAAAGTTTTCTGCTCCGGCTAGAAATAGACTTTTCAAGCAATTCGAAGTGCAAAAAACTCCCCAAAACTCTTCAAACTAATTTCGATACCAACTAACATAGTTTCGACTCCAGCTCGATTCTGGTCGTCGACGCGGGCCGTTGGGCCTATCCACGCCGTGAGGCCTAACCTCATGGAAAGGACGCAGCTCAAGAGATGCCCTGGGTGTGGAGCAAAGTTTCCACGCAGTGACCACAACGAGATCTGCAACCTGTGCTTATCGCCAGAACACGACGAATGCAGCTGTACAGCCTGCGCGTCCTTTCGATCCAAGAAAACCATCGGAGATCGGAGGGCCCGTCGACACAACATGCAGAGATGAGCTCCAGAACTGGTGGATATCTACGACAAGGATGTTCCGCTCGTTCCCGAAGAAGATTCAGATCTCCAAATCGTATCAGAGGCAGACGACTCCATACCATCAGGTCAGCGCGTGAGTACTAATACCCCTGCACCACACACAGCACAAAGATCGAAGGCAAAGGTCAACATTCGCCTCCAGGGCCCAGTCCCGACCGAAAAACCACTTCGACAGCCCCGCCATCGAGCCTGGCTCCGAAGAAAATAACTAAGCCTTCCGGTAGCTCGGTACCGAGCAAGCCGCACGTGCCGATCCCACCAGCTCCCTCGGCACCGAAACCGAAAGAAGTCTCGGCTCCGAAACAGGCAGCTTCTAAAGACAAGGGTACAAAGCCAGAGTCCGACGCCTCGAAGCCGATGAGACCAGCTTCCACTTCGAATACATCGTTTTCGGTGCCGAAACCGTCATGGCCTGATTCAGACATGCCCAAGACCTCGAAACAGCCTACGACATCAAAAACAACACCTTCGGTGTCGAAAACTAGGCCAAAGGACACTGCAACAACTCCTAAGGCTAAAGACGAGCAACAACCTCGGCCGGTACCAAAAAAATCGGCGCCGACAAAGGTTCCACAAGGAGAAGAACTTTTCCAGCCAGATCCTCTGCAAAAGAAGATCTACATTTACCCAAAGACAGGTCAGGTGTCCACTACACCACACAAGAAGAGGAAGGCAGATGAAACAAACACACTTGTGGTTCCTGCCAAGAAGGACTCTGCCACATCCCCTATGCACCCTTCTTCCCCTATACTTTCTTCTCCTTTGTCTCCTGCTCCTCTTAACAATTTCTCCATCAGATTCTCCTCTTTTACCTTCACACTCACCTCAAAATGATGAGTATAAGGAACAGGGATAGACTCAGATGAGCCTTTCCCATACCCTACAGATGATACAGACTGGGAGTACCCAAACCCACAGGATACCAGATATTCCTGATCCACAGTCATACCCATCAAAACCTTCTCCCCCAGAAGATAACATTGGCTTTGGGCACCTATTGAACAGAGCTGCCATTTACTATGGGGTCACTATGCATTCTGATGAGGCAGAGGAAGATTTTCTATTAGATACATTTGAACAATCGCAGAGATCTGTTCAAATTCTTCCTATGATCAAAGAGGTCATCAAACATGCTCCAGAAATGTTTAAAGACCCTGTACTTACTAGAATTTTAAACCCTAGAATTGAGAAATATAGGCCTGCACCTGCAGATTCAGCCTACATTAAAGGACAACTACCATTAGATTCACTAGTTGTGTCAAATGCTAGGAAGAGAGCAAACTCACAAACTTCAAGTGAGGCACCCCCACCTGACAAAGAATCCAAGGTCATAGATGCCTCCGGCAAAACAATAGCTGCGCAAGCTACCAACATATGGCGTATAGCTAATACACAAGCCCTCCTTTCCCGATATGATAGGGCTCATTATGATCAGTTAGAGAAACTGCTAGAACATCTACCTGACCAATATAAGGCACAAACAACTGATCTTATACAAGAAGGCAAGCTTATTTCTAATGCCTCAATCAAGTGCGCACTAGATGTAGCAGATACTGCATCTAGAGCTGTAAATACTAGTGTCGTACTTAAAAGACATGTGTGGCTACGCATTTCAGGTTTAAACAGGAAGTGCAAACTACCATTTTAAATCAACTCTTTAATCAAAACCAATTGTTTGGTCCAGAAGTAGACACAGCACTTGAAAAAATGAAGGATACAGACACTGCCAAATCTATGGGAGCTTTACAGTCCACACAAACTTGAGGTTCCTTTCGTCGTTCCTTCTATAGAGGGGGCTCCAAACAAACAGGTGCAGACAATACAACATCCTTCAAATCTAACACACAAACATCCTCTAACAAGGGATAATTTAGAGGAGGATATAGAGGTAATAACAATTAAGGAAGAGGTCGGGGTAACCACAGTAATCGAACCTCTTCCGCCACAAAACAGTGACTTCCCTCTGCCCCCCAACAGCATTCTACTCCTGTGGGGGGCAGATTAACGCAATTCCTGCCTGTCTGGAACTCCATCACAACAGACAGCTGGGTACGATAGATTATCCAGCATGGCTACTGCCTAGAACTTACAGCAACACCTCCACACATACCACCCAGACAGCGTCCAATTTCTACAGAACACCTTACTGTGCTCAAACAAGAAGTTCTGTCACTTCTACAAAAGGACACAATACAAACAGTTCCTTTACAAGAACAAGGAATAGGGGTTTACTCGCTGTACTTTCTAATTCCCAAGAAGGACGGGACACTAGGACCAATTCTCGACCTCAGGCCCCTCAATCATTACATACAATAAGATCATTTTCATATGATCACTTTACAAGTGCTCCCACTGCTGCAACAAGGCCTTTTCCTTACAACACTAGACCTAAAGGACGCCTACTTCCACACTTCTATACATCCTGCCCACAGGAAGTATCTAAGGTTTGTGCTAGAAGGACAACATTATCAGTTTATGGTCCTTCCATTCGGAGTGACAACTGCACCACGAGTATTCACAAAGTGCCTAGCAGTAGTAGCAGCACATGTCAGGAGACAACAAATACATGTTTTCCCTTATCTGGACGATTGGCTCATAAAAGTCAAGTCATTCAATCAGTGTGTCCAACACACACATCGGACAATTCAAACATTGCACGACTTAGGGTTCACCATCAACTACACCAAGTTGCACCTGCAACCCTCTCACATACATCAGTATCTAGGGGCTACAATAAACACGTCTACAGCTCTAGCATGTCCCAGACCAGCAAGGATACAGAGCCTTCAAGCCTTAGTCACAGTTTTTCAACAGCAACAATCTCTGCAAGCCAGAGTGTTCATGAGACTAATAGGCATGATGGCATCCTGCATCTTCATAGTACCATATGCAAGACTTCAAATGCGTCCGTTACAAGAATGTCAAGCACAACAGTGGAACCAGGCTCAAGGTCAACTAACGAACCTGGTGTTGGTAGACAGCCGCACACATCGCTCTCTGCAGTGGTGGAACACCAAAAACATGACAAAAGGGCGGCCGTTCCTCGAACCTGTTCCACAGCTAGTGCTCACAGCAGACTCATCCCTCACAGGATGGGGAGCCCATCTCTTACATCATACAACTCAAGGACAATGGAACCGTCAACACAAATTGTTCCATATCAACCATCTAGATCTGCTAGCAATATTCTTAGCACTCAAAACATTACAAGTACAGAACAAAGCAGTCTTGTTCTGGACGGACAACATGACAGCCATGTATTATATACAAAAACAGGGGGGGACACTCTCTACAACTGTCCCAGCTTGCACAGAACATTTGGAGATGGGCCCTTCCACAAAATATACATCTGTTGGCAGAGCATCTTCCAGGTGTTCACAATCAGGTAGCAGATTTGTTGAGTCGGTAGACACAACAAATTCACGAATGGGAACTACATCCGCAGGTTCTTCAACCATTCTTTGACAAGTGGGGTCATCCAGACATAGAGCTGTTCGCCACACACGAAAATGCAAAATGTCCAATCTGCGCCGCCAGGTTTCCACACCCGCTGTCCAAGGACAATGCGATATGGATGAACTGGTGAGGCAGATTTTCATACGCTTTTCCGCCACTACCACGAATACCATTAGTAGTACGCAAGCTCAGACAACAGTCTCTCAAACGAATCCTAGTAGCTCCCACATGGGCACGCCAACCGTGGTTCACCACACTGCTAGAACTATCTCTAGTTCCACACCAAAAGCTACGACTGACTCCATCCCTGCTCACGCAGAACCATGGAGACATCCGACATCCAGACCCAAATCAACTGAATCTGGCAAACTGGCTACTGATGTCTTAGAGTTTGGTTATCTTAACCTACCACCAGACTGTATGAACATTATTAAGGAGGCCAGGAGGCCTACTAATAGAGCTTGTTATGCTGCTAAATGGAAGAGATTTGCCATTTATTGCAACAATAACCAAATTGATCCCCTGGATGCTTCCATCCAGAATATTATTTGTTACCTTTTACATTTACAAAGGTGTAACTTTGCATATTCATCCATACACCTGCACCTTGCAGCAATTACAGCATATTTACAAAACAGACAACATCTGTCTCTTTTCAGATTACCCTCAATTAAAGCATTTATGGAAGGATTGAAAAGAATCATCCCACCTAGGTTGCCACCTTCTCCAGTATGGAACCTAAACGTTGTTCTTACAAGGTTCATGGGCCCCCCTTTTGAGCCTTTACATAAATGTGAACTGCAATTTCTCACGTAGAAAACAGCTTTCCTTATTACTATCACTTCTCTTAGAAGAGTAAGTGAGATACAAACCTGTTAGAGGCATGTGAGCTGCTGAATTCATATCTGTGCATAGATCGCCGCCTAGTGTTGGGTCCGGATGATTGCACTTTGTTGTCTTGGAAGAGTCTTCGAAGTATCACAAGATAGGTGACTCCTCCCCTGGACTACAGTGCGCATGGGCATCTTCTCCATCCTCAGATTGGTTTTTTCCGCTTTTGGGTTTGGATGCTAACTCCTATACTCCAACTTCGGAATCGAAGACAAAACTTTTCTAAAGGCCAAAAGGCCTTCGACTTCGACAGTATTGTTCTCGTTCGGTACCTCTCTACTCGATCCAGCCTTCCATCTCAAATCAGTCGTTGACGCGGGCCGTTGGGCCTTTTTGACGACTCGTGAGCCGACCGTCGATGAAAAGAAGCCCGTTTAAAAGGTGCCCACAATGCCACTCCAAGTTCCCACATACTGGCAAACACTCAGTATGCAACAAGTGCCTTTCCCCAGACCATAGGGAAGAAACCTGCCCAGCCTGCGCCCAGTTTCGATTGAAGAAAACTATACGAAACCGACGGGCCGCTAGGCAAGAAATGCAGCGACAGACACCGGAACCGGACAACATCTTCGAAGATGACCATGATCTACCGGAAGCTCCAGACTCGGACCTAGAAATAGTCACCGTCGAGGACTACTCTGACTCCGATGACGAGATCCCACCGGAGCAAATCGTGAGTTCCCTGCCCCCAACACCAATTAGCCCGTTACCAAAGGATCCGGTCGTGGCATCGCCAAAAGGCCTTAGCCAAGATCATAAAAAAGTTTTGCCAGCCCCGCCATCCGGCTCAGCTCCGAAACCGAAACCTTCAGAGACCCCAGGGCCCAGTACCATCGTCCCAAAGAAGGTTCCAGAGCCAAAGAAGGTCGTCGATCCGAAAAAGGCAGTACAGCCAAAGAGCGTCGAGCCAAAGAAGACTGTCAACCCCAAAAAGGCCGCTCAGCCAAAAACTGTCGACCCCAAAAGGGTAGTCGAACCGAACAAAGGCACGCAGCCGAAGGGCACCGAACCAAAGAAAGTCGCCGACCCGAGCAAGCCTACTGTTCCGAAATCCGTTGACCCGGCAAAGGGTGCCGTACCAAAGCGCGTAGCATGGCCGGAAAAACCTGTTGACCCAAAGACACCAGTCGATCCAAAAAAGAAAATCGACTTGGAAAAGGACACTCATCCAAAAAAGCCTACGGAGCACAAAAACGTGTCGAACCTAAAGTTCCGGTCGACCCAAAGTCACTCGTTAACCCGAAAAAAGGGCCCGAGCCGAAAAAATCCAATAAAACACCAAACTTCATCGAAAAACCAGGTGTTACCGACCCAAAGAAGTCTAACACTCAACCCAGGACTGTAGAGAAAGAATTCTTCCACCCAGATCCATCAGACGACCAGGCAAAGATATATATTAATCCAAAGACTGGTAAAGTTACCACCCTGCATAGAAAAAAGAGGCCTTTGGACTTTGGCGCTCATTCCCCTATTCCATTGAAGAAAAAGGACTTATAGACTTCTCCCTCTAGACCCTTCATCCCTTTTCAGCCTATCATGCCTACTACACCTTTTGTTCCCTACTCTCCTTATTCTTTTTTTTTTTTTTTTTTTTTTTTATTAAACAAGCCGTAGGAGAAACATTGGTACATTAATACTTCATAATTAGACAAAGATTTCCAGACAATATACAAGAGACAACACTAGACAAGAAGAAAAAAAAAATAAGAAATTACCACCAAAAAAAAAACCTACACAAACTGCAATAGCATACGACTAAACGTTTTTCCTTTCATAAAGTGGTAGAGCAAAGACGTAGTCAGATAGAAAATATAAAAACTACTGGTATGGAACAAGCATCAAGATTGCAATACGGTTTATAAAGTGCTAGTGCTATGAGGTACGAGAGCCGCTAATTTAAAACAGCAAGAGTATTATTGTAATTTTTTAAGTGCTAGTGCAGTAACGTACAAAGTTGCCATATATAAAGTGACTAGTGCATTAAAGTGCGGGGACCGGCAATATATACCAGCAGAAGTATCATATTTTTTTAAAGTGCAAATGCAGAATCGCGCAACATTGACAAATAAATATATATACGATGAGGTGCACAAACAGCTGATATAATATAGCAGATCAAATATATACTTGCAGTTCTTTAAAATATAGAAACAATACCATCAACAAATTGACTTAAATAAAACAATCAACTTCCTTTTATCGATTCAAGCATCTCAAAATATTTCCAGTTCCTTTCAAATCTCGCAATCGCTCCCACTCTACCTGCATAAGCTCTCTCAAAGTTAAATGTTCTTCTCATGTTATTAATCCATTTTAATTGACATGGGGCTATCATAGATTTCCAATTTTGTAGGATCAAAGACCGTGCTACCGCTGTAGAGATAAAAATAAACACTTCTTCTGATTTGCTAAACCTATTCCTTTCTTTACAGATACCAAAAAGGGCCACCTCTGCCTCTGGTAGTAGAATTTTCCCAATTGCCATCTCCAAGTCTGCAAAAATCCCCTTCCAGAAGGATTCTAACTTTGGACAAGAGAAGAAGATATGATACCAACCACCCTGACCCCTAGTTTTACATCTGAAACATTTATTCTCGCATTCAGGGAATATTCTCTGCAAGGCCTCAGGGGTATAGTATAACAGCCAACGAGAAAAAAAGGACATACGTTTGTAATTAGCTGCTCGGATTGCTTTGTTTCCTAAATGACATATAACTTCCCAGTCTTTATCTGTAAAAACACACTGAGTCGTAAGACTTATTTTTTCTAAGTGACTAGCAGTTATAGGAGATGATCCAGAAGGAAAGAGCTTTTTGTACCAGAATCCAATACCCGTATGTTTCTCCCCATATAGAGCTGTTAACAAAACATTGCATGTTGTGTCTAACCCTCCTATTTCTTTTTTTATAAAATTGACCAGTTGTACATATTCAAAAAACCTAATACGTCTAGGGTGTGCTCTATCTATTACCGTTTGCCAGCTGATTACAGTATTTTGGATGAGTAGGTGCCTTATTTCCCCAAATCCAGCAGATTCCCATTCTAGCAGATGATTTAAAGATATCTTAAGACCCATCTTAGCACATTCTACCAATTTCAAATAAATAGATCCATCTGAACCATTTTTTTTAAATAAAAGCCGTAATCTTGATGAATATCCTATCAGTGTCTTATATCTTGTTTTCTTAGGAAGCTTTGCAGTTTTTAAAAAGAAAAAAAATTGAGAGCCTGATTCCTCAAGCATTTTATCCCAAAAAAAATTGTCTCTTGTCTGCCTATTCCTTAATAATCCCGCCACTATGTCAAAGAAAGCTGCTTCATAATATGTTTTAAAATGGGGCAGAGCGAGTCCACCTAGGTTTACAGAAAGTTGTACCACCGAGAGCTTAGCTCTTGAGGCCTTTTTATTCCAAATAAATCTTCTCAACATGGATTCAAGTTCATTAAAAAAGGCCATGTTAACTTTAATTGGGATATTGCTAAACAAAAATAAAAGCAAAGGAAGTACGTTCATCTTTATCAAAGCCACTCTGCCAATCAAAGACAAGGGCAATAGGTCCCATTTTTCAAGTAAGCTCTTGATTTTGTTCTTCGTTTTTAAATAATTTAAACGAAAAAGTTCTTGATAATCTCTGGTCACATAGATCCCTAGGTATCTTATTGGATCCCGTTTTTCTGCTTGGGGCTGAAGTTCTAACGGAAGAAAATCTAAATTTGAGCTTAAAACAAGAACTTCTGTTTTTTTCTCATTGATCTTATAACCCCCAATCTTTTCATATTCCTTAAGATCTTTCATAAGATGTAAAATATTTTCTTTATCGGGAGCCATATATAAGATAATATCGTCCGCGAACAATTTTAGCTTTGACATTCCAGCGATTGGGGGAAATATTGCTACATTATTCCTTAATTTTATTACTAGAGGTTCGATAAAAAAGGTAAAAAGCAAGGGAGATAAGGGGCACCCCTGTCTAGTGCCACGATTTATTTTTATCTTCCCTGCTTGCCTAGTGTTAATTATCACCTGGGCTGATGCCCCTTCATAAATATTCTGTAGCATATTAATAATTGAAGCAGGGAACCCAAAATAACCCAGGGAAGTAAATAAAACTGACCAGTTAACTAAATCAAATGCTTTTTCTACATCAATCATTAAGATGCATGCAGAGATTGAGTTAATATTAAAAAAAATCTAACGCCTGTATCAAATATTCTGTGTTAACTGCCATATATCGACCGGCTATAAACCCTGTCTGGTCTTGATGTATTACCTCCTGGGCTGCGAACACAAATCTTTGAGCCGAGATTTTCATAAAGACCTTATAGTCCGAGTTCAATAGACTAATTGGTCTAAATAAATTCACATCCTCGGGATTCTTATCTTTCTTAACGAAACTAATAATTGTGGACTCTTTGAACTCAGAATGAACCGTACCGCCAATTCTAATATAATTAAATACATTTTTCAAGGGATCCTCTAATTCCTTCAAAAACACCTTATAAAATTCAATTGGAAACTCATCTATACCTGAGGCTTTCGCTCCCGCTGTTTCTTTTATACTATTTTGTATTTCCAGGGAACTTATTTCGCTATTTATTTGATTACGCCTAGAGGCAGAGATTTTAGGTATATCCAGATTGTCAAAATATTCCCTGATCAGTATTTCGTCCACTTGAATAGCTGGAGAATAAATTCTCTTATAATGATCAAGGAATATTTTCGCGATCCCCTCACTCCGAGTCTCTGTACCACCGAGGGGATCCTGAATTTTCAAAATAATAGAAGACTCTTGTTTTTTTCGGATCGAGTTAGCCAGAAGCTTCCCCATCAGTTGGCTGTCTTCATACAGTTTTTGCTGGAAGGCCTTTGAGCTGTTTATCTCTTCCAGAATAAAGAAATCCCTGAGCGATGCTTTGGCTTGTTCCCATTTATTAGGTATTTGATGCAGTTTTAATGCGTACTCTTTCTCAGCGGTACACTGAAGGGCAGATATTTTTCCCTTTCGGACATTTGCCTTGTTACTGGAAAATGCTATAATCTGCCCCCGGGCTGCTGCTTTAAATGCGCCCCATACTGCAAAAGGCTCTGCTGACTCCTTATTAACCACAAAAAAATCTTTTATCCACTCTCTGAAGCTCTCTACCCATAATGTATTCTGCAAAAGGGTACGATCCAGCTGCCACCTAGAACGGACACCCTCCATACCCTCCAGAATCAATTCAATTTCAATCCTCCCGTGATCTGAGAACGGATTACAACCTATCAATACGTTGGAGATTTGAAGTGATCTGGAGGATAGAAAAAAGTCTATTCTGGAGGCTGTTTGAAATCTATTAGAATAACATGTGTAGGACTCAGTATTGGGATTCAGGGAGCGCCAAGAGTCCCGCAGTTGGTATTCTGACATAAAGGCCTCCAGCACCTTTTTCGTTTTTGGTTTTAATTGTTTCTTGTTCTTATTAGAGGTATCCCTCTTTAAATCCTGAATGTAATTAAAATCACCTCCTATTATAATTTGCCCCAGAGTACCCCTCAACATTTCACTAATTTCAGTCAGGGCCGTGGTGTCATCAAAGATTGGGCCGTAGTAATTTACAAAGTTGAATGTCTTTCCCAGCAGTTTTACTACAACCCAAAGCCATCTACCTTTAGAATCTCTTTGCACCTGCACAATTTCCCAAGGTAGGTTTCTTGAGAAGTAGATTGCGACACCCCTCTGTGCAACCCCTGCTGAGGAGAAGAACCCATGGGAGAAATATCTTGGCAGAAACAACTTTGGTGAATGTGTTTTCAGGTGTGTCTCCTGGAGGAAGACCACCTGGGGCTTAAGGGCTGTAATCCATTTTAAAAGAGCACTGTATTTCTGTTTGTTGAGCAGCCCATTCGCATTTATGGACAGGATTTTGCATGGATCAAATCCCATCTATAAAATTAAATAATCTTAAACATATTCTGTACCAACTAATTTCAAGAATAATAAACCTACTGTGCTTGTATTTTTTTACTGCATTTACCTCCCCCCACCCTGAACCCCCCCAGTGGTGTGGGAGTCCCCCCTCCGTCCACGCAGCCCACATCTCTCCCTCCATTTGCTTCTTCAGGTGTCTTCTTGTTACACCTGATGTGACCCATTAACCCAGGCACCTGCCTTTGATTGTTCCCCCTTTTTTTTTTTGCTAGCAAAAACTCGGATTCCTTGGATGTAATCACCTTTAAGTTTTTAAGCTTTTAAACCTAAGCCTTTGTGGATATCTCATTGAGAAGAGTCTGGGCCTCCTCTATATCGGTAAACAGAAAGAATTTTCCCTTTACAAGAACTTCAGCTTTGATTGCTGTGCAATCGAAGCCTGGGCACCATTGGCTTTAAACAGCTGTAACAATTTTACGAATTCTTTCCTTCTTTTAGCCGCAGCCGCTGTCATGTCCGAGAATATCCTGCATTTAGTAGTTTCTGAAATAGCAAACTGACGTTGTTGATAGGCTTTCGAAAGAATCCGCTCCTTGATCCTGAAATCCGCAAAATTCAGTAAGATGGTTCTTGGAAATGGAGAATTCGCGAAACGCTGAGCCGGTACTCTGTGGGCCCTTGTTATTGTTAAGTCCCCCTCAAAGTCTGGTAGGACTACTTTCTGGATGAAGGAGTTAACCCATTGTACAGTGTCGGAACCTTCTGTTCCTTCGGGACCCCACAATCCTCAGGCTTGATCTACGAGAATGGTTCTCCAACTCCTCGAGTTTATTTTCCATAGAGATCCTCTTCTTTACAGCCTCTTTGGTTGCTCCTGATACCCTATTCATTTTATCTTCCAAGCTTGTTATCCTCGACTCAGCTTCCTGAACCCTAATAGGGAGTGCTAATGTTAATTCCTCCAGCTTATCTATTCTGGCATGGATGGCAGCTAGCTCAGTTCGTTGATTATTTTTAATTTCCGGATTTCATCGAGGATTAAATTGAGCATCTCACGAATGTCTAGCTGAAATTTCGCTTCAGATCTCCCTTCAGAGTCCAGTATACTTATGTCGAGCCCTGTTGCTTCTTCATTCCTGGGAGTTATAGCTTGTATGATTTCCCCATTATTTATTTCCTCGTTTGCTGTTGGAAGCTGGGTTTGAAGTGCAAATACTGTCTTGTCGGGGCCTTTAGATAAGGCACTAGGGGCTGGTGTATCCGCAGTATCCACCGTGATAGAAACCAAAGGGGGCTGTGAAGAAAAGGGGAGGACCGATTTTGGAGGAGTTCTTTTCGCGAAAAGTGGAAAATCCTTCACTTCCTTTCCTCTGGTTCCACTCTTTCTCTCCTCTTCTGTCTGGGCTGCTGGCATAGCCAAAGTTGGAGAAGGATTAGGAGTTTGAGGATGAACTACCACCTCTAATTGAAGAGAAGAAACTACAGTATTAATATCAACCATGTTGCCCTCCTTAATTACTGCTTTACACTGTTCTTCATGCTGTTGGGGGGTGGAGGGGAGGGGTGATTCATCATCTGAAGACTCAGGTGTTGTATCTTCAGGCACAGGGCTTTCCTCCCTGTTGCCATCCTCCTTTTTATCCTTAGCAGCCTTGCGTGCCCGCCTTTCTAGTCAGAGCGAGGCGAGTTTTAGCCTTCTGTCAGGCAGCCGCTTCCACTTTGCTGAGTTTGAACGCATCCTCACACTCTTTCTGCGATTTGCCCATTCTTAGAAGTGCAACCTCTCCTTTGTTTTTTGTTTTTTGCGAAGAACTTTTGAAGCTTTAACTGTACCGTTACGGGTTTTGTGTGGCCATCAAGAGTTTTTTCACTATTTACTATTTACTACTTGGCAGTCCTTACAAGGCCCAGATGCTAAGAGACCCCGCTGATACTTTACTGCCGCACCAGATTCTTCATTAATCGCCTACCTCCAGGCTACAAGCCGATTTTCACGAGATGACTGTATTAGGCGCTTTATTCAGCTTCCGTTAGCGAATGAGTCTGATTGCCTTCTTTTATTTTCCCCCTCCACTTTTGCCGACCTAGCCCCAATCCTTAATCCTTAAGCTTCACAACTGTCTCAGTTCCGATATCTCTGTTTTAGGGAGTGCTCACCTCGAGCACTCATTAGAGCTCACCTCGGGCAGCCCGGGAACGTAGCGATGCAGCAATTGAAAATCGAGCCGGACTCGCGGGGCAACGTTTTAAACGGCTCCTCCGTTTCAGTCTTTAGAGGTTTTCAGCCGCAATCACCGACGCTTCATTCACGCTCCATTCACCCGCTTTTCCTTGCTTCGCGGCACCCAGCGTCAAAGCAATCTGCAGGAAGCAGCTGGCATCCCGGTAACTCGAACGCCATTCCAGAGGCGGGGCCGTAGGTCACGAGTCACGGGAGACTACGCAGAGGCGTGGATCTCTGCAGTCGCCGTCATTTCCCCCCTACTCTCCTTATTCTCCTTCTCACCACGGGGACAATGAGGCTAACATGGGGGATGAGCCACAGCCTCAATATGATTTCCCACAAGATCCTCAACCACAAAAGGAACCATGGGAGGAGCCAACAGACCCTTACAACACCCATCCCATCCCTGATATACCCTCGTATCCTACTAAGCCGTCACCTACTGATGACACCATAGTCTTCAAACAACTCATATACAGGGCAGCACAATTCCACAATGTAGACATGCATAATGACCCTGTTGAGGAAGACTTCTTATTTGACACCTTCCCTACTTCGGAAAAAAGTGTCAGAACACTACCCATGTTAAAGGGAGTTCTAAAACATGCACCTGACATATTTAAGGATACAGCCAGGGCACGGGTAATCAATCCCAGAATAGAAAAGAAGCATAGGGCAGCTCCTACAGACCCTTTTTACATCAAATGGCAGTTACCACTAGACTCACTGGTAGTGGCTAATACACGTAAAAGGGCCAACTCCCAAACAGGGGAAGCACCTCCCTCCGATAAAGACTCAAAAATACTGGAGGCATCAGGCAAAAGGGTAGCAGCACAAGCCTCCAACTCATGGAGAATTGCTAATAAACAAGCTCTACTGGCTCGTTACGACAGGGCGCACTATGATCAGCTCGAAAGCCTAATGCAACACCTACCTGAGCCTTTTAAAGCACAAGCTTGATGACCTCATACAGGAGGGAAAATTCATAACAAACGCCTCCATCAAATGTGCGCTTGACGCAGCAGACACAGCAGCTAGGTCAATTAACACTAGCGTCTTACTACGCAGACCTGCATGGCTTCGTATTTCTGGTTTTAAGAATGAGGTGCAGTCCACCATTCTTAACCAACCTGTCAATCAGGATTTTCTATTTGGCCCTGCTGTCGACACCATTTTGGATAAAATGAAAAAAGACACAGAAACCGCAAAATCAATGGGGGCATTGCAATTTCAGCAACATGGAGGCTCCTTTCGACGCTCCTCATACAGAGCAACTACACGAGGAAATACCTCGCAAACATCTGCCTCATACAAAAGTAACACACAAGGTTCCTTCAACAAAAACACAAACAGAGGAAGTTATAGGGGCAACAATAACAAGGAAAGAGGACGTGGAGGCAATATCACCAGAGCCTCCACTGCCACAAAACAGTGGTTTCATTACGCTACCTCCAGACCACCTAACACCGGTTGGAGGCAGACTCCAACAGTTCCTACCTGTCTGGAACGCAATTACCACAGATAGGTGGGTGAGAGAAATTATCCAGTTTGGTTATTGCCTAGAACTGACTTCTACACCACCAAACATACCACCCAGACATCGTCCTATGTCCACGGAACACATCACCCTGCTACAACAAGAGGTGAAATGCATGCTGGAAAAGGGGGCCATAGAGCAAGTCCCTTTCCACCAGCAAGGAACAGGAGTATACTCCCTATACTGCCTTATTCCCAAGAAGGACGGTTCCCTCAGACCAATATTGGACCTCAGACCCCTAAATCAATATATACTATCGGAGCACTTCCATATGATCACACTACAACAAGTGCTCCCGTTGCTACAACAAGGAGATTTCCTAGCAAAACTGCACCTCAAAGATGCGTATTTTCACATACCCATCCATCCAGCCCACAGAAAATACCTCAGGTTCACAATAGAAGGTCAACACTACCAACTCAAGGTTTTGCCCTTCGGGGTTACCACGGCTCCAAGAGTGTTTACAAAATGCTTAGAGACAGTGGCAGCACATCTCAGAAGGCAACACGTCCATGTGTACCCTTATCTGGACGATTGGCTAATACAAGCAAAATCGTACCAACAGTGTGCAGCACACACGTCTCAAACAATTCAGTTGCTACACAGCCTAGGCTTTTCAATCAACTACACAAAATCGCATCTGCAACCATCCCACGTACAGCAATACCTGGGAGCCACTATAAACACCTCGGTGGCAAAGGCATATCCAAACTCTGTAAGGATAGCCAGTATGCAGATACTCATTTGCAAATTCCTGCCAAAACACTCTCTACTAGCTCGAGTCTTTATGCAGCTCATAGGCATGATGGCCTCCTGCATATTCATTGTCCCCCATGCCACACTTAAAATGCGCCCATTACAGGAATGCCTAGCACGGCAATGGAACCAGGCTCAAGGACAACTAAAAGACCTAGTGTTGGTAGACAGTCGCGCTCACAACTCTCTGCACTGGTGGAACCCACAAAACCTTTCCAAGGGGCGACTGTTCCAAGAGCCGGTTCCACAACTAGTACTAACAGCGGACGCATCACTGACAGGCTGGGGAGCCCATCTCCTTCAATACACAGTACAAGGCCTCTGGACAACCAAACAGAAAAAGCTGCATATCAACCAACTAGAATTGCTAGCAATATTCCTAGCCCTAAAAGCATTTCAGAAATACTTGTACAACAAGACGGTGTTGATCCGGACGGACAACATGACCGCAATGTACTATATCCAGAAACGGGGAGGAACGCACTCTCCACAGCTGTCCCATCTGGCACAAAGCATATGGATGTGGGTGACTTCAAAAACATTTTTCTCGTAGCAGAACACCTTCCAGGGAAGGACAATCCGATTGCCGACCTGCTCAGCCGACACAGCCAACAACTACACGAATGAGAGATTCACCCCAAGTTCTCAAGCCATTCTTCAAAGAGTGGGGTCACCCAGAAATAGACCTGTTTGCCACAAAAGAAAACTCCAAATGCCAGAACTTTGCTGCCAGATTCCCACATCCGTTGTCACAGGGCAATGCGATATGGATGAACTGGTCAGGCAGATTTGCGTATGCTTTTCCCCAGCACCGCTGATCCCGCTGGTGGCATGCAAACTGCGGCAACACTCACGCTAATCCTAGTTGCTCCCACATGGGCGAGACAAACGTGGTACACAACGTTCCAAGAACTTTCAGTAGTTCCTCATCAAAGACTGTGCCTTGCACCCCATCTTCTAACTCAAAACCTTGGAGAAATCCGACACCCAGATCCCAATCAGATGAACCTAGCGATCTGGCTCCTGAGGTTTTAGAGTTTGGATACCTTAGCTTGCCCCCAGATTGCATGAACATCATTAGGGAGGCAAGACGACCAACCACACGAGCGTGCTATGCAGCTAAATGGAAGAGATTTGGTATTTACTGCAACAATAACCAAATCAACCCTTTAGACGCTTCCATACAAAACATTATATCTTACCTGCTACATCTACAAACGTGTAACTTAGCATACTCTTCTATACGACTACACCTCGCTGCTATAGCAGCATACCTTCAAAACAGGCAACACCTTTCACTGTACCAGCATTCAAAGCCTTCATGGAGGGTTTAAAAAGGGTGATCCCTCCAAGGCACCCCCTTCCCCAGTCTGGAATCTAAATATAGTACTTACCAGACTTATGGGCCCTCCTTTCGAACCTCTACAATCATGCGAACTACAATTCTTAGCGTGGAAGGTTGCATTCTTGGTTGCCATTACCTCACTCAGAAGAGTGAGCGAATTACAAGCACTAACAATTCAAGAACCTTTCATGCAGGTACATGCCAACAGGGTGGTTCTTAGAACCAACCCTAAGTTCATGCCTAAGGTTGTATCCAATTTCCATATCAATCAATCAATAGAACTGACAGTTTTCTTTTAAAATCCACAGTCAGTAGCTGAGAGAGCCCTACACACATTAGATGTAAAAAGAGCTCTACTTTATTACACAAAGGAAATCCTATTTCAAAGTCAGGAATAGCCAGATGGATAGTGAAATGCATTCAAATATGTCATCAAAAGGCAAAACGCACTTTAACCGTCCCCCCAAGAGCACACTCTACAAGGAAAATGGGGACATCCATGGCTTTCCTAGGAAATATTCCTCTTGAAGATATCTGTAAGGCAGCCACATGGACACCATACACACTTTCACAAAACACTCTGTGTAGACGTACAAGCAAAACAGCAAGCTACTGTAGGCCAGGCTGTCCTCAAAACTCTTTTTCAAACTGCTGCAGCTGGCAAAGGTAGCCACCGCTAGAGGAGATACTGCTATACAGTCTATGCACAGATATGAATTCAGCAGCCCACATGCCTCAAACAGAATATGCTACTTACCAGTATGCATCTGTTCTTGGCATGTAGGGCTGCTGACATTCATATCGCCCGCCCTCCTCCCCGGTGCCTGTCGCAGCTGCAGCATTATCTCTGGCATGGCCATCTCTTTCTGTACTATCTCCATCTCTGCCACAATGGCGAAAAACAATCTGAGGATGGAGAAGATGCCCATGCGCACTGTAGTCCAGGGGAGGAGTCACCTATCTCGTGATACTTTGAAGACTCTTCCAAGACAACAAAGTGCAATCATCCGGACCCAACACTAGGCGGCGATCTATGCACAGATGTGAATGTCAACAGCCCGACATGCTAAGAACAGATGCATACTGGTAAGTAGCATATTCCTTACTATACAAGAACCATTTTTACAACTACATCGTAACAAAGTGGTTTTAAGAACTAATCAAAATTCCTTCCAAAAGTAATAGCTCCTTTTCATTTAAACCAATCTGTAGAATTGCCTGTGTTTTTCCAAAGCCCAGACTCTGTGGCAGAAAGAGCTTTACACACATTAGATGTTGAGAGCTCTTCTCTACTATGTAGATAGGACTAAGTCCTGTTTGTGTCTTTCTCTCCACCTCATAAAGGCAACCCCATATCTAAAGGTGGCATTGCAGGGTGGATTGTACAATGTATACAAATATGCTCTCAAAAAGCAAAACTTACATTAACAGTTCCTCCTAGAGCGCACTCAACACTCAAACTAGGAGCCTCTATGGCTTTCTTAGGAAACATCCCCCTAGAGGACATATGCAAGGCAGCACCATGGTCTACAACACACACTGCCTGCCTGTCGGCTCCGTCGTCTACAACTTGTACAGAACCAGGCCGCTAGGCTCATCTTCCACCAACCTAGACACCACCATGTTCGTCCCTTGCTCAAGAGTCTTCACTGGCTCCTGGTGGCCAAACGCTGCAAATTCAAATTAGGCTGCATCACCTTCAAAGCAATGGCCCAGCTTTCATTTCCTCTTTGATTCACCGCTATCTCCCTTCTCACAATCTTCGCTCCTCCCATGTGGCGTTGCTTTCCACCCCCACCTTCAAACGTAAGAAACACTGTGGTCTCAGATTCTCTTTTCTTGCCCCCTACCTTTGGAACTCACTCCCCCTGGAATTTAGACTAACTATATCCTATACCCTCTTCAGATCCCATCTGAAAACTCTGCTGTTCTGTCAGGCCTAAGAGTACCGCAATGCCTCCTTTCACTTCTTTGCTGCCCCCATGTTCACAGCGCCATGAGACCCCCTGGTGAAAGCGCGTTTTATAAACAATTTTAACATAACATAACACCTTCACTAAACATTACTGTGTTGATGTGCAAGCCAAGCAGCAAGCTGCAGTAGGCCAAGCTGTCCTTAAAACTCTATCTATTTTATTCATAGCCTTGTAATTGTCTTCTCAAATTGCTTAATTGTGCTAAATCAAATGAACCTCCCACCTATAAAAGTACTTCTTTCCATCTTCGCTAATAAGTCCTATCCACTGTTTCAAAAATCAGTTTCTTCTGTACTGGTGATACATACCATGGGTTGGAGACTCTGTCGCTGTAGATTATTTTTGTTTTGAATACTTGCCCCCCACACCTAGAACACACAAAGTGGCTTCCAGCTTTGTGTTGCCGCTCATCCATTGGATGTAGGGAGGACAACAGAAATATGGGCACTAAGGGGACCTCCCAGTTATTTCTTATAACTGTTCTTGTGGCGGGCAGAATGAAAGTAGCCTACATTTACACACACTGCCCCCTTGCTTTAATCTTCTCTTGAGTTAATGCTGCAAAATGGATAAGCTGTGGCAGTCATTTTATGCACACATTCATCCTTCAAGCGTCTCCACTACGGACCTGGTACTACTTATATCATCCCCTTTCCGCTCTACTCTAGATCCCTTTTGCTGTATAACATCTAGTGCCTTCATACATTTATTTAAGCGGGTGCCTGCTCTATCTACCTCCCTTCAGCCCAGTCGGAACTCATCGCCTTCTACCCAGGCTTCATCTATGCACCCTGTTTAAAAAAAACATATTAATAAGCACACCAGCCGAAAGTCGCTTTTTGGGGTTTTTCACCATGTTCGGGTGAGCTGCCTGAATGCTGTCTGACTGAGCAGTGGGGTAGAGTGCTGGACTGCGCTCCAAACCTGGAGGAATGTCTCCCTTACCTTTACCTCTTCGATAGTTGGGAGACTCCTGATTCTCTTCTCTCTCGCTCCACCGTAGGCGGTTCCAAACCGAAGAGAGAAATAAGGCTACAGCCTGCTTGAAGTTTAAAACGCATTTATTGTGCAAAACAAGCAAACAGTGATATTGTACAAGAGAGTTACCTCACCAAGCAGTTGCGCCTCTAATGGTAATACCTCCCCAAATGTTCCCCATTTAAGCATATTCTTCACCTAGGCAGTTGAAGGAGAATCTGACAAAGCAAAACTTTATAGAGTTGTGTTAGCAGATGTTTGCCTTTTCACAGAAAAAAGAGCAAAAATACCTTGATAAAGCTACAGCAAACTCACTTCCTGACTTTGAGAATTCGTGCTTCACCATGCCAGACATGAAAGTGAGCGGTACAAAAGGGGGTGGTGATGGACTGAGCATCTGAACCAATCAAACACTCACACCCAGTCAACAGATCTGGGTTTAATCCATCACTGTTCTTTAGCCCACTCTGCCACCCCAGTTCAGACATGGCCATATGCAAATCAGTCTGACCCTGTGCCTCATGGGAACAGTCCAGCCCGAACTGCCAAGCCATGCCTTCCCTGGACCGGAAACAAGCTTCCTAGGACCGGTTTCTGGCATTCCAGCTGTCTTCAGCCAGGCTTGATTGAATCCAGTGGCAAAGTGAGCAAGGGACTCGCGTATGAGCATATCCTGCCAACTTATGGCATGGTATCTAAGAAGAGAGAAGGGTCCAGCAGCTTGGTTAAATATGGGTATACAAACTTGCTACAGGCTAAACACCTTAGGGTTCTGTAAACATGCATTATTACAACAAATCAAATTCTCACTGGATTATAAAATGCCATTGCTTTCCGCCTTGCCATGAGAAATGGAGAACAGTGCAACAATATTACTGTAGAGTTTTCTTCCAAATTCGGCTATATATGGGGATTGAAACAATTTAATGATTGATACCCCTACCTGTAGATTCCCCCCTTACAAATATCCTAGTCATCAGACTGAATCTGAAAAACTTGGCATTCGTTGTACTATCTGATATGAGGTGTAGGCTTCACTTCGGTGCCAGGAGCAGTGTGCCTTGAGCTCATTGGAGCCATAAAGAGTATGAACTACAGCCCTCCTGCTTTTTAGAAGCCGTAGTCTTAGATCCGTGTCAATCCTGCATCAGACCCACCCATGAGACCAAGTGAGGCAGGGTATGTCAGAAGTAAGAAAGCTGAACAATATTGGACTTACTTTGGTTTGTAGTGGTATCTCTGCTCTTGCTTTATTAGACTTAACCGTAGCTTTTCAGACTGTCAACCATCCAAGATTAATACATGCTTTGAGAGGTAGGGGCTGCACTAAGCTACTCTTGGGTTAACTCCCACCAGCATATACTAAAGAGTGCTATATGTCTGTTACAATAGGTTACTTCTTGGCCGCTCCTCTATAGCCTCCTCTGGCATATACTATGGCTGGTTGCTTAACTAGTACTCTTTGTAGACTTCCCAGAATATATGCCTTGGTGGTTACTGTAATACACATTCCTATGGGTTGCTTCCGTGCCGTGTGAACACCTCAGGCTTATGATATGGCTGGATTTCTAATTGTTGGCCCTTCTGTGGTTGCTAATCTATTGCAGGTGAGTGGACTCATCAAAGCTTATAGGAAGTGGCATCATATATTGTTGATATCTTTGACTGTGCCTCTGTCGCTTCTGGGTATGCTCTTTAATTATACACTATGGCTTTGTGTTGCCCATCTCAGGGATGCTCCTTTGCCAGATAATAGATGTATTTCTCAGAGCACATACTGTGATTGAATGTTTGATGTCCATTGTGATGGGCTGCCCCATGTGGTCCCATGCCAAATGCTATTGTAAAGGGCAGTTTGCACCACTCAAGGATAGCATTCTTCATCTCTGGGTACTTTTTATGCAGGGTTTTCAATGATCTTTGCAATTTATGATACAGACAATTGCAGAGATGGTGGGTATCTCCAAGTGTGCCCACGTTTCCCCAATACGTGTTTTCATTTTTCACCTATTCCCTGCTTATGCACAGCTGTAATCTTGCTGCAAAACTGTTTGAGGTAATCTTGCCTTGCACACATCAAAACACTTCCTACACAGGCTGAGTTGTAATCCTACTTTTTACACAGGCTGAGTTGTAATCCTACTTTTTATCCATACATTACCATCTAACACTCCAGTATTTTCTTTCCTTTTTCTCTTCAGTAAATGATTAAAACTTAAATCCAAATCAATCTTCACCTCAACAAGGGTATTCAACACTCTATTAACCAAACTGCAGTGCATTTATTTAGATGTCCAGATTATCTGTCACCTCTTTATCTTTCTTTTTAGAAGGCATGAAACTCCTTGCACTTAATTGTCACTCCAAAATGCTGTCCAGCAAAAATGCTCCACCAAAAGGTTGTTACTTTCTCCCCGTTACAGCAAACACCTTTTGAACCTTTACTTTGTTCTTCCTTTAACTCTTGTTGAGCTTAATGTTTTGTTAGCTGAAGAGAAACAGAAATGTACACCCTGAACAATCCAATTATCTGATAGATGCATCTAGCTGCAGGTTTCTTACCTTTGAACTTCCAAGTGTCAGACTGAATCCGGTAGATTTTTGATAGCAGTACCCCTGTAGATAGGTGGCATTGGTCGTCGTTACATTAAGTCTTAGGCAACAGATTAATCATCGTGAGGTCCTCGTCTTCTATAAGCACCACCCCGGTGCTCTGACGTCAGTTATTTTCTTTCCGTGCCAACCAGCGGAGATCCATCTACGAGAGCTACCCTGTTTTTTGACAACTTTGTTCGGCTTTTGTTGAGTTCTTTATGGTGTGTAGGACGCCCAAAAAGACCTCCAGGTTCAAGCCATACGGCGCCCGTCACCATGCCATGTCGGTCATGGACCCCATTTGCTGCGTCTCTGGTGCCTAGAGCATAACCACGATGCGACGTCGTGCTCGGATTGTCGGCCATGGGGCCGAACGCTTTAAGGGAGTGTTTCCTAAAGCTAATAGAGGCCCAGCGTATGGTGTCTCGGAGGTCGCCTTGTCTATCTCGTTCACGGTCAAGAGGAAGTTTCCGAGCATAGCTCCGGACGGGGGGATTGGGAGTGGGGAGGGTGTTGAAGCCATTGAGCTATGTATTTATGTATGTATGTATTTTACACTTCTAAAGCGCGCTGTAACCCTACCGGCATCCTGGCGCTGAGACACAGTAAAAAGAGAAGGTAAAGAGCAAGCTGCCGAGACAAACGCGGCCGGCTGGTTACTCTCTGGGGAAGAGCCAAGTCTTAACTTTCTTTCGCAACATCAGCAGCAGATCCTGTATTTGCCTCAATTCTGGGGGAGAGACTATTCCATAAGCATGCGGCTGCTACGCCGAACGCTCGTCCCCCCATTGTAGATCTCTTAATCCTCGGAATGATTGCCAAATTAGCTGCCGAAGAACGCAGGCTGCGTGCAGGGGCATACCATCCGAACCTAGCCTGAACCACTGTGCCTCTAACCTGGGCAGGCAATAGTGGTAGTACCTTACGGAGTCCTCTGATAAACATGTAGCAATGACTGACTAGTTTATTTACATGCGATTCAAGGTTAAGCTTCTCATTGAAGCTGACCCCCAGAATGCGAACCATGCTCACGGGTACCAGAGGTGCATCTGTAGGGATAGGCCAGGAGTCAGATGGTAAAGCTGTCGGCACTCTGCCCACCCCACAGTGCAAGATCTCCGTCTTGTCATTATTAAATTGCAGCGCATTGTTTCTCAGCCAAGACACCATTTCACGTATACACTTATGGAATGATTCTTGGGAGTTTGCATGGTCGCCATCCAAGGACAGAATCAATTGAGTGTTGTCTGCGTAATTAACCACACTTATGTTGTTGGCTTTAATGACCTCTAACAATGGCTGCATTTAGACATTAAATAAGATGGGGCTAATTGAGGACCCCTGAGGGACCCCATGGAGGCAAAGCAACAGTCTGCTGTCTACCTGCCAGATAAGACTGAAGCCATCGCAAGGCCATATTTGCCACCCCCCACTTCTTCCAGTCTTGCCAGTAAGGTGGCATGGTTTACCGTATCGAATGCGGCGGACAGGTCAGGTCGGAAGCATCGTAAAAAGCATAAGAAGTGGAAGTGTGCTTTGACTTGGCCCCTTCCGTCACGAGACAGAGGAGCCTCTGCGTTCGAGGCCTCACTCCCCAGAACGTGTGCCTAGGTTGGCTCCGTGCTTCCCTCCCTTTAAGGGGCCAAGAGCGACCCCGGCCCAATTAAAAGAATTTTAGGACCCCATGTGTTGCCATATTTGGGGCGGCCTGACCTTTCTGGCGCCCCATAGGGCCCCACAGGCTCAGCTAAAGGAGATCCCATGAGTTCCGTGCCTCTGGCCACGGCCTCTTCTTGAATCTGTCCCTGGATCCGGGGCCGGTCGTACCTTTACAACCTTCCCTGGCAGTGCATCGGATGTTGAGGCCCTCTACTTCACCCGAGGTGCCCCCCATCATTCTAGACGACAATGAGTCTGTTGAGCGTCCATCGACGCAGAGACGGTGACGACCGAGTCGTACGGCTCCATGCTTTTCAACCGTACCGATTTTGAAGGGTTAGGCATGGATGATGATGATTGGGAAGGGCAGCAGGATCACATAGAAATCCTGCAACCCAATAAAGACCTTAACTGGTATGAGCACCATGGGTAATGCCAGCGGCCTTGACACTGGACAGATTCTGGCATGCTGTCTGCCCTAACCTGGCTACGGAGGAGGGAGCCTCATGCATAGGGTTGCAGAAGTCTTGGACCTGCAACTTCCTACGGT
This sequence comes from Lissotriton vulgaris, assembly GCF_964263255.1. Classification (NCBI taxonomy): domain Eukaryota; kingdom Metazoa; phylum Chordata; class Amphibia; order Caudata; family Salamandridae; genus Lissotriton; species Lissotriton vulgaris. Next base: position 132,042,754 of record NC_141700.1, on the reverse strand, counting down.
GTCAGTTAAGACTAACGTCTTGACGGAGGTGCTCTAGCCTGGTGTTGTCTCCTCGAAACCCTTGCTAACTTTATTTTTTTGATAAACACATTTTTTATTGATTTATAAAAGGAATGCAACAGCCAATCAGTACCACACCATAATAATATAGGATATCGTATAAAAAATTTGCGCTCCCCAGTATCCATACACTAATAAAATAGAATGAAATTGGATAATCCCTTTAAGATTAGACCCCCCCCAACCATTTCCCCCAGACTCTGCGCTATTTCTTGGGGCACCACATACATGACTTTTTCCTGTGTGGCGCACCAGTCCACCCTAGTCCGCCATCACCCCACATTCGGGGGTTCAGGGCATTTCCAGGAAGCCGCAATGTCTCTCTTCGCTACCACCATAGCTGTAATAAAATACAATTTCTCATTAAGAGACCCATCCAACCCATCCGTGATATCCAGGATCGTGTGCTTTGGGTTCTGGGAGACCTCCCACCCTAAGATTTCGGTGAGTTCTTCCTCGATGTCCCTCCAGAACCTCGCCATACCATATGAAGGAAGTCAGCTGGGTCATGGCCACACCTGGTACAGGCTGAGATCGGACTGAACCCTGCCCAATGAAGGCGCACCGGGGTGAGGTATGCGATGTGTAAGTAGTAGAGTTGCACTAAGCGCAGTCTTGTGGATGCAGTGACCGTTCTGGGGTCCATAAGGGCGTCACGCCAGTCGTCCTCTTCCAAGGAGCCCACACAGTACTCCCATTGTGTATGCAGTCAGTCTAGGGAAGTAGGGGTTTTGTTGATCAGTGTACAATAAATGCGGGAAATGCCACCCTTCTCCAGGTCCCCAAACATAATCTAAGCTTCAGGTGGGCTGTGATCAGGAAGCTGTGTACCTGTTGTAAGGTGTGTGTGTGTAGGGCGTGCCACAGTAGTAGATACCTGTAAAATTGTGATTGGTGCTGGGAGAATCTGGTTCGAAGGTAGTCTAAGGAGCGCATGTGGTCCCCCACCCATACATCTCCCAATTGCAAAATACCTACAAGGTCCCAAAGCCCATTAACCTCCTTGAGCCAAGTCCCGCGCCACAGGGGTGTACATTGGGTCAGTGTGTGTGTCCATTTAGTGTGCCGCCCGCCAGGCCATTAACACAGAGCGCGTCACCTCCGGTAGGCAGGAAGGAATCTGGGTCCCATACAGCATGGATTGAATCTTGGCGAGGCCCAGCTCGAGCCTGTAAGCCGGATCGGACGACCCTCCGTTGATCCAGTCCTGTATGGAGAGAAGTTGCGTGGCTGGGTAATATAAATAAAGGTGAGTCGTTCCTAGACCCCCGTCGAACGAGGGGATCATACAGGTACTTAGCGCCAATCGTGACCTACCTCTCCCCCATAGAAACTTGCTGGCCATGCTGTCTAGCTCGCAGAACCAGGCCCTGGGAAAACACGAGGGGGTGTTCTGAGGCATTTAAATGAAGCGGGAAAGCACCATCATTTTAAAAAGGGCCACCCTCCCCATGGGTTTAAGGGGCAGTGATTGCCACTTCTGGAGGTTTGCCTTGGCCCCTTCACCGGGGTAGTGACATTGAGGGCACAGCTAAGCTCAGGTAATAAGGTCACCCAGATCCCCAGGTATTTGAAAGATTGACAGCGAAGCGGTATATCCGATTGCCAATCAAAGCATTCACGGGGGAGGTGGAGGGGAACCAGAACCATTTTGTCAAGATTCAACCGAAGGCCAGAGGCCCGTTCAAAGGAATCCAAAATACGGAGACAGTGTGTGCCGGATCGGGTGGGGTCAGCTAAGTAGATGAGGACATCGTCCGCGTAAAGGGCGATTTTGTCTGGCTCGGTGTTGGGCCACTCCCATCCCCACACCGGTTCACATGACCGCATCAGGGATGCCAAGGGCTCCATCATTAGAGCAAAGAGCAGGGGGGAAAGGGGACAGCCCTGCCTTGTCCCCCTGCGAATTGAGAAGGGCTCCGACGGAACCCCATTTACTAGGACACAAGCCTGCGGGAGGGCATAAATAACCTTTACCGTAGTCTGGAAGCAGGGACAGAGTCCCATCTTGCCAAGAACATCTTGAAGAAACCCCCAGTCCACCGAATCAAAGACCTTCTCGAAGTCTACCAGGAGAATCGCTAGGTACGGGGGAAGAGATGGCGGTGGGCCAAGGCAGAATGCATTCTGCAAAGACAATGCTGGGTGCCACGGGAGGACATGAACCACACTGGTCGGGATGAACTAACGTAGGCAGGTGGGGATTGAGCCGCTGGGTGAGGATTGTGGCAAACAGTTGGACCTCCGTATTAATGAGGGAAATAGGGCAGTAGTCTGCGCACCGTGACCAGGGCGGCTGGGATTTAGGAAGAACAACAATGGTGGCTATGTCCGTCTCCCAAGGGAAGGAACCTGTCTCCACAGCTTTGCGAAATAATTCAGCAAGGTGAGGGGTGAGAACATCCTGATAGTGCGCATAATATTCTTGAGGAAGGCCGTCCAGGCCCGGTCTCTTACCAGAGGAAACTAGAGCGATTGCTTCACCGATCTCTGCACGGGTAATGGAGCGATCTAGATCTACTTGAGTTGTTGGATCTACACTCGAAAGTCTGCTACCCCTACCTCCAGCAAGTCCGCAAGAGAAAGGGTTGGAGGTGGAGCCTCCTATAATTGGCGATAGTTGGTGGCAAAGGCATGGGCCATCTCCATTGGGGCACAGCACTTCGATCCGTCTGGAGCCACAATCTCTGGAATTATACGGTTCGCCCTTGGGTACTTGGCAAGGCGGTGAAGGAGCGATACATTCTTATCTCCCCAACTGGATACCCTAGCTACGGAGGAGCGCCAAAGGAGTTTAGACGCATCCAGTGACAGCTTCTTGATCTCTGACTGGAGCCGGGCTAGAAGTCTCGTATCTGAAGCATCTGGGGATCGGGCAGAGGCACGTTCAAGCCTACCGCAAAGTGATTTGTTCCAATTGGGCTTGTCGCTGGAGCTTGAGTTGACCCTTGGTGACCCCTCTATTCGTGGCCTTGCCCGCCTCCCACCAGGTACCTGGGGAAGAAACTGACCCTTCGTTAGAAAGAAAATATTGTTTGAGTTCCCGCCCCACCACTCACCGAAATGCCCTGTCCTGAAGGAACCAAACATTTAGCCTCCATGTTTGCCGAATAGAGGCGGGGGGGACCCGTGCAACCATCACCTGGGTGTGGTCAGAAATACCTCTTGGAAGGGAGTGAAACTTCCTGAATCAGAAGGCAATCCGTCGATGGGATGAAGATGGCGTCAATGTGTGCCTGTGTGCGGTGCGCCACCGAAGTGTGTATAAATTGCTTAGAATGCGGGTGCCATACACGCCAGGCATCGCGTAGGCACAATGATGCGGACCAAGTAGTCAGCTGTTTTGCCTGCACAATTCTACTAGGGGACGGGGACCAGTCGTATCGAGGTCAGATGATGAGACCACATTAAAATCGCCCCCGAGGAATGTGGGACATGGGGGTAAGGGTGCCAAAAGATCAACAGATTTGGCTAGGGTCGTCGTCCGCATTGAGGTAGGAGAGTAAAGTGACACAAGATTGAGTGGGTTACCGTTTAGTGTGCCACTGAGGGCTTCCAAAGTGCCCTGGGCATCGAGAGTCGTCTGCACAGTCACAAGGGGAAGGGAGAGTTTCACCAGGATCACCACCCCTCGGGAACCCAGAGTGAACCCCGAATGCCAAGTCCTGTAAAAGCCATAGCGCGTTTAATAGAGGTAGTGATTACCCATCAGATGTGTTTCTTGTAAGAGTAGAATGTCCACCCCTAGGCGCTGTGCATATCGTAAAACAGCTGTGCGTTTGAAGCGTCCAAGAGGCCATTAACATTCCAGGACATGATGCGCAGGGAGGTGCCTATTAAAGGTGTCAGACATGGTAGCGGTGTGGCAGTGTGACTATGAGTCTGAAAGGGGAGGTCTGATCTGCCTGTCCTGCCGGGTGCAAGTCATGGGGTCTCGTGAGTGCTGGTGCGGCAAAACTAAAAACAAAGAAAACAAACTAACAAAAAACAAACTAAACAGAAAAACACGGGACAACGGTCCCAACCCCCGCCCCCACCCAAACCACCCACCCTACACTTCAGTAACAGAAGGATCTGTCGCCCTAACAATAAACAATTGAAGCCGGAGCAAACTAAAACGCTTGGGATAGTGGATGTGTGAAGGACTCCTTTTTTTTTTTTTGTCCTACATGCCATCAAGAAAGCTCTAGATGGGATTACTCCACGCCCTTCAAACAAGCACTTTTAGAGACCGCCCTTGTGGAGGGCCTGGAGAAGAGGCAGAGTTCTCCCAGAGGTACGGCTGTATCTTGGTCCCACTCCTGTTCACGACACCTGGGAGACCGTATGTTACTAAGGAGTACCGGACTGACAGACCTCTGGCATAATCATAGGACTGATCTTACTACTCTCTCCAGACCTCTAGGGCAGCCCAGATCTTATTGGCGCTAGAGTTATCACAGGCCATATCAGATTGACTAATCATAATGATATTCTTTAAACAATCCGCAAAGGAAGGAGGAACTTCCGATTTCCAGGCTCTACAGATTTCCCTCCTGGCAATGATTACTACATAAAGTACAAACTTCGAGGTTGGAACATTCATACAATAATCTGGAAAAAGGCCTAAGAAGATTAGCCTTGCACTTACTTCAATCTGTACAAGCAGCACATCCTCCAGGAAACCACATACCTCAGTCAAAAAGGAGCCGATCTTCGGGCAGTCCATAAATATATGGAGGTCATCAGCAGCTGGGTACTTACATCTGGGACAGTGGTAGATTGTCGCAGTCACCTTAAATAGTTTCCCAGGAGTTCAGTACACTCTGTAAGCCGTGTATAGATGGTTTCTCCTGAGATTAGCTGGTTTAACCACAGCCTGTAACATAGTAAAAGAGTCACACCAGAGTTTCCGTAGACCATCCCCATTTTCGGAAAAGACACTGCCCCAGCGTTTCCCCAGCTCCAAATCTAGACGATCCCCCTGTATCTATAGAGACCCCATACCAGAATGATACTTTACGTTTCCATGGTCCCATTCTAGAAATAGAGGCAATACTTGTACTCAGATCTTCGTTGCTCCATGACTGTGTTGCCCACCATGCAGACAATTGATAAAACTTAACCTTGTCAATGTCCCACTGGTTATGTTCGAAATTAAATCCCAGCTGATGAGTTGTGAATCTTTCTGAAGATCTCCCCACAACCTAATACCTGCTAATCTAAGTGGTTGTGACAATTGGTCCTGGGTGCATTCGGGGATACCTGGGGAATCCCAGATTGGAGCCTGTGCCGTATAATACGATATTCCCAAAACGTTCCTAATGTACCCCCCGTTATTTAGTGCAGCCAGTAGGATCTTAAGTCAGACTTTTTTGTAGAACTTGGGGTTGCCAAATTTATAGAGGAAAAACTCCTGTCCCTGCAGAACATCATATAACATTGCCTGGAACAAGAGGCCCATAGAAGATGAATCCGCCTTATTAGCTAGCATTCTAAAAGATTTTTAAATGCAAGGCGTGGCAATAGGAAAGTAGGTCGGGTAAGGTCAGTTCTCCTATCTTTAACCCTCTCCTGAGCTTTTTCCACGCTATTCTCTGGGTTTTTGTGGCCCATATAAATGAACCAATTTTACCTTGAAGGGTAGCAAGATCTCTGATATTAAAGGAAAGTGGAATTGAATTAAACAAAAAAGTTAATTTAGGCAAGATTATCATTTTTACGAGGTTGACCCTCCCATATATGTTCAATGGTAGGTTCGCCCAGCATGACAATAGGCCGCCCACCTCCTTAGAAACCTTCTCCTAGCTGATTTTAGGTGTATCTAACAGCTTCTGCGCTAGATAGATCCCCCAGATATCTCATCCGACCCTTTGCCCCTGATATTACGTTAACGCAGTTCCAACTCATTATATCAGTTTTTTCTCTATTAATTTTGTAACCAGAGATCTGACCGAATTCCTTAGCTAATTCAAACAGCCTTGGTATGGCTTTTACATGATCAGATGTATACATGAAAAGGTCATCCGCATATAGGGCAAACTTAAGTTCCAGGTCGGCATGTTAAAAGGCCTAATAAGGGGATCTTCTCTAAGGGAGCAAACAAAAGGCTCAATATATGAATTAAACAATAAGGGTGACAATGGACAACCCGGTCCTCTTGAAATACTAAACCATTCAGTTAGGATACCATTAATTTAAACGTTTGCCCATGGGTTTGAATAAAGAGATTTGACAGCCTCAATAAAATTTATAGGGAAACCAAAACTCTGCATGGTCTCCCAAAGATAATTCCATCTGACCTGATCAAATGCCTTAGCGGCATCGATTGCAACAATAGTAAGTGGCAGCTTTTTTTCAGTTGCAACATCTATTGCCCCTATGGCTTGAAAGGTGAGCTCATTGAGCTGTCTTTCAGGTATGAACCCCCTCTGATCAGGATGTATAATGGTTTTAATGATTTTTGCCATCATGGTAGCCAGTATCCCAGAGAAGATCTTGAGATCATTAATTCGGAAATCTTTATTCGGCTATGTTCCAAGCCATAAAAGAATACATTAGAAAAACAAAGATTTCTAATTTAGAAAAATAAACAGTATAAACAATATCTTGAGATCAGAATTTAATAGTGAGATGGGCCTATATGCCTCAATTTTTTGTGGATCCTTATCTTGCTAAGGATCAAGGAAACCGTCGCTTCAGACCATGAAGGGGGGGATACCTTCTCCATGTAGATATATTTTATTAAAGCGGGTTTTTAGAACCGGCACTACCCTGTCTGATAGGCCCAAGTATATCTCGACAGGGAGCCCATCTGGCCCGGCAGCTTTACCCCTTCTCATTTTTTAAAGTTGTTCTTTAATCTCACCATCCAAGATACTGGTGGATAGATTCATCCTGTCTGCTTCGGACAGGTGGGGGAGGTCCCTCAGATTTAACCATGTCTTAACAGGGTCTGGTCTATAATCGGTGTTCTCCTGATATAAATTAAGCAAGAAGGATCTGGCCTCCTCCCTAATCTCTTCATCTTCCTGCAGCAGGGCTCCTGACCCTCTTTGGACCAAACTCTTGATCTGGTTTCTTACCCTGTCCGCTCTGGATTTCCAAGCCAGCAGGGAGCCACATTTTTCACCATAGGCGAAATGCTGTAATTTGCTGGCTTCCCATCTATCCTTCACAGTCTATCGATCCTTGCCTGGAAATCAGTTTGTAAGGACACCAACTCCCTCTCCAGCTGTGACATCAGACTTTGGCAGGTCAGGGCTGCCTGTTGCAGCTCTGTCTCCTTTTCCTTAATTTTCTTGAGGCTGTCTGTCTGCTTCTTTAGCAGATTTCTTTTTATTGATCATTAAGGAGCTCAAAAGTCTCCAAGTATGCTTTAAGGGTTTCCTCTTGACAGGACATACATAAACCAGTCCATCGGGAAAGAGAAAATAATGTGAGTACAGTCTCTGGCTGCGCAGCCAGGCCCGGCAGGCAGGGACGGGATCAGGCAGGATCTCTGAGGAGCATCGGGCTACGCAAGAGGTCCGTATTTGGAAGATCAATAAGAGAAGGCCGGGGCGAAGCACCTCCGCATTCCAAGCGGCCGGAAGAGCCAGAATGCCTCCCGGCCGAAGACTCCCCAGAGAATGGCATTTGTTGTTGGGAGCAGCTAGGCGGGGAGTCCGACCGGGCCCGTCTCAACCTGCGAGGGCGTTGGTGTTGTGGATGAGGGGCGAATGGCGTGGGATGGGTGGGTGCACCGCTTGTGGCCCCCCCAGAGGTGAAGTCTGACCACCGGTCCGCAGGGGGCACTCCTCTGTTGCCCTGGCCCAGGCAGGAGAATCAAAAAACGAGGTTTTGTTAGTGAATACCACTCTCAGGCGTGCCAGAAAGAGGAGCCGTATTGGATGTTGAGCGCCCTCAGTTTCTGCTTAACCTTGCTAAAGGACCGGCGTTGACCCTGGACCTCACGGGTATAATCCGGGAAGATCATGATGGCATGGTTTTCGTAGTGGAGCCTTCGCAGCTTCCGAACTTCAGCCAGGAGGATGTCACAATCTTTAAAATTAAGAATCCGCATTATGACTGGTCGGGGAGGAGTGCCCGGCAGTGGCTTAGGGGCAAGGGATCTGTAGGCTCGCTAAATCGCGAACCATGGGGAGAGGAAGCCCTCAGGGACCCATGATTGTATCCACTTGTCCATGAAGTACACCGCCGTGGCCCTGCTCCACTCCCTCCGGTAAGCCCACCAGGCGGAGGTTGTTGCGCCGGGACCTATTTTCCGCATCCCCTGCACGGCGATGTAAGTAATTCCTGGGTATGCGATTGGAGACAGGCCACATGTCCCTTCAGTTGCTGAATGTCGTCCTCTACCGTGGAGATTCGGGTCTCGGTCTCCTTGATCCGTTCTGTAGCATTTCAGAGGTCCTGTCTGATGAGGGTCATGTTCACTTGCACCTCCGCGATCTTGCCCTTCACCGATGTTTGTGAAGCGTGGATGGCCTGTAGGATAGTGGATAAATCTGCGGACGGTAGAGGTACTTGTTCAGTGGGACCTCCGGTCGCCCCCTCTTGTCCGAGGTGGTAAAGCGGTCCATCTTGATTTGGGTGGCAGGAGCCTTCGCCGACCTGTCAGTCCTGCCCATGTTGACACCTCCTGGAGCTGCAGGTTCCCATCCTCCTCACCGGTAGTCCCCGCAGTAGGGGGCCGTGGTCCATTTCAGGTAGGCCAAAGTCAAGTGGAGGAAGTAACCAGATCAAAGGAGGGGTACGATCAGGCCCGCTGCCACGCAAAGCGGCCCCAGAATGCCGGGACAAGCCAGGAGCAGAGAAGCCAACATCCAACCTAACCCCTGCAGATCCCAGCTCCAGTGAGCAACAATGTATGTATGGAGGGAGGCTGATACCGAGTCCATGTCCCAGAACGGCCACCACGAGACCCAGGTCACACAGGATGGAGGCCCGAGGGCCCCGGATGTCAAGGTCGTGGCCACAAAAGAACGGAGTTACGGTCTAAGGCAGGTGTGGAGCAGTGTCCATATATGTGGCGAGACAGGGAGTGGCTCCCCCCTGCCTATGTCAAGGAAGCGGTGGTAGGCCGGGGGGGCAAGCAAACTGCTGATAGTCACAATCGCAGCCTCTCTGCCGCTCGAGCTATGCAGTCCATGCCATCTCCAGAACTGCACCCAGCCCAAGGATTGCCGCGTGACATGAAGTGCCCCTACAGAGTGTCTATAGGGCCTGGGGTAGTCGATTTAGGTAATGAGCGGTCCATAGGGGGGAAGGGAAGAATCCAGACCGGTCCCACAGCCAAATTGGTCCCCACTTCAGCCGGCTTCCCAGGCAAGCCCCCCCCCCCCCCCCCCCCAGCCCATGTCCACGGACCTCCACCCCCCCAATGTCCACGGACCCCCCCCCCAAAATGTCCACGGACCCCCCCCCCAATGTCCACGGACGCCCCCCCCCCAATGTCTACGGACCCCCCCATGTCCACGGACCCCTCCCACGTCCTCGGACCCCCCCCCCACCGTCCCTAGGATTCACCCACCTGCAGATCCACCGCTCCTCGTGTAGCAGCCGCTGTCCGTCGGATCTTGCTGCCCGATGCAACTGCAGATTTCGCGCCCGCGCCGCCAGGAGAAATTTGGACATAAGTGGAGACCAGGCCACAGGGTAGGTTGCCAAATGAGTCTGGAGGCGGGAGGAAAAGAACAGAGATCCACGCAGGCCGACAATCCCCGAGGCAAATCCTCAGCTGGGAGGCCCACCGCCTCGACGTCTGGAAATCAGGCCCCCTGCCGATCACGGGCCGTTCGTCGCTCGGGGGCAGCAAGCACCACCTATCAGTTTCCCCGCTGCCCGATGCGGCAGCCGAAAGCGTAGCCCCTCCTTCTGGGGGGCAAGGCACAAACAAGAACGCAACCAAGGAGAAGGCTGTGGCCCGAGATAGACCGAGCCCGCACCTCCCAGCTCCGACAGGAGGACCGGTGCGGTGGGAGTAAAGGAGATGAGCACTGTCGCGGGCCAGGCCTCCGGGTCTTCAAGGCCGCGCGGTGCAAATGAGGCGGCGGCCACCCTCTTCTAGCCCCCTCTGCTGTCTGGTCGCAGGGTAAAGGCCGGAACACAGTCAGGAAACGCAGTCCACGGAGCAGGCCGCCGGGACACCTCGGATCAGGTCGCCTCTTCCTGCATCAGCCAGGAAACCAGGAGGCACAGGGGTCGGAACACCTCCCCAGGCCAGTAGACTCCCCAAAGCACAGCAGCAGCCGATGTTAAGCCGGGCGGAGCACCCCGGTGTCAGCCCGGGCTCCAATCAAGACGTAGGAGTTGCCGTCTTGGCTGCGAGGCACGGCTGGCCGGATCACAGCAGCTGGGAGACAAAACTTGAGGTTCTGAACATCCACGGTCTTGCTGGAGATGCACCGGTAAGTGGACTGCAGCAATCAGACCCAGATGGCTCTGTTAGGGGTAGGATTACAGGTGTATGGCGGAGGGATACGGGAGCACTCTTAAAGTGCGTCCAACATCTTAGCTCGCCAGGCCACGCCCAACCCTTGCTGACTTTTAGCGAGACCTTGACAGATGTTCTTACTGGGCACCTGGTCCAAGCCCAGCACAGGGGCTCAAGTGCATTGAACCATTGCCCGTCGCCACTGCCCTTCGTTGGGTGACCCATCTTTTCTCTCCACCTATTCCACTCCACAAAGCTTGGTGGTTCAATCATCCACTTCTCGTGGTGCGTTCTCTTCCGCTCCCCCGGATGTGGAATCCAAAAGGCTGGGCAGCTTTGGTAAAAAGAGCTTTTCTTCTGCCAGCCTAGCATTGCAGTCGGTAAACTCTGCATGCCTTTTGGGCGGTTATTCCCATTTGATATGGGATAAAGTTGCGGAGGTGCTTCCCAGAGTCTTATTTGAGGACCAGGCTGTCCTCTCCCAAGCGATTTCAGACGGGAGAGATGCAGGGAAGTTTGCGATACTCTGTGGCTTAGACCAGGGCTCGAGTCTGGTTACCACGCGGGTGGACGGCGTCCCCCCAATTATTTGACCAGGAGCTCGATTACTGGAGCAAATGGAGCCACACATTCACTCTTTGGCCTCTCTGGGGCGTGATCGGAACTCATGCAGGACGCTGCTCACACGCTGGCTTCTCTGATGCAATTGCATCTAAGGGGTGAGCGAGGGGAGGCAATGAGTCTGATGGTGCAAGCCACCTTTCGTGACGTCACTTCCTGTCGTGACGTCAGCGCCTCCCCCCACTTCTTTTTTTAGGACTTGTGCCCTGGTTAGACACAACCGCCTCGCTAGGCAGAGCGACTTCTTAGACTGTGGCCTTAAGGCGCCTGGCTGAGGACATCTGTTCATTCAGTTTTTCGTAGCTATGGAGGGGGCTTCCAATCATGCCAACCCTATTCCAGCCAGAGGTCCCTGCAAGTTCAGCAACCTCTGCAGGCCACGGATGTGGTTCACCCCGACCCCATGGGTCGGGTGGCCAGAAGTAGTCAAGCCGCAAGCCCCTCTTCTACTGCAAACCCTTCCTAGTCTGATCCCTCTGGATCAGAGCTTTCCAAACTGTGTGTCCCGACACACTACTGTGTCGCCTGCAAGTGGTGGGTGTGTCGCTGGATTAGCACATAACTGCTAATTAGGAGGCATTCCTTTGAAAGACTGTCTCGGAGTCGGCCACAGAAGCACAGACTCCGAGACACTCTGCTCTAGGGGGGCCGGGAGATTCACAACAAAGCCCCATTAACAAGTAAATGGTCCTTTAAGGACCTGCAAAGTACTCTGGTGCAGCTGTGTGTGCCCGGGAAGCTGGGGTGGGGTGCGGTGACAGAGTGTGACAGGCAGAGGGTGACAGGCGGAGGGTTACAGGCAGAGGGAGGGAGACAGTGAGCTAGAGGGAGGAAGACAGGGAGAGGGAGTGAGACAGAGAGAGGGAGACAGAGAGAGGGAGACAGAGACAGAGGGAGGGAGACAAAGAGAGGGAGACAGAGAGAGGGAGACAGAGAGAGGGAGACAGAGAGAGGGAGACAGAGGGAGGGAGACAGAGGGAGGGAGACAGAGGGAGGGAGACAGAGGGACAGAGACAGAGGGACAGAGACAGAGGGACAGAGACAGAGGGACAGAGACAGAGGGACAGAGACAGAGGGACAGAGACAGAGGGACAGAGACAGAGGGACAGAGACAGAGGGACAGAGACAGAGGGACAGGGACAGAGACAGAGGGACAGGGACAGAGGGACAGACAGCCGGAGGGAGATCGAGAGAGAGGGAGGGAGACAGACGAGAGGGAGGGAGGCAGACGAGACAGAGGGAGGGAGGCAGACGAGAGGGAGGGAGGCAGACGAGACAGAGGGAGGGAGGCAGACAAGAGACAGACAGACGGAGGGAGGGAGACAGACAAGAGACAGACGGAGGGAGGGAGGGAGACAGACAAGAGACAGACGGAGGGAGGGAGACAGACAAGAGACGGACGGAGGGAGGGAGACAGACAAGAACAGACGGAGGGAGGGAGACAGACAAGAGACGGACGAAGGGAGGGAGACAGAGTGAGGGAGACAGAGGGTGGGAGACAGAGGATGTGATGTGATGTGATGTGAGGCGTCATTTGTATAGCGCACTATCACTCCAAGGAGCATCTTGGCGCTTAGACTCAAACCAGCTGAGTTGATGATCCGCAGCTGTACTTTCCACCTAGGGAATTAGAATTCACACTAGTGCTTTACATGCTGGTTCCGACAGGCTGTAAATCCAGGTTTTAAGGGCTTTCCTGAAACCATGTTCAGTTGTGAACTGGCGCAACTGGTCGGGTAGTTTATTCCACGCCCTCGCGCCAATCACTGCCAGAGATTTTCCTCCCTTCGTGGAAAGTCTGAATTTGGGGACAATGAGTAGGTTGGCTGAGGCGGACCTAAGATTTCGGGGAGGATAATATCTCGTAAAACTTTTGTGGAGATATATCGGGCCCTGCAAGTGAAAAGCCCTATAGGTGATAGTCAGTACCTTAAACAGAATGCGTTTATGGATAGGGAGCCAGTGAAGGTCATCCAGTGCAGCGGAGGCCGAAGACTTTCTGGGCCACCTAAGTACCAGCCTAGCGGCCACGTGCTGGACCATCTGAAGCCTGTGAAGGGCCGATTTGTTTGATCCTACATACAGGCTATTACAATAATCTAGTCTAGATGTAATCAATGCAACTGCCACCGTGCGCCTGTCTGCCAGGGGAAGCAAATCAAAAAATTTCCTTAGCCCCTTTATGATATCGAAACAGGATCCTGCTACCGCCCCTACTTGCTGTTTGAAAGATAGGGAATCATCAAATTTGATCCCTAAATTTCGTGCTGCACTAATTGTGCTCGGCGGTGCTTCAGCATCCTCTGGCCACCATTTCTGAGGGGCGAAAGCGTTATTAAGTCCAAACGGCAGAATTTCCGTTTTAGCGGAGTTGCACTTTAGATGGTTATTTTGCATCCAGGTAAATGTCGCTGCTAGACAGTTTGAGGTTTTGTTCTGCATTAGTCACGTCCTTATCCAGGACTAGGACCAGCTGCGTGTCATCAGCATAAGCAAAGTGCTGATGTCAAAGGAAGATATTAACTTGATCAGGGGGACCATGTAAAGGAAAGAGGGAGACATAGGCAGAGAGAGGGATGGAGACAGAGAGAGGGAGGAAGACAGAGGAAGCGAGACAGAGGGAGGGAGGTAGACAGAGGGAGACAGATAGAGGGTGACAGAGAGAGAGAGGAAGCGAGACAGACAGAGGGATACAGACAGACAGACAGAGACAGAAAGAGGGAGACATAGGCAGAGAGAGGGATGGAGACAGAGAGAGGGAGGAAGACAGAGGAAGCGAGACAGAGGGAGGGAGGTAGACAGGGAGAGAGACAGAGGGAGAGAGAGAGGGGCAGAGGGAGACAGACAGACAGAGACAGGCAGAGGGAGACAGACTGATAGAGGGAGACAGACAGAGACAGGCAGAGGGAGACAGACAGGCAGAGGGAGACAGACAGGCAGAGGGAGACAGACAGACAGGCAGAGGTTGACAGGCAGAGGTTGACAGACAGAGGGAGACAGCCAGACAGAGGGAGACAGACAGACAGAGGGAGACAGACAGACAGAGGGAGACAGACAGACAGAGGGAGACAGACGGAGACAGACAGAGACAGACAGAGGGAGACATAGGCAGAGAGAGGGAGGGAGACCTAGGGAGGGAGACATAGGGAGAGGGAGGGAGATCGTTACAGGGGGAGACAGAGGGCGGGAGACAGGGGGCAACAGACAGACAGAGGGAGGGAGACGGAGGAAGCGAGACAGATGAGACAGACAGACAGGCAGAGGGAGGGAGAGGGACGGAGACAGAGGGACGGAGACAGAGGGACGGAGACAGAGGGACGGAGACAGAGGGATGAAGACAGAGGGAGAGAGACAGTTACGGAGAGAGAGAGAGAAAGAGAGTGAAATAGACGGAGTGAGTGAGAACCCCCCCCTTAGGTGGTACGGGCTTGCTACGCTACGCTCGCTACACTCGCTACACTGCCTTACTGTCTCCCAAAATTATACATCTCCAAAAAGTGTGTCCCCCCAACATAAAAAGTTTGGAAAGCTGTGCTCTAGATCATTGGCGTCCAGTTGGTGGCAGGATGCACTGGGGTAATATCACCTTGGAAAGGTGAGTGCTGCAAATAGTCCAAAAGGGCTACTCCTTCCCCTTCGAGACTACCCCTCCCTCCATGCCTCCAACTTGCGATCAGGTGATGGAGAATCACATTGCTCAATACTCTTAACCAAGAGAGCTATATAGCGGTTTCCTGGGCAAGAAATAGGCTGTAGTTGCTATTCCCGCTATTTTCTGGTTCCAAAGAAGGATGGAGGCCTTTGTCGTATCCTAGACCTCACAGCCCTCAACACTTCCTCAAAAAGGGGAAGTTCAAGATGCTCACTCTTGCTCAGGTCTCGTCTGCTCTGGACCCAGAGACTGGATGGTAGCGTTGGACTTGCATTACGCCTATTTCCGTATCCTTGTCCTGCCAGCCCATTGTCGCAATCTGAGGTTTAAGGTAGGCCACAAGCACTTTGTTTTCTGTGCTCCCCTTCGGCCTCGCCAGTGCCCCTCGGGTGTTCACCAAAGTGATGGCGGTGGTCGCAGGCCATCTGTGGAGATCAGGGGTCCCAGTCTTTTTCTATCTCGACGACTGGGTGTTGATGGCAGCTTGTCCCAAGCAATCGTCTCCCACCTCCAGACTATGGCGAACCTCCTGCATTCTCTGGAGTTTACTATCAGCGTGCCAAAGTCACACCTGATTCGATCTCAAACGCACCCTGTCATCAGAGCAGTTCTGGACACGCTGCAGTTTCGGGCTTATCCTCCTGAACGGTGAGTCCAGGATATTCAGGCTAGGATACCAATATTTAAGCCTCTATCATGGATTTCGGTAAGAATGACTCTGAGGCTGTTGGCCATCATGCCCTCCTGCTAGTGGACCATGCTAGATGGTACATGCGAGCTCTGCAGTGGGACCTGAAGTTCCAACAGGCACAGCATCGGGGAAACCTAACCGACCTAGTTCAGATATAGGAGGGCACCGCAAATGACCTGTGGTGGTGGCTGACGAACCGCGATTGGGTCCGAGGCAGGCCCCTCTTCCCTCCCTACCCAGATCTCACAGTAGTGATTGATGTGTCTCTTCTGGGATGGGGCAGCCATCTGGGGAGGTGGAGATCAGAGGACTCTGGTCTCTGACTGAAGCCAAGCTCCATATCAACCTGTTGGAGCTTTGTGCGATCCGATTGGAATTGGAAGCCTTTTTACCATTCAAGGGAAGGCTAGCTTAGGTGTTCAGACACTGTCACCATGTGTTGCTGCAACAAGCAGGGGGGAGTGGGGTCATGGACCCTCTGTTAAGAGACCGTGTCTCTAGACTTGGCTGGAACAGGGAATTTCCCTGGTGGTTCAAAATCTGCCCAGTTCTCTGAAAAACAGAGTGGGCGAACTCAGCTGCCATTGCCTTACGGATAATGAGTTTACAAAAGGGGGTGGTGATGAACAGAGTGTCTGAGTTAAACAGACCACTCTTACCCAGTCCAAACCACCCCTTGTTGTAAATATTTTTGTCCACCCTAAGCGTGGAAGGGTATACTCAGATGTGAGTCCCTTGCTCATTGCACCATCAGGATTCAAGCAAGCCGGGCCGAAGACGGCTGAAATGCCAGAAACCGGTCCCCGGTAGCTTGTTTCCTTCCCAGTGTAAGAATTGGCTTTTGTAGTTTGGTTTGCCCTGTTCCCATCATGCACTGGGACAGGAACAGACTAATTTGCATACAGCCAGGTTCTGAAACTGGGATGGTGCAGTGAGCTAAAAAACGGTGTTGGATCTAGCCCTGATCTCTTGACTGGGTGAGAGTATTCTGTTTAATTCAGAGACTCTGTCCCTCACCACCCCTTGTTGTAAATATTTTTGTCCACCCTAAGCGTGGAAGGGTATACTCAGATGTGAGTCCCTTGCTCATTGCACCATCAGGATTCAAGCAAGCCGGGCCGAAGACGGCTGAAATGCCAGAAACCGGTCCCCGGTAGCTTGTTTCCTTCCCAGTGTAAGAATTGGCTTTTGTAGTTTGGTTTGCCCTGTTCCCATCATGCACTGGGACAGGAACAGACTAATTTGCATACAGCCAGGTTCTGAAACTGGGATGGTGCAGTGAGCTAAAAAACGGTGTTGGATCTAGCCCTGATCTCTTGACTGGGTGAGAGTATTCTGTTTAATTCAGAGACTCTGTCCCTCACCACCCCTTGTTGTAAATATTTTTGTCCACCCTAAGCGTGGAAGGGTATACTCAGATGTGAGTCCCTTGCTCATTGCACCATCAGGATTCAAGCAAGCCGGGCCGAAGACGGCTGAAATGCCAGAAACCGGTCCCCGGTAGCTTGTTTCCTTCCCAGTGTAAGAATTGGCTTTTGTAGTTTGGTTTGCCCTGTTCCCATCATGCACTGGGACAGGAACATACTAATTTGCATACAGCCAGGTTCTGAAACTGGGATGGTGCAGTGAGCTAAAAAACGGTGTTGGATCTAGCCCTGATCTCTTGACTGGGTGAGAGTATTCTGTTTAATTCAGAGACTCTGTCCCTCACCACCCCTTGTTGTAAATATTACGGATAATGAGTGGCATGTCTATGCGGAGTTGGTTGCTGGAAGGTCTCTTTCAAAAGTGGGGAGATCCTTGGTTAGATCTGTTCGCCTCCAAAGAGAACGCACAATGTCAGCAGTTTTGTGCATTGGAGTTTCCAAGGCGACTCGCTCTGTGATGCTTTTAGTCACAATTCGAGCAGAGGCCTTCTGTACGCCTTTCCGCCTGTACCCCTCCTGCCCAGAGTGTTCAAAAAGATTAGGAGGGACCGGGCCCAAGTAATCCTTGTGGCT
The DNA here is from genome assembly GCF_964263255.1 of Lissotriton vulgaris. NCBI lineage: Eukaryota > Metazoa > Chordata > Amphibia > Caudata > Salamandridae > Lissotriton > Lissotriton vulgaris. The sequence goes on along the minus strand of NC_141700.1, from coordinate 132,025,316 downwards.
CCGGACTGGACACAGAGAGTCTGGTATCCTGAGCTTCTGCAAATGAGCATCAATCCTCCGATCAGGCTGCCTCTTCGGGAGGATCTTCTGTTGCAACAGCCAGATCAGCCATCACTTTTTAAATCCTCTCTTGTACAGAGATTTTTGGAGGAGCTTTGCCATCTGTTCCCCCCCCTTCTCCATTTATTATGCCCCAGTGGAACCCTACTTTGGTCCATACCTTTTGTGGATGTGTGCACCGTTTGAACCGCTGCACAAATGCCCCCTCCGGCTGCTCACTAACAAAACTGCCTTTTTAGTGGCAATAACTTATGCCAGGAGGATGAGCGAAGTGCAGGCACTGTCATCTCAGCCTCCTTTACCGTCATTCCGGACAAAGTAGTGCTCTGCATTAGGGCATCTTTTCTGCCTTAAGGTGGTGGTAACACCTTTCCATGTGGCTCATTCTGTTACTCTGCCCACCTTCTATACACCTCTGCATCCTTCCAAGGAAGAGTATAGCTCCACCGTCTAGACCCAAAAAGAGCGTTATCGTTCTATCTTGATTGCACTAAAGCGTTACGGGTGGATGATCAACTCTTCGTAGGGTAAGTTACAGCAAAGAAGGGACAAATTTTCAGAAGAGAACCATTTCATGCTGGGTCATCCTCTGCATAAAAATGTTTTGCCTTACTGAAGAAACAACTTCCTAAAAGCCTTGCGGCCAATTATCCCAGGACAAAGCCAGCCACCATGGCTCTTCAGCGTGGTGTCCCTGTTAGTGACATCTGCCAGGTGGCCACGTGGGCATCTCTGCACACATTCGCCAGACACTACTGCATGGATTCTCTGATTCGTAGGGAGGGTCTCTTGGGTGCTCTGTCTTGCAGGATTTCTTAGTCTTAAACCTTTCTTCAGTCCATCCTTCAGGGATGATATTGCTCAAAGATCGGGAATCTGCGGCTAGATGTCTCTGGCAGATGGACAAGTTACTTACCTACTGTTTTCCCTTATCTGGTAGAGACATGATCTAGCTGCAGATTCCTTACCGACCCACCCATCCTCCCCACACTGCGGATTGGTTTAGTGCCAGGGACATTTCCCCTTCAGGGCCCCAGTTGTTTTTTGACACAGCACGGTCAGTCACTTCATGGCTCCGTGCTTCTGGTGTGGAAAGTCATAAACAGTACTGACATCAGCATGCTGGACCCTTATGACGTCATGCGCTGTCAACCAACGTCACCTATAGGTGCGCGGGGTACTGCTATCAAAACTTTTCCGGATCCAGGCTGACGCCTGGAAGTTCAAAGGTAAGAAATCTGCGGCTAGTTCATGTCTACAAGATACGGTGTTACTGAAGGTAAGTAACTGGTCCTGTAATTGTTTTATTTGTAACCGTTGGCTCCTCCAAGTGTGTAGCACCAATAATAGTTGGTGCTTTGGCTTCAAGGTAGAACAGCTGATAACACTTCTAAAGCATGCAAAGCATATTCTGTTGTAGACAGTGGATTAGGAAAAGAGCTAGACAGTTTACTTAGATAAATGTGAATACAATAAACAACGCCTGAGAGGAATATTGGATGTTTATGTAGCACTGCTTTATCTAGATTGTTCTTCTAATGCCGACAATGTCCTTCGAGGAAGATGCAACCTTAAACTTTTTTTGTTGTGCCATCATGTTCAGTGCTATTGGAACTGGATTGTCTTCAATAAAAGGCAGAGCTCTGGCAACATTTAGAGTTCACTCTACGCAGAGTGATGAGTTGCTGAGTTTGACTGTATAGTCTGTTTGAGGTACAACATTGAAAATAGGCCTTTCACTTCTTTTGTGCAAAGCAATGCATGCCAAACTTGTTAGTAGGTGAACACAAGATGTGGCGTTTAACCTACCAATGACCTTAAAAATGTAGATTAAAAAGTGGTGGACCAGGACAGTGTTGCAGTCTGTGCTCTGAAGCTGAGGATTATCCTATCTTCTCCTTTAATCTGTCTACAACTTTTCACTTACAATTTTTGGGACTTCTGCCTTTGAAACCAGAATTGGTGCTGAAAGTATGGCATTCTGAAACAAATTTTGAAGTCGGGCTAAAAAGCTCAACTTTGCATTAGAGCAAAGAGAAAGATTTGACATTTCCGAGAACCGTGCTACCTTTTGATGTGAAAAAATTATTAAAGGTCTTGTGATGGCTGAAAGTTGCAGTCACTGACAGACTTTTTAAAGATGCCATGGGGCACTTATTTTTTTTTTTAAATAAAAAGGCAAAAATTGCCGCAAGAACAGTTTGCCAGTGTATATGACAGTGCGTGGCCTTTGCTGCAGGTTAGCTCGTTATAATGTGGCGGTGCTATCACCTTAATTCTGTGGCATATATTGATGCAGTAGCATAAAGTTGATGCTTTGAAACCCTTGGATGATTAAGTCATTGGGTAATAACTTGGGAATGCTACTTATTTGACTCCTTGTTCAGAATATGAGATATCCATTACACTCATCTGATAGACTTCTAGCCGCAGATTTCTTACCTTAGAATTATCCCCTCCCCAGTCGACTGGAACCAGAAATGATTTTGTGAACAATACCCATGCGAGCCGTTATGTGGCAGTGTTTGACTCCACGTGGTGTTGGTGGCATCGTCCATGCCAGAAGTGACTTTTGCAGTGCATATATAGGCGCCACCCAGGTGCTGTGACGTCCGATATTTTCTTTGTGCACCAGTCACTGCAGATCCAGGAAGAGATACCCCCTAGTAACTTTTTGACTGAGCTTTTTTGACATTTTGCCAAAGGATGGCTTCAAGCCCTGCGGCGCCTGTCATTGACATGTCAGTGACGGATCCGCACCTTTTTTTGCATCAGGTGCCTGGAACAAGATGACCAAAAGGCCTGTCCCAGCTGCCACGCCATGCATTCGAAGGACTTGAGGAAGCGATTTCTCAAGCATCTGGTGAATTGACATGCCATGGCGCAACAGTTGAGGTCCCAGTCGAGAGGAAGGCCCCGGGAGTATACACGGAGTCCGAGGTTGTCGCCGCTTTCAATTAGTGGAACAAATTAGGGTAGGTTTCAGTCCCACAAAAAGGTGTATGTTAGCCAACAAGACGAGGTAGCGTCACCTGAGGCCTGGCTCTGCGGTTGAGCCAGCGCCTGGGCCAGCTCTGCACCTCCCTGCATTTCCGAGAGCCAGAGCCAGCCCCGCTCAACTTCAAAAGTTTTATGAAGCCCTGCTCCTCATATTTGAGGACCCTTTACCTCTGGTGTGGGTTTGGAACTGAGACCCCTACTTGATCCAGGCAGGCATCTCTGGAGCCAGTTGGATCCTGGTGATCCACATATAGATCTAGATCAGTGCTGGTCGTACTATGTAGACCCTCCCCTGCACAGGTCCAGAGGCGGACGCTCTCGGCACCGCCATCCCCAGCAGCCAGAAGGGCATTGCCCGATGCAGACTCTGGCACTGACTGGAGCCATGCGGTCCAGGCCAATCATGAGCCCTATTCCTATGGACTAGGACTCAGAAGAATCGGAGTGGCTAGCTGGACCCTGCAAATGAGCAGCCTTCGTAATCCTTTGACTGGAGTAAGGATCTGGTTGAAGACAGTGAACTGGACACTTCTTCAGACACAAAAAAAAAAATTGAGGATGGATCTTCTTTGACTGAAGCGTTTCAAACACGTGTTCCCTTCCGAACCGATTCTCCCCCTCAACAAAGCACTTTCTGAAAGTCGGCGTGCTACTTGGTTCAACCCCAACACATGGGCTCCTGTGAACAGGTCAATTACCTGCCACCACTGCCCCGCTCCAGGGGACCCCAAATTAATCACAGAACACCCTAACCTGGAGAACTTAATGGTCCAACTTCAGATGTAAATCCTGGTTCATTCTCAACCGCTCCGTCAGATCGGGAATCCAAGAGGTTGGACAATTTAGGCAAGAAAATGTTTTCTTCCACCAGCCTGGCATTGCAGTTGAAAACCGCATGCCTTTTGGGACGCTATTCCAACTCATTGTGGGATACAGTTGCACAGGTGCTGCCAACGTCCACAGAGGAGACCGAGGCCGTGCCCTCGCAGGCTTTTGTCGACGGGAGAGATGCAGCTAAGTGCACCATTAGATGTGGACTAGGCAGAGCGGTTTCATCGTCAGTGGCCCTTCAACACTATGCCTGGTTGAGGACTACTGTTTTTTCTGGGGATGTCTAGTCCTCACTCCTGGAGATGCCCTTTGATGGCTACTGTCACTTCTTTGGAAAGCAGGCGAATTCAGCACTGGAGCGCTATGGCAGCAGGGCTCCAGCCAAGTCCTTAGGCCTTTCCATGGCCCCCGCCTAACTTTCACCCCTTTCGTGGTCACAGAAGGGGCGTACAGCCGCTTCCTGCCCTGCCACAGCAGTGCGCATGCTATCCAGCCTCTGCATTGCCGCAGACACTATACCTACCCCGTGGGTCGGGAGGCCAGAGGTTTGGTCAGTCCACCCCTCTCCCCAGCAGCCACTGCCTCCAAACCCTCCTAGTCTGTCCTTTCATAATCATGGGCACCCAGTCGGTGGCAGGATTCACCGTTACCTACACCACTGGAAGACCATAACATCAGACAGGTGGGTTTTGCAGATTGTCAGAAGGGGCTGCTCCCGCCACTTCGAGACAACCCCCTCTCCCCATGCCACATACTTACAACAGGCTGACGGAGTACCACCTACCTCTTTTCTGCTAGGAATTGACAGCTCTTTTGGCCAAAGGAGCCATAGAGCGAGTGTAGCACCAGACGTGAGTCATTGTTGTTATTCCTGCTACTTCCTGGTGCCCATGAAGGATGGAACCCTTAGTCCTATTCTCAGCCTGCGCTCCTTTCAATTTCTTCCTCAAGAAGAAGTTCAAACTGCTAGCTGTTTGTTTGGTCTTATCTGCTCTGGACCCAGGGGAATGGATGGTAGTGTTGGACTTGCAGGACGCATATTTCCAATTCCCATCCTGCCTGCACACAGGCATTACCTGCAGCTCACGGTGGGCTGCAAGGGCTTTCCGTTTGTTGTGCTCCCCTTCGGCCTCACCAGCGCCCCCTCTGGGGTTGACCGAAGTGGTAGCAGTGGTTGTAGCTCATCTGTGGAGATCAGAGGTGCCAATCTGCTTTTAGCTGGGTGACTGGCTGATGAAGGATGGCTTGCCCCAGGTTGTCATCTTCCACCTCAAGACTACTTCTGACCTTCTGCATTCGCTGGGGTTCACTATCAAATATGCGAAAATCACATCTGACTCCCTCTCAAACTCCCTTTCATCTGAGCTGTTCTGGACATGGTGCAGTTTCATATCTATCCTCCCAAACTGCAAGTAATGGATATTTGGGCTATGATACTGATGTTTCAGACTCTCTCGTGGATTTTGGTGAGAGACTCTGAAGCTGCTGGCCCCAATAGCCTCCTGTATCCTGCTGGTGACACATGCTCGTTGGCATATGCGGGCTCTGTAGTGGGACCTGAAATTTCTATGGGCACAGTATTAGGGGAATCTCTCCGCAATGGTCTAGATCTCGGAGAGAACTGTGAAAGATCTGCAATGGTGGATAACTGTGATTGGGTCAGCAGCAGACCACTCTCCCTTCCCCAACCAGATCTCACAGTAGTGACAAATGTATCACTCCTGAGATGGGGCGCCAATCTGGGAGAGGTGGAAATAGGACTCTTGTCTCTGGCGAAATCTGGACTCCACACCAACCTTTTTGGCGCTCCGAACAATCTGATTGCCATTGAAAGCCTTTTTGCCCTCCATCCAGGGAAGGTTGGTGCAAGTGTTCACAGACAACACCACAGCTGTGTGGTACTGCAACAAACTGGGCGGTATGGAGTCATGGACCCTTTGTCAAGAAGCCTGCGTCTCTGGACATAGCTGGGACAGCAGGACATATCCTTGGTGGTTTAACCTCTGGTGAATTCTCTGAACGCCAAAGCGGATAAACGGAGCCGAAGATGCCTTGTAAATCATGAACGGCGTTGCCATCCAAAGGTGGTGCAAAGTCTCTTTCAGCAATAGGAAGAGCCTTGGTTAGATCGGTTCACCACTGATGAGAACGTACAATGTTGGCAGTTCTGCGCACTGGAGTTTTCAAGGATGCTCTTGAGACTTTTCATCTCGAGTGTAGCTCAGGCCTCCTGTAACCCCTTCTGCCTATACCACTCCCGCCCAGAGTTCATATGAAGATCAGGATTTAACAGGCCAAAGTCAACCTTGTGGCTCCAGATTGGGCTCGGTGAATCTGGTATCCTGAGCTGTTGAGCATTGCCATTGGTCCTCTGATCAGGCTGCCCCTTTGGGAAGATCGTCGGTCCCAATAGCATGGAAAGGTTCTCCATCCAAACCTGTCATTACTCAGCCTTCTTATGTGGAGATTGAGTAGCGACAGTTGACAGCTTTCGATTTTCCTCCCGAAGTCTGAAGCGTTGTCTTGGCAGCCAGATGTCCCTCCACCAAGACGCTTCTCAGGTTGTCCTTTTCATCCTTTGCCTTGCCCAGCAAGGTTCTGCTCTGGGCACTCTGAAGGGCCATCTCTCCTCCATTTCGACTTTTGTTTGCTTGCCTGATCAGCCATTCCTCTTCAAATCCCTTGTGGTAAATAGGTTTCTGAAAGGTTTCCAAAATTTGTTTATTCATTCTCCCTTTATTATGCCCCACTAGAACTACAATCTCATTCTCACTTTCCTTATGTGTGCTCCATTTGAGCCTCTGCACAATTGTCCACTCAGGCTCCTTACCATCAATTCTGCCTTCCTGGTGGCAATCATATCTGCCCAAAAGGTCAATAAGCTTCAGGCCTTGTCATCCAAGCCTCCTTATATTAAAGTCTACCCAGATAAGCTGGTGCTTCGTGCAAGCTCTTCCTTTCTTCCGAAAGTGGTCAATCCATTTCATGTAGGCCAATCAATTGCTATGCATTGGCTAAGAAGCAACCCCCTGAGAGTTTGTATGCTCATTCCACACAGCTAAAGCAGCTACTTTTGAGTTTACAAGCAGAGTTCCAGTCTTGGACATCTGCCGGCAGTGGCGTGGTATTCCTTGCAAATGTTCACCAAACACTCCTTCCTGGACAATTTGGTCCGTAGAGATGGGCATATTGCCCGTTCGGTCCTGCATGACTTCTTATGTGAAATTGGTCTGCGGGCCCACCTTTGGGGAGGTATTGCTTGGGTATCTATGCTAAGGTTAGGAATCTGCGGCTGGAAGTCTCTATCAGAGGAACAAGATACTTACCTTTAGTAACTCAGCCACAGATTCCCTACCGACCCATTCATACTCCATGGCTGTGCAAAGGGATTTCTAACAACAGATCTTTTCCCTTTCAGAGCCCTAGTTTTCCACACCAGTGGTCTTTGTACTTTGAGGCTCCTTGCTTCTGGCTTGGAAAGTTGTGAAAAGTAGCTGACATCAGCATATATGGGTGATGTGTAGGCACCATGAACGTCACTTCCGGCGTGAAAAATGCCACATGGAGCCGAACATCCAAACCTACTGGTGCGCACAGGTACTACCATGGAAAATATTTCCGGAGCCAGTTTGACGCCTAGGAATAATTATAAGGTAAGGAATCTGCAGCTAGTAGAGTCTTAACCAGATAAGGCATTACTAAACGCCCCAGCTAGTGATGGACAAACGCTGAGTGAAAAATAGAACACTTGTAAGGTGAAAGTATTATATAGTACGTCAGGGGTGCCTTACCCTGTAAACTAGCACAATACACTCCAAGATGGACCCCAGGTATTTTCTCAGTACACCTTCTTTGTCCTGGTAGAGTTGCAAAGAGCAGACTGACTACTTAGAGGAACATGCTAAGCCTTTCACATCACCTGCATGGACGATAAATAATTGGCACGGCTTGAGAGAAATCTGACACCAATTTATAATAAAAAGGGCTTCGATATTTATATATTTTAGACACTTATACAAAATAAATATATACAGTATAACTGGAGTTATCAATTTTAACCCCTTGGGGTAGTTCGAGCTTAGGCCCCTGCAACTTTTTTGTCCACGTAAGGTATCCACATCAAATTTGCAAAACCCTGAGGTTTCTAAAAGTGCCCAGGGTTTGTTGACTCCACCGGTGGGGGTCACAGAAATTAGGCAAAATACCCAAACTTTTTTTTGTTGTGTTTTTTTTAAGTCCTGCAAAAGAAAGCATCTGGTTTTTCTCCCTGCAAATGGCATCAACAAGGTGTTTGTGGTGCTGAATTAATCACATTCTCAGCTTTAAGGGTAAGGCAGACCTTTTTCAGAAAACATACATTTTCTACACAGTTTTGGCATTTTACTGGGACATAGCCTATTTTTTTATTTTTGTTGTGCTTTCAACCTCCTTCCAGTTAGTGGTAAAAATGGGTATGAAAGCAATCATGGATTCTGGAAAGCTATACATTTCTGAAAAGTAGAGACCATTCTGAATTCAGCAAGGGGTCATTTGTGTAGATCCTTCAAGTTTTTGTTTGTTGAAACTAACAGTTGAAAATAAAAAATATTGAAATTGATTTGAAAAAAAACAGCTATTTGTGCCAACGTTTTCACCTGCAACTTCTAAGCATGACAGATTTTTAAAGCAATATACTGTTACATCCACTGTACTCTTCTGGTTGTGGAACCCAGAGCCAATAACTGAGCTGCATCTCACAATGGTTTTTCATTGTGTACCAGGTATATAACTATTCATTTGGTAAAATTTAAAGAGTGAAAAATAGGTAACAAGGAAACTTGTAGGTTTCCAAAATGGGAACAACATATAAAGTTAAGAAGCAGTGGTTATTTGCACAGCTCCAAAATTGTGGGTACCCATTTAAGCTTGTGAATTTTAGGTCATTTTTCAAAAGAACTTTTTTTTTACCAAATTGTCTTGCATTCAGAAGGCAGAAATGCAAAGATACTCCATTGGTAATAACACTTGTTCTACTATTCTGTGTTCCTCTAAGTCTCCCAATAAAAATTCTACCTCATTTGTGTGGGTAGGCCTCAGGTCTGCAACTGGTAAAAAGCCCAACACGCAATGTGAACACATCACATTTTTCCAGTGAAAACTGAACCTTTTTCTGCAATGTGCTAGCTATGGATTTTGAGCCCTAGCTCATCCGCCACAGTGGGAAACCTAGCAAACCCATACATTTGTGAAAACTAGACATCCAGGGGAGTCCAAGATGGGGTGACTTGTGTGGCTCTCATCAGGAGCTGTTACTCAGAATCCCTTACAAATCTCAAACTTTGGAAGAAAAAAAAACACTTGCCTCACATTTCTGTAATGGCAAAGTTCTAGAATCTGTGTGGATCCACCAATTTACACCCACCCAGCATTCCCCAAAGCCTCCCGATAAAAATGGTGCATCACTTATGTGGGTAGGCCTAGTGCCCGCAACAGGAAACGTCGCAAAAGGCAACGTGGACACATCACATTTTTCCACTTAAAACTGTCCTTTTTTTTTAATTCTTTTTTGTTTTGCTATGTGCCTAGCTGTGAATTCTGAACCCTACATCAGCCGGCATCTAGAAAACCTAGACACCCAAGGGAATCCAGGATGGGGTGGCTTTGTGGCTCTCGCCAGGTTCTGTTACCCAGAATCCCTTGCAAACCTCAAACTTTGTCCCATAAAACATATTTTCCTCACATTTCTGTGATGGAAAGTTCTGTAATCTTCCAGGGGCCTCAAACTTCCATCCACCCAGCATTCCCCCAAGTCTCCTGATAAAATTGGTACCTCACTTGTGTGGGTAGGCCTAGTGCCCGTGACAGGAAATGGTCCAAAACGCAACATGGACGGACACATCACATTTTTTCACAGAAAACTGACCCTTTTTTTTTTTTGCAATTTGCCTAGCTATGGATTAGGAACCCTAGCACAGTCTGCACCAAAGGATGCCTAGCAAACCTATTCATTGTTGAAAAGTAGGCGTCCAGGGGAAATCGAGGTTGGGGTGACAACAAAATGTTCTAGCTGATGCATCAAGAATTTTCAATTCTATTACGGACGCGTAGGTGAAGATTAGGATTCTCTTTCTTTACTGAAGAGAATACAGCAGGCAATAAACCTTAAACAGCATAGCCCGGAAGGACTGCCCTCCTTTTACACACCAATCACATTACCCCTCCTAGGTATAAATGTCCTGAACTTTATCGTCTGTCCTCTCTTTGCTGCTGCAAGGAGCGTGTTAAGTACATGCGGCATTACTTCATTTGGTATAATTTGCATATGGTTACTGTTGGTGATTTATTGCATAATTCTTGCATGATTGCTATTATGTATTTGGGACCGCGCGCTCAGCTCAGTGGTATTTACGTATTTTATTGGTATCAGTGGCTGTTAGTGGAGCTTTTCCTGCTCGAGGAGGCAGTCCTCTTTCCACTGCCACGATCTACGAGCATGCGCGAGCAGCCGGATCAAGTTTTATCTACCGATAGGCTCCCCGCTTACGCGCTGCTTTTCTGCCATCAATCCTCGGTCCCTGTGAAAGCCGGACAGGGTGAATAAATGCATCAAGGCTGTGCCTTAGGAAGGTTTCAAGGGGTGGCTCCCTCCACATTCATGCATAAATAAATAGTTGTAGGTTACAGGCAAGTTTTGTAGGCAAGTTATTTTTAGTTCTGAAGAAGTTTATCACCCCTGGTAACCCCCCCAGATTCTCATGGAATTGTGTGGCTCTCACCAGGTTCTATTAACTGGAATCCCATGCAAACCTCAAACTTTGTAAAAAAATAAAACACTTTTATCTCACATTTCTGTGATGGAAAGCTGTGGAATCTTAGAGGAGCCACAAACTCCCACTAACCTAGCATTCCCCCAAGTCTCCTGATACAAATGGTACCTGACTTCTGTGGGTGGGCCAAGTACCTGTGACAAGCAAGGAGCTAAAACATATTGTGGAGATATCAAAACGATCTATCACAAAAAGACCTGTTTTTGCAAGGGTGGGTCACCTCCGTTTTTGGTCCTGGGCTCGGCAACCATTTAGGGAAACTTGCCGAATTTCTGAAACTAGACACCCGTGGTAGTCCAGGGAGGTGTGGTTTGCAGGGATCCCCAAACGTTTTCCTACCCAGTTTTTCCTGGAAACCTCAAATTTAGCTTTTTAAAAAAAATCTAATTTTCCTTACTTTTCTGTGTGGGATCACTGTGCTGGCACAAATGGCCTACCACCCAACGTTCGTCTGGTCTCCGATAAAAAATGATACCTCACTTGTGTGGGTGTCCAATGCAGAATCTCCTAAAAGCTTATTTTGAAAAATATATAGTGCTTAGAGTTCGCTGTGCTATCCCTTCAATCCCTATGTTTTTGACCCTACCCAGTCGCAGGTCCTTGGCCCACCCACACAAGTGAGGTATAATTTTACTCGGGAGACTGAGGGGAACGCTGGGTGGTAGGACGTTTGTGCCGGCGCAGTGATCCCAGACAGAAATGTAAGAACATTTGATTTTTATTTTTTTCAGCTAAATTTGAGGTTTGCAGGGGATTCTGGGTAGGAAAATATTGGGGGAATCCACACAAGCCACACTTCTCTGGACTCTTCAGAATGTCTACTTCTCAGAAATGTCTGGGTTTGGTAGGTTACCCTAGTCTTTTTGTGAGTGACAATTTTGAAGTCTCCACAGTACATTTTGGGCCTTTTCCTGTTGTGGACACTAGGCCTAACCACATACATGAGGTACCATTTTTATCGAGAGACTTAGGGGAATGCTGGGTGGGTGGAAGTTAGTGGCTCCCCGCAGACTCAGAAATCGGAGGAAAATGTGTTTCTTTTTGCAAAGTTTGAGGTTTGCGAGGGAGTCTGAAAACAAAACCTGGAGAGAGCCACACAAATCACCCTATCTTGGATTCCACAGGGTGTCTAGTTTTAAAAAATGTACAGGTTTATTAGATTACCTTCGGTTGAAGGGGTGGTGGGCGCACACTGCCTCACACTCAAGCACTCAGTTTGCCCCGATGCATCATAATAAATGAAGTACATGAGAACACTTTCTTCGGTGTCAAGCTTTCGTTTTTCACCCTTGTTGGTGCAGCCAGTGCTGTGTATCTTTAGACACGTGTTTCAGGATAATTGTCCTTCAGTAGAGAGCAATACTTTTTTTGGGAGTGCTGGAGATGCTGCCCAGAGTCTTCTCAGGTCTCAGTACCACTCGCTGGGCGCAGGTGCATCAACCAGAGCTCGTTAGCTCAAGGGAACCTTTTCAAATAGGAGGGGGTGGGCGCACACTGACTCAAACTCCAGCACTCCGTTTGCCCCGATGCATCATAATAAATGCAGTACATGATAACACTTTCTTCAGTGTCAGGCTTCTGTTTTTCACCCTTGTTGGTGCAGCCAGTGCTGTGTATCTCTAGACATGTGTTTAAGGATAATTGTCCTTCTGTAGAGAGCAAAACTTTTTTGGGGGGTGCTGGAGATGCTGCCCAGAGTCTTCTGAGGTCTCAGTAAAAGTGTTGCTCTCTAATGAAGGACAATTATTCTGAAACACGTGTCTAGAGGCCAACAAGGGTGAAAAACTAAAGCCTTACATTGAAGAAAGTGTTATCATGCACTGCATTTATTATGATGCATCGGGACAAACTGAGTGCTGGAGTGTGAGGCAGTGTGCGCCCACCCCCCTCCTATTTGAAAAGGTTTCCTTCCCTGCTGGCAGAGCTAGGGTTCAAAATCCACAAATAGGCTCATTGTGGAAAAAAGGATCAGTTTTAACTGGAAAAATGTGATGTGTCCATGTTGCGTTTTGGGACGTTTCCTGGCAGGGGCACCAGGCCCACCCACACCTTAGGTACCATTTTTATCTGGAGACTGTGGAGTATGCTGGGTGTGGGGAAGTTTGTGGCTTCCTGCAGATTCCAGAACTTTCCATCACAGAAATGTGAGGATAATGTATTGTGTTTTGATTTTACAAAGTTTGATGTTTGCAAGGGATTCTGGGTAACAGAACATGTTGAGAGCTGCCACACAAGTCACACCCTCCTGGATTTCCCTGGATGTCTAGGTTTAAAAAATGTACAGGTTTGCTAGGTTTCCCTAGGTGCTGGCTGTGCAAGGGCCCAAAATCCAAAGCTAGGCACATTGCAAATAAAATTTCAGTACCTAGTGGGCTTTCTGGCGCCCTTGGGCGGGAGGTGGGCAGGTCAGGGGCTATTGCCCTGATATGCCCCCAAAGAGGGGCAGAGAGACGCATTGGCAGGGCCATTCTGGGTAGCCTTCACCCCTACTAATAAAAAAAAAAAACAATAATCCCTAGCACCTGGTGGACTTTCTGCCCCCCCCCCCCCCCCCGGGCAGATCAGGGGCTTTTGCTACTGGGGCAATCCACAAACACTGATCAACTAGGGAGGGATATTATTAGAAAGAAGAGATTTTTTCCTTTCCAAAGATGCCTCTCCCATGTGTTTCCGTGCTCAGCGTGCTGAGAACCCCACGAGCACTTAAACGAAACGAGCCGATCGGCTCCTTTCAGTTTCAAGCCAATGACATCAGCGTGCCATCTGCATGATATTGATTGCATTGAAACAAAAAAAAAGCCTCAGGAGGTTGGGGTAGCTCTTCCACACCTCTGAGGCAAAGGAAATCCCTGTGCTGTAAACGGCAGAGGTATTTAGTGCATGTGTGCACATGACTGAATGGTTTCGCCGTGAGTACACATGCTCATGACAGAACCATTCCGTCATGAGCACCAGAGGGGTTACCTTTAATCTTGACCCTTTAAATTGACTTGTTTTTTCCAACGAATGGTTGTTGTGCAGTGCGAAATATTTCCTTTTTTTTACAGATATTTCAATTTCCAAAAAGAACATTGTTGGTTAATAAATAAACTTGTTATTTGTAAGGTTAGAAATGAAATTTCACATGTGGGAAAGAAGACTTAAATGGGAGGTTAAATTATGGGAAATGTAGAAATGGTAAAACGGAGTTGCAGTTTAGACGTTACTGTCTGAAGAACCTGTGAGGAGCTGGGGAGTGAACATGTTCCCATGTGTGTATCAGAAGCTGATTGGTCGACAGAAGAAAAAAGAAGCTACATGAAGATTGAAACAATATTTTTGCCTATCTATAATAATGTGTGTTCCTAGAGCAGGCCCACCTCTACAACCATTCACATACCTTTATATTTTGTCCACGCTGCTTTGAGACTCTACTGCGTTTCTTGAATCTCTCTTTATGAGGAGCTCTGCTTCAGTCGATTATTGATTTATTGAGCGGACGTTTGACGCCGAAGATTTATGCTTTATGATTACTCTCAATATCAGAACTCTTTATGGGACTCCGATACAGATGCCCTTTCCTTCTCATCCTACGAATAGGGATTTTCTTTCATTTATGGAGCAAGCTTAATGTACTTCATTGCGATTTATTGATTACTTATTTATTTTTGACTTCTAATGCAATGCTAATGACTGAAATGAATGTAAATTAATTTGGGATTCAAAATATATATGACTCACTAAAATGTTTGAATAATAAAACTTTTTGACTTATAACAAAGTCTTTTTACTGCCTGAACTAGAAATAGTTATAATGTGATATGATGTTTAGCTCCTAATCTTCTCTAAAAGAACAGCAAAGATTAATTGACCTGAGTAAACCATGTTTCTGGGTGGAACTCCGGGACCTCACGATCTTAGTTTGTTATTCATCGCTTTGATTGTGTATGAACACTCACATTACACTAAGAATTGACATTTTGATTGAATATTCTCTTTATTGTCTGGGACCATGGTGCCCGGAGTACACCAATAGCTAATAGTGGTTGCCACAATAGCCATCCATTCTACATCTCATTATAAGCCCTGATTAAGTTCCTTTGGCACACAGGAACGAAACATGGCTGTGCATCAGTTTTTAAATATTATTTTTAATAAAAAAGTCTTATGGACTGAACTTGTTCTTCCGAATAATTCTTAGGTGCACCTTCCTTTTCAATGAACTTCTTTAAATCAGTGGCACCTATCAGAGGCGGCTGCTGGAAGTAGTTGCACAGAACCTTACTACGAAATACTTGGGATTTATTTGCTTAACCTTAGTCGGCTGCTGTTCTTTTGTTTTTCTGTAACCTCCAGGTGTTTATAATGAGCCATGATTAAGAACACAAATTTTGAGCCTGAAGGAAATGTGAATTTTTCACAGTGCCTGCCAGTAAGTCAAAAATGTGTTCGAATACATGGCCATCCACTCCTTGGCCTCTCTGCAGAGCGCACATTGCGATAGTCACATATTCCAGTTGCAATTGTGATTCTGGGCAAATATGTGTGAAAATAAACATTTGTCAAAATATTGAGAGGGAGAAAGTAGAATAAATTGAAGTGCTTACTGGTGAGTTGAGTGCATTGTTTTGGTTTGGTTAAGTGAAGATGTAAGGAAAGGCATTCGGTATAGGGTGAAAAGAAGGTGCTGAAGAGGAAAGACGTGAAGTGTAATAAATGCAGATAGACAAGCTGGGGAGAGAAAAAGGGCTTACACATCTAACAAAAAGTTAACATAACTGTACTGATTGAGACCTTCAGTAGATCACTATCACGGGTCTAAGTTATGTTTAATTCAGTCTCACATTTTCAGAATTTAAGCATTCTCAGTATTGCGCACAACAAAAAATAATTGTTCCTTATTTATCTTAAACAGCTAACAACAATGAAAAAGCGAATTGTTGTAGCTGGTTTTAGGTGTATATTAGTTGTTGTTATATTTCAGAATGTTGTTACAAAAGCTCAAAGAGGAACCAAAACACAGGTCTGGTAACACATTATGAGAATCTGAGAAAATTCGTTTATATGTTTAAGCCTCGTCCTTGATTATATAGGTCACGCCCCTTTTAGACCCTCTTCTTTTATAACCCAATTAAAGCCCTGTGTTTGCCTATACAGCTCTGCCAAGTAGCACACATCAGGGGTTAGACTAACGCATTTTTGTGCTGGTGTGCGCATCATTGCACTAAAATGCATTAATCACGCACATTAGAGCTGCTGGTGCCGACGTGTGCACTGAGGAGCTGCACTCATTTAAGTAGTCAGTGCACTTCAGGTTTCTCTGTACTGCTAGTTATCAGTGAATAAACAAAATGACTACGTCTCCCTGGGCCACGGGTGCCAACTTTGCGGTCCATCCTGAAAGCAACATTGCAGTAAAGTGCCTCCTTGTCCGGCGTGTGTCCTGATGCTTTAATGTTTAGCCCAGGCAGAGTCTTTTTCTCTATTCTGCTGTGCGTGCCACACCCAAAGAAGGTGGTGCCAAGCAACCCTGTGCTTTGTGGTGTTTGTGGCCCGCAGGTGGTCATGACAATGGGCTGGGCAGTAAGAGAAAGATGTTTTTCTCCAAAATAAAAGCCATGCATCTGAACACCGTCCATGCAGGGCCATCTTGTTACTTTACTTTAGTTTAGTAGTGAAACTTACCAAACCCACACATTTCTGAAAACTAGACACCTGTGGGAATCCAGGGAGGTGTGGCTTGCATGGATCCCCCAACTTTTTCATACCCAGATTCTGTAGTAGGGGATCTCTGTGTATAGTCATAATCTGTGAATAGTCCTGCCCATGTGCGTGGACCCCGGAGCAATCGAAATAGTCTCTTAAGTTGTCCTCTTCTGCAGACCTGCATAGACACTTAGGCTGCATTATTTGTCTTCGATTTTCTCTTGACATTAACAAGGCTACACTGGCCTGCACTTCATCCTGAAGTGAACAAGGATGGCCAATTAATATTTAAATTTACACATTTTGCTAAGTTTCACACATAGAGAAACTCCCCTTCACAAAAATCCTTTGTCATGATAGAGAGGAAGGGTTGGACAGCCAAGCCCCATAGGCTGTCATTATGTGTCTGGAAAAGGGATACCGTGCCTTTAAGGAACCCTCCAGAGACCCTCGGTATCCCATGATGCTCAGCCAAAGGCAAGTTACTTTCAGTTCTTGTTTCCGGCTTCTGCTAGCAGGACCCTGGAGCACTGAGCTTTTCCTTTATTGGTATTTCTTCAATTTTTTGAGCTTTTTGTAAAGTTTTACTGTTTCACTCGTCGTCTGAGGTCTTTATCTTCCATTTGCTGTCATTTTGGGCAGCTAGGCCACCTATTTCTTGTCAAAATGCCAGATTTATTCGACAAGTGCCCTGAGTGTGGCAGGAAGAAGACCAAATCGGACTCACACATGGTTTGCATACTCTGTCTTCCATCCTCGCATGTACCTGACTCCTGTTCCATCTGCAAATCTTTCTCCAGGAGGACCCTGCGTGACGGGGAGAAGATCCGTCTTCAAGGCCTGGAGCAGAGAAGACATCAGGAGACAGGTGGGACCTCTGGGCATGGAGGGACTCTTTCTTCGTCCTCTGCCCGTGCATCGGCCTCTGGGGGGCTCCCCAGTCACAAGAAGGCCCAGAAGTGGCAGCGGTCGATGTTGATGGCTTTGACGTCGAAAGGTATGACGACGATATGCTCCCCGTCGACCCAGGGCTCTGGGTCAAAGCGACGTCGACGCTCGGCGTAGAGGGGAAAGACGTCGAGACCTCGGACGAAGTCGACGTTGAGGACTTCGCAGACGACGTCGACACATTATCGTCGTCGATCTGAGTCCCGAAGGGATCGGTGCTTGCCGCCAACGTCGTCGCGCTGCTCGGCGTCGAGAAGGAGATTGTCGATGTCGAGGAGGAGATCGACGTCAAAGAGAAGATCGATGACGAGGAGGTCCACATCTAGAAGGAGGTCATCCTCAAGTAGCCGGTCGCCCTCGGTGGTCAGCATTTCCACATGGGATAGTCCTCGGTCACGGTGACATCGGCGCTCGTCGTCGGGGGATTCTACCGCAAGAGCACCCTCTTTGAGGCCTGCTCGCAAGAAGAGGAGTGTGATTTGGACATCTGATTAAGAATACTTCCGGACCTACTCACCATCTAGGTCTCCGGAATTGGCTGAGATTCCTCGCCACTCACCTTCGCGGCCTAGAACGCCAACGCCGCCTCCGATGAAGCATCTGACTCTGGCTCTGCCGCCTCTTTATCCTCAACCGCCTGTGCCGGTGATCCCGGCTGTACCCAGAAGGCCACGATCTCGGATGAGGCACCGCTCTCGCAGCAGGCGCAGATCTTCTACTAGATCACGATATCGTCACCGCAGAGAGAGAGGTCGCGATACAGGTATGCAAGGGACACGGATTCCTCTAGTGGCAGGAGTTACTCACCTACGTTGTCGGACTCTCCACCTATGACGGTTCCCCCAGTGGATGACATTGCCACGTTTCAGGACGTGCTGTTGAGGGGGGCAGCGAAACTGGGGATCGCACTGGCTGTGCCTAACCCATCCACCTCAGTCATCTTGGAGACTTTCCAACCGAAAAGCCTCTCTCGGCCTTTGCTTCCTTTGGTGCCCGGTTTGGAGGAACCGGCTATGGAACTGTTCCTGACGCCTGCCTCTGTGAAGTCTGCGCCATCGAGGCTTCAAAAGAAGTACAGACCCCCAGATTCGGATCCTGCTTTTCTTAGAGCGGATCCTACACCGGATCCTTCACGTGGCGGCGGCCAAGAAACAACACTCTACGGCTCCGTCGACCACGGTTCCGCCGGACAAAGGAAGCCGCACAATGGATTTGGCTGGGAGGAAGGTCTGCAGTACGGCAGCGACTTCCAGAAGGCAGCAAGTTCGACTGCTCTTCTTGGCCGATATGATCGCTCGCTATGGGAGTCTCTCCAACAGTTCATCCAACTCCTCCCTAGGGACAGACGCGAAGACTTTCAAGAGGTCTTAAATGATGGTATGATGGTGTCCAATCAGATTATTAGCACAGCTGCGGACACCTCTCTCCTGGCAGCCCACGGATACTGTCAAGGAGTGAATCTGAGACGTCATTCTTGGTTGCGACTTAACTCCCTGAAATCGGAGGCACAGCAACGGACTGCTAACCTGCCCTTCTCGGGTTCTACACTCTTCGAGGCCCATGGTGACGAATAGATGGCTCGCATGAAGGCAGAAGTTGAGACGCTCACGGCTGTTGGCCTTGAAAAGCCAAAAGAACAACGGAAGGCTTTCCGCCCCATCAACGACGCTATTCTGCCCAGCGGTTACAACGTGGGCAGGGTCGTCAGACAGGACAGCAGCAACAACAGTTTCAACGGCAGCCCTTTCAGAGGCGTCAAAGGGGCAGGGGAAACCAACAGTCTGCGTCAGGGAGTAAGGGCCGGCCGGGCCTAACCCCTGAAAGATTAGTTCCCCCTCTTCTGTTACCCACTCCGGTGGGGGTAAGCATTCAGAACTACTTGGCAGAGTGGAGGAAAATATCTCAGGACTAGTGGGTGCTGAATATTGTTTGCAATGGATACAGTCTACGTTTTGTCAGCCCTCCTCCAGCGATTCCACCAGTTCGCTCACAATTCCTGTTACGCGACCGTCAAGCAGAGGCAGATACTCTGTTAAGAAAAAGGGCGATAGAGGCTGTTCCTCCATCTCAAAAGGGAAACGGTCTGTTGTAAGAAAAAAGGACAAAAACGAGTTCAGGCCCATTCTGGATTTGCGACAAGCAAACAAATGGATCCGC
Source organism: Lissotriton vulgaris (assembly GCF_964263255.1). NCBI lineage: Eukaryota > Metazoa > Chordata > Amphibia > Caudata > Salamandridae > Lissotriton > Lissotriton vulgaris. The sequence continues at coordinate 132,005,829 of NC_141700.1, read as the reverse complement.
AGAGAGAAGTTTTGTATGCTATCCCTGCATCAGATTTATCCTCAGCTGCATCGAGGAGACTGGCTGTGTGCCATAGATCTGCAGGACGCGTACTTCCATGTCCCTATTGAACTGAAGCATCGGAAGTTCCTGCGGTTCCTAGACTGCACCAACCATTATCAGTACACAGTACTTCCGTTTGGCCTGAAGTCTGCACCCAGGATGTTCTCAAAGTGCATGGCGGTGGTTGCAGCACACCTGAGAAAGAACAAGGTGTTTGTGTATCCGTACCTAGACGACTGGCTGATCAAAGTGTCCACGTTCCAGGAAGCGCAACTTCACTTCAACAAGACGGCTGTTCTGTTGAGCAGCCTGGGTCTGCACATCAACATGTCCAAATCTGTTCGGACTCCTGGTCACTGACTTTCTCCACCGGTCTCTCCTGCCGCATCTTCGGCTTCCATGTCGGCCTGACCTTCTCACGAAGTTCGGAGGGCAGATGGTGCACCCCAACCTATTGTCGTTGAGTTTGGCAGCATGGCTCCTGAGCTAGTGCAGTATGGACATTTAAATCTTCCAGAGAACTGCATGGAGATAGTAAAGGAGGCAAAGACTGTCTACAAGGGCTTCCTACGCATACAAGTGGAAAAGGTTTTGCATTTGGTGCGCTTCTAAAAACGCTGATCCCACATCCTGAAAGGAGGATGTCATCATTCCGTACTTGCTGTATTTGGCACAATCTGGCCTTCATTTTCATTCCATTAAGGTTCACCATGCAGCTTTAACTGTGTATAGGAAATGACCTTCACAAACTTCCTTTTTCCAAATCCCTGTCATCAAAGATTTCTTGGAAGGTTTGAGGAAGGTGTTTCCCCCCACTAGGCGTCCCTCGCCCCGTGGGAGCTTAATGTGGTGCTGTCTAGGTTGATGAAGGAGCCTTTTGAGCCTATTTACAAAGCTTCTCCGCAGCATTTATCATGGAAAGCAGCTTTCCTTGTGGCTATAACATCTGCTCGAAGGGTGAGTGAGATCCAGGCCCTGTGTTGCCAAGAGCCTGAGGACTCACCCGAAGTTCATACCTAAGGTGATATCTGATTTCGAAATGAATCAGACAATCACTTTATCAATGTTTTTTTAACATCCTTCCTCTCCGGCGGAGAGGTCCCTTCATTCCCTTGATGTGAGACGGGTGTTGAAATTCTACTTAGATAAGACCAAAGACATTTGTAGGTCTGACAAATTGTTTGTTAATTATGGATCGGTCAGGACTGGTCTTGCCACCTCTAAGCAGTCCATCTCTAGGTGGATTGTGTCCTGTATCCAACTATGTTACCAGAAGGCTAACAAGACTCTAGGGGGTAAGCCTAAGGCTCACTCCACCAGGGGCAAAGCGGCTACGACTGCTTTGCTACTTAATGTTCCTATCGCAGACATCTGTACGGCTGCCACTTGGAAGTCGGTCCATACCTTTGCTAAGCACTACTGCCTGGACTCTGATGCCAGGGCAGATGCTCAGATTGGGCAGGCTTCGTTGAGGAATTTGTTTGCACAGTAGTGAGTTTGTCTGTTTCCTCCACTGCTGGTTTGGTTTGTTGGGATGGGCTTGCCATTCTATTCACAGATTATGACTATACACAGAGATCTCCTACTACAGAAGGAGTAGTTTCTTACCTATAACTCCAGTTCTGTAGTAGGGGTATCTCTGTTAGTCATAAGCGACCCACCCTCCTCCCCGGTGGATGAAACAATAATATCCTGGATGCTACAGGCCTGGCTTTATATACCTTCAAAAAGAACTGAAAGTAACTTGCCTTTGGCTGTGCATCATGGGATACCGAGGGTCTCTGGAGGGTTCCTTAAAGGCACGGTATCCCTTTTCCAGACACATAATTACAGCTTGTGGGGCTTGTCTGTCCAACCTTTCCTCTCTATTATGACAAAGGATTTTTGTGAAGGGGAGTTTCTCTATGTGTGAAACTTAGCAAAATGTGTACATTTCAATATTATTTGGCCATCCTTTTTCTCTTCAGGATGAAGTGCTGGCCAGTGTGGACTTGGTAATGCCAGGCTGCATTATTTGTCTTTGATTTTCTCTTAAGTGTCTATGCAGGTCTGCAGAAGAGAACAACTTAAGAGACTATTTTGATTGCTCCGGGGTCCCCACACATGGGTGGGACTATTCACAGATTATGACTATAACAGAGATACCCCTACTACAGAACTGGAGTTACAGGTAAGAAACTACTCTATCCCCAACATTTTCCTTACATTTCTGTGTGGGATCACTGCGCTGGCACAAATGCCCTACCACCCAGCGTTCCCCTTGGTCTCATGATTAAAATGATACCTCACTTGTGTGGGTGTCCAATACAGAATCGCCTAAAAACGTTATTCAAAAAAAATATAGGGCTTAGATTGCTGTGCTATCTCCTGAATCCCTATGTTTTACCCTTCCCAGTCGCAGGCCTTTGGCCCACTCAAACAAGTGAGGTATAATTTTATTCTGGAGACTGAGGGGAGCGTTGGGTGGTAGGACATTTGTGCCGGCGTGGTGATCCCAGACAGAAATGTAAGGAAAATGTTTTTTAAGCTAAATTTGAGGTTTGCAGGGGATTCTGGGTAGGAAAATGTTGGGGGATCTACACAAGCCATACCCCCCTGAACTTCCCTGGATGTCTAGTTTTCAGAAATGTCTGGGTTTGGTGGGTTTCCCTAGATGGTCGATGTCCAAAAATGCAGGTGCCCCCTTTCTATCACAGAACAAACTGGATTTGCAAGGGGGCACATGCATTTTAGGTACCGGGTTCGGCCGCCATCTAGGGAAACCTACCAATCCCAGAAATATCTGAAAACTAGACACCTGGGGGAGTCCAGGGACGGGTGGCTTGGGTATATCCCCAATATTTTCTTGCCCAGAATGTCCTTCAAACCTCAAATTTAGCTAAAAAATCAAATTTAACTCACAGTTCTGTCTGGGAT